>NC_087513.1:189123336-190323336 GCF_963921805.1 Phalacrocorax carbo
TCTCCTGGCCTTTTCCTCCTCCTCATCCTCTTTTGGTGGACATGAACTAGTCCTCTCTCTAGGACTGTGTTGGTGTTAGGGTTTTCAGGTCAGATTGAATTGACTAAGAATAATGGCTGCTGAGAGAAATGTTCATATGAGAGATGCCAACAACAGCTGCTACCACCACTCCACAGCAGTTTGTAAGTACTGGAAACCACTTTGACGCTGGAAGGCAAAAAAACCTGTCACATTTTGTCATTATTCTCTCCAGCTGAGATGATTTATGATCAATCGCAGCCAGCTAGAAGATGAATTTTAGGGTTAAAACAAATGAATTTGCCCAGCTTGGTTCCTGGTGTTGCAGCTTTGGTCTTGCAGGGCTTGAGGGGACCACTGTTGCCTGCATCTCCCACACCCACTAAGAGGCACGACCACCCCAGCTCCACCCAAAACCAACTTTTTGGCTCCACATTCATTTCATGCTGCAGAACAACATGTTCCCTCTGCCAGCCCAGCCCTTGGGTCTTTGTTCAGCCAGACTTCACTGACGGCGGTATGAGTCTCTTTGCATAGAGTGGGTGATTGAGCCTCCCACTTGCAAACCTCTTTGTGATTGGTGCCAGCCTCCTTCATAAATCACGTCTCTCCTCCTCCCCACCCTGAAAAGCAGCCTCACTTCAGACTGCTGAGCGCTGCTGGGGCTGAGCCTGCCCTGAGCATCTGAACAAGTTGCATCAGCGCTGGTACAATCCCACTTGCCATTAGCAGCAGGGGACTGCCAAGGTCAGCTACCTCTAGGCGCTCCAAGTACTGTGCTGTCTAGACCAGCTCTGAGCAGAGACAGGATGGAGGGGGAAGAAATTATTGCCACTGCAGCAAAACTTCCTGGATTTGCAAATCCATCTACCTACTCGGATGACCCTAATCACTGTAACATCTGTATAATTAAACCCTATTTCTAACTTATCTTTTTCTCAACCCGCCTTAAACTCCTTGCCCTGCTTGATTTCTCTTCTTTGCCTATCAGTTATCATTTGGCTGTATAAAGTATCCGGGAATCCAGTTTTTAGAAGGTGAAGTGTATATTGTCCCCTGAAGGAGGGAGCTCTGGAAGGCAGGACAGCAGCCAGCTCTTTCCTGGCAGTCGTAGGAATGCCGATGTGGAGCTGCCAGTCGGTGGGTGGGCGTCGCGCAGCTGCCTTCTTAGGCTGGGTCCAGCCCATTTGCAAATCCGGGTGAGGGAAGGAAGCTGAGGGTGACTGATTCTCCCTCCATGCCACAGCCAAGCCCCATCTCTACCTCCAGCTCCATTCTGATAACAAGCTGGCATCTGCGCTTTGGTGTATCAGAGATATATAAAGCCAAAGCAAACAATGATTTTCAGAAAAAGTTCTTTGGATGGTGAGTGTGAGTGGCACAGATTTCTCTCCCATTTGTCCCAGGCTGTATGTGTCAGATGTGGTTTCCATATGGCATCTATATCTCTCAGTACACCCACACTGGATGTATGCATTGGTATACCAGTGGCTGTGCTGAGCCACAGATAAATGTTTAACATTCCTTAGTCAACTGGAAACTCTGTGTGTGTGTATGGGGTGTGCGTGGGGGTGAAACCCAAGGAATATAAAAACAGGCATATGGCATTTTTTAACTCATTGCAAAGATAAAAAGGAGAAATAAATATAAGGCAACACTCTAAAATAGCATCAGAATCTTTGAAGTAAACCCACTAGTAAGAGAAACCAAAGCAAAGGCTGCTGCATCAGCCTACAGCTCCTAGCCCAGCACGTTGCCCCAGTATTGTTTGGTGCTCCACGTGTGCCAAGACTTCAGGCCACGCTCCCTCAAAGGGGGGCTCTTGGACCTGCAGCTCTTTCTGCTACACCACCATGACCATGGGTTGGACAACCCAAAATGCACTTTATCATCCTTCCAAAGCATGTGGACTTCTCTGGTTTGCTTTTCTGAACTGAGGTTGTATTGAGTTGAACATGAGGCCAGCACTCTGCATCCTGCCCTAGGCAAGATGCCTGCTGCATATACACTGTAGCATGATTCAGTTGCCTAAACCCAAACATCTAGTGCCATCCAAGGCACCCTTGGGCGCCTGGCATGGCCTTTTGCCATCTCTCCAGCAGGGTACAGTTGTCTCTCTGCTGATGCCTCAGATGCTGTAGGCAGCTGGAAAGAGCACCGTTCACCTGTGCTTAGGCAAATGAATTAAGCTCTCAGCCTTGAAATAGCAGCTCTTGCTAGTGGAGAGGCTGAAGCTCATCAGACCAATGGTCCAGTAAAGTGATGGTCCATGAGTGTTTTATACTGAAGGCCTTCAGTGCAAACAATAAAGCAGAAGGCCACTGAAGAGGCAGGATTCATCCCTTACATGACTGTGTGAGATTTTCCATACAACACATGACATTCTGGATAGATATGCTGGTAGTCACAGCATTGCAGAGCTACCTCCTCTGCCTGGAGATACCTCCTTTTCCCTTGCACTTGGAAATATGTTCATCACGTGTCCTAGTGAGATGCCTCATGGTGTGGTCTTGGATTGAGCAGATTGAAATGTGGGGAAATCCCTTTCTCCTCCAGCGTGGAGGGAACCGGGAGAGACTTCTTACAGATAAAGAAGTGGAAGTAGCCTGAGAAAGGGCGGGGGAATTCCAGGGTGAGAGCATCCCTGCGGGGTTCATGGGATTCCCGATTTTGTGTGGTGGTGGCACATGGTGGTGCTGCTTGTATGGTGCCGGGGCTTCTGCAGCCAGTGCCACCGCAAGCAAACAGCACCAGGGCCAGGCCTCTTTGCTGGATCATCATGTAATGAATGGCAGGGGCTGGGAGATGATTTTCTGACCAATGCAATAGCAACATTTGCTAAAATAGCACAGCACAAAGCACAGCTGCTGCTCTACAGAGCAAACCTGAACACCAGCTGCATATTTTTGGGAAGTGAACGTTGGTCTGTGGGAGACTCCTACCTTTTTGAAAGGAGGATCTTCAGTCTGGGTCTTCCCCTTGAAGGGGAAACAGTGGCCTTTTCTGAGCTCTTTCTGCTCCTGGTTGCACGAAGACCTTTATCTTATGCTATGTTAGGGAGTGCTTGGGCCAGCTTGGGTTTTACTGGTGCAGGAATAGCGGGGGGAAGAACCCTTTGAACAGCAGCCTTTTATCCCAGGAAATACTAAATTCATTTTATTCCTTTGGGACTGCTGAAGCTGTTGGTGTTTGTTCAATGGATTTGAAATAACAAAGGAAAACCCTTTCTGCTTTTTGCCCTGAAGTGTTTTTTTAGGCACAGAGTTTGAGGTTCAGATATGGGATGCCTATGTGAGGAAATAGGCAACCCGTGTAATAAAGCACTGGCCTGTGTTATGATAAATGCAAAATGATTAAGAGGCGAGAGGAAACAGACTGTGGCACCTGTCTTTATTTATTTTGAAATGCCTTGGGGAAAAAATAAAAAGACAATGAGAAGCAAGTGGTTTGGCTGTCCTGTGGGGAGAAGGGGGTTTATTACTCACTGAGGGTCTCTTGCTGGGCAAAGTTCGAGAATCCTCATGTTTCCTACCATCTGAGTTGGGTAGCAAGCTCCCAGCAGCTTGCTGCCCAGGGCATGTTTATTCCTCATGCGTGTTGGAAATTGGAGGGGGAAAGAGTGAGCAAGAGGGGAAGGGTGCATGGGTGAGCTTGGGTTGTGATGTCAGTGTTGTCCCTGACCAGCTGCAAGGGCATGGTCTGGGCAGGGCTAGCCACATGGGAGCTGCTAATGCTGTCAGTGGACATGTTTCCCTCCCCATCTGCTCCCTGGGTTGTTTGGACTGCCAGCATCCCTACTTTGGCTAGTCCAGTGCTGTGACCTGGGAGGATGAAACTTTAAAATGGCAGTGTGGTCACATAACCAGGAGCAGATGAGCGGATGTGGGTGTGATTATGCGGCCCTGCAAAAGCAGAGTGAAGATGGAAGCACGCCCACTTCTTAACTTAGGGCCGTGTTGCAAAGACTGCAGTGATGTACAGGGCTTGGGGTTCATGTTCACTTGTTGAGAGGAGTGCAATGTGTGAGGTTGGAGACAACCCTACTGTGATTTGGATGACAGCATGACTGCTCATCTGCAGCCACAGTGCGTCTTGCATGTCGCATGGAGCAGTTCTGGTGGAGGTACAACAGGGTGGCAATCCCTGGGCAGGGAGTGGGTGGAACCCCCAGGAAATCTGCATTTAGAATGTGCAATTATTAACAAAAACTGTCTCTTTTGGTTAATGCAATCAACAATAACACATCAAAACTTCAAATGGAAAGTACTGAAACTTTAAATAATTGTTGTTACTCTGTAAAGCAGCATGACTTCAAATGCGTCGATGAGTTGATGGGCCCATATTGACCTCTTTATTGGTGAAATGTCTGAATACTTTTTCTCTTTGATATGCGATTTGGTCAATTGCAAGCAGCTGAAACATTTGCAAAATCTCAAAGCAAACTCAAGGCTCATATGCAATACCACTCAACAGTGCCATAACAAGTTAATGTAAGGCAATGAAAGTAACTGTCCATAAGTTCACTTTCAGCCTTTGACAAATATGAGGTATTTTGATTATCTGACCTTAGCTCACAATGAGATGGAGTTCAATCACATGGCTTTGCATGTGTCATTGGCCAAAGGTGCCATTTTAACTGATAACACACTGGTAGTGATTTGGATCTTGGGTCTGAGCCCACAACTTTCACCCTCTAATTTTATGTGAAAAACGAGATGTTTCCTTTATTTTTCTGCAAACCTGCCCATCAGTGCCAGTTTATTCAGTAAGTGTGAAAATACTGGTGAACCCATGTGGAAACTTGCTTCTGAGTTTTGAGTTAGTAAGGATCTGTCAAGCAATGTTCGCTCATGAAGGTTACAGAATACGGTCTGAACTTCAATGTATCCTGCAATGTTTTCTCGAAGGGTCTGATCTTTGCGAACACATGCTGCTGACATCTTATATTGAGCTCAAATGCATTCATTGCAAAAAACCCAATAGACCAACACTCAATACAGGCATTTTTCAGAGAGACATATTCCTAGTTGGAGTTCTTCTCACATACCAGCAGTTCTGTATTTCGCTGGAGCAGCTCCAGGACAGACAAGTTAATGCCCTGTGTAGTCTGTTTTCATATTGAGCAAACCCTGCTGAGATGCCGGAAAACAGTGATTTAAACTGATAAACTTGCAAAAGACAGCTGACTCATGTAGTGCCATGAAACAAGGATTCCCACACTGTGGTACACCTGAAAGTATTGAACTTGTACAAGCCCAGTTCCCCACCCTTCTTCTTGAGGTGTTGGGGAATCACCAAATGCTTCTGCTTGGCCAGGATAGAGCTGCTACGTTCATATCACAATACAAGTCTTTCCTTCTAATGGCTGTGCCCGAGGAGGTGAAGATGGCCCAAATCATGGTGTTGGTGCTGTGTTTGCAAGGTCAGATGGAACAAAACAGTCCAGCAAGCTCCATAACTCCTTTGGGTGAGAGAAGTACTGTAGTAGGTGACATTATTTAATTTTAGATCTGATTAAAGTTTAGAGTGGCATTTTGGGGTGAAACATGTGGAAGGACTTCATTCAGGCTATGTCCCTTTGAGGGTAGTAGATTGCTGCTTTGAAACTAGACCTGCTCTCACTTTGCTCTTCACCAGGAAAAGAGCAAAACTTTAAAAAGTGGGTTTGCATTTGCCTGAAGCATTGTCTGAATCTCAGCAAGAGGGCACTCTCTCTACCACCCGATGCCTCTGCCTTTTTCTTGACCTGACTGGAGCAGACTCTCTACCTCCATGACAAAGAGGTCATGGTCAAGCCTGGGCTTTGGTTTGCAAATGCCGCAAACGGCCATTGTTGGTATCTTGCTTCAGTACGTAGAGCTTGGTGGATATGACCAGGCCTAGCAACTGTCATGTTCCTGTGCTCTTGTTTTCTCCTCAGAAGGGGAACACACACTGGTCATGCTTTCCAGCAGGTGTAGTCAGGCTGTGCTTTCCTCACCAGGAGCTGGCTTGCAGTAACTTGCTCTTGCCCCTTTCTCTGAAAATGTTGCTAAAAGTCTCTTTGTCCCCCGTGAATGTGACAGCATCTTCTTAGCTTATGTGTTGGGAGTTCATCTGGGGTCTTGACACATGGAAAGGAAGAAAGCCAGGCTGTACGTTGGGGCCTGTCATAAAAAAAGTTTCCAGAGAAGGTTACCTTTTCCCAGAAAGTGTGTGAAGAAGGTTTGGACACTACCTTTTAGGCCAAAGAGCAGCTTCTTCTGACATGCCCTTTGGAAGTTTTCCCTCTGAAATTATGGGTACAGGTAAATCATGATCTTGGACAGAATACAGCTCTTAGGAAAACCTGGAGATTCTCTCCTAGTGATGTTGCTGGCTGTTTTCCTAATTACATGTGCATTTAAGTGCCTTACCCTCATGGCTTCATCATCCAAAGTGAAGCTTGCAGCAGTTAGTGCTGGAGGAGGCCAAAAGCCATTTGGCCTGTCTGTGAGAGAAAAAGCTACAAAACTGACAGCAGAATGAATTTTCACGTGGAAAATATTCTGTGATTAAAAGTTTCCCCGGCAATTTTTGCATGGAAGTGTATGCAGCTTGTCTTAAGGACAGAAAAAAAATCGTACAGTTTTGTGCTTGAATATAGTTTTCCGCTGCTTGGTGAGAACAGCACCTGCCTAATAAAGACCTGATGGGTGACTGCCGGGCTCCCTGCATCTTCCATGACAGCACCTGGTTATCACAAGTTAGATGACCTTGTGAATCTACTGGGCAGCAGGCAGGCTGCTGCAGAGCAGACCCTGCACAGAAAGTTGCTCTACCTACTGCGCACATCTCACCTGTGAGATCAACTGGAAGAGAAAAAAGGAAATTAAGCCCAAAAAAGCAAAGCTTGAAATCAAACAGAACTGGTACAAGTCAAGTTGCTTGCCAATGTGGTGAAGGTTTGTAAAGGAAACAGGGACTGGGGACATAACTATCATTGGGCACATGCAGAGGGCAGCCCTGAGCGGAGAAAGCTGGTGTGGTTCCCAGACCTATGCTGCTCCCACAAAGCACCCCCAGTTTGGTTAGTCCCCAACCAAGGTAATCCACCTATGAAAAATCAAGAATGGCCTGTCTCTATAATGACCTGTTGAAAGGGAGAAAAAAGGCTTTATTTTGTAAGGCATCTCTCTGAGTCATCTGCACATCAAGGTATAAGAATACTGATGCTATTTGGGCCCAAATTCCCCTAGCTGTGATGTAAGTTGCAAAGTGGTTTTCCTTTACTTTGTTGTATACTCTTACTTCTAACAACCCCTCAGTGCTTCCTGCATAAAAGGATTAGATTATTTTCTAAGTACTTTGTTGGAAATGCAGGAGACACTGTCATGTTATCCAAGAGAAAACTCAAAATCGTATACTCTGCAGTCATCCCTGGTCTTGTTTTGCTTGGTAAATCCAAAAAGCAATGTGTTCCCTCAGTTCATACACATAGTAGGACCCTCTGACAACTTCTGGCTTGGATTATGTTTAGGCAAGGAAGGGATCAATGTTTCTAGTGTCTGAGGGGCTTGGGAGATCCCTCGGGGTTGTCTTCACTGGGGAGGATGGAAACAATGCTGTTGCCAAACTCTGACCCAGTAAATTCACCTCCTAAGTGACAGACATTAATTAAGAGCCAAACCCAGTCTAAAGCCATTTGGGACAATGACTAAAGCTCTGCAGAACAGTCTGTTGACATCTGAAACTGGGTGAACAAAGCCAGCCACCCACGTCCTGAGCTTTGATGCTGCCATGGCATGCCTGGCACACTGTGTGGTGTGGTGCAGAAGACACCCTGCAGCCCATGGCATTGGGATGTAACCCTCCAACAAGGACCTTTCAGCTGCAGGCCCCGATGGGACACATCCTTTGGCTGTAGGTGGCTGTCAGAGGCTCCACCAGATTCACCTGTCTGGTTTAGGAGTTAGGGAGCAGGATGGAGGCCCCAGCGCTTTGCTGCAAGTGGTAAAGGACATGCCTTGCCTTGGGGTACCTTGACATTACAGAATCACAGAATGGCAGGTGTTGGAAGGGACCTCTGGAGAGCATCTTGTTCAACCCCCGTGCTTGAGCAGGTACACCTAGAGCAGGGGGCACAGGACCGTGTCCAGGTGGGGTTTGAATGCCTCCAGGGAAGGAGACTCCACAACCTCCCTGGGCAGCCTGTTCTGCTGCTCTGGCACCCTCACAGGAAAGAAGCTTTTTCTCATGTTTAGGTGGGACTTCCTGTGTTCCAATTTGTGCCCATTGCCCCTTGTCCTGTCATTGGGCACCACTGAAAAGAGTCTGGTCCCATCCTCTTGACACTCTCCCTTTAGATATTTATAGGTATTGATGAGATCCCCCGTAGTCTTCTCTTGTCTGGGCTGAACACACCCAGGTCTCTCAGCCTTTCCTCATAAGAGAGATGCTTCAGCCCCCTGATCATCTTGGTGACTCTGGTAAATGACAGTTGGGCACCATACAAAGTATTTCATGCAGCTGCCTCTGCCTCCACGACGAGCAGTAGCTGCTAGATGGAAAACATTTTGTCTCTAATCCGTTTTGAGTATGTTATAATATACACATACTTGAGGCTTATAGTTCAGTTTTCTTCAGGATATTGGAACATCTGTTTAAAAAATGCACAAGAAGGGGGAAATATCTGTTTCAATGTTAATACTGAACATACTGGGAGAATATGTGCACAGAATTTAATTATCTAGAAGACTAGGATGCAAGGGTGGTTCTGAGAGGTTTAAATACCGCTGTTTGTATTCACTTGCTGATCTGTTACCAAATGCACTGAAGAAAACTGGAATAGGATAAAATGAGAACTTGACCAATTGCCTGTGCTTGTAGACAGAACTGCAGATCCCTGTGCTTCAAGAAATAGATGTCTGTCTTTGAGGAACTGCCCGTTTTGAAATAATACAATAGGATATTGTTTCATGGTGATAGGGCACAGAAGTGGGTGGAGATTATGGATAAGGAGGCCACATCAATAAACAGTCAGCTGATTGCATATTCTTTCTTTCAGTCTCTTGTTAGTGTCCTTAGTCAAGATAAGCAATGGGGTTTATGTGTCACTGTGTGCACAGAAAACTAATGCTCAGCTAAAGCCTCAAAATATTGTTGAGGAAACCCAGGCACCATAGGGGATCAAACAGTCTCCTGACAGGTTCCTAAAATACTGCTGGCTTCTGACTGTTTTCACAAGTGGACAATGTTCAAGTCACTGGCTTGTAGAAACTCACAAGCTTGCAGATGGAGGAAGGTCCTCTCCCCTGGAAGGATTTCCTTTTGACACTGTGCTTCTGTGTAGGAAAAGCCCTCCCACAATTAACAGTAGTCGATAGAAGATTTTTGATTTGAGATGGACTATAATCCAGCCCTATCTGTTATTTTTGGAGGGTTTGTTCCCATTTTCTGTACCACCTCCAGAGAGGACTAACCATTAATTCCCCACTCTTCCTTCATGCTCTCCACATTATGGCTTGCATGTTTCAATCCACTCTGGGGATGGGGAAAGCAATGTTTTGGAAATTCAGGGTGCAATTGGAAGCAGCTGATGATGACAGGATTCTGGCGTTGTTTTCTTAATTGGTTAGGACTCTGACTTTGAAGGTGGGTGTTTTTTGTGTCTGTTTCTGTCCTGAGTCATTTTTATGTCACGGCGAGCTCACTCCAGGATATGTCTTCACCAGACAAACCAGTGGCAATGCTGAAAACAGCACAGTGCTGTTCGCGATGAGAACCAAGCGTGGACTTTCACAGGCACCTACCCCTTATCTCTCCAGTTAGCATGGAGATGGAGCAACCTTAACACCTGGAGTCCCAGAAGATGTGATATAAATGTGTATCTACCTGTTTCTTCCTTCTTCCATCTTCAAAGGCTGATGAAGCCACGTGCTGTTTTGTTCTCATAAGCATGCCCTAGAAGGGTGCAGCATAGGTGGGAAGAGAAGACGAAACAATGGAGCCCAAAATGTGGATCTTGGAACTTCTGCTCAGGCAGTGTGAATGTGTTAGTCTGTGTTCAAAGGGCACGGGAGGCTTCTGCAGACCTAGGGCTGCCAGAGAGGGAGAGGGACGGTGACCAGTGGCACAGGGCTGCTCCTGCCTGCACTGGAGCTGGTGGGTCATCTTCCCCCTGTTGCCCTTGAGGAAAGGACACTCCCAGTAGAACAAGGAGAACAGTGCAACTACCCAACAATACCCACCTTGTGTGTTAAGGGAGGGGAGGGCAGGTTAGAAAAAGAGTTGCAACCTGTGTAGGCTGGATGTCTGATATCTGCACTTCTTACCGTGCTTCCTTTCAGTCTGGTGGAGATGGACAGACTGATTCCTGGCAGCAGGCAGGTCTTTGGGAGCCTACAGGTCAGGTGCAAGGAAGGCTTACAGCTTAAAACCAGAAAAAGTAATAGCAACAGCTGGTGTGCTCCATTGAAATCCTGCTCATGAAACCTCTTTCCGGATGCTTTCTGGGTTTTCTGCTGAATTAAACTCAATTGAATTGACCATCCATTATAAACACTTAAATCATTAACATTTACTCTAGCAATAAATGAAAACTTAACAGTGAAATCCCCCCTCCTTTTTTTTAACAGAGATAATTTGTTTTTCTGGGAAATCTTAGTGATCTGTATTGGAAAAAAAACCAAGAGCAAATTGTGCAAGACATCCCAAAGGAACACCAATCCAAGCTTTCTGACGCACCATGTGCTCAGTGGCTGCAACATATTTTACACAAAACCTATTACAAAAATGCTCAGAGTCTTTTTAAAAATAGCATTTTCCCACTAATTTTTTCATGTGCCTTGCTTTCTAAGAGCCAAACATTTCTCCCCCTCAGGCTAACAATCTCAATTTGGCAGGGAATAATAGTTTATAGCCAGTAAAAACATTAGCTCAAAATATCTATCAAAGATTTATATGTATATAGTAAGATTACATTTTTAAGGTTGACTAGATTTGTCACCTGAAAAAGTGTCTTCCGTTCTGAAAGGCATTACTGTTTGTGAGAGATTCCTTCTGATTAAAATAGGGTCATCATTCATTTAAAGAATGTCCATTGTATTTTGGGAATTTCTAGGGGGAAAACGAGTTGTAAAGTAAAGAATTTGCATCGTTCACTCTTGTCTGATCTCAGCTCTGAGTAAGACCTCAGATTTCATCCTAATGCTGATTAGCAACTTGTGCATAGTGGATTACTAGATATTGAGTACTACCTGACTTCTGTGGCATTGAGAGGTACATAAACAGAACAAAAGAAATCTTGGCATGTGGTTATTTGCTCTGTATTTGTATTAAATAGCAGTGATGTGAAGCTGTCCAGACTGAATTTTAGTACAAATGCTGTGCAAGTGAATTACTGTAGAAAGAGCAGGTGAGGCAGTCAAAATCGAGTGGCTTACCACACATGTTGCATTACTATGCAGTGTCTGCCTTTTGCAACTCTAACCACAAAGCGTATACCTAGAAATCAGTTAATCTGCATAAATATTTCTGGTGATTTCTTATATAGGCATATATCAACATGTAAACACATATTTCTCTATAATTAGAAATGTATGTTTATCTGTTTACTTGTAAATGTACACAGCACATATCTGTAATATGAATTAAACATACAAACTTCATAGCTGCTAATATGTTTATCTATGCCATCACTATTGCTTCAGCCCAGTGTATTAGCTTTTTCATGAGGGAATGCATACTTTTAAATAAATGTACATTTCTCTACCATTTCTACTTTAAAAACCCTCAGAAAACATGTTTGGTAAATTTTTTGTGAAGCACAGCCCATTGCATAAGGAAAAAGCACAGCTCCTGGCTGAAACCAAGGTTCTGGTGCATGTTACTGAACTGGGAATTATATCGCAGTCAGTGGTGACCAAAACTTCACATTCCAGGCATAGCAAACCTTCCCATTGGTGGCAAAGAGACTGAGGAACAAACCAAGAGGGAATCAGGGGAAATAGCTTCAAACTAGAACAAATTGCTGGATGACTCTGTTGTCAAAAGGTCACATTCTTTCTTTAGGCAAACCTGTGTAGCTCTGCTGAGGTCAGAAGAAGGAGTTTGAGGAAGAGGAAGGCATTCCGAGGAAATAAGCCTTCCTGTATGACCTCTGGGAGCTGCTGCTTGACCTGAGTGGAGCACAGAAGGGAAGAACTCAAAGGGAGCACTCTCAAGTGGAGAATTTTCTGGGAAACTTTCAGCTTCTTATAGAAATGCTGGTTGGAAGGGATTTCTCAAGCTCATCCTGTGCAGCTGCCAGCTTAAAGCAGGAATATCACTGGTACTAGATTAGGTTGGCTGTGGCTTCCTCCAGCCAAGCCTTGAAGACTGCCTGAGATGAAGACCGCAAAACCTGTCTTGGTAGCCTGTTCCAGTGCTGCATGCCTTTCCTGGTTGATGAAGCTTTCCTAATGTCCCAATTGAACCCCCCAAGCTGCGATTTTTCATTGTGGCCCCTTGCTATACAATCTGCCACTACTAAAAATAGTTTGGCTTCATCACCTTTCTAGCTATTCTTCAAGTAGGCTGCTATTAGATTGTCCCTTAGCCCACTCTTGAAAATGACTGTTGTAGGTGACTGCTGAAGGCAGTCATGGGACCGCTCTTAGCTGTCAGCTATGTGGTAATCTTTCCTCCCAGCAGGCAGTTGCTGCAGCTGAACCTTTCTGAGGTGGTGCTTATAAGTCAAAGCTTATAAGGTGGTGCTTATATGTCAAAGTTGCAACCTTCCAGCAAAGGTTGCAAACATAAAGAGAAAAGTCATAAAATGGAAGACAATGGAAAATGAATCTGTTGTATGAGCACTGAGCAAAGCTTTGCTGCTGTATATCAAAATACATGTGCCACAAGTATGGAAATACCAACTTCAGCACGGAATACTGTGCTACATAGGATATTATGTCTACTGTCTAACCTCATAGGCTGCATTTTGTTGGTGTACTTTGGGCTAGACCTATATCTAATCCTCTTAGGACCATTCTCTTGCATTTGGGTAAACTGGCACAGAGTAACCTATGTCCAGGCTATTAAGCTTTCTTACAGAATCACAGAATGGCAGGTGTTGGAAGGGACCTCTGGAGAGCATCTTGTTCAACCCCCGTGCTTGAGCAGGTATACCTAGAGCAGGGGGCACAGGACCATGTCCAGGTGGAGTTTGAATGCCTCCAGAGAAGGAGACTCCACAACCTCCCTGGGCAGCCTGTTCTGCTGCTCTGGCACCCTCACAGGAAAGAAGCTTTTTCTCATGTTTAGGTGGGACTTCCTGTGTTCCAACTTGTGCCCATTGCCCCTTGTCCTGTCATTGGGCACCACTGAAAAGAGTCTGGTCCCATCCTCTTGACACTCTCCCTTTAGATATTTATAGGTATTGATGAGATCCCCCGTAGTCTTCTCTTGTCTGGGCTGAACACACCCAGGTGTCTCAGACTTTCCTCATAAGAGAGGTGCTCCAGCCCCCTGATCATCTTGGTAGCTCTCTGCTGGACTTGCTCAAGCAGTTCCCTGGCCTTCTTAAACTGGGGGGTGCAAAACTGGACACAGTACTGCAGATGTGGTCTCACTAGGGCAGAGTAGAGGGGGAGGATAACCTGTCTCAATCTGCTGGCCACGCTCCTTTTAATACAGCCTGTGGTACCATTGGCCACCTTGGCCACAAGGGCACATTGCTGACTCAGGGTCCACTTGCTGTCCACCAGCACTCCCAAGTCCTTCTCAACAGAGCTGCTTTCCAGTAAGCGATTCCATTCCAGTCGCTTACCCTCCAGTTAGCGATTGCTTCCAAATTCCCTGCCGAGAATGGATCCTGGCTCATCCTAACTCCCACAATCAGGCCATGGAGGAAATTATTTGGCAGGAGCATGAGCCATGCCAGGAACCGTTTTAGCAGCAAAGACAAGTAAGTTTTGAGTGTCATGAGCTCCCTGGCCCTGTTTAGGCACTTATGCTTCAGCATCTACTTGGTTGGTAGAAATGTTCTCTGATTTTCGTGCTGTGGTTGTCTTAATGCAGGGATTAAGCATAAAAGCTTAAAGTCTCCTTCTTGGCCCTAATAAAAGCCAAGGTCTGACAGAATGGCTGGTGATTTGAATGTGGATCCCTGTTAGTGGGGGTCTCTCCTTTGAGAGATGAAGAACTTTAAGTGAAGAACTTTAACTCCATGAAGATCTTTAAGTCCTGACCAAAGCAGAGTTGCAATTAAACTGGGCCCACCTGCCCCATGGGTGTGCATGCAAATGGAAAAGAAGGGTGGCTAGTATCAATAAAAGGGACCACAGCAGCTGATTTCTTCTATGAAGTCCTATCAAAGGTGAATCAGCTGGCAGAAAGGTAAGTCATTAATGACAGTAATCTGACTCAGCAGCATCTTCTCCAAACTAATTGTCTGCACTCCCTCTGCAATCAAGAGATATGTGTATTTCCAGGAGGTGGTTCATCATTCTCCAAGGGATGTCTAATAGTGACAGAATGAATTTCCCTTTGAAAGGGCCTATTTCTCTCCATCATCTGCAGAAAGGTGTTTTAAATTACATGCTTAAACTAGCTACTTAACTTTCAGAGTGCTAGCATTAGGTGAAGCAGATCTCTCCCAGTGGAACTAGATGAATACCAAAGAAAATATTTGCAAACAAAGATTTGCAAACTTGCTTTGGCTTTCAGAACCCTTTTTATCTGGTTTCCATAAACAGTATTTCAAGTAATATTTCATCTGGGAATATTTTACAAGCAAATGCATTATTGAGGTGCAAATACTTGTGTGATACCTGCCAAACTGCAGGTGAAAGCTTGGCAGTCGGTAAAGTTTGCAAACCCTGCTGCTGGCTCTAGAAATTGGTTTCAGTCCTACCCCCTGATGAACTCTGGAATTTTTAGCATCCAAGTCTGGGAGGAGGAAAACCATTGCGTCTCTGAAGGCCAGTCACTCTCTGCATCTTGCCCATGGTGAATTCTTAAGTCACTACCCACAGTGAACAGGCTGACATTTGTTTATGGAAAATATTTGCTGGGTCATTATGGATAACATGCTATTTTCTAAAAATCTATGCCCTCTTTCTGATTGCTATTCGAGCAGAAGAGGCTAGCTTAGTTAGATAGCATGCTAGTGGTTCATGTCACTCCTGTCCTTGCGAACCTTGATTCTGTCTGAGTTAGTTACTGGAAAAAGATGACTACTTCCTTGTCTTCTAAGCCATCTGTTCTTACTCCTCCAGCTAGTATTTTTATTACCACTTTTTGTTTTATTCTATTTTATTGCATTTTATTTTATTGCATTTTATTGCATTTCAAAGCTAGTGAGTCTAAATCTGTCAAAGAGATTGTTCTGTTTGTAAAATGGATCATTACATTTTCAAAACTTAGTATGTCCACCATCCAAACACCGTCTGGAATTTAAAGCAGCCCTCTATATTTTGGATTAATAAATATAATTTTCATGATTTCTGAATGGATGCTGGTGCTGTGATAAACTAGGAAATATGACTGCTTCCAGTACTACTACTACCATTGCTTATGTATATTGCTGGAACTAGCTCATGTTAATATCTATCTCTGTTTCATTATTGCATTGATGGAAAGAGTTCATGTACAGAGAGCTCTGCTCATAAATGACATTACAATCATCAGTATTAGAGTCAGTTTGGAAAACAGATTTCATTTTCCTTGTGAAAAACCAGAAAAAACTGTAGTCTCTGGACTTCTCAACAACTTTAAGCTGCTGTTGAAAAAACAAAAACTAAATGTCAGTGTATTCTTGCTCTGTGTCAAAAGAGTGTCAAAATTTCTCTTCTTTCTCCTTCCTTTCTGCAATCCATCTTGCTTTCTTTTAGGGAATTATATACCTTTTCCAGCTATGATCTGATAGGCTTTGAGGAAAATCTCAGGTATGTTTTCCTGGACTTGTCAGTTTTATTCCAGTGAAAAATAATGTAAAAAAAAAATCTTAGAACCAGTACTTGAAAATAAGTATTACTATTTTATAAGACCTAATGAGGTGCTGATCTTCCTTCCCATTTGTACTGAAAGCTGTTTTCTAGCAATTTGAAGTTGTGTTAACTTCCTCAGCAATGTATTTCTTCCATGCCATTCATATTCCCCTTCTTTTTCCCTTCTGGTTAACTTGTTTCCTGGCCATTTCAGATGACCAGTGAATTCCCATTAATATGTGGGAATAAAGAGGTAACTTCCCAAAGGCAGATGAAAAAATCTCAGGTTTACCAGTCTCCTACTAAGCATAGCACATGGAACTCCTGGATGTCCTCAACTTCAGTGTCACCTGCCAGCCAACCCTGGCCATGACTGTCCTCTCTCCCAGGACTTCCAGCTGTGAGGATGTCCCTTCCCTACCAGGTCCCAGCAGCCTAATACTCCTTGTCTCCTGAGCTGAGGCCTGTCTGGGGTCCTTTCTTATGGCCCCATCCCTTCCTTCTTGGCCCTGCTTCATCTCTCCCCCAGGGCTTCGTCTGCAATGTGTGCACCAAAGGCTTGTTCTGTGGAGTCATGTGCTTAGTGTTTGAACTGCCATAGCAGTAGTTCTCAAACCACGGGATGAGAAAGCTAGTGGTTGAGCATATCCATGGATTAAAAAAACCCCAAACATGTCAGAGAACTGTTGACAGAGGGCATTGTAGTCTTCCAAAAACTAATCTACGTTTGAGGCAGATAAAAACATATAAGAGCCTCGTGCTTTTATTTTTTGCCAACTTTTTCCTTCTACTTAGTATGCATGGTCTCTGCTTTGGAAAAAAAAACAAACCCAAACACCAACAAGCCAGGTTCAGAATAGCAGTTTCACAATATTGAAGGCTTTAGTGGCAATTCCGGTATAGACAGATCCCTCCCCAGCCACTCCTTCTTTCATCAAAGTTTACATCCCCTTTTGCCATTTTCTTCCCTAAAAGCAAAAAGCAGGAAAAGAAAAGAAGGCAGTTTAACCTGAGTTATGTCATTCATCCAGGACATCACGCTGTTTTACAAACAGTTGTGTTGGCACAACCGAGAATCAAGGAACTGCAGTGGAAAGGCAGGAGAAGGGAGAGGGGAATTTCTTAAGCTGATACTGCTGCCAAAACCAAATTATTGTGAAACTGCACTGTTACATTCCATAAACACTTTCTTCAAAACCTTATAAGCTATAGCAAATGGTGAAAATCAGTGCAGAAGGCCCCTTCTGACCAGGCTGAATGCTTTTAAAGATGGTTGCTACAAAGGCTTGTGAGTAGCTCTCACAAACCTAAACCATAGGTAGCGCTGTATTAAGACAACATGAATTCTGATCCCTTTAGAGCAAAGCTAAGGCTCACACAAACCAGTTCAGCTCCTACAAAACTGAAAAGAGCGAAGTATGTTCTTAAATACACACACGACCACCCAAGTGAGGTTATCCCACTGGTTGGAACTGTGCAAATGAGGCCAACATCTGACCACAAGGGCATAAGAACTGCCAGCATATCCAATTAACAGGATAAAAGTAACTGCCCTCCTGGCTCACTAATTATTTTCAGTACACACAGTGTGATGAAAACCCTTCCAAAAATCAAATCTGTCTTACAGCAGTTTGACTTGCAGAATGGAACGTTACTAAGTGCATTGCAATTAATTATGCTTTGAAATGCACTGACTAAATTTGGCTGTGCAATTAGATAAATAATAACCGAAGGGAAAGGTTATATTTTGGAATTACACATTAGAATAGATGAATATGCCTTTTGCTCTAGCTGCTTGTTCCTGTGTCATGGCAGGCATCTTGTCATTGTAGCTGTACGCTTCTGCGGGAGAACTTATCTTGGGCCGCATACCTCCAGGACACAGGGCTCTACCCACCCTGGGGACAGTGATGCACAGACATCAATATGATGGATGCAAAATGTCCGTCTATTTAGCTGCGTCACACGCTTTTATAGCTCTTGCGGTTCCTGTTCCTGCCACTCCTATGGGGAGGAGTCTATCTTTCCGTCACATCCCGTAATCTTCCGGTCGCCGATCCCTGTCTATTACCCTACAGTCATGAAATCCTGTCTGTTGCAGATAAAATGCTCATACAAATGCAGCTTCCATGTCCATTTAAATGCACAAGTGCCATTTTCATGGACTCGGCATAAACTCTTCCTTTAATTTATTTGTGTATCTGCCTTGAATATCACAGAGGATGGCATTTCAACAAAACAACAACCAAGCCGTTACATCGAAAAGCCTGGCTTGGCAGCCTTCACTCTTTTCAGGGAATATTGACTCAAGCAGTGGATGTCACTGATTTCAGTCCAGGTGTGCTGAAGTGACCCCTCCATGCTGAGCAAGTGGGTGAGGGTGGCTGACACATTCACAAAACACTACTTTTTCTGGCTTCAAATTACCCTGCCATTTATTCTGTGATTCCTGAATATAGCCAATGATAAAAAATGGCCAACAGATGCTCAACAAATGACTTTGAAATACAATTTAAAATTATTGGTTTAGCTCAGATGTGTTAAAGCACTCAGAGTAGGAGGGTATCCTTGGGTACAGTGAAAACCGCAGTGATTGGAAACTATGTCCCTTTCACTAGGTGTTTCATCGGTGGATTCCCACAAGAACCATTCTTTTTCTTACCTTTTTTTAATATTCAGAAGATGAGTAGCTTTGTTAACTTTAATCCAAGTGCTAGCAGCAGCGCACTGACACACGTGCTAGTTGTATTTGCTGTCACCCTTGTAACCTCGAGTCTTGGAAGGGCTCAGCTGCAAGTGAAGACCTGGTGGCTGAAGGTGAATTTGAGCAAGGCAAGAGTATTGATGAGCAGAGAGAGTGCATTTTGTAGCCTTGGTGAAGGTTCAGCTGGATGAAGGGGCATGTTGGGGACTGATCAGGTCTGCCTGTAGTTAAAGAATGCACTTGAATTCCTGCCTGCACAAAATAGATTCAGTGAATAACACTTCCCATGGGCTTGAGCTGTCTCAGAGCCTGCATCCCACCCTTGTCAGTAATAAACTCACTTCAGTTGTCCATGCTTTCACTATGTCTTGGAAGGACTGTGGTGATTCAGATGGTCTGGGAATGAAGTCCTCTGCACCTAGCCCTTTGCAGAATGGAGCAGTGGGTCTCTGCAGCAGCACAGGCTTTGCAGAACATCTCAGGCCTTCTCTCCACATTCCCCACTGGCCTTGTGTAGATCATCAAATCAAACTCAAAATCTTCTGCTGAGGCCCAGAAGCACACTGAGATCCCTGACTCCTACAGAGTGCCTAATTCCCGTTGCCTCCAAGCATGGGATTCATTGTTCCTCCCTTTAGCTGCCAAACAGCTGGGCATCTTGTGTAAGTCAATTCTCTTTAGTCAGTGGATAGAGGAAGAGGCATCTCCTCTCTTCCTTCCCTAAAGAAGCCTGTATCTCTCTACGGGCAGCTGGAAAAGCTTAGACCCTGAGCTCAGATGAGGTCCAAGCTTTCAGATGGGTCAAGTGAGGTAAGAGGACTGAATCCCAGCTGAAGCCAGTGTGAATGAGGTGTGTGAACTTGCCCTTTCTGAACGTTCTTGAAGTCCTTTTGAATGGCCGAAGTTCCTGAGTGGTCACTCTTGTCACAGATTTCACTCTGCTGGAATAATGAAATTCCTGGCCATTGAAACAAGCCTCAGCCTGATATCTGAACATCTGGAATTTACTCCTCCAGGAATTAAGGCACATCACAAATTGCACCTCCTTCTCCTCCAAGTGTAAGGTCCGTTTCTTTGCTAGGTCATTTCTTTGGCCATCACTATCATAAACGTACAGCAGCACATCTATTGCAAAATTAAATAGCTCAAAAAAATTCCTGTGCAACCGAACAACAGCAAGACATTCAAGCCCAACAAATAAAAAATCACAGGATACCAACATAAGACACTCTGCTGAATGTATTTCACCTGCAGAGGAGATGAAAGAGAAGACACCTCAAGACTGGTGCTAGTGACACTGCTGAAGGTCTGATGGGGAGTTATATATGTGCAAGGGAAGAGCCCATAAAAATGGAAGAGGTACTGAAGATGGGAAAAGGCTTGATATCTTTCCAAGAACTGTGAACTGACCTGGAATGCATTTGAATTAGCACAAGTAGTTGCAGAGAATGATTTTCTCTACTTCCAGGACTAGGAGCTGTCTCAAGATCTTATACTTAATGGCAGTTCTGACTGAAATGGGTAACTGGTTTTTTTTCTGAATATTCCACCTTTATTCTGAAGCTTGAAGGAGGTCTGTCTGATTCCATATCTGTGGAATACATTTCCAGGATGAAAGACCTGGAAATGCATGAAAAAATCCTTTCAGGTGCAATGATAGAGCTCACTGTTCTCAGCTGAAATAAAAAGAAACCTGAATGTTTCTAATATTATGATGAGCAGAAAGCTTGGGCTGTTTAACTGCCACTGAGCACTTCACTTTAAAGATGTGTAGATTTGGACCATTTCCCAGATGTCGCATTGTCACTTCTGAATGACACATTGGAAGAGGAAGTCAAATGAGGAAGCGGGTTCAGCAGTGGTGAGTGTGTAGTGGGTCCCTCTCGCTTGTGGGGACCAGCCAGGAATCTAGCAGCTGGCTGGGGGTGGGAGTGTGTGTGGGGGTGTAGTCAGCATGTTGATTTTAGATGCCTAACTTAGATGCCTACTTCTCTCTATTGCCTATATAAGGAATAGAGTCTGGCAGCCATGGAGCGTGGGGAGCCCGAATTGCCCATCACTCTCTTACCAGTTGTCATGGCAACGAACGCAGGCACCTAAAGGAGATGGTCTGACATGGTCCCGACTGACTTGCAAATACATGCCACAGCTTGTGTGCAAGTGAGACAGCTGTACTGTATCTATCCCAGTTCGGAGTTCACACCGCTCTACACCAATGACTGGAGAAGCCCTGGTTTGAAGGTGCCCTTTGAGAGCCTCAAACAAATCATCTTTGTCTCTCCATCTGGTTTTGCTCTCTGTGTTTTGGGCAAATTTGGGCATGGAGGGCACACGGTGCTGCAGGAGGCAAACTCTCCATCTGCACTCCTCTGAAGCTGCATCAGTGATAGCAGGGAAATGAAACTGCTTTATTCATGGGTCACACGTGGGGAGATACCCTTGTGAAGCCAGCACTGCATCCCACGCCTTCCTTTGTAAATTACAAGATATGCTTTAAGCTCCTTATGGAATTGATCAGTTAATTAATCAGTTTATCTGCCTCTGCCCTACATTTAAATCTTTGTGGCAATTCCATTCAAATCTCTTAAGCTCTGCTCAAAAAATCAGTAAGCACAAGAACCAGTAGCCTGTAAACTACTTGTCTCACAAATAAGATCTGGTTCAGTTATTGAACCATTTGTGTTATTTGGAGATGCTCTTGCACCTGCAGAAGCTAAGTCTACTCCTGATTATTGGAGCAATTGTGCAAGAGCATGAATTAGGTAATCTCGTAGTGATGTAAACTATGTAGTTTTCTATGAAGGCATTTGCAAAGAGTTGCAGGCGTTCAGAATTAATTTCAATAATGACCTGGGATTTAAAATCTAAATACTTGGTTTCTAGCTGCATTGCAAATTCATCCCCAGAATCCATGCGGTATTAGTCACCATCTTTTACAGCCTTTAACAATAGTAATAGATTTTTTTTAATACACTCAGAAAAAAAGCAACAGAATTAGATTTCAAGCACAGCTAGAAATGTGCGTCAGCTCAGCTAGGAACCTAACATATGGAAGCTGCTAAAATCCAAGATTTTTTGTTTGTGCAGTTGTATATTCAAGGAACAGCTCTAAAATTCAGAACAGAGGCTCAGGTCAGGGCAGGATTGTTGGGGTAGGTGTTGAGCTCTGAGCTGTGCTTGTAGCTGTTGAGGAGCCTGCACAGTTCTAGCAGAGGCTGTAGACTTTGCCTTGCCACTTGCTTTGGACCTAACTGTCTTCTCACCTTAATTTAAGCCTGTGCTAGGACTACATTCATCTGAACCAAAAATCTAGTCTCTGGTTACAAAGGCTGAAATGCAGTGGGTCGGTTTTTTCAGGATAGTTTTCCAGCTATTAATGTGCAGATCATTGCTTCCAAAGCCCTACAACACTCTGCATGGATCAGATGGAGGTACTACTGTAGAATGGCATACAGCTGTTCAACAGTATTTGTAACAAATGATGTCTCTCAATTCAGGAAATGGAACAAAATTGTTCAGGCTAGTATATGTGGAACTTTATAAGCCTGTGAAACACTTTTCTCTTTTTCTTAAGTATAGATATCGGGTCTGATGTTAGCAATTTGCCTCATTAATAACTGATTTACATTTCCCAGACAGCAAATTGCTATCTGGCACAAATTTATGAAAGAGCTTCATATTTTGAAACTCTTGGACACAGTGAATCCTTTGTGATTTATAACCTAGCACTGCCAAGTCCACCACTAAACAATGTCCCTAAGCGCTACATCTACATGTCCTTTAAATACCTTCAGGGATGGTGACTCAACCACTTCCCTTGGAACCTGTTCCAATGCTTGACAGCCCTTTCAGTGAAGGAATTTTTCCTAATATCCAGTCTAAACTTCCCCTGGTGCAACTTGAGGCCATTTCCTCTTGTGCTATCACTTGTTACCTGGGAGAAGAGACCAACACCCACCTCACTACAACCTCCTCTCAGGTAGTTGTAGAGAGCAATAAGGTCTCCCCTCAGCCTCCTTTTCTTCAGGCTAAACAACCCCAGTTCCCTCAGCTGCTCCTCAGAAGACTTGTTCTCCAGACCCTTCACCAACTTCATTGCCCTTCTTTGGACACACTCCAGCACCTCAATGTCTTTATTGTAGTGAGGGGCCCAAAACTGCACACAGCACTCGAGGTGTGGCCTCACCAGTACAGGGGCACGATCACTTCCCTACTCCTGCTGGCCACACTATTCCTGATACAAGCCCGGATGCCATTGGCCTTCTTGGCCACCTGGGCACACTGCTGGCTCATATTCAGTCGGCTGTTGACCAAGACCCCCAAGTCTCTTTCTGCCAAGCAGCTTTCCAGCCACTCTTCCCCAAGCCTGTAGCATTGCATGGGGTTGTTGTGACCCAAGTGCAGGACCTGGCACTTGGCCTTGTTGAACCTCATTCAACTGACATCGGCCCATTGATCCAGCCTGTCCGGATTCCTCTGCAGAGCCTTCCTAACTTGAAGCAGATCAACAGTCCTGCCCAATGTGGTGTCACCTGCAAACTTACTGAGGGTACACTCAACCCCCTCATCCAGATCATTGATAAAGATATTAAAGAGAACTGGCCCCAATACTGAGCCCTGAGGAACACCACCTGTGACCCACTGCCAACTGGATTTACCCCCATTCACCACAACTCTCTGGGCCTGGCCATCCAGCCAGTTTTTTACTCAGTAAAGAGTGCACCTGTCCAAGCCATGAGCAGCCAGTTTCTCCAGGAGAATGCTGCAGGAAAGGGTGTCAAAGGCCTTTGGGGAAATGGTTGAATGTAACTATTAATGTACTTTTTCCAGTGTACGCTCAGTGTTATTATTAGCTATGGCAATGTCTACAGGTGTTCAGGACTGTCGCTTGCAAAATCCATGTTGCATATATACGCGCATATATGTACATGCAAACTGACCAGATTCCTGTTGCCCTGTCTGGCCAGGTCTATGCTACTAAACCAAACAGGATGAAGGCACAGGCTTTACCATGGTCTTGTGACTGTCCATGCTGTTGAATTTTTGGCATGCTCCCTGGCACGGGTTTGGCTGGCTCTCGCTAATTGTGTCCCCGCCAACATCTGGGCCTGCCTCATGGGACAGCAGAGACTGCTATGGGTGAAGCCCTTGGGGAAGGGTGTGAAGCTTGTTGAAAGTGAGGTCTGCTCTGCCATTTACAATTAGAGCCACAGATAAGTCCTGGCCCCTTTCCTTCACTAGTGGAGTCATGGCCTTTGAGTCCAAGTCCTTCAGGATAGTTTTAAATCTGCAGTTAGACAACTGTGGCCACTGTTGAGTCCCTGCTTCTATGCACCAGCTATAACCAGCTCAAATCTTTTGATAAAACTGGTCTTGTAGGATATGCATTGCTTTGTCTTTCCCTTTTCACAAATATAAAATAGCTGTCAGTTTCAGTGGAAAATACCTCTCCCTGAAGTTCAGAATCCCTTCTTTCCACTCTTTTCCCCTCTCCTTTCTGCAATGGCAGATAACAAGATAACGGGAGATGTAAGCACTAAGGCTTTTCAGGTTTTGCCTCTTGGTGAAAGCAGTGTGACCCACACTGCAGTCCTCTAAAATTTTTGACTAGTTTACCAGGTAATGACTATTGTAGGACCATCTTGCAGAGCTCTAGAGTCATCTTGAAGAAGGTCAGAAGAAACACTGCTTGGGCATAGAAGTAACTTATGTGGATGGGGAAGGGACTGCCCTGCCCCATTCTCTTGTCACATGAGCTGTGGCAGGGTGGTGCACAAGATATAGCTAATCTGCCCTGATTGCTGATCAGCTAAGTGCCAAACACTTAAAGTGCCATTTCCCAAGGCTTGTGGACTTTCTACCATAAAGATGAACGTAAAAAAAAAAATTTAGTCTTGGAAAAGCAATTGGATAGAAAATGAAATATTTTTATGTGGCTGCTTATACGTGCAAATGTTGGTGTTTTCATCAGAGGGGGCTTTTTAACAGAGTTAAGACATCTTAATGACTAAAATAGAAAAATAATAATCTTCAGTTTGAACGCTGATGGCATCTATATGGCAAAATGGTACTGCACTTTATCTATTGATCACATTTGAAGATCCTGGACATGGTTCTAGTTAAGTTTCAAGTATGCTGAAAACGAGCCAAGAACATAATTTTCAAGTTGCATTATCATGGTCATGTCACTTTCCAAAGTATCAGTAAATTGTTCCTTTATTTTTCCTTTGCCAAAGAGGTAGGAGACTGTTTTTCTGTCTGGAAAAATGCCTGACTAGAAGCAGAGGTCCAGATCTTTAACAAGGGTAAATTGGCAAAACCCCACTGATTGTAATGGAGCAATGCCGATTTTTGTCAGTTCGGTATCTGGCCCATCAGATTTTCAACTGTTATCACCACAGGCAGAATTCAAATTGACACAGCGTGGGCTAACATGATTGAATGCAGAGCAGGCTGCCTGGTTTCCTAAATTATTTTAATAACAGAAAGAATGTAGCTGGAATGCCAGGCTAAGATCTCTACCTGGATAAGGACCCAGATTTTATTTAATCTCTAAAAGTACTTTTTTCCCCCTTTTTAAAATAAGCCCATTCCAAAGTCATTACTTTTCCATTATGGAGTTTGTAATGATTTGGTCCCCAGGAACAAAAGTCTCGGATTCCCTTTAGAACTGCAAAATCCCGCAGCTTCACGCAGAAAGTATTGCCTCGAATAGATCTCATAGGATAAGTGAATTATGGAAAGAGAGTAGGAACCTGCCCCTCTCCAGAACCCATATTAGAGCAGCTGCTAAATCCACCTCTGAGACATATCTGCAACCAGGTATTGCATTTCCAGGGCCTTTGGTGGGTCACTGCTGCTGTGAACTGCCCAAAGCCACCTGGCACCCTGGAGTCAACCAACTCCTAGGGATCATGCTGGTCTCAGGCTGCAACATGTGCACACGGGCATGTTTTGAAGCATTCTCTATGCAGCCACAGCTGCCTGCCGGCACCTGGGAGAGCCAGGAGCATACAGCTCTGCCCACGGGAGATGAGCCACAACGCTACTGAAAACCATCTCCAGGAGCCCCAATGCAGTGTGAGGTGGATAGTGCAAGGAATGTGGGACCTCCTTGGAGGTGGGTGGATACTAGGGTAGTGATGTCCTGGTAGGACAGAGGAAGTGTCATCTCCTCCAAGCTTTACTGGCTGGCAGAGACCCTATGGCAGAGCGATCACGAGCGGGGCCCCTGTCCTCCAGCGTGGGCTTCGGACAACATAGGCTGAAATGTCTGTAGGAAGAGTGATAACCTGCACATAAATAAATTTGCCCATTGAAGCAGCCAAATTAGAAAAAAAACCATAACAATTTGATTTCTCCCCTTAGGAAAAAGACTTGTGTTTTTCCTCACTTGAAAGAATTCAGACATTTTACTTTCATCTGCCCTTGTTGTGTCTGAACAAAGCTAGCCGATTACTCCATATCTCGGCTCTGATTTTGGGTGTATTTTTTATTCCTCTTAGAGATTCAGAGGGTGGTAAAAAGCCTCATTGTAATTCAGTAATTAGTATGTCTCCTTCTTCTTTTGACCAGGAATGCAAGGGTATCCTTTTCTGTGAATGTCATTTTCTTTCTGGGCTCTTGTACTTTAATTTCCTAGATGTGAAACAGGAACAGAAGATGAATTATTGAAATAAGAGGATATGAACATGACTGTCTTCTTCTACAGAACTTTTTCTTTCAAAGAGAAAAAAACTTTTGTAGTTAAGCAAAACAGAATAAAGGTCTTTATACATCAATTGTAATGAATAAAATAGTTTTATCCTTCAAGAACTTTATTCAGGAGAACAAACTTAGTTTAAAGAAAATTCGAGGCATTAGAGCACTTACTGTTCCTGTGTACTTTCTCTTCTTCTACCTACCATCCCAACAATCTGGCTTTACTTCTTGTGTTATTAATCTAGGTCTTGTGGTTTTGGTGGATAAATAACCATTTTATTATGCCTAACACAGAAGTGCCTTGATGTTTAATATGTTACTGATGCACAAATATTAAGCTACAAAGGCAAAACATTGGTATTTGGATGAAGGCATCTTAGGTGGGATGAGCTTTTCTACTTCTACTTTCAAATACACAGGGATTAGTTTGAAAAAAATGAAATATCTCTTCTTGATGAAGGAGGGGCTGCATACATTGCTAACATTTGTTTTTTTGGATAGTTTTTTTCTCTTAAAGGCATTTTTGTATTCTGCCTTGCCCGTTTTATCCAAGCTGTGTTAGTATATTGTTTTTCTGCCTCCTGCCTGATGAGTTGTTTCAAGGTTAAAAGCACCAGTGTTAAAATGCCACCTTGCCTGTCCTCTGCTCCTTCCACTGGCCCCTTACACTATGGTGCAGATGGGAAGACTTCACCTTGCTCAATGGGTTGCTGTTGGGATTTCTAAAGGACTGCATCATTTTTAAGTAATGTTTCACCTCCCTGAATCATGATGAGTCCTTCCTGGGGATGATAGTTTTGCCTGTTGTGGCAGAGATCATCTCTGTGAAGGAGTTGGGCTATTCTCGGGGGTACCCCAAAGAATGTGGAACTCAGCCCAGTATGACCGCAAACCTCGTTGTCTTCCAAGCACGTACAAATGATATGTCTTTGCCCTCCCATCCTCCAGGAGCAACAGAGGTTTATGGTTTTTTCTTCCCAGGGACTGAGCTGGCACCTGATAGACATTCATCAGTTCTCTATTTTTCTCCTTTGGAAGGTTCTCATATATGGCATGAAGACCTGAGCAGGTGACGGGAAAAGGTATGAACATCACTTTCCTTGTCTGCAAGTCCCTCTGTGAATGCTGGATGCGGGGATGCCAAGAGCTGTGCTACTCATCCCAAGTCCAGTGTTTGTCCTGCTCATCCGCGGGCTTCCTGTGACGTCTTCCTTGGTAGTCAGAGCAGGGAGTATTCACAGCAATGCTGCTCAGTAAACACTCATTTCATGGAAAAAACCTGAGAGACTTTTTCTTTTGTTGGAAATTTTTCACGAATTATTTTTGTTTAGGAAAACATGATATCATTCTGATGGTAAGAAAACAAACTGGCAGGCCAGCTTTCTGTTACTCTTAAAATATCACCTCCTATTTTTCATTTAGCAATATAAAAGAAGAAAGTGGAGAAATAAAATAGCCAAGACCAAACCTTATGTCTGCTTCTTAGTTTTTGCTTCTTTTTCTGCCTTTGGCCAGTGCTTAAAAAAAGAAATAATAAAAGGACGAGAAAGAAGGTGTGCAAAAGAGCATGCTTCCCCTTGCAATGTGAAAACTTAAAAATTGAAAAAGGATAGATTTTTTAAAAATTATTTTAAAATTACTTTTTTTTTTTTAATTTCTTTTAAATCTAACCCCTATTTTTCAGTGAAGACATTCAAACCAGTTTGGCTCACCACATTTCATGGCTCAGCCTTCTCAAACCACAAATTATAGATGTCACAACAAATGTCAAAAATACAGCAGAACATAATAAATTATATATGCACAGACACAAGCGCAGTCAGTCATATATATACACACACATAAATGAGTGTATATATAATCACCTATGTGTGTATGAATATGTGTGTATAAATATATCTGTGTGTGTGTATGTATATGTGTGTGTGTGTGCACAGATGTAAAGTAGACCTGTCCATGCTTGCAAGCTGAGAAAGTCCTTGACAGGTCCTGCTTCAGGGGAGTCTCCTTTGTTTATTGTGAAGATCCCTTTCCATGCAATTTTTACCTCTGGTCCCCCCTGTTTTCACTGGTCCTATCAAATGCTCTGACTAGAATAAAATCTACCCAGCAGCACTGTGAGGCTGTGGTTCCACCAGCTGTTTGGTGCATTTGTTATCTGTGCAAGGAAAGCTCGAAAGCTTTGCCTGTATCACAAGAGAGTGACAACAGAGCCTAGAAATCACATTCAGGGTACAATACAAAAACTCAGTCCTTAGAAGACACCCTTTCAGGCAAGAGTGGGAACACTTTACACTTGTAGTGCCTTTCATCAGGCCACGTGGCGACCATATGAAGGAGGGAGGGTATGTAAGAAGCAAGTTCCTCCCCTTGGGAAATGCCACAAAATTTGGAGTAGTGTTTTGTGCAACACTGCACAGCAGTCAAGCAGAAACAGTAAAGAGGAACTGTTTATTTAGTGGGAAAATAAATTTAAGTGAGTTGAATTGTCCAGATTTATGTTTTGGCTGTGTTAGAAGAGTTAACTAGAGCCCATACAAAACCTCTTGAAAAAAGATCTAAGTTTAAGTCTTGCATATAAGGTGGTCTCTCATGCTGCTACCAATACCAGAGCAGTGGTTCAGCACTAATTCAGAAATCTTTCTCACTTTGCTCAAGGCTGGGGGAGAGTTCGGGTTGTGGCCCCTGCCCTCCCTGCCAGTTTCTTTCTGTGCAGCACACATCTAACCCTCTACCTCTCAGGCATGCTCTGGATGCTGTCACACGCTAGTAGAAGCTCTGCATTTTACAAAATGTCTCTCTGGGTTTTGTTGCAAGCAGGCAACTCCTTGTCAAATGGGCAAGGGATTTTCTTCAGCCTGCAGCCCCCATGCACAAGAGGTGTCTGGAGGAGCAAGTTTCTGCACCTCTGCCTGACGACCATGCTAACTGCAAATGCCACATACCCTTCATGGTCCTCATTTTCCTACCTCCTCCATGGGGCAGCCAAACAGTGTGTGATGTAAAAATATTTGGCTGCACACCAAGTGAGCCAGTATGTCCTCCCAGCGTGACTCTAGGCTTGCGGGTCTCTTGGCAGGGTACTTTCTATCTGGTGCAACTTTGAACTTACGTGTTTATACTGCCTCCAGTTCAGTGCTACCTCAACAGCAGTTAGTCCTGGGATGTCTGCTCTGCATTATATTGTGTCTTCAATCCCACCCTGCTTCTCTGCAGCCACTATTTAAATTCAGGCTAATTACCATCCCAAAGCACTGCTGATAATCCAGCTCTTAAGACAGCTGCTGCATCTCCTTTATCACTGCAAGGATGTCTTACTCCTAAGGTAATGACTTCCTACATGAGTTTAAAAGAGGCAGCTCAAGGATCAAGAGGTGACTCGATGAGACGCTGGCAAGGTCTGCTCTCAAACAGTATGGTTTCAGTTTTCCATGCTACTCAGAACTTTGCAGCAGTTCCTCTGGTTTTTAGCACAGGGATGTGATAGCAGACCCACTTCCCACACTCCCATCCTCTCTGGCTAACACAAGTCCTGCACGTAACAGATCAAAAGTGACAGTCTCCCACTGAGCAGCCTTTACACCTTGATCCTCCCTTAGCACCCAGCAAAAGGGGACATGGGCTTTGCAGCATGAGCTGAAGGTGAATGTGACTGGCTTCTGACAGCTCAAAGGGAAGGGGAGGGGTGAATGTAGCCCCAGAATGAGTGGCCTACATGCACAGCCTGGTTTGCAGCACTGTTATGGTCCAGAACATTCCTGAGCGAAAAAAATATCTTTGGTTAATGATATTTCTGCATGACGTTTATTTTGTGTTCTATTATGCAACCCTCCATTGACAGATGTGCTCACAGCATTTAGGGTCCCCGTGCTAAGTGGGGTGCAAGCCCAGTACCTTTTATCCCTGATAAATATCAAAGAGGGATGTGACGTGCTGTCTGTTTTTAAAGACATTTGTTGGAATCTATTTTTGTTGCTGCTAAAAATATGTATTTATTGTGTGGCTAGGAAAGAACTTCTTGGTCTGGCTGAGCAGCTGCTCCAAGTGATCTGTAAATGTGCTCCCAGCCTCAGGTACAAAGCAGTATCTTTGTCTTCGGTTTGACCATGCAGAAGTCAGTAGTAAAACTGCTCTTGGCAAGTCTGGCATACAGCTATGGCATTTTCTCTCCCAGGGAGTTGTTTTGGCTACTGAAAAGGAATTCCTGCTGCCAGGCTACTACAGTCACCAGTCTGCCCTCCTATGTGTAAGACAGGTACAAACTCATTGGGATAAGTTGGGCTGGTCTAGGAGCAGCAAGTCAGGTTCATCCCAGTCTCAGGACTGAGGCAGCTGCGTAGGTCAGGAGAACAGGAGTTCATGGCTTCAGTAAAAAAAGAAAAGATTATTTAACCTTATCCGACATGCAGAGTAAAATCCCCCTTGGAAACACAGATAAACTAAGGTTCCAGGAGAGTCTCTGAAGGGATGACATCCTCATGAAGCAGCTGAGAAAGGCTCTCCCCAACATGTGGCACATGGTACAGCATGTGTGCTGCGCCAGACCAGGATCTCCAGAGAAAGGGGAATCTGACTATTTCTACCTTTCTGACTCTTATTTTTGGGAGCTGGTGTCTACCCTGGCTTCTGTCTGTTCCCCCCATTTCACAGAGCAGGTTCATCTTCAGAGATACCAGCACACACAGCCACCTGTGACAGCCCCATTCTTTGGAGGGACTCTCACAGGGATGTGCAGCTTTCCTTTTTTCCCAACTATGCTTCAGGAGTACCCAGAGATCCAGCCCAGGCAGGTAATACACAGGTTCTATGAGAGTACTTTTCATTCCCTGCTCCTAATATACCTAAACCCCAGAGTGCAGACAGTCAGGTACTGTCAAAGAGGCACGTTGGTACTTACCCACAATCATACAGGGCATAGTCATCTTGTCAGGTCAATAGGGAGAGTTTCTATTTTATCTAAAAGTACTTTATTAATATTACTGGCTGACAGACCATTTATTTTAGTTTTTGTAGTGGAATAATCGGGTTGTAGAGTCTCACAAATGTAGCAAAAATACGGAGAGTGCTTTGCACTGAGGACCAGTTTGGGGCTTGATGTAAGCGTGGGTTCACACTTGGGATTCACTTGTTTTATCACAGGTAACTCGCTGGATGTGCAGGATTTGCAGAGTCAGCTGGAATGGATAGTGCTTTTAACTAACTTAATGCTACGCTTCTGTCCAACACAAAAGGTAGTTTTACTCAACTGAAAGGGGTCCTGAGCAGCTTAGGTTAAGTAAAGCTACCTGTTGTAAATACTTCTTTGCTGAATAATCTCTAAGCAACTCCCTACTCCATTTATATTGTTTTCAGGTCAGACAGGAAACATTGCTTGTGGTGCTGAAAATTAGCTTTTAAGGTTTCTCATGAGGTCTCTAATACTTATATTTTTAGAGATTTAAAACAGATTGCTGTTTTCAGTTTTGCATTCTGAAGGGGATGAGTCTGAATGGGAATGTCATTTATGTTGTGATGTGGCTGGACCATGAACCCTATAACACATATTTTGCTCCACATTTCACTGACAGCTCTGATGCAATAGAAAAGTCAGAGGGCAAGACACACATTGTATGCAAACAGGAAAATTGTTTCTGCTGGGATCTGTTAATAAATGGTAAATGGTTCCACACCTTTGCTGTAGCCTGTTGTCAGTGACAACAGGGTGCTATAACAAGAACTGTACATAGAGAAAGATTCTTGGATAAATTAAGTCTTTGTGAGTAGGAGAGACCCAAGACTCTACATGGCTGCTCAAAGACAGAAGCCTATCAAAGAGGAAAACTGGAAAATGAAGAGCATACATAAGCAACTCATGTTGGCTAAGATTAAGCAGTGGTATGACAAGCCTGGCCAAAGGGATTTCCAAGTGATAATGGAGAACAAAAGCTATTTAGGTTTATATCTATTTATATATTAAACTAGTAACAAACTATCTTCCTGAGAGAAGGAAAAGTAAACTCAAACCTGGCTTGAGAAAATCTCAGTGCCTCAGCATCAGAGGTTCTTATCTTTGATTTTTATTGTTGACAGTGTTGTTTTTGCTTCTGGACAGCCCTGCTTAGTGGCATTTAAGGCTGCACACAGCCCCTGTGGGTGCCTCTGCATCCCTAAAGAAAGCAAGCCAGGGAACAAACTGAACATCAGTCCTGACTGCCCACACTGCAGGGAATGAGCTGGGGATGACTCACCCTAGGACTGCTCCCAGCCAGCCCCACAAATGAACTAGCACTAGATGAGATTCCTCCCAGCTGTCCCATACCATCCCAGCCAACATAATGCCTTCAGTGCCTGCTCCACCTCAGGGTATGCAACACCCCACATCCCCCACGACTGTGCTATAGAAACGCTACTCTGGTGGGATTCAGGACAGTCCTTGTGTTATTACATAGAATTAATACTTGTATCTTAGGGCCAGTGGGACATCATATAGGGCCCAGGAGATACCCATGGCCAAGCACTTGGTGGAGTGGTCACAGGCAGGCTTTCAAGGGGGCTATGGCTGTTATTGGCCTGTATGTGAGCCAGGCTGTACCCCTCGGCCTGACGGGAGTAAGAGAGGTTCCTCATGTTTTTTAATTTATTGGTATAGACATAGCTTGTCTGCTTAGTGGTAGCTCTCACTTGTCATTCTTGTGTCTCATTCAAGCTCCTTGGTACAGCTTCTCTCCTATGAGATGAAGTTGTCTGTCATGTGCTGCACAGGCAAGGGCAAACCTGCCTTCATTCCACGCATCAGAGAGTTGAATCAGAGAGGAAAGGATTAAAGTTGCTCAAGCAAAGGTAAATCTGGTGTTTCTTAATTTTGCAAGTGAAACATTGTTCTTCTGGTGTAAGCATTATTGTTACAAGTGCTTTGCTGTGCAAGTGCTGAGTATGAGACCAGATCCTACTGTGCAACTTGACCAGGCAATGCTTTGCCTTTGATGAGCGAGTGCTGTTGCTTAAGTCATTCTGAAACAGATAAAAGAAGCAAGAGAGAAATCACAAGGGAGGATGCAAATAAGGAGCACGGGTCACTGTTGGGTTCCCACAGACTCTCCACCACTGGGGAGGAGTTTTTTGGTGCCTGCATCTAGAAATGTACCTTTGATGCCTGCTGCAGCTTACCTGGGTATTTGGTGCCCAAAAAATATTGAGCGGCCCCTTTCTTCCATGGAAACTGTAGTTTGGGAAAGCAGAAGGGAGTTACTGTGCACTGCAGTCTTGCCCCACTATAGGGTAAGGATGTAGCTGGGGTATATGCTTGAATCTAGGTACTGGAGAGGTGTGCATGATAGTGGGAAGCAGAAAGAATAGCAAGCTGGTTTTTTGCTGAGTCTCTAGCTTTATAGTACAGCAAAACGCAGCCTTCCTTAGATAAGTTCAGTGTCAGTGCTGGTCACGAACTTGGGAAAATTAGCTTTAGTATAAAACAACACTAATGGCAATCTGTCCCTTCCGCTTCCTTCCTTTACTGCTGTGTTAGAAGTTCAAGGACAAACATTAAAGCACTGAAGAGTTTTCTGCAAGTGTTTCCTTCTCTCAATTTCACCCCTTCAGTGTGTTTAGGCCTCTCTGTTTTAACCTGATTGCCTTGCCAGAAGATGCTGCAGTTTCTGTGAGTAACAGGAGAGCTGCTTAGAATTGGTTTGCACAGAAGATTTTGGTTTTTGATGGAAACCTATTGAACAAATGGAAGTAACACAAATTAGTGAGGGCTTTTTCTGAGTTTTGGCAAAAATGTAAGCAAAATTCTCGGTATTTTTTGGCTGAAGAAGTTCTAGGTTTGGACCAAGAACTGTTTTGGTTTGGCAGTTTTGGGATTGTAGTTTTTCCGTTCTTGAAACCTTCAGTTTTTCATTGGGAATCATAGAATCATAGAATGTTCTGAGTTGGCATGGACCCACAAGGATTGTCAAGTACAACTCCTGTCCCTGCACAGGACAACCCCAAAATTCACAGCATGTGTCTGAGGGAGTCATCCAAATGCTTCTTGAATATTGCCAGACTTGGCGCCATGACTGCCTCCCTGGGGAGCCTGTTCCAGTGCTCCACCGCCCTCTGGGTGAAGAACCTTTTCCTAATACCCAACCTAAACCTTCCCTGGCACATCTTCCTGCCATTCCCTTGGGTCGTATCATTGGTCACCAGACAGAAGAGATCAGCACCTGCCCCTCCTCCTCCCCTTGTGAGGAAGCTGTAGACTGTGCTAAGGTCTCCCCTCAGTCTCCTCTTCTCCAGGCTGAACAGACCAAGTGACCTCAGCCACTCCTCATATGGTTTCTCCTCTAAACCCTTCACCAACTTCATGGTCCTCCTTTGGACGCTCTCTAGTAGCTTTGTATCCTTAATGTGCTGTAGTACCCAAAACAACCCACAGTACTCAAGGTGAGGTCACAGTAGTGCAGGGTAAAGTGGGACAATCACCTGTCTTGACCAGCTAGCGATACAGTGCTGAGAATCACAGAACCATAGAATCGTTAAGGTTCAAAAAGACCCTTAAGATCATCGAGTCCAATCACTAACCTATCACTGCCAAGTCCACCACTAAACCATATCCTCAAGCACCACGTCTACCCTTCTTTTAAATACCTCCAGGGATGGAGATTCAACCACTTCCCTGGGCAGCCTGTTCTAATGTTTGACAACCCTTTCGGTGAAGAAATTTTTCCTAATATCCAGTCTAAACTTCCCCTGATGCAACTTGAGGCCATTTCCTCTCATCCTATTGCTCATAAGAGAAGAGTCCGACCCCCACCTCGCTGCAACCTCCCTTCAGGTAGTTGTAGAGAGCAATAAGGTCTCCCCTCAGCCTCCTCTTCTCCAGGATAAACAACACCAGTTCCCTCAGCTGCTCCTCAGAAGACTTGTTCTCCAGACCCTTCACCAACTTCATTGCCCTTCTTTGGACACGCTCCAGCACCTCAATGTCCTTCTTGTAGTGAGGGGCCCAAAACTGCACACAGCACTCGAGGTGTGGTCCCACCAGTGCCGAGTACAGGGGCACAATCACCTCCCTGCTCCTGCTGGCCACACTATTCCTGATACAAACCAGGATGCCATTGGCCTTCTTGGCCACCTGAGCACACTGCTGGCTCATGTTCAGGCAGCTGTGCTTGATGCACCTCAGGACATGGTTGGCCCTCTTGGCTGCCAGTGCATGCTGTTGGCTCACTTTCAACCTGCCATCGACAAGAACCCCCAGATCCCTCTCCATGGGGCTGCTCTCCTGCCTCTTGTTCCTCAGTCTGTATGTACATCCAGGATAGTACCTTGCCATGCCCCATGTGCAAAATCCAGCACTTGCCTTTGTTAAACTTCATATGGTTGATGATTGGCCAGGTCTCTAATTTGTCCAGATCTCTCTGCAGGCCTCTCTGCTCTTGAGAGTGTCAACAACTCCTCCCAGTTTTGTGTCATCAGCTCATAAATAGATGGGGAAAGGATATGTCTTCAGTGGAAGTTTAGTTAGGCTGAAAAATCCCCTTTCCTGGGGTGGCAATTTCTTGAATGCTCCTTCTCAGAGGGGATCTGCTGGCAGGTGTTCTGACATGGGGCAGGAGAATGGGAAAACCTGAAAGAAACGCTTGTGTCTCAGATGCAGGTAAATGCTGGGACCCTAAAATGTAATAGAATCATAGAATGGTTTGGGTTGGAAGGGAGTTTTAAAGGCCATCTAGCCCCTGCAATGAGCAGGGACATCTTCGACTAGACCAGGTTGCTCAGAGCCCCGTCCAGCCTGACCCTGAATGTTTCCAGGGATGGGGCACATACCACCTCTCTGGGCAACCTGTGCCAGTGTTTCACCACCCTCATTGTAAAATATTTCTTCCCTATATCTAGTCTAAATCTACCCTCTTTTAGTTTAAAACCATTATCCCTTGTTCTATCACAACAGGCCCTACCAAAATATTTGTCCCCATATTTCTTATAATTCCCCTTTAAGTATTTAAAGGAAGTCCATTGCTTCCATCTTTTCGTCTGACATAGAGTCCATTATTATCTTTCCAGCTCTTAAGATGATCCACCAAGGCAAGTAGGTAAATACAACCCAAACAATTTATTTAAGACTACAGTCTGCTTTCAGGCTCTTCAGGCATGATGTATGTGAAGCTATTCTCCAAAAATTCTGATACTTAAGAGGTTGTCCTCCAAATAGATCCAGAAATAGTACTTTATACTGGCCCCTGCTAGCTTTTTACTTCTTTCCTTCAGTGTTAGCTCACCTTGGCCACCAAATGGTAGCATTGTTCTGGATGTTGCCTGCCACCCATCTGTACTGGGGAAAAAAATAGTGGCGTGAGAACAGGTATTTATTCCTGCATCCTTGAAGCTAAGCTCTAAGTAGCTTGTTTAGGTTCATTGACACATCTGTATCCTCTGTGTTGAACTCTGTTCTCTGCTTTTACTTCCTGTTACTCACAAAAAGTGTAGATATTCAACCTATGGAGTAAGTTATTGTGATAGTGGACAGGTTAGCCAGGGGTTAAACAGCATAATGTGCCATCTTTTTTCCTCCTAGCTGCTCAAAGCAAGTAAGACTAGGATAGTGTATGGAAGTTGAGCCAGGAATCATGAAAAGATGTAGAACTTGAACTACTGACATCCCCTGTGGACCTGTATTGTAGTCATCAGAAGGATGATCTCACACAGCCAACACCTTTCTCTCTGCATGCCCTTTCCTTTGTAAGGAACTCCACAGACTATGTCATCCCCTGGGTGTTTACCTTGGTCATGTTTGATTTTTAAATATAGTTTGCTAGGTTAGCAGAAATCAGAGTGGTGGAAGTTCATTATGACTGATAGGCCTCTTGTCATGGGAGCACAATGTCATAACTTGTCAGAAAAGTTGTGTTAATGGACTTTGTTGGAGATGGAGAGGTTTGTCATTAGATGTTCACGTAGCTTTAGCTTGAGTTTGGAACTGATGAGGGTAATGACCTGGAGACTATCTAATGGGGAGCTATCAGAAAGAAGAAAAAGAATTCTGGCTTCTAGACTATGGTTAACTCTACCCAGGTCTGGTCAAAGGGAAAAGAACAACATCAGGCACTCCAGCTTGTTTGCTAAGCTTGCCTGTACTCACTTTTCCATGATCCTTTCAGCTATTCAACATAACCCACTGCAATGAGGGTGATCTGTCTTTCACGTCTTTTTACACCCTCTGCCCTAACTCCATTTCATCCCTGTGATTCCTCTTTGGGGCTCTGTTGTCCCATATGTCCAGGGTGTGGAACGACAGAGAGGCAAAGGTGATCTAGAAGGCCTTGACTGCTGTGAGAGATGAGCCCAGACTGAGCAGCAAGACTAAAATATGCTGGGAAAGTAAAAGGCAAGGGCAGGGCTGAAAACTATGTCTTCAATCAAGGAGCATTTCCAGTGAAAAAGAATGAATCATAGAATCATAGAATCATTAAGGTTGGAAAAGACCCTTAAGATCATCGAGTCCAATCGCTAACCTATCACTGCCAAGTCCACCACTAAATGATATCCTCAAGCACCACGTCTACCCTTCTTTTAAATACCTTCAAGGATGGTGACTCCACCACCTCCCTGGGCAGCCTGTTCCAATGCCTGACAACCCTTTCAGTGAAGAAGATTTTCCTAATACCCAACCTAAAATCTCCCTTTGTGGGTGAGATCTGCATGCCTACTTTTTTTCAGTTCATGGTATCTATCTGGATGGAGCTACATCCTAACATTCAGATCCCAGCTCTGTTTTCCTGTGCTGCCCCAGATTTACCACTGCCTGTGTGGGTGTACTTTGTCAAAGACAACTGTTGCCAGTGGGATTTTGGTTTGGCCTTATTGGTCAAGAAACCGATGTCCTCCCTGGTATTCACAGAATCATAGAATGGTTTGAGTTGGAAAGGACTTTAAAGATCTTCTAGTTCAAACTCCCTGCCATGGGCAGCGACACCTTCCACTAGCCCCGGTGGCTCAAAGCCCCGTCCAACCTGGCCTTGAACACTTCCAAGGATGGGCCATCCACAGCTTCTCTGGGCAATCTGTTCCAGTGCCTCCCAACCCTCATAGTTAAGAATTTATTCCTTATATCTAGCCAAAAGATATCCTCTTTCAGTTTAAAGCCATTACCATTTGTCCTATCACTACATGCCCTTCTAAAAATTCACTCTCCAGGTTTCTTGTAGGCCCCCTTCAGGTACTGGATGACTGCTATAAGGTCTCCCTGGAGCCTTCTCCACACTGAACAACCCCAACTCTCTCAACCTGTCTCCATAGGACAGGTGCTCCAGCCCTCTGATCATCTTCATGGCCCCCCTCTGGACTAAATCCAACAGGTCCATGTCCTTATGCTGGGGACACCAAAGCTGAATACAGTACTCCAGGTGGGGCCTCACAAGAATGGAGTAGGGGAGGAGAATCACCTCCCTCAACCTGCTGGTCATGCTTCTTTTGATGTAGCTCAGGATACGGTTGGCTTTCTGGGCTGCAAGCACACATTACTGGGTCATGTTGAGCTTATCAACCAACACCCCCAAGTCCTTCTCCTCAGGTCTGCTCTCAATCCTCTCTCTGCCCAGCCTGTATTTGTGCTTGGTCTTGCCCTGACCCATGTGCAGGACCTTGCACTTGGCCTTCTTGAACTTCATGAGGTTCTCACAGGCCCACCTCTCAAATCTGTCAAGGTTTTGAGTGTGACCATCCAGCCAATTCCTTATCCACCAAGTGGTCCACCTGTCAAATCCATGTCTCTTGAATTTAGAGACAAGGATGTCATGCAGAACAGTGTCAAATGCTTTGCACAGGTCCAGGTAGTTGATGTCAGTTGCTCTTTCCTTATCCACTAATGTTGTAACCCTATTGTAGAAGGCTACCAGATTTGTCAGGCACGATTTACCCTTAGCGAAGCCATGTAGGCTGTTGTCAGTCACCCCCTTATTTTCCACATGCCTTAGCATTTTGTTTAGATGCCTTCTGTTGCTTCTTTGGTACTGACCTCAGAGATGATTGTGGCCTTTGACTCAGACATCAGGATCAGTATCCTCTTGCTTAAGCGGTTTTGGTAACAAAGGGGTGGCAGATTTAGAGAAAGAGCTGAAAATAATTTTTATCTACATTACACTTTTTCTACTTTTTCTTCCCTTCTTATTTTTCAGTAATTTCCAACTCCCTGATTTCTCCCCTGGTGATGTCTGATCTTGCACTTCCTCTTAAGCGAAGCAGACACTTACTGACAGAGTTGCATCCTCTGGATGTCTCTTGTCAATGAGCACAAACAGGCAGTAATGCAAATCCACATGCCCTGAGGGAGGACTCTCACAAGTGCAAGGGGGCATTCTGGGCAACGTGTTATCTTGTACCTCGTACATCATGCCAGCTGAGCCATCATGCATTGTGTTCTCAAGTGCCGCTTGTTGCTTTGTCAGCCTGTGGAAACACGCTGTCTTCAAGTGGATTTAGGACACTGGTGGATACTTCCAGGTCTTGACTACCGCCTGAGATCCATGATACTTTTGGGAGCAATAAAGTGCCTGAATTTCTCTGCTGTCTGCTGCATGGCAACCAACTGATACTTCACTTTGCTCATGTTGGATGAGATTCTTCCCACTTGACTTTGAATGTAATTACAGACATAGGTTTCATCTATGGCTGGTACAGCATTGCCACTTCTGATTTGTCTGATTTTGATATTACAAAGCTAAATGTCTCCTTTGACTAAGAAGGGTTCTAGGCCTGACTCTCAGTCTTACCATTCAGATAGCTCTGTTAACTGCAGCAGAAAAATTCCCAGAGGAAAGCATAGGGTAGGAAGGAGGATGAGGGCAGCAGGTCAAAGTCCTTAGTGACTCATGCTGAGGCAAAATTGAGCCTGTGCAAGGCAAATGATGGACACCTGTGCCATGCTCTTGAGGCTCACATTACTGGCTCCTGCCTTTGTACCTCTGCCTGAAGTTCATGTGTTTACAGCACAGCCCCTCCATCATCACTGCAGCTGATGCAGCTGTTGTCTTGACTCATCATCTACCATTTTAGGTCAATTGACAGAGTCCATCCAGGACTATGTTTTAAAGGGACTGTGGTACCACTCTGCAGGTGAGGGTGTGTAGCCTGTCAGTCCTCACCAGCTATCTTCTGTAACTTAGCCCTGATGCATGATCTGATGCATAGAGAATGTATCCACTGTGCTCTCTGGAGTACATGGTACAGAGGTCTCGGACACTACAAAATTTGGGAGGTCTGGAGAATGAGACAGACTGTAGGGAGCTTTCTCCATCTTCCCACTCAGGTCTTTTACTGTGCTTGGTTGCTGTTCCAGCACCTATGCCCGGAAAAGAGTGAGTTGATTTAACCAAAACATCTTCCTAGACACCCTTTGCAGTGCACCCCTTGTGTCTGCCAACAGGGTGTAGGCAATAAGGTGAGAGGGAAATTATTTAGGGTAATTTTTTTTTTGCTGAAAAAACCAGTTGAACTATAGTAAAAGAGAAGACAATGGAGGCTGAATATCACAGGGAGAAAAAAATCTTGGCTGTGAGACATCTTTAATCTTCCAAGGGAAGTGGTGGAAACCTTATCACTTAGGACATTAAAAAAGGCAACACAGAACACTAGAAAAAAATGCTGTTGTGAAATACCCTTAATTGGCAAGTAGGTAGGTGGACTGATATGGTTTCATGTATCTTTTACATTTATCAATCCTTCTCAGAGCTATCCTCTGTATCCTAAAGAAATATCCTTTGGCTGTGAGCACTTTGTCTCACAAGTAATTAAGTAGAAATGAGTATATCACTAAGTACATTTCAATGTGTGTCCTCAACTGGCTGGAACTCAACCCGGGGAATCAGGATCTGCTTGTAATTAACATTCCGTAGTAAGACTCCACACCCTCTATTTGTCTCTTCCTAATTATGTGTTGGAAATGCACATTTCTGCTACCATTAGAGATTTCAGCAGAGGAGTTTTAGCTGGGCTTTAAATTGCCTTCTACCTCAATTTAAATATTCCCTGTTAATTTAGGTTTGTAGACATTACACAAGTAAATCTTTTCTCAAGGCGTCATAGGGAAAACAAGCCACTGACTCAAAAAAAAAGAAAACAAAACTGCTGAGCTGCCTCCTGGGTTGACAATATCACAGATTTAGGCTGCGATCTGTTAGCTCTTGTGGGTTTCAATACTGGCAATTAAAGGTGTCATTCTTAATTAGCACAAGAGCCTGTGGATGTGAGGGGCAATTGTGAATGGGGCTGCTCAAGGATCTTCTTTCTGTGAAACTGTTTTTTTCTGCCAGTTCATTAGAGCAACATTTTCGTGGCAATATATCTGCTGGGGTGCTTTTCATCGGCGGGGTTTGACTGCATTAGGAGATGGAGAAACAAAATGCTTCAGCTTAGCATGAATGGGGGCTTTAACTGGGGTCTGTCAGCAAGGGACTGAGTGGCTGCAGCTCCAGGTGTGATAACAAAGTCATGCCCGTTGTGGACTAGCCTTCAACAAATTTGTCAGTGACTTGTATCATGCTCGTTGTTCTTTCTGTCTTTCCTTCAGCCTATCCAAAGGCTCGTATTCCCTGACCCTGCTGTGCCCAAGGTATGTGCTGAGGGGACATGTGGCACATCTGGTTAGGGACTGACAGCAATAGCATTCAGCCTGAACTTAGAAAAGAGCCTGAACAAGCGCCCCTGGATCTGCAGGGAGATACATCACCCCCTGTGTGGGTCCTAGGAGGGTGCCCAGGGTTATGTGAGGAAACAGAGGCATCAGTCCTCCTTTTGGTAGGAAATGGATGAGGCCCCCCCCAGCAGAGCTACTCCAGCTGGGTACTGCTACCTCGTGGCTGCCAGGGCTGTGCTGGGATAATGTGTGTCTGAGGGCAACCAAAACAGTTTGTTCCCAGACTCCACACAGCTTTTAGTGCCCTTGACTGTAATGGTAATTAAAAGCAAACAAATCTGGATGAGTTCTGTGAGGCTGCCAGATCCCCACAGAGACACCTCAGCTTTCCTTTATGTTTTATATGGTAATGGGAGGTGCGGTGGCAAACTCTTTGCTGCTACTAGTAAATGGTGACATAGGAGATGTCACTCTGGAGCCAGTGGATGAAATTGTAGCTCTGCTGAAACCAGTGGCAAAAATCCTATTGCCTTCGGTAGAGCCAGAGCATTTTGTGCAGTTATTTTCCGTGTATAATTCACTCAGGGGGATGTCCGCCCCTCCAGCACTTATCTTTTTCTCTAATGATTAATAAGTTAACAATAAGAAAGAGACTTTTTCTGGAATGGTTCATATTTGGGAAATCCAATTCTGACCTAGTAAGCCTGCTCTGACTGTTTTAGCCGTGAGGCAAATTTGCAAACTGGCCTAGGGAAGCTGGTACTTGTTATTGTTGCTTCAAAGACAGTCTATGTGGGAGAGGGAATGAGATGTGTTGGGATTAAAATACCCTAGCCGTAAAAAGCAGTAATAATTACCGTCTACATGTGGGCAAGTCAAAAGGGGTTATTACCAAAAGAAATTTAAACTCCTTCTGTTTGCAGAGAAAACTGCCTGAAATCCAGCATTATTCATCTGTGCAACATGGATTGTTTTTAAACACAGTTTTCTTCAAACACCACTTTTATAAGGCCAATTCTAAATGGATCGAGACAACGTTAAGAGGTTTGGCATCAGGTAAGTGAGAGTATAATGGAAATTACAGTAGGCAGATCTGCTCCCAGGAGCCCTGGGAGCTGGTGTGCCAGTGGAGCTGCCTCCTGTGAGAGCGCACAGCACACCCACCAGAGTCACGCTGTGTGCTACTAATCTGGTCAAGATCCTGGGCCTTGACAGTATCAGTGTCCTCACTGAGCAGCTGATCTTTTAATAGAGCATTTTGTTGTCCTCTCCTGAAACCTTGTCAGGCAATTAATAGATTCATAGATTTGAAAAGGACTATCAGATCATCTGGTGAGACCATGTAGGTACTAGGCTCTTCCATGTATCTCCACCTGCATTGCAGTAACTTGTGATCGACTGGGTCATGTTTTCCCGAAATGTGTCTGTCCTTCTTGTGAGAATACTGCTCTTCAGTGAATTACATAATTTCATGCTAATTATTTTGCACTCAGTCTCTTCTCATTGATTTTAATGAAAATCCTCTTTAGACTTAGTCATAGAAATGGGAGGAGAAATAGATCGCAGCTCTCCCTGCTGTCTGTGAGGATACCTTCTAATGGAGAGCATTTGGTTTGGTGCTCTCTGGTCTTCTGTGTGGACTTTGGCAGAGAGACATAAGAGAGATCTTTAATTTTTGTTGGGTTTGGGCTACTCTGCTTTTTTAAAAAGTCACCAGGTCAATCCCAAGCATGAAGACTCTCCTGTGTGGTTGAAAATATTAACTGAAAATATGCAGTGTATGAAGAGAAGTGCTTCTCCATGAGCCATAATCAACAGGACAGTTTCCTAACCTACAGTTGGTTGTGTGAGAAAATTCCTTATGCCTGAAAAATCTTGGCTGATGATGCCACATGCCATTCCTTCAGCCTCTAGTTTTATGTTAGAAGTTGAAAGAGTGTGTGTGTGTGTGTGTAATACCAGTGCTTCATTATAACTTCTACTCACAAAACGCCATGCCACAATTCTGTCAGCTACAAGATTAAGGTATTTAATAGCGTCATTTGGGTTGTGTCTTATAGCAAGATTCAATCAGTTCTTTGTTGCATACATTGTTGGCTATCATTTGATTGGGCAATGCCTGAGTGTACGTTTGGTTTGGAAAAGCTGTTGCACAATGCTGTATTCCCTGTTGCTTCATGGAAACTTGGACTTCCTCTTAGCTTCACTTTCTGTGAGTTATACGCTGCTGGGGAGCTGTCTTTGAGAAAACCAGTCATGGCGAGAGCATCTGTTTGATTTGTGTTTATTTATTTTTACTATTCAGATCCACAAACTCAATCCAGTGACACATGGCTTTCATTTATACGGTTATCAAAGCCTATTTCTTCATTTGCTTCTTGGCTGTACGCGGGGCAGAAGGAAGAACATTTTCCTTCCTTAAGGTCCTTTTGTAAGTTTGGCAAATATCTGCCTTTTATTTTACTGTTAGGTATTTCTTTTTCTCACCATCTGTTGAAAAGATTTAGCTTATATAACAACTGTTTTCACCATTTATAACACCACAAAGTAAAAATCACCTTTAGACATAGAGATTTTCTTGCACCCGCTATCTATTTCACACCCACCTGTTTATGAAGTGGTTCAAGTATGTATATCCTCATCAGTTCAGGGATCCAAAAATATCCAGCTGCTTTACAGATCTAATGAGAATTGTACTTGTAGACTTGAAGAGATACTGCCCTTGAATTATACTACATTTTCATGAGTTCTGCTGATTCACACTGGGGTGACCCAAGAGGTTTCTTAGAGTGGTCGACTTCCTCCTCTTCCCTCTGGCACTGGCGGTGGATGGACAGAGTTCCTGCTCTTCCATTCCCATGAGTATCACTTTCCATGCAGAGAAATAGCACCTCTCAGGTACAATTTATCACATCCTCACACAGATGTCCAAAGCATCCCAGATGACTTGCATGCTAAAAATTATCTGTTTCTCTAGCAGTAATTATAAAGCCTCATGTACAGGTGTCTTTGGTGTTTTCATGTTAAGCAGAATGAGTCAAATGTTACCCAAGCATCCCAGCTGAGTAGGGAGCTCTGTAACCTCCTGCAAGTGCCTGTCTATTCTTTACACTACTGCTAGCAAACTCATGGGCAGCATTGGTCCTGTGGGACCATGGAGCCTATGGTGTCCACCGTTTAACTCACAGCAACTGATGAACAGTAAGGGTTAAACTAGGAGGCCGGGAGCATGTAAAGAAGATAATTTCACTTGGTAACTGAGGCAGTCTTCATGCAGTGCTGACTCCAAATGCCCTGATGGAGATTTTGCTGAAAGCAAAATAGACAGGTGTCCTTCGAAGCTTCTGCTGCCCACATTTTGTCTCCGAGGTGGCTCTGTTTTGCACTGGGCCCTGCTCTCCATGGCCTTGTACTTCCACCCCATTCCTGTCCCAGGGGCCAATTGCCCAGTTGTGGCAGTCTGGTTGGTCTGTAAAATAATGCAGTCACTGGTTTAGCTCTGGGTTTAAGCTGTAGGTACCAGTTCTCCCATACAGCCTTGGCCTTCTGAGGTTTTTCTTTCCTCTTGTGAGTGCCATACTATATGTAAACATGGTGAACTGGCATTTCACTTGCCCCAACATCCTTGTCCCGGGTCTCTATCCCTTTTGCAACCTGACTACTCTGCAAAGACTTTCCTCTGATTGTCACTTGCAATGTCTCTTGTTCCAGTAAGTGATTCCTTACAATACAGGAAAGCTGCCAGTAGGTCTCCAAGCGAATTTATATGTTTGTGTCATCATCTGAAAATTGCTTAAATGGCCCAAATATCAACATTTTTTGCCAGCTGGTCACTTTGAAATCAGTGGGGCCTTCAAATCAACAAGCATTTACTGCCTCTTTTGTTTTCCCCATGCCATGAACTGAGGAGCAGCTGTTTGTTTTTCCTGTTTTCTTCCCCAGCTTTCATTTGCTCCCTTGCTGTGCAGTTGTCAAGACACTGGCACTACACCTATATGAGCTTTTCATTGTCACAGTGTGGCAGCTCTCCTGGCTGAGCTGTGGTAGTTGACAGGTTGAAGATTACCTTCTTCTGTAGGCAGGAGGTAATCCTGCATGTAAGACAGAAGTAGGGTATTTGTAGGTGTCCACCCCTGTGGCATTAATATGTTTTCGAACTAGAGCGAAATCTGCAGGGAATGAGTGATGTATACAAGATCCTGTACTGGGATAAAGGTGATGGACCAGATCATCTTTCTCTAACTCCTTATCCACTCTGTGGTTCAGTGTTGTGTTGATGAGCGCATGACATGTGATCTGGACTTACTGATGTTCTACTGAAGGTTAACCTTAGAGGAGAGGTGGAAAAAACCCAGCCATTACTTTAATATTGAGTACTCCTAACTTGAATCTTTTTTCTGATGAAAACAAAAGCATATGCTGCAGCTCTTGCTCTGCACATTCTGCAGAGTCAGGGTATCCCTGGTGTAGATTGCTGAAGGCCAGGATATTTTAGTTAAAAATAAACCCAGAGCAATCATGACAGGCTTGTAAATTAATGTGGTGTGTTCTCCGAGCACCAGCTCCCATCAGGGTTACTCTGGTGATCTCTCAGTGTCGTCCATCACCAGGGCCCTATCGCTCTAATGATGCATTTCATATTAAAGTGGTTCCAGTTGCTGGGAACAGATTCTGCACGATCACATTGTAAGAAGTATTACTGTTGTTAACCTCAAGTGTTCTCCTTTTACCTATGGTGCCCTGGAGAATAAGGCAAATACCTTCCAGAGACAGAAATCCTATTTAATTTTTTGGCTGCATTCAAAGCAAAGTGTTTTCCTTCTCTGAAGCCTTTCAAACTCCATTGAGAACTTCTGATCATGTAAAAATGGTGAACTGTTTTATAAAGCTGGCATTGCCATCCAGATTAACCTTTATTAAAAGGCTTTTAGGCTGGACTGAAATAACGCAATCCGCCCTTAAGGCAGGGGTAACCGTGTGATTGCCTCGGCCAGCAGCACCATGGGAAATGAGCTGTGACTCAGAGTCTCGCTTCGGTGGCTGGTTTCCCTTTGGTCCAAGGGGAATTCCTATATATGAGCTCCTTCCCAGACAAGGTTACTTCCCTCTTTGCACAGTGTCAGCACTGCACCCTCACAGAGTTTTTCCCCCACTGCCCCCTTGCTGTCTGCAGCTCTCTTGGGCTCTTTGCTGCTCTGCCCCAGTGCACAAGGCTTTATATCAGTGTAAGCTGTTTCCACGCCTTTAGACAAAAACATCTCCTCTGTACATGCAGAAGCAGGAAGTCAGACGTCTGAATAGTCTTCCCACAAATTTCAAGAATTACTCACATTCATTGTCATCCTCCCTGGGCTGCGCTGCCTCGGGCTCTGACTAGAGCTGGGGGCACACCCATTGACTTGAGGAAGAGCTGAAACCTGTTTGCGCCAGGGCACACACTAGCCACTAGTCGTTCGCATGCCCCAGATCTTGTCCTGCCTTTGATGTCCCACGACACACACCAGATCAGTGCTCAGGGGGTCTGAGCTTCCTCCCAGCCCACCTTTCACGCCTATCTACTGCTCTGTTGGGTGAAGAGCCTGAGGGCAGGCTTAGACATGTTCAAACATATTGCCCTCATTTTCTGCCTGCATTGCTTGTGTTGGATTGGCCACAGCTTGTCTGCCTTTGCAGCTTAGCTGTGTAGTGTTCCACTTAATGTTGGAAAAGACCCACTCTGCCTTGCTGCAGAGTACACGAAGCCCTTCTCAAAATGGTCACTTAGGGTGCGATTCTTCTTGTGTTGCCATGCCTTGATTCCTGCAGGCCAATTGAATGGCAGAGTATGGATCCACATACGGAATGGACATGCTCTGGCTCCTCACCTCCCATGAGCTGTTAACAACATGAGTGATGCGTGGGTCTGGTCCTCAGAGCAGGCTTGGAACAGAGCCTGTGGTTTTTATGGTGCCCGCTCAACAGTGTGGGCTTAACTGTAAACATCTGCCTGTTCTGATCAGTTCAAATCATGCCCTCTTACCCTGAATCCTTTGGGCCAGCAACCCCAATCACCCTCTTCTGAATGCATGCATGATGCTTCAGGAATAATAAATGGCTCAAACAGTTATTGCAGATCTTCCAGGTGCCCTCACTTGCCCCCTGCTAGTTGGGATAGGTCCAGACCTGAAGAAATGCGAGGTGGGTGTAGCCTGAGTTTCCACTGTGGTCTGCACTACAGACCTTGGTAACACGCAGCCGATCATGGTTCTGCATACCAAAGGTATGTTCCCTGTAGGAAGATCATCTTTCTGAGAGAAGGTTAACCTCATACCTGCCATGGATAAGGTAGCAGACGTGCTGGCTAGTGTGTGCTGCAGTTCAGCAACAGTTTGTCTTATACATCACAGAATTAAGGCAAGAAACTCCTCAGCTCTGTTCTTCAGGCTGCTTTCCCAGAGCAATCCTGTATGTCAAACTTCCGAAAAATACAGTGATGGTGAAAGTGGATGGTGGTTCAAGCTGTCTCTGAACGTCATGCTGTCCCTCTGCTACCTTTTGCTTGAGAAACCATTCTAATATATATTGTTTGGGGTGCAAGGCATCTTTGTTCTCTCTTCACCCAGTGCAACGACCCTGCCCAGTGCCAGTACATGGGCACTGACCCATGTAGTTAGAGTAATATAAGTAATAATCATTCAAAGTTTCTGAACCCACGGGATGAAAACCACATGCAGTATTCGCTATATAACTGTTTTGGTTTGAGAGATTCAGTTAAATACTGACTCAGTGGTTAGGATATGTAGGTTGGGATTATGGTGATAAACAGTTCAGCATTACATCAGTTAGTCATAAGCAGCAATGAAAAAGGGCCCACACTATTTCTAATGCTTCCCTGATGTCATTTAATTGGAAGGAACTCAGTTGCCAGAATGCATGTTGAGATGGTCCATGCATAATCTCTGGCAAGTGGTGGGGCAGATTTCTACTTTGATGCCATTGTTTTTGCCACAAGTAATGTTACAAGTGACTCCTTTATTCTTGCCTATCAGTTATGTTTTTTATAATTAAGGCTAATTATGAGGTATGAATAAATCTGATTCTGGTGAGAGTAAATTGTACTTACCTTATTTATTCTCTCCATGACTGACCTTTTCTGTGAAAGGCTTTATAAATCCACACTTCTGAGACGTGGGGAAAAGTGTGCTTGCCCCTGTGCTGAATGGTTTGCAGTGCAGTCCAGCGCCACTTACACACAGATAGCCTTTGCAACTCCAAATTGTGGTCGCTAGAGAGGAAAAATGTCCTGTTGACTTCAGGCCTTAGAATAGAAGAAAGAGAAATGAGGCACACAGTTCTGGTTTAAAGGCTTCCCATCACCTCCCTGCTTGGCGTAGAAGAAGAGCTCTTAGATGCTAGCCTAGGAAGCAAAGCTGATCTGCCAAAGACATTCTGATTGTTCATAGGTATGCTTTCCATTTCCAGCTATTAAACAGCATGAAAAGACAGCTGTCAACAATGCAAATATTTTCCTTGTTTAGTGTTACATGTGGTCTGGGGCTGTTGGCATCACTGGGATTTTATCCCTTCACTGGGGAGACTGTGGATGGAAGAAGCTGGGGTAGGGGAAGAGAAGAGAATAACTCTCCATGAGATGCTGTCTTATTAAAAAGACATTTTGACACCTGATAGTTGTGAAAAAAATGTAGAGATGTGGGCTACTTGTCACCAGTGCATGGCTGCCTGAGTCTGCAGGCAGTCTGGGATGGTAGCATTTGCCTCTCAATGAGATGAAGCTGTTGGCTATGGCTATTCTAGTAAACGGCCCAGATCCCCTGTGACTCTCAGGGTAAGTAGTACCACATGGCTTACACATGTCTATATATATGGCTAAACTTCTTTGCCAACAGAAAGTGGGTGGTCTCATCCATGTTGCCTGTTAGGCAGGATCCCTAGCCTGTGCCTGAATCATGCCTGGGCATTGCCTGGGAGAATGCTAGCTGGCAAGCAAGGAAACTGCACAAGGGAGCATGAAGACCATTAAACTGTTTTGAAGATTTCATGTTTGAGCTATGCCATGGCCTGGCCTAGCTTCCCAACACAAGCGTAACCTCTGAGACCCAAGATGGCCTCTTTCCCAATGCCACCTTATAAAATATTGCATGGGGTTTGAAGGAGAGAGTGTTGGGTCTGTTCCACTAGCTAATCAGACCTCATCTTACTTGAGCAAGTTTTGGAGGGGATGCCTTTCTGGGAGGTGCTCTGTGATGCCGGTCCTCTTCCTGCTTGGTCACCAAGGGGTGAAGTCCTTCCTGTATCCTGTTAACAATGAGGTGCGTGTGTGAAGGAGGAGGGGGAAGGGCCATATGGCTAAGGCTTTAAGGTAATTCCTCGGCTTCTGTGCAAATACATATTTTTACAGACTTTGGTCACAGAATATCCCCAAAGTGTCTTGAAATAGAGTCTGGAGTGACACAGAAATTTCTGGAGCTGCATTGCTTAGTGTTTGGCATTTTTCCCATACTAGACACCTCTCTTTCCTAGTGCTTTCTGAACATGGTAAGCAACCCTCAGGTAGAAATAGCAGCTGTACCCAGGAAAGACTGAGAAATTCCAATTGGGCAAGCGAACTCCCAGTCCTCTCACTGACTCAGTTCATACTGTCTTCAGGGTGGCCTTTTCCCCTTCACACATCCTCTCCCACATGGGTTCTCCACATGCTCAAGAATGAGACCCACACTGACTTTTGCAGTGTCCTGATTTAAACTGAGGTGCTGTGGGATGCAAGTCTGCATTGGCTTAGCCATTGGAGATGGAAATGTGACCTACCCAACAGCCTGGTGGATCTGGATGCCTCCCAGGAAGTAAAAGCAGCATTAGGGCTTGACCTGTCTCAAAGCTAGCACTGCTTGTCCTGGGAGGAGGTCTCCTTGCAGCTCCCTTGACTGTGGCTATGGCTGCAGTTGGCCTTGCAGCTTTGCCAGCCTCAGAGCGGGCCCAAGGACTCCTGGGCTGCGCTCTGGGGCTAAGCACACTTGTGAAAGTCCTGAGCAGGCAGGACGATGCTCCTCCAGCCTGTTTCATTTACCATAATGAAGATCACGCTGTAGGAAGAGAAGGAAGCCTCTTGCCTATTCAGGAGTTTCACAAGTGTGGTGCACTCATGTTTCTGGTGGTGGGAAAGCCCCAGAACGTGGGTTGGGCTGAGGGGACAGCACAGGTGATTTTACACAAGTCCTGCCTAAGTCTTGGGTAAGCCTCAGTTACATGAAAATGTAATTTCACTTGAATGCTTGTACCTGCAGCATTCAGACATGCAGTGGCTATGAGGTGTGACTCAGGTGTTTGTCCCTAAAAGCACTACCCCACCTGTTATCTGGTAAAAGGTCTGAACTGGGAGATCTTGGGTACAGTTTCCTGAGAAACGTGCCAAAACCAGGCAGGAAATGGGGGTGGTCAGAGCTGGGTGCAGGTGCAGTGACAATGGCAACACTATGCAGACCTTTAGCCTTCCTCCTCTGCCCACCGGCTTCAGTGAGTCTGCCTCTGAGGCACAGCATCCACTGACCATACTACTCCAGTGTGAGCCAACAGGACAGCTGGGGAAGAGGCAGGAGCTGGAGAAATGAAGATTTTGTTTGAACACCTAGAGGCTATATTGCACTGGACCATGTAGAAATATGACACCTGATGCACAATCTGTTATTACCTGTCCAAAGGAAACTGGCATATGCAGAACCATGCACAGCAGCTATTCCCACTCATGTGTTCATAAATGGCCATCCCTAGTGCAACCCACTGTGGCTGGATTTGGGGCTGAAGTATTCCTACGGACTAACGTAACATATGTAAATAAGTATTTGAGGCTGTTATTCTAATCCAGGGATGTCATTCCTCCTCACCTCCCTCTTTGAACAGTCTGGGGAGAAGGGCAACTCTGTGCAGGAGCTGTGCAGAGCTATTAGGTGCTATGAAATTCCTGCCAAAGCTGCCTCTCACCCTCCATTGACTACAAAGGGAACCTGTGGAGACTAGCCTTCTCAGGCCAATGTTAGCCTTTGTGATTATTGCCCTAGGCTCCCTTCCATAGTCATTGAAGAAAGACAGCAACCCACCCATGAGTTACTCCCGCTTGACCTTTGGAGACTTCATGTCTTTCAGCTGAGTATAGATTGGCATGCTTAGTGAAGGCACCGAAGCAGGAACCTCTGAGGTGGTGGTGTGAATCCTCCCTCAGATCTGTTGTGGTTCCTTTGGATCTGTTTGGTTCTGTAGATCATCCTCCAGCCCAATTAAAGTGACTAACAGGTCTTTTTGTCTAAGTGGGCCTTCTGATGGTTTCAGACCACTAGAGCAATGCAGGTTTCACAGTGAGAAAGAGTGGTCAGAGAAAGAAGGCTTCTTCACCTGGACATGTTCTTATTTTAGCTTTCACTGCAGAAACAACTTTTGGTTCATATCTTCAGGAGCAAAAATCGGAGATGTTCAAGTTTCCTTAATCTGTCTTCCTGGCAAGCTCAGTTCAGTTGTTTCATGAATCAGGTCACTTTTCAGCCACTGAAGGACAATTTAAAGCTCTAAAGTGAGGAATAGATTGCGCTGGCTGTATACATAGGGCAAAGTTACTCTCACCCTTGCGAACAGTCCTGGAAGACCTCTGAAAGATTACCAGGAGTAAACGAGGCACTGAGTGTCTCTGTCTGGATCCAGCTTACATGCCAGGTCTAAAGGACGTGGTGGTTGGTGTTACATCAGTGTGCTTTTCCTTCAGTATTGGGAAGCTGGTGCTGTTGCAAGCTGTGGGGACAGCAGTATTCCTGTGCCCTGGAGGTTGGCAGGGCCTGGTGAAGGGCAAGGAAGATTACCTCGGATGACCCTTCATGCCTTGCATGTATTAAGTCTGAGTTCACAACATAGTCTGCTCCATAAATCTTGTGTTTATTTTCTGGTACAGCTCATCCCCAGCAGCCCGCATGCTCAATAACATGCTGCTGCAGAGGGCAGCTCACAGACAACAGGGGAAATATCTCTTAGGCATGTCTTTCCTATCTCATGCCCACCCCAAGACTGTAGTTCTGATCCCTGTGGTCTGCATTCCTTCAGAGTGTCTGGAAAACCTTACTCTCTGGTGTCTCCAAAGACTTCTCTCCAGGACTCCAGGGGTTAATATCCTTGGAGCATCACACTGGGAAGCAGTGCAAGTCTGCTCATGCAGTGACAGTGCCCTTTTATTATTGCTTCTATCTCTCCTATCAGATGTCTCACTCTTAACAGGGTTGTTATTAAGATAATTAGTTAATGTGGGTTATTTTATTATTGTAGTCTTATTTGGTTTGATTGCACGCTCAGCTGACACATGTCATAAAAGCAACAAAAGCATTAAGAAGTTGCATAATTGGCAAAACTGAACTGTCAGTGTTGTGGAGTTCAGAGAATCGCTGAGGGAAGAAATGTACAGACTCCATAGAGACACGGGTCCTTCCATGAACCTTGGATTTCTCCTCCTAGCATTTATTAGTCAGGAAAATGATTGGCATTTCCTTTTCTGTGTTTTAATTTTCTCCACTTGTGCTGTATTTTTTGATCTTTGCATTAGCCTGCAGAGGAAGGCAGTTCAGTCTTGTTTATCTTTGCCAGAGATTCCTTCGTTTTGGGAACCACATCGGAAATAACTTTGGATGAAGGCAGACAAAAGGCTTTAAAAAGCATCTATCAAGTAATCAAGTGGGTCCGTGTGTCATATTTCCTGACTGTCTATTGCCTTGGTATCTGCCATTGGCACACATTCCAGTGCTGTCAGAGTAGTACAATCCTATTTTTATTTACATCCAGCGTTCCTCTATTCAAATACTTTACCCAGCTTCATCAGTGCAAAATCCCAACAATTTCCATCCTTTTAACCTTGTGAGTTTTCCTTGTGCACGCTCTTGACACATAAGCTGGGCAAAAGTGTTACTTTCTTCAGTCCTAGTCTGAGAAGCTGCATTTCAGCCCATCCCAGTAAGGCTCTGTTCTGATATCTGACCAGTGCAACTATGTCTTTGTTTGTGTTGGTCTTCTCTGGACTTGGATTGAAGCTGTGAGTGGAACACTCCCCAGGCTCTTAAACTCTGACCAATTTGCAGCCATGTCGACCTGCAAATATTTCTTCCAGAGTTTGAGATTTTTGGCATCCCAGGTTTCCTGGATGTGCTTACATCATCCCTGTGCGGAGGAGGACTTGGCTGTATGGCTTAGAATGTGCTCTGTGTAATTGAACAAGTTCCCTCAAAAATACCCCAGCAATTTTACCAGTTCTTGTCCAGGGTTATGAGGCATGTGATGTAGCCCTGTGGGCAGGAGAGGAAAAAGCCCTCCCAAGAGGCATTTCCTGAGTTAATTTGATAACTTTGGGGTTTGAAATGGTGGGGAAAGAAAAAACTGAAGTAAGAAACAAGCTGGTAAAGCAGAGACATGCACAGACATTTAAAAAACAATATATCTTGATTTTTTCAAATCATGGCCAGAGGAAAGCAATCCCTAATGCAGTAAACAAACTCCAGCGGGTTACTAGCAGTCTATATCCAGAGCAACTCAGTTCCAACCATGGGCACTGCTGGAGTGAGGATTTGGCCTTTGAAATCTCTTTTAGCGGTTGCTGCTGTGAAAGAGGAATTTTAGAGACAAGCCTTGCTGCATGCAAAAAAAGCCTGAAAATCCCTTCACACACACTACCCTTTCAAGGTGTGCTGCTAAGGCACAAAGAACCAAAGAGGAAGGCTCTCAGCAGCTTTCCAAGGCTCTGAACTTTGGGCATTACATTTCTAGGTCATTGCTTAAAAGCCAAGAGCAGCAAGAAGGGCAGACAAAGGCGTATTAGCTGGAGCTCCTCTCAGTCTCCTGGGAGGGACAATGGGTGCAGTTCACAAGCAGAGGCGCACAGCTGCGGTTTGCTCGTTGGGAGGCTGCACATAGAGTAGAGATCAGAATTCAGAACAGTTAAGCAAGTCGCCTGATTGTTACCGACAGATTAAAAAAAACCCTCTGCCAGCTTTACACATTCTCGGCCTCTTGTCTTTGTGAGTCAGGAGGCAGTTCCCGTCGTGAGACACACACGCTCTGTAGTACAGGATGATTTTTGGCAAAGTCTGGATGATCATGAGCCAGACGGGGCGGGGACAGCATTCCAGTTTTATAACACAATTCCATAATAGGAGACAGCATTCTTTTCATATTAATGTTCATACAATAGGAATTTTAAACTCCAGCTTTTGGGTTATGTGGGGAAAAAAAGTCTCTTTTAAAAGCCATAACAACGTTATTCTATAATTCAAAGGAGAGGGCTGCTGGTGGGCCAACCACTTGGAGTGCAGCGGGTGTTTTGCAGGATGCTTTCGTCTCAAGAAACAGCAAACTGGAAAGCACTGATGTAGTTATATGCTTGCTGATGCCACCATGACCTCCTCCTTGGATGGGTTACAGTGTTCAATCCACCTGCTGTGGCCCCCATGGGAAATCTATGTCACCACTCTCTGTACACTCCTTGTGAGCACCATGAACTACCTATCATTGCTTCTCCAGAGTTATCAGGCATTTCCACATCTTCTGGTAGCAAGGGTTTTGCAGCAATGTGTGGCTACTTCAGGACCATCCTTGATGTATGTGTCACCAAAGACACTTTCTACCTCACCTGTTCTGGTGGCCCAGAGAGGAACCTGAGGCTTTCAAGATGTTACTCATGCCCTGACAATATCTCACAGTGCCTTGCTGGTGAGGTAGAAGGTATAAGGGTGCACTTCTCCTGTTGGGGAGTGCATCAAAAATACCCCAGCAATTTTACCAGATCAGTCTTTGAATTTCACACCAGAAATAATCCCATGTTTCCAGGAGTCCTTGCTGATCTTAACTCAAGGTTGCAGTTTGGCCCCTCGCTGCAGCTCAGACAGATACCTTGCTGCTGGCAACAATGTTAAAAGGGTGAAGAAGGTGAAGAGACTCTCCATGTTTTTCTCTCTTGGACTGTGTAGTAAGAGAGAACGAGTTAAGGCTTCCAGAAGTACTTTGGACCCTCTACTGATCACATGGTAAAAAGGAAAAATTAAAGCCTGATTTTGGCCAGCAGACTGACACCCCTTAAACCAGAATTTGCCAGGCTGCCTGGTTTCCAGCAGTACAGAGAGATGGATTATATGAAGTATGTTTTCTCACTTATGGCACCTATGAGTGAGACTTCACAGAGGGCTTAACTGAACTGGGCTGCCCAGAGCAGCTACTGGGACTGCTGCTACTAGTCACTAAAAGTTCACACTAACCTAACCTAAACTATTAAATTCAGCTCTCTTTTAGATGAGCAAAGACATGCTCTAGAAAGGGCAGAAGTATCGGTACTATTTAGAGACACATTGGCACACCCGAAAGAGCAGAAGAGGGCTTGGCCTCCTGAGATGTTGTTCTGCACCTTGCCAGAGCAGCCATGGGGCTGTGTGTATGAGTAAGCATTTGCGTGTGTTGTGGCTGAAGTAACTGCAAGTTATAAGTGAGGTCTGACCCTTGCAAGGGTGGTGGAATGGCATTTGGAAACAGGAGAGGGAAAGCCTCATTAAGCACACATGGACAAATCTGGTAAGTGCCAAGAGTGCTGTGACGTGTGTTTTCACACACAATGCTGATTTGAAGGGGAATGTTCAGTAGTGACCATTTCACAGTGCTGTTATGGTATTTGGATAGTGCCAAGTGATAGAGGAAACAGAAGTCCTCAGGATGTGCATTCATGCAGGAGAATGCATCAGCAGGGTCTGGCAGGTGCAGTTTTTGGTTTTGAGGCTAGATGCTGCAGCATACATCTGTACACTACGTATGTACGCAGTATGTGCACCATGGTGTAATTACAAGTATTGCTTTGAGTAGCTGCGATTTTGAAGTGCAATAATGGAGAGGCTGATCCGCATGCACGCTCTCCACACTCTCCACTTAGCCTTAGTGAATTCACAGGGAGCTTCTTCTCAAAGAAGTGTTTGCAGAACAAGGACTGTGTGAGAATATTTCCTCCTGACAGCTTGACTGGTGTTCTTCGGAGCAAGCCTGGCTGTAGAGGTGCTGAGCCTCACTGAAGGCACTGCACTCTCTGAGCTGAGAGTGGTAGCCCTGTCCTAGGCTGAGCTGGAGATGGCCAGCTGGGGAGAGAGATGGCTCTGGGGACTGACGTGAGCACAACCTAACCTTTAAAAAAAAAGACTTCCTGCACTGTAGAAGTGTTGAAACATCTTGGTGTATTTCCCTGCCTTCAAACAAGTGCCCTGTGTGCCTGACGTCACTTCCCCGGGCTGCCGGGCCGATAACAGGATGAACCTGCGCTGCCTCTGAACCAGACATTCCACTGTGTCACTGGTTATTGTGCTCTACCGTGGGGCAGGAGACTTCACTACCAACATTGTTTTTGTAATTTATGCTTCACACACACTTTCCCCCACCTCCTCCCCAGCAGTTTGGAAGGAAACGGCATAGGAACTTGTGCGATGTGCTTACAGGCACACACAAGCAATGTGACTCATCAATAAACCAGGCTTTGGGAGCTGGTGCCTGTTACAGCGTGAAGCCAGCCTGCTTCTTCACAGGGCTCTGAAAGGCAGCTGGCTATGTCAAAAGGGCAGAGAATAAAGAGTGTAGTGTAAAATGGAGACACAATTAAGCAAAGATAAAAAGAAAAGCTATAAAATTTTTCATCTCTTTACTGAAAGTTCCCTCGGGTGGCGTTTGCTGAAACAAATAGTTCTGCGGCTTGTTGCTGTAAATAATGGCACATAGATTTTGCAATAGTGCTAGTTTATTTTTAAACATCTGAATGAGCAGTCATATAACATCTACCTTGGCGTGCACCAAGCTCAGCATAGGATAAGTCTTTATCACTTGGTAGCACTGAGGGACCAACATTTAAGTGATATGTCTATGAATCTGTTCCCTCTCAAACCTTCAGATGTTTCAGCCACATCTCAGATCTTGTACTAAACACTAGCCAGGAGGAGGGAGCGGATAATTTATTGCAATTCATTAATACAGTCTCAGGGGCCTTGATAAAGTTCTTCATGTTTCAGAGCATTTTAGAGGGAACCTGGTTTAGCACTGTCTGCATTTTGGAACTGGGAAAATTGAGGCACTTTCTCTGGAAAGGCCAGTAAATTTTAGATGCCTCCATTTGGTTTCAGGCATATAACCTCAGAGAAGATGCTAAGCTTGGGCATTGACGCCGTTCTTCCGCTTATCTAACAGGCCATGATGCAGTAAGCCCCAGTAATTTGATTGTGTTGGATTCTGTGGCTGAGCCTGTAGCTGTGGGTTGCTTTTACACCACTGGAAATCTGTGCTGTTTCCACTCACCAATGGAACTTGGAAGAAATGGAGAAAAATGTATGCTGAACACTTGAAAACAAATGTTACCCTCTAATTTTATATTGCTTTAAACATTAAGATTAGTCTGAAATGACCGCAAGAGTCAGAAAGATGTAAATTTTGACAATTCTGATTCACTGTAGTCAGGGGTTTTTTTGCATATATAATTGTATTATTTTATTTCTTTACATTTCTAGAGAAATAAAATTTCTACCTCTATGAAGAATGCAAATTCGTAAAAGCAAGTGCCCTTATTATGTTTCTAGTTACTACCTGTGCTATCCTAGTTACCACAGCTGTATTCACATGTCATGGGATGGCAAGGTCAGGTATGAAATACATCTTATAGTGATGCTGAAGGTTATCACTTTTTGGTTATCACTCAAGGTCATAATCTGTTTATCATTCATTCATCATATAACAATATGAAGCAAAATAGGCTCTCTAAGCATAAACAAGAATAACATTAATACTAATAATTCACCACACTGCAGAACTAATTGCACGTTTTCCCACATTTTCAAGTATCCATTAAAAAAAAATAAGATAACCTGCTTTTTGTTCACTTGAAAGGACAAGTGTCAGGCTGCTCTATTTCTGGACATCCTAGACAGTTTGCCAGCCCAGTGCCTTAGTGTGGTTAGTGGTCCTGTGCCTTTGGTACTGAGACTCACTAGAGAAAACCCTTTAAGGTATCCAGAAATAATCTGTTGTGAGCTGCACTGAGGTTTGGCGCTACCACATAATAGAAAGACTAAGTCAAGTGCTAGGAGAAAATATTGCTCATGAATAGTTAGTTACCTGATATGACAAATGATAAGGTTTGATACGCATTAGTCAACCAGTTCCAGTCATCACCTTGGTTTCTCCTTCTGACAATTTTCAGAGTGTTTCTGTGGTTATCTAAAATTATATTTTGTCCATGAGCAATATTTGGTTGAGGCTTTTATCCTCGAGATTTTTTTTCTCCTTTTCTTCCCCAGAGCGTAGTTAATTTTCAGTCAGAATTCACTACAGAGGACATACCCTTTGAATAAGCCTATCTATCTTTTGTGTACTTCACAGTTTTTACTTCAGTTTTATCTTCCTTGAAGGATGCCTTTTTTCAATATCTTCTTGTCCCTGGAACTGGAGAAAATTTACATTGACAAGAGCAGTAAAATTCCACTGGTAAGCAACTTAAACCTAGATGCTTTCCCTGGAGAGAGTGAAATGATGTGATTATACTGTGTATTTGTGTACCCTTGTAATTTATCTCCTTTTATAGTCCTTTGAAATTCCCTCTTGTTCCCTTGAGATAACTTAATGTTACCCACAAAGGAGCATGTCCCAGGCGCATCTGCATGCAGAGCGTGACAATGACACGCAGCTGAACGCCGAGTTCCATGAGTTAGGGCCCAAGAAGCCACGGTAACCCTCGTGCTCTTGGTATTTATTCCAGATTAATCTGTGTCATTCCTGTGTTGGTTAGTTGCCTTCAAAATGGAAGACAAGGAGGGGAGACATTCCTGAGCTTGTGAGTTTTCTGAGGATGTTCACAATGGTCTGACAAAAGAAATTAAGATATCATTTGAAATGACAGGTGCAGAAAGTTTTCATTGGGCAGGTATTTTCCTTTTAATTATCATGTAGTTTGTTTAGGCAATTTATTAAGGATGTGTTGGAAGGCAAGTCAGAATCGGAATCATTTTCCTAGTGTAAAAACAGCTTGTTTAACATTTATTCATGCTGGGCTGGGTCTCCAGATGGTATAAATTGGCATAGGTCCATTTAATTTCAGTGGATCTATGCCAATTTCCAGCAGCTGAGAATCTTGTCCAGCAAGTCACTTTTGATCCCATGACTTTGGTTCTGTGCAAGTAAGATCTAAAGAGTCAGCCCCTGGGGTGATGACCAAAAATTCTTAACTTTACCAAAATGAACCATTCTTTTTCGATGATCACCACAGAGCTGAGTGAGCACATGCATAATCTACTCTGAACAGGCACAATGCCTTTTCCCCCCATCTATCTTACATTACTCGTGGTGTTATACCTAAATGTGCGCTTCTCTTCAGCAAGATCCAAATGAGAAGAGGTTATCATGACTAGTGTTATTATAACAGCAGAGCTTTGTATGGTGAGCCTGAGAGTACAGAGCTTGTGAACTCTGTTTCCACTGGTAGATAAATTGGAAGGTACCAATGGAGTTATGCCATTGAGTCCATAAATGGATCTGGCCCATCCAATGCATCTGCTTTAGGAATTCAACCAACCATCACAGCAATATTTGCTCATATCAGTTATTAATGCATTTATCTTTAGATATTGGTTGTGTGGTAGAGCCCTATTACCAAAATGATGCCATCTGGACCGCAAAAGTCAGACTCTTCTATGGTAAAAGCAGGACCCAGCATAACACTTTGGTGACTGAAATGAAACTTGGGAAGAGCAGAAGAGACCAAAGACTCAACTGTTATAGAGTAATCAATAAAATCAAGCTTAGACTTTTGAAACAATGTGTTTCCTCATTAAAATTTACTTCTGCTGAGTGATGTGGTGGGTGACCCCACATGGGTGCCTGGCAGCTAAGCACCCATCCAGCTTTTCCCTCAGTTACCCCGAAGTGGGATGGGGGAAGAAGAGGAGCAAGAAATCTTGTGGGTCTAAATAAAGACAGTGATTCAGGTATTAAGAAAAAATGACAAACATTCAAGCACTTAAGAAAAGAACCTTTCCTCTCCCCTTCCTAGTCGCTTGCCCCTATTATCACCACAGGTTACCCTCAGTCCCTTTGGCAAGGCAATGGGCTGCACAGGACATTAGGGCCAGGGTGTAGCAGTTATCTTCTGCGACTCCTTGTTCCTTACTCTTTTCTTCTGCTCCTCCTTCCTTCTTTCTCCTTTCCTGTGCTCTGGTGTGGGTTGTGCATGGGCCACAGTCTGCTCAGGGAGTAGCTGCTCTGGCGTGGGTCCTCCAGGGACTGCAATCCCTTTGTGGGACTGCTGTGGAGTTGGCTAGAGCTGTCTGTGACTGGCATAGGGCAGCCCCTGACCTCCTTCCATAGAGGTCAAACCTACAGCACTGCCTCCCCCCACCCCCGCTACCAAAATCTTGCCAGGGGCACCCAATACAATTTATAAGCTTTATTCTTAGATGAGCAGAACACCTGAGACATAGGTCATCGTGTGGTAGGTATACCACTACACATTTTATTTATACACTTCTTTAAAGGTCTGTTGTTTGGTATCTTAAGAGACAGGATATGGGGTCACTTATATCCTTGGTCTGACTCAGTGCGTTATGTTATTTTACTTAGTATCATGTTACCCTACCTTATTTTAGTCTTCCACTGAAGATTAGGGGGAGTCCAGACCTTTCGTACCACCAACCAGGGGAACACACAGCTGTCTTTGGAGGTGGAGGGGCATTAACTTGCCTGAGATGTGGAGGTGGCAGCATTCAAACTGAGCAGATTCATGGTAAGGTTATATCAACACATAATTTTAATACTTTAACATGAATGTTGGAATGAAAAAAAGAAATCTTAAAAAACTTTTGCCATCTTCATCCCCATGATCAAAAATTGTTACCATTTCAATAACATTAATCTGCTCAGATATTAAGCTGTTGAATGAGTAGTTTTGATTTAATGAATTTCTCTCATCTCGGCTTATTTTCTATTCCTCTTCTAGCTTTAATAGCTAGCTGCTTAATATGAGAGCTGTTCCATTTCATTACCTTTCTCCTGTTTTTTTCTTGAGGTGGAACTAATGCAATGCAAATTATGATGCCTGTCTCTGATTTTTCTATTAGGCAACTTAGGATTCCGTACAGTCTGTGTTACTGAGTGCAGAGCTAGAAATATATTTGAATTTATGATGAAATCCCAGAGTTTGCAGTATCTCAAGTTTGGTGGATTTTTTCAAACAAGTAATGATATTTAATGAAATTAAAGTTTTTGATGGTGGCCTTTTATGCAAAGTATGTTACATACACATTTCAGTTCTGTTCTTTCCACCTGATGCAATTCCATAGCAGCTGCCATGTAAAATTTCTGACATAGAGCTAAGCACAGTATGAGCTCAGTGGGGCAATAAAACTGCAACAGTGCACTGTGAACAAGTTCACAGACACTGTTGAACTGCTGGTTGGGGTTGGCAAAATCAAAGGTAAGAAATGGTTGAATGAGTTGATTCATGCCAGAAGGTCTGGGAAGGTATCTATTAACACACACCAGTACCTGGAGAGACAGAGTCACCTTACCAATCAGAGCAGTTTCCCCATTGAGTAAAGAAGAAATAATTTTTGGATTAAGCTCTGCAACGTGTGTGTATGCTCTTTTGAGTATGTAATCTGTGCAGGAGATGCTGCAAATTGCTGCTTTTGAAAATCATGGATGTGGTGTGCATCTCAACTAACACTTCTGCTTTATTTGTTCCTTACTTTTGCTTTTATTTCACAGTATAAAACTTGAAGGAATTTGCTGGTCTGTTGTGTTCAATGCCCTGGTCAGTCACATCAAAGAGAATCCCTTTCACCTCTGTCTTAAAAATGGTGAGTTTCTTTACCACAGTATTTAGAAAGAGGGGATGTTCTGCAGCCTTATTCTTCTGGCGGTTAGAGACTTTATTCCCAAGTGACATTTTCAATATATGCATAGCCAGCCTCTCTGCATTTATAAATCAGTGTTCTTTTCCTGAAGCAAATGTGTATTCCCCTGAGAAGTTTTCTTCGCTTATTGTAGAAAGCACTACTACCCCTTTTCTACCTTTCCTTTAATGCTAAGTGAGCCAAACCCTTTTCTTTGTCTTGATAGTAATGGAACTGATTGGTGTCATTTCTATAGTCACATCTGGATTACCTACAGTGCCTCTGCCTCCTCCCAAATGAAAAGCTTCCTGACATTTTTTGCAGTACATTTTTATTTCCTTTGCTGGCCTAGATCAGCTTGAAACTTGGCAGTTCCTAGCCTTTTCCTGCACTCCCTGTCTGCTGAGAAACAGCTTGCTTTGCTGATTGATCCTTTTTCTTCCTTTCCCTGTAGCCTTCTCATTATATGTTGCAGAGGAATGTATTAATCAGTTAAGGTGTCTAAACCTCTCCCAAAGGCTTATTTCATTTTTTGGAATATGGTCATCTTTGCCTGGATTAAACCTTAAGCCTCCTGTGAGGGTGACAGAGCAGTGGAACAGGCTGCCCAGGGAGGCTGTGGAGTCTCCTTCCCTGGAGACATTCAAGACCCACCTGGATGCGTTCCTGTGCCCCCTGCTCTGGGTGTGCCTGCTCAAGCAGGGGGGTTGAACAAGATGATCTCCAGAGGCCCTTCCAACCCCTACCATTCTGTGATTCTGTGATTTACTAGAATGTTCCCCTCATCCCTACATAGAAATGCCTGTGAGAAAATGAACAGCTCGCTGAAATAGATAGCAGTTACTATTTTATTGGCCAGGAAAGTGAAACTCTAGAGAGGTTTGGAAATCCAGAAGAAACAAAACGTGTAGAATACAGGAATTTGCAACACAACAAAAATTGTTATTCCGGTTACTATTTCCAGGAAGTAAATTTTTGTCTTAGCAGCAAGGACAGTAGGAAATCCTATAGAAGTGTTAGACCATGAACATATTTGGTAACCATGCCTGAAAGGAAACTCTCAAGGCAAACTTGGCTTGTGAATACCATATGAAATTGGAGAGAACCTCAAATAACCCTCAGGATTCAGGAAATATCAGAGGATACAGATGTTGCATGAATGAATTGGTCGAGTGCCTGGAAGGAGGATGAGACTGATTCTTGAATGGGACGATCCACTTCATTAGAAGAGAAATAATTATGAGGAAAACTCTTAAGAAAACATATCTATTCTCATGCTGAGGTCAGAAATTATTTTTTTAATATATATATAAAAGGATCCCACTCTCATATGTCAATGACATAATCAAATTCTAGAGAAACTGACCGCAATTTTATGAGAAGAACTGAAATGGACAAACTCATAAACTCAAAACAGTGTCACAGTGTGCTTATTTTCTCAGAAGAACACGTGGAGGGCTTTTTGTTAGGGTAAATTAATAGATAGCTTGGGAAAGCTGACTTTGTTTCATCCTGGAGTTGTGTCAGAGATCATTGCATGCTTCTTTGTTGTGAGAACAAAAAGGATGTGCAACATGTGAAATTCAAAGATGTGTAATCAGGTGAAGTGGGAGAGGAAAGGTATCCGTCTATTTTCCTATTCGGATTATCTATTTCTCCAGTCTTATTTCAACACTTAAGAGGCAATCCAGATGGAACCCTTGGCTCAGAAGACAATATACCCACTGATGTGGAAAGGATTTCTATTCTGAAGCTGTTTGTTTACGCTTTCTCATAATGTCCACCAGTGGCTGTTCTCAGAAGATATTTGCCAAATCGACTCTTTGTCTGGCCAAGTACAGCTGTTCTGATCCTCTGTTCCCAAAGGTATCTGAGGATCCATGTCTGCAGATTTGGTCTACGTGATAAGTCATAACATCTCTTAGAATGAGCGTCTTCAGTATCTGTGGAAAGTCAGGTGAGCCATGAGGTGGGGTGCTTATGGGTCTCAAACATCAGGATTATGTTTTGGGAGTGGAGCTTGCAATATGGGAATGTGGAAGCTGTTCTACAGAGTCCAAACCCAAGACTCAGACTGCTTTTAAGAAATAGTGGGGTAAAATACTAGCCAAACAGACGGAGGAAAGCTGGAGTAGTGCAAGTGACATCTTCCAAGCTATATACAGTGCTTTGTAATCCAGATTTTTTGGCTGAAGTTACAGGGTAACTTGGCATTTTGTCCTGAGAGGACTTTTAATGCAAGAGCTTTAAAGCAGTACAATATACTATGGCAATGGGTGTACGAAGCTACACCTGAGAGAGCACTTTTGTGCAGGAGTGATTAGTTTGACAAGCTCTGACTCATGTTGAAACCACTGGGAATACCTGGAGAAGTAACAGGTTGCTAACGTGAGCAAAGACTTTGAAATTTGCATCTACTGCCCCGTAACTTGGTACTTATCTGGGATAATTTTTATGAGTCATTGGCGGTTTTACCACTCATGAATAATGTGACCTCCTCAAACTCATCATGAGAAATTCTTGCCACTTGGCTGTCGTGTCAATAATCTGTAATTCAGATACCACATATACCTTCTATCTAATTTAACATGTTTTTAGGACATCCGTTTAAAATAAATGATTACTGAGGCATCCTGAGCTACAAAAATAAGCTAGCATTTTTATTAACTTTCCACATATTCCATGATTTTAATGCTTTCTGAAAATCTGTTCAGGCTTTCTGATCCATATTGATGGAAAAACATTCTAGCAAAGTAGGTCAAAAAGCCCTGCTCAAATTTTGTCAAGGCAAAACACATAACTCATCTTCAATTGTAGCAAACTTCACAATGTGCTTTTAACCAGGTTTTGAAGAGTGGGTTTTTTCCAGCTGAAACACAGAGGTGTCTGAGTTGCTGCATACCTGACATAGAAATCAAACACCAGACACCTAACAACACCAGTGCTCTGGATCTCCGGCCCAAGTATCTCATTGATGTTTCCCTTGAGTTTGGAATAAAGCTGGTTTTCAAAATCTGGCTCTGGTATGAAAATGATAATAGCTGATGCTTGGCATAGAAAAAATATAATCAAGCCTGCCAATTCATACTACAGTGAATACTATAAAGATTATTTGGGGTTCAAAACAGTGGAGATAAAACTACCGTTCATATGTTGATGTTTCCATGACTTTTGACCTGAACACCCAGTGACACCTTGTAAGAAATGCCAGGGCAAAATGACAGCCCTAATTAAACGTTGCTGTTTTACTTTCAGACAAAACTTGTTTATTTTCTCTCTTTTTTTTTTTTTTTTTTTTTTTTTAATTTCAAAAACCCAGAGAAGACCGAGGAAATTGCTAGAGGTGGGTTATGATTTTAATCACGTAGGGGGCATATATTTGTATCAACCTATTACCAAGTGACCTATGTAACATATGAAGCATATGATAAGATACTCACTGGAGACGTCACAACAGTATTATGGTGCTGTTTGCTTGGCAAGTGTCTGAAACGAAGGTATGCTGCTGTACAGAGAGATTTCAGAGCCAAGTCTTTAAAGCTATAGGGACATTTGGCTCCCTTTAAAATAATCCTTGGCTTCAGAGGGCATTAAGCCACCTGAATACCTCTGAGAATTTGGACCCAGGTGATCTATCCAAAGTCACAAAGGAAATCACAGGCAAAGCAAGGACCTCCTCAGTCGCTGTTTTGTGCCCCAAGTAGGACTCACCCTCTTGTTCAATAACAAGACCTTCTCTACTCTTAGGAGTTCATGAAGGATTTGACAAGTAAGTTGTCTGATGGGAAAAAACAACCCTAAAAAAGACCAGAAATAAGAAAAAAAGCAGAGCATAGGGGTAAATGTAAATTAATTTTCAAGGCCAGGAATATTAGATGTAATAATGGGCCATTAGAATTTTTCCATCTACCTTACTTTGAACCTGTTAACCTCTACTGTTATCATCCAAAGCAATATCCAGGAAAGAGAGAAGCAATCACAGCTCTGGCTAGTTGTCATTGCTTTTCACTTTTACTTTTGCTTTTGAAAAAGAAAGAACGATAAAAGGTAAGTTGTGTCTCATAGGGACAATCTGCCTGGTTTCAGTTTGCAGGCACTGGTTCTCATTCTGCCTTTCTCTGCTTCAGAGTTCTTTATCTGGTATTGTCTTCTTGTGAATGTGCTTACACATCAATCAGATCACCTCTCAGTCTTCTCTTTGAGAAGGTAAACAGATTGATCTTGTTAAGACTCATACTGTAAGGCACTTTCTCCAGCCCTTGAATAATTTTAGTAGCTCTTTTCTATTCCATTGATTACTTCCCTGAGGACCACCCTTCACCTCCGTACTTCTAATTGTTTCACCATCCTTCTCCTCACCTTCCTTCCAGGTTTTCTAGCTGCACCTCTCTCACAAAATCATAAAGGCAGTTTCTGCAGCAGTGCTTGCACACTTTGACTTTGGGGTCCCTCCTAGCCTTACTGCTATCTATGTTATGGTCCCCAATTCAGCCAGTCCAGCCTGCAATCATTGTTGCTACATGGATAATTTTGTTCTTGACGGTACTAGACCATCTTAAAAAATAAGCCAGATGGATTGGCCTGACAGTTCTGCCTACATCATTATCCGTTCTTTCTCCCATCAGTATAATCTACAAATTTTGTCAGCAGTAGTACTGTATTAGATCTTAGGTCATTGTCAAAACGTTGCAGAACATTTTGCCTGCCATCCACCCCTTGTAGGAGCCTTTATTCAATGTCCAGCATTCATCTCCATTCATGACTTCTTGAGATTTTCCCGCCACTACTCCTTTACTCATTTATCATCACTCTATTTGTATTACCATAGAATAATTTAGCTTGGAAGAGATCTCTGGAGCTCATCTGGTCTAACCCCCATTCAAAGGCCAGCTTTAAAGTTAGAGCCAGCTATTGTGTAGCGCTGCTCTTTAATGAGCATGTTGTGCTAAGTCAAACACATTATGGTCTATCCTATGTCCTGAATTACCTTCACCAACTAAACAATGCTTCAGTAAGGATATGAACCCTAAAGTTCCTTCCATACTTATTTTTTCTGTGTTGCTAATGACCTAAAAGGTGTTTGACAAAACTTATTTTCCATCCTCCAGCAGACTGACATTTATTGTATTTCCCATTAACTGAATGTCATAGCAACAAGTAAACAGGAAACTATTTGGTGGGAAAATTTACACTCATTTAGAAACAAAGGAGTTTTTGCCCTACATCCCCCTTTGTCTGTTTCTCTCCTTTTTCCCTGATAATTGTAATTTTTCTATTCTTTTCTCGGCATTTCCTTCCCCTGGTAACACTTAGTTTTCTTACCCTTTGTAGTTCATCTGCCCTCTCTTTGGAGACATCAGGAGTGAGCTGACATGAGCTGACTTCTGTTCACAATACATAATCTATACTGTGCATTAGCTCCACAGCCATAGATATTTTACCTATATCCATATAACACATACTGGTATATAGTTCACTCTCTGTTTTTGAGAAATTACACTTAGTTTGGGGAGGATGTCCATGCACAATCATTCTCATGATCAGAGTCCCACGAAAGTCATGAAGTGAGAAGTGATGATGAAAAGGTTTGCTCCACACACCTGCATGTATTAATTTTGCGCTCCATCTGATAAACACTGCTTTTAGACTTCAAGGTTTTCTCAAATATGTGTAAACTGAACTTGTGTTTAGTAGACCAGGAGACAGCTATTATTGTGACTCACAGTGAGAGACACTCCAGAAGGCCAGAAATATGTGGGGGCCCTGCAGAGTTATACCTGTGTAACAACTCAGGACATGGTCCTTCCTCTAGAAACAGGCTGTTTCCCATCTAAAACCATGACAACTATCTAACTTAGAATAAGCTACAGTGAGTGAGGTACTACAAAGTGGAAAAAAAGTCATCAGGGGAGGAAGAGGGACCTGTGATTCCATGGGGCAAGTGGTCTGAAATCTTTAGCTATACCTGTGCTAGTAAACTACATAGGACTGGGGCCTGTCCTCTGGCCAGAGCAAGTGGCACAGCTTGGCTCACCTCTCCTCAGCTCCCTTCTTTCCAGCTGGGAACAAGTTGGTCTTTGTCCATACTGCCTGGTGGGCACAGAACTAGTTGTCTAGTCCTACATTTCTATCTCATTAAACTATTAGTTAACCAGCATTACGTTTACCCTCAGTGGCTGACCCAGACATTAGGTTACCCTGATCCTTATGGTCCTTACAGTTAGCTTCTGGTGTTGGAAATGCCACCTGGTAGCCCCCTTTCCAATCCTGCATCAATTAGTGATAGATATGTGATCCAGCTGAGGTGTGAACTTCTGTGGCCATCTGGTTCCTCAGAAATCTTCTCTCAGGAGAATGTCCTTTACATAATGTGCATAAAGGACACATTATTACCCATGAATGTATTAAGTGGGTTAATTTATAGAAGTACACATAGAACACATCCTATACAAGGAGTATTTTGCCCTGTTTCTCATCTGCAATAAAGCACATACACACAAGAAAACAGAATTGTGTGGTTTGAATTAATCCACTCCATGCACCCTTTTCTAAAAGGTCTCTTCCTTTTGCTGTCCTCCCCATCTTCTTTCATTCCAGATGATCGGTGAGAAAAAAAAATAGATAATTGCCTAACTGTCAATTTAGGCAATTGTAAATATCATTCTCTTCAGTAACATTCTTCAATTACATTGAAAGAACTCAAAGAGAAGAATGGAGGTAGATGAGTTTGGAGCAGAGAGGCTGAGAAGATGACAAGCTGGCGTTGTTCTTTGATGAAAGTTGTTGGTGACCATTGTGGTTTCAACTTTCTTTCCAATCATGGTTGCAAATTTTGTGCTTTTTAAGTGCTAGGTCTGGACCCTGCTATTTGCTTGATTCAGGGAATATGGAAAAGGTTGAGTAGATTCTCATCAGCTGTCTCTTTTGACATTACGACAACTTGGTTAACATCCCATAGCTTTCCAGCAGTGTTTGTACAGAGTATTCTGGCTCCTGCTTGTGTCTTTAACTTTGCAAAGGTGTCAAAGATGTTCTTTCAGCCTTTTGAATATCTGTGGTAAGGACAAGGGCATGTCATCATGGTACACAATGAAAGTAGCTGGTAGATTCTGTGCCTGGTAACAATCAGAAGAAAGAATAATTAGGCAGCTAAAGGGGAAAAATACTTTTGCTCAAAAGTGGCAGACTTTCTCCTTGTGGTTGTAGAGCAGAATTCCTATTAGCATGTATTACCTCTGAAAGCAAGAGCAGGCAAGTTTAGACTTGAATTTCTTTCATTTTACACAGGCCAGAGGCACAATATTATTGGAAGCTTTTTTAATGCTAGGTGTGTCACAAGGATGGGAGGCATGAGAAAGGGTGTGTTTTGGAAGACTGTAGCTGAGCTGGGTAAGGGCCATTGGCCAGCTTCCTTTTCACACCAACAGTGCAGCTGACTTGTCATACAGACCTATGGCCAGCTCCAGATTCAAGCTGCTAATAATATGTTATTTTTCTCCTTCAGGCCCCTTTACAGCTTTAATTAAATCATACTTGCACTCGCAAAGTTTCGCTTCCTGACATGTGCAGTTTTGTCTGTTCAAATTCTTTTATGCAAGTAGAAAAATTACAGGCCTGCCTTACTACACTTGTTAAGGCATGGGCCCAAAGCTCATCTCATGCAAGTACTGGGAGTTAGTGCAACCACAGATATCTTCAACCCAGAGATGGATTTACCAACAGAGAAAGACAGGGAGGAAGAAAGAGTGGGAAAAGGCGACTAAGGTGACAGTAGTCTCTCTGTCAGCACTGGGTCACAAGAGAAAGGAGTAAGGGGCCATAAGAGGAAGGATTAATGGACCATCTACTACAATACCCTTCAGTCTCCATACAATCATGTTCTATGCTACAGAGCTTCTAAAAGGGTGACAGAGCAGTGGAACAGGCTGCCCAGGGAGGTTGTGGAGTCTCCTTCCCTGGAGACATTCAAAACCCACCTGGCCATGTTCCTGTGCCCCCTGCTCTGGGTGTCCCAGCTCAAGCAGGGGGGTTGGACAGGATGGTCTCCAGAGGTCCCTTCCAACCCCTGCCATTCTGTGATTCTGTGATTCTGTGATTCACCTCTGTCAAAATACTTCTATTGCTTATAGGAGTGATGCTGAGTTTCCATTTTCATGATCATTCAAGCTTTGGTTGCACTGATAAAGACTATAAGAATTAGTTGGAGCAGAGTAAGGTGACCCAATCATTTATCTTTGGATGTACACGAGCATCATTAGACTGTAATGATTTTCAGGAACTGGCAAACAGAGGTATTTGAGGTGAGTGACCTAGAAACAAACTCTGTATCTCATTAATGTGAGCCATCCACTAGGATTTACTTAGTGGGAAAACTTGTGGCCCACCCTGCTTTCTGAAACTGCCAAAATCTAATATTTTTTGACACTGACCTGTGAAGTGTGTAACTGATACTTTAAATGAGGAACATGACAAAAATAGCAGAGAAAGCTTTTAATTATATAGGATTATTCTTAACATGTACTAAATTTTCCATAACCTCAGACTTAGGATTCAGCATTTCTGATTTCAGTAATTTGCAGTCAGATAATACTATGTCTGTGGGCAGGAGGGATAAATTTAGATCTGAAATGAATGACATACATTGTAATGAAGTGCAGGCAAGGTAAGGGATCATCAGCAATGAGTTATTTAGGTGGAGATGAACTGGAGGGCAATCCAGGAAAGATGAGGCAAAACATTGTATTTGAGGATAGATATTCCAGTCACTTTAGGAAATGACAAATAGGTGTTATCTTCCAGATAATGTGAAAAATGGCTGGTAAGCCATTTTCAAAAGATGATTGCATAAGTGTCAAGGAAAATGCAGAGCTAAACATGTGGGATTAAGGGACCCAGCAGCTCCATGTTAAAGGAAGACAGTGGCAAAGCAATATATTTGCTTTGCAGATTTGCAAGAACAGTTTAACAGAACGATTATGCAAATATGTTTCCAGATAGGATGAATTAATTGAAAGTTTTGTTAAGTTTTCTCTGGGCCCAGTAACAAAAAGGACTGTTGCGAATCAAACGGCTGGCACTCCTAAGAAAGGGGTAAGTCAGTTTGGTTCATGAGATACCTGCAATGTTCTTGAGTGCTGAAGAAAATGATGAATCCATTGCAGGAGCCACTGAAGAGGAAATCTTAGATTTTAGTAATATTTATAAATAGATTTTAGAGTCACTTATTTTTCCTACCTGTATCTGGTATAATACTCAGTTTTCTCCATAGTCAATACTTATAAATTTCTGTTCTTTTAGCTTAGTGTTAAGGGCATATTGCATGTATCGTAATGGGTGACATTTCTAATCTGATCAAGAATCTACATTGTCCCCTACCAGGTGAATTTTCAAGTAGTATGGAGGCAATCATTATTAATAAATCTGAGATAAAAGGTCATATAAAAATGTTATTTTTCAGAGAAGTAATAATTTGACAACTTCTGGATCTGTAATGACTCTCATCTCAGTTGAGTAACAAACCTGAAAACTGAGCAGCCAACCTCCCCCTTCCTTCTACGCCATGTAGTGTCATTAGCTGACTTTCAGTATTGACACAGAAAGTGAAGAAACACCTATCAATTATCAAAAGGTTTCCCCGTGAGTGCTCATGCAAGAAACACTCCAGGTGACTTTTAGATGATTCACCAGTTATCACTACCTGAGTCACGCATCCCACTGAGTAGGTGAGGCTATGAACTTCTTTGTCTTCTGATATGCTGATTTGGTATGACAAAAAATTACCTTGTGGCATCCACAGTTTTCACAAATCCGTGTGAGGAAAGAATGTAGCAGAAGGTCTGAGAAACAAAGTCCTTCAGGGATGGCTGGCTGTTTAAAGACAGAGACCTGGAGGTGAATTTGGGCTTTGTTGGGCTTGACTTGCCATTTGCCTGCAAGGCTCAGTGCCTCTGTGCACTCATGGCTGTGGTGGTGGCAGTGAGGAGCCTGGTACAGGAGCAAGCCTGAGAAAACCTGATGTAGAGCTTCTTACAGCTAAACACAACAAAACTAAGTTTTATTCTCAAAAAAGCAGGTTGTGCTGCCTCTGCTTATGCTGGGTGTGAGGGAATTTTGGGGGTTGAAAGTGTGGGCCACAGGAGGACTTCAGAGTTGTAAAAGTGATGTAGGGGCAAAAAGCATTAGCCCAATGGCAGAGGCAGGGAAGTAGGTATGATCAAAACTAGCCTACACTGCTCAGGCTCTTGCCCTGTGCCATTAGATATATCTCAGAGTGAAGGAAAAGCTTGCTGAATAGCCTGTGGAGTCCAATAAATACACAGAATGGTGCAACAGTCAGGGAAGTGAGGCAGACATGTTAAGTCTGTGTCAGAAATACTGGAAGAATAGCAGGCTTCACTGAGTTGGCTGTCCTGCTCACTTTTAGGCTGAACCTACAAAAACTGTCACTTGTCAATTGTCAAAAACTCCTATCTGGAATAGGAAATGTCCTTCCTATAAATGTCAGCAAGAGCAACATTGTTCTACACATGAACTCCATATGTAAAAATGTGCTGCAGAGGATCCAGAGCTGGAAACTTTTGTTTAACATCAATTTGCACTGCATTCACTGACTGAAAATGGGGAAAAACACAAATTGCAGCGAATATCATGAGCAATGGGTAAAAAGCATCCTTCACCTGCAGTGGTTGACTGGGAGGGGAAGCAAGATTTTCCACAAAGATGTAGCCAGTTTCTTTTTTGTTGGTTTTTTTTTTTGTTTCTGGTTTGTTGGTTTTGGGGTTTGTGTTGTTTTTTTTCTGGGGGGGTGTTGGTGTTGGTGTTTGTCTGTTTTGCTAAAACAACCATTTATAAATCATCTCATACTTACCAGCCATAGTTTGTGGCTCCACCGACATTCCCACAGCCACAGGATATGGCATCTTTCAACTAAACTAAGACTTCTGCCACTGAGGTTCCAGCTTTTTCTCTAAACTTCGAGAAAGCAACAAGGTGTGTAGGTTTGTTTGTGTCTGTAACTATTTTGATGGTTTCTAAGTGGTAATAATTTGAAATATTATTGCTTTTCTCCATACAATTTTCCTGTAATATAACAGCTAAATATATCCTTTCTCACCAACATGCAAGGAAGGCTGCTGCTACAAAAGATGTCGTCCCATGGAAGAGTTCTGAGATTATTTTCCTGCCTTGCAGAGAATTCTGCATGCAGCCTATGTTTCATCATTTTTATGAGAGGCCAGGTGTGTAGGGAGAGATAATAGTTTGTACTAACTGATTGATGTGCTAGGGAAAATGACACATTTCTAGGCACACACATCCTTGACTTTCGATGTGACTAACGAGTACTAGACGCAATACCAAAGGAAATGAGTGACCAAACACTGAGGGTTGGAAGCAAGGAATTTTAAACTTGACTCTTTTTTTTTTTCCTTTATTCTGGAAATTTACTGTAATTACTTGGTTGGGGGGATACTGCATGCATAGAGCCAAAATTTGATTAATGTTAATTTTAGAGCAAACAGAGACAGGAAAGACCAATGTGGTCCACAGCTAAAAATACACTTTCACTGAGGGACATGACATCTGTGGATTTACAACCCCAAAATCATTTGTGAATAATGATTAGCTGCCCTCATAAAATTAAATTGCTTGGCAGTGTCTGGTTATCCTTAAAGGCACCAACTGGTGTTGACTTTCAGACCAGAAAAACTAATCTGAAAACACCTGTAAACCCAGGTGAGCCTGCTTTCCTCACTGGGAATGTAGCTAGCTTCTCTTGGATATAGGAATAGAATTGTGCAGTAAAGCAAGGCTATTTTAAAATAATCTCAAAGCTGCAAACACTTATCTTTGTGTCAGCAAAAAGCCCCAAAATTAAGTTTTATTAGAGATGTATGAATTTTTCTCTGACAAAGTGTCCAGTAGTTTATTTCATGCTTTGCTTATATCCATTGCTCTGAGGGGTGTCATCTTATAAACAGAATACCACTGTTCATAGATATGAGACAGAGCTAAAAGCTAGAATGGACTACTTATCTGGTCTGACCTCCATAATCTGGGGCATGTGATTACACTGATGTGTCTTCTACCACCTTCAGATTTTGCTGTTGAGTTAGAGCACATCTCTTAGTCTGGGGGTCTCACATGAGGAAGAACCCCCGTGTCCTTCATTAAGTTTCTTCCAAACCCTCTTATGTCCTCAAGATGGTATATATATTCAAATCAATTGCAGACTCCTTTTGGTTAAATTAAATGCATGGGAGGAAAGTGTAGTTACTTGGGATGAGATGTATCTTCTGCTACCTAGACATGAGAAACATCTAGTCTAAGGTAGTTTTCTACAGTCCTCCTGTAGTCAGTGAGGAAAGATGATTCATTCAGAAGACTCATCCAACTCATTTTAGACACTTTTCTTAGAATGAGATGAATCATTCTCTGGAAACACCTATCTGCTTCCATGGATTGCATTTCTATTTTGGTCTGGGTAACTAGCTTTTTGGTGGCTGAAATTAGGTGACATGGTTCTCACCATCACTGTTATCCAGATCATCAGCTCTTGAGTATTCCTTTCTCTAGTTCTATCATCCTTTTTGGAATATGCATACCAAAAATGAATAGAATTTTTAATAGTCTTTCTAGCACTAAAAAATTTCCAAATATTGCTTTCCTACTTCTGCATAACCTGCCCCAGCTTATACACCCAAGGATAAAAGTAGATCCCTTAGGCACCGTATTACGTTAAAAGCTCATGTTCAGTTAACACCGGCCAAGATTCCGGGGTCCATGTTCCAGTCATTAGTCCACAAAATGTTGATACGTGTTGAGTGTTACATATTCCATTTATATCGAGGCTGTAGCATGCAAAAATAAAAAAGCTACATTTTTGAAGGAGAAAGTGGGAGAGAGAGGGAAGCAGAGTGTGATCTTTAAATAAAAAGAATATAAATTACCTTCACCTTCCTTATAAAATACACCACGCATTTTATCAGTTTCTCTGTCTAATACAAAACATGCCACACTCAACCACAGGTTAGAATATGCTTTAGAAATACATCTAATGTAACAATTCCTAGTGCTCTTTGGATAAAAAAATATAGGAGGAACAGAAGTTTACTTGTTCCCACTTTCAGGGATTAAATGACTGCCCTAGAGAGTTGACCCAACATCAGAATTAGACCTCATCCACACTGTTGGCTATCGGGGAAAACTCGAGATTTTTTTGTCCCAGTTGTAGTCAAGTGCGAAACAACCAATATGAGATGGCAGAGGTATGAATGCCCAAGCAGACTCAGCAGGAAAAAGAGTCAAACATGGTAGAGAATTCAAAGAAAAGAGTAAATAAAGAGTAGATATCCTTCAATTTAACTAAGAGAAGACTATTAGAATTTCATTAAAACCTATTGGATCTAAGCAAATTTAATATTTTTGAGAAGTCGTGGAAAACAGGCGACTGGAGGAAGGCAAATGTTACCCCTATCTACAAGAAGGGTTTGAGGGAGGATTGGGTAATTACAGACCCATCAGTCTCACTTCAATACCTGGGAAAGTTATGGAACAAATCCTCCTGGGGGCCATCACAAGTCAAATGAAGCACGTGATTGGGAGAAGCCAACATGGCTTCACTAAGGTCAGAGTATGCTTGACAAACCTGGTGGCCTTCTATGACAAAGTGACTTGCCTTGTTGACATGGGGCGTGAGGTGGACATTGTCTACCTGGACTTCTCCGAGGCTTTTGATATGGTTCCCCACAGCCTCCTTCTGGAGAAATTGATGCGTTATGGCCTAGACAAGTGGTCTGTGCAGTGGGTGGGGAACTGGCTGACAGACCACACCCAAAGGGTGGTGGAAAATAGCTCTTTCTCAAAGTGGCAACCTGTCACAAGCGGAGTCCTCCAGGGATCAATATTGGGCCCAATGATATTCAACATCTTCATAACTGATCTGGATAGCAGGATCAAGTGTAGCCTGATGAATTTTGCAGATGACACCAAACTGAGTGGGGAAGTAGACACCCCAGAAGGGAGAGCTGCTCTGCAGGAAGATCTGGATAGGCTGGAAGAGTGGGCTAACAAGAACCTTATGAAGTTCTACAAGGACAAGTGTAAGGTCTTGCACCTGGGAAAACTTAATGCAGGAGTGCAGTACAGACTGGGATCCGCCTGGCTGGAGAGCAGCTCTGTGGAAAGGGACCTGGGGGTGCTGGTGGACAGAAAGCTCAATATGAGCAAACAGTGTGCTGGTGCAGCCAAAAAGGCCAATCGGATGCTGGGTTGCATCAAAAAGGGCATCACCAGCAGAGATAAAGTCATTATCCCACTCTACTCAGCGCTTGTCAGGCCACACCTGGAGTACTGTGTACAGTTCTGGTCCCGGCTGTACAAAAAGGATGTGGACAGGCTGGAAGGGCTCCAAAGAAGGGCCACCGAGATGATCAGAGGACTGGGAAGCCTGCCATATGAGAATAGGCTGGGAGAGCTGGGTTGGATCAGCCTTGAGAAAAGGAGGCTCAGAGGGGATCTCATCACCATGTACCAGCACTTAAGGGGTAGCTACAAAGAAGACGGAGACTCCCTTTTTACAAGGAGTGACATGGAGAGGACAAGGGGGAATGGACACAAGTTGCTTTTGGGGACATTCTGATTGGACATGAGAGGGAAATTTTTCACAGTGAGAACAGTCAACCATTGGAATAATCTCCCCAGGGAGGTGGCTGACTCGGCCACATTGGACACTTTTAAGATTTGGCTGGAAAGGATGCTGGGTCATCTTGTCTAGTCTGTGCTCTTCCTAGAAAGGTTGGATTAGATGATCCCTGAGGTCCCTTCCAACCTGTGATTCTGTCACTATATGATTCTGTGATCTGGCTTTTCATGTTCATCTGCCATTTATGTCACTTGAAATAATTTCTACTTCCTAGCTGGGTAAGATTTATAGCGTAAGAGTGAATACTGAATGGTAATTCCTCTAATGTGGAGACTAATTCCCTTGCTTATTGTAAATACTGATATTCAGATAGTCCCAAAACACATGTGTGACACTAAAACCTGATTTCAGTTATCATTTGAAAGCAAATCTAAATATTCTTTGCAGTAACTTGACTGCCTTTATGAAATCTGTGAAGTTGGCACATCCATTTTCATCTTGAAGCCAATGTTGTCTAAAACTTAATCACTTAGGGATAAAGAGCACTCATTGTGGCCTGTTATTCTGGCCTGTTCATAAATGATTTATTACAGAAAAAATGGTTCCAGTTGCCAAGTCCTAATCACCAGAGTGATAGAAAATTAAAAAATCTGTGGCATTTATTGCAAGCGTCTGAGCTGGCAAGATGGATTAGGAAAGACAGGGCTACTTGCCTTCAGGAAGTCAAAATTTTAGTCCAGTGTCTTCCCTCTGTTCCCCAAAGGAAGGAATTTGCATGTTTGCAGCTGCTCATTTCACCATCAGCCTCGTAGCCCTCCAATGCACTCAGACATGAGCACAGTCCTCAGACACTGATGGTGTCAGGGAAATTGGTGGAGAAAGGAAGCCAGTGGAGCTGGAAATTGAATGACAAGCCTCTGCCTACCAGAAATCTTCAGGGGGAGACCTTTGCCTAGAATTGAAGTCCTGCTATCTGACCCTTCCGAGCTGTGAAATTAGCTTTAGCAGGCATACTTTTTCTTCTGATTTTTTTAAATGCTAGCCCCAGGAAGAACAGAGCCAGTATTTTAGATCGAGAACACTGGGCTCTTTCTTCCACATCTATTTTTGCTACTGTCAGATGTCAGCCCTTGCAGCTGAAGTCACCTGGTTAATCATTCCTGCCTAGCCAAATACTACCAGCTCCACTTGACTTGTTGGGGTGCAGGACATATAGCAGAAAAATAAATTGGTTGAAATGCCTGTGATGTATATTAGAGAAGTGATCAAGGCAAAAGCTGCTATTTCTAAAGGTCCATTGCTATGTTTGATTTTTCAATGAGTTGTTTCCCCTGGGTTAGCATTCTCAAGTGCCGTACCCATATCCTGTGGTTTGGTTTCGTGCTGTTGGCGCAGGATAGGCCACTGAGGTTTATGGAACAACATCTACAGCCTGACTCTGAGGCGCTGGCCAGGCCAGCAAGTACCAGCTTTGGTTTTTCAAATGGATGGATATCTGAGACTTAGATGAAAACCTTCTTTCACCCCTCTCACACTCCTGTCCCTCCACCCAGGGAAGAGATCTGCAGGGGGTTTTGCACCCACTAGGCTGAAGAGATATCTTATGTGATAGAGATCTGGTCAGGAGAAGTAAGGATTCAGCTGACTGAAAGATTGGGGCGGTTTCCAATTATGAACTCATTCTGCCCAGATAAAATCATATTGCAAAACCACTTGCAGCTGCTTTCTGAGGCTGGTCATTCTTGGACTGTGTCTGCAAATAGCCTTTTCCTTAGGTTACTCAGCCCTGATTAGTGAATTCCTTTAAGAATGGACATACGCAATGCTAGCACCGTTGACATTTATGCCCAGGCCTGAACTCCATATATGTTTGCTGTGGCGTTTTATAAAGTCCCATCACACACTAAGAGCTGGTCCTTGCTCTCCCCAGCTCCCTTGGGGAGCCTGGCATGGATCCTTACTTCCACCCTCACTGCCTGGGTAAGCTACCCACAACCACAGGAGGCTGAGTGGGGTATATTGCTGCTCTGTAGCTCATGGGCACATAATATGGAAATACTGTGGGGTTTTTATGGTACAGTGGCTTCATTTTTCCTGCAGCTGCTCCTTAAAGTCAAGCCCCAGGCAAATGATTGAAATCTTCTCCTCAGCCTGTGTGTAAAAAAACAAAGTCCAAACAGCACATGGGATTTGTGTTGGCTGCAGTTAGCAGTCGGTAGGTGTACAGGACCTGAGCATCTGGGTGTCAGGCCCACACAGTACACTCCTTGTGCAGAAGTGGTCTGGCTGGTGATACTTCATCTATTTTCTTATCTTAGAATATCCTTCAGGTAACACTGGAAGACAGAAAATGCCTGGAGCAGTCTGCAGCACAGGGAGTCTGATTTTTTTTGGCTTCATATACAAAGTAAAAATCTGGCATTAACCAGAATTTGTGTGAATTGCCCTCCATAGAAAGTATGTTAATTCCAATGGCTCCTGCCCCAGCACCCAGGCAAGGAGGATGCAGTCCGGCATCCTTAGACAGTACCGCACTGGACTTTCCCTCCTGCCCTGTGGCCCCATGCACCCAGCAAAGCTGGTTGGGGGATGCCTTGATCTGCCACCCACCCTGTGGGGCAAGACCACCCACAGCAAGATCCTGGGAAGGTAGCCAGGGCAATTACTCATGACGTCTAAAATAACTATGTGGAGGGCCTTGCAACTCCTTTGCTGCAACAGTGTCGTACACAACTGCCCAGTACTCTCCTATGCCATGCCAGCATCTTCTTTACCTCCTCCTACCCGCAATATCTTGCAGACTCCACCTTCTCATGATTTCCATAGTGAGCTACATATCATAGAAGAGGGAACCCAGAAGTGGGGATGCAGAGAGAGGAAGGACATAGGGATAAAGAAAAGAGGAACCTTGGAAGTTAGAGAAAGGTGTGGATTAGTTATATGGGATCTCAGATCAGTGGAGAGGTTCTTAGTCTCTGAGCTCAGAGGTACCTGGCTTGACTGGCATGTTCCCCAGCACCTGCCTTGGGCTGTGGTCCTTTCCCAGCCAAATCCCTTCCCATGTGTCAGCCCATTGTGCCATGTACCCAGGGAAAAGCAACCTGAGCACTCTGAGTGAAATTTCAGTATAGATATATAGGGGACCAGCCTGCCATTGAGGTGGGTTTTACCTTGCTCTGACTTACAGGAAGCCTAGAGTATATTTTGTGTTTAAGTTGGTCATTTTGTCATTCCTCTGTGGCTCACTGAGAGAAATAGGTTGTTGTAAGACAAAATTTGTCTATTTGTCTCTTGTTAATGAATACCACATATTTTGCACCCTAAGTGCATATTATCCTCTACTGACTATGAAGAAAGCCTATTTTATTTTAGATATCTACAACTGGCCAGGTGATTTTTACCTTGTTAGGTTACTGATTTCCTCTGCAAAGGTTTCTGAGGTGTTTTGACTGTCTAGGCTCTGCTTTGGGAGGGAGCTGAGGTACTCTGAGGTGAGAATTTGCAGTTCTTATGGAAAACTATCCAGGTAAGACAGAAGTGCCCATTTACCTCCAGGAGCTACACTTAGGTCACACCTCCAACTATGGTCTGGCGGTGCTTTAAAAGTTCACTCTCATTTTCCAAGAATCTGATACTGGCCTCTTATAATCAGCCCTAGCTGCTCAGAGGAGGCCCTTTAAAAACACCTTCACACTTCTGGACAAAAGGTACATTTCTGGGCTGTAAAAGGTGCCAAGGGCTACAACACAGAAGCACTTGTAGGACCTGCAAGACTGTACAGTGACATTATACAGCTAAAAGATGGTAGCCAACTGGCAGTATAAATAGCTTTCTAACTCTAATCCTAGCTAATGAGTGTACAAATTAATTAACTTCTGGAGGAAGGGGGAATCATGCTGGGGAATGCTGCTAGTTGGAGGGAACTGAGACTCATAGCTACCTCATTAGACAAAGCAGATGTCAGTGGTCTCTGGAGTGCCAAGAGAGATTAACCAAGAAGCAGCTCATGTCCTTCTCATTTCCTTCTGCAACCTGGAAGGGATGTTATGCACGTGGAGGGAGTTTGCTCTGGATGGAAACTTGACTTTTTTTCCCAGGGAGATATTAGCAGAGAGAGGAGATGGAGCTAAATCCAACAGGGCAGAAGTAGTCTGCTGTTAGAGACATCTAAAGACAAGAGGGCAGAGTAGAAAACTTGTGGGGGACACAGAGAGTGGGAAAAGCAAGATGTGTGATGAGCATCATGTCATCACACATCACTGATCACCTATTTCTGAAAACTCAGGGGAAAAAAGAGGTTAATTTTGTAAAAGCTGTAAGGAAAATCAAGGTCTGTATTAAGACAGACCATTACATCTGGCAAGGAGATAGTTAAAGATGTGGAAGCTTGTAAAAGGGAGGAAGATGAAAATGGATGTGTAGGAGGCCACCTTTGGGATGGTATATATCCTGACAGGATTAATTGTGTAGAGAAATGGTATAAGGTTGAAGTTTCAGATATGCTAGGTAGTCAGCACAACAGAATAATTAGAGACTGGGCAGGAGGGATATGAGAGAGGAAGAGAGTATACGAGCTTTGGTGTGTCCAGGTAGTTCTAACTGCTATCATTTAACTCTCAAAGAAGTTGCAGTCTTGCTAGTACTTGGGCACAAGGCTTGCACTGAGATTTTGGAAGCTGTGTGAACTGCAGATGGGACACATGGCAAACTGCTATGGACACACACAAATCCATCTGAAAGCATCTTACTAGCAGATTCTCTAATTTACACTACTATTGAATAGCTGCGCATGTAAGCTGCCGTTCCTCCAGCTTGTCAAGTCCACAACATTCACTTAAATGTCTGTGTATAATTGCTCTTGGATTTATTGAGCTGAAGCCAGGCTAAATAGCCTTGTTTCTGAGAAAAGTTACTCACAGTCCTTCTCTTAGACTGCTTATAACTTGGGTGGTTTGGCACCACAGGAAACAGGACTTCTCATGTGTTGCATCTGAAGTGTTTGTGGAGTTCCTTGACTGAGAATGAGAGGTTTTGTACGTGAAGAGGGGCATCATCTGGGCACACACTGTGGGTATGTGTGCAAATGCGTGTTTCTGTGTTCGCAGGCACGTGTACACAAGATGCCTTATGTAATTCTTCCCAGAACTCCACTGCTCATCTGCTCTGCGCAGACATGACTGCACAGAGGCCTTTTATTGTGCTTTATAAATATGCGCCCTTGTTGTCTTATCCCTGTTGGTTCGGTTTCCAAGAACAGGATGGATAACAAACCTTTTATTCTGCCTTTCTTCACATCCCTCCATCCCTCCCCCCCCCCCCGCCTTCTTGGATCTCTTGAGGTTTTTTCCCCCCTTCAGTTTTCCAAAGAATCTAAAGCATTTTTGTGGTTCTCCTGTAATGATACCATGTCTAACACAGAGTCCCTGGCAGACCGCAAGATATAATATACACACAACGGGTGCATTTGCTGTAACAATCACAAAAACTTCAGTGACATTTGACTAAATTAAAGCATTTTTTTCCCAAGTTGATGTCCTATGTCAACAACTTCTTCAGCTGAAATATCTTCAATATGGTCAAGCCAAGGACCATCCCAATGCTACCTGCTATGTTGTAAACTACCCATAATCTTCATGTTTCCTGCTGCCTCCCCAACAATTTGATGACCAACCAGTTAATTGCTATTCCAGAATAAATGTATAAAGAACATCAGTTTAGGCTTCTGATTTTTCTTCTATACAATTAATATTGTTGTCTGAGAACTACAGATCTTATGCTTGAAAAACATGACACTGGAAGTTTCCATTAAGTAACTAGTCTTCTCTGTTGTTTTACGTCACGTCTCCCTCAATGAAGAGACATTAATTTAAACATATAAGCATCTTTTTTTCCCCTCATAGTGGCAAGAAGCGTGGGAAAATCAATAGATTGCCACATGGCACCTAGGAGAAACAGAAAGGTTAGCTAATGGGACAGTGGCATAAGGCAAAAGAAAGACAACAGATACTCCCACCTAACAGTTAAGTGTCCGAAGCAGGGGTAAGCTCAAAGTGGGCAGCCCTCCTCAGATGAAGTTTGGTTGCTTGAGGTAAAGGTTATCAGAGGTGGTGCCTCTGATACGTGGGAGCTGGCCTTGATCAAGTGGGAAGTTCTTTTTTTCTTAAATAAACCCCCACTTTGCCAAATTGGTTCAGCGACTATAGGGTCCATGAACTTATATCTCTTGTGCCTGTTCATAGCTTAGCCCTGCACTGAGCCTTGTTCTCGTACCTGCAGCACTGTGAGGTTCTGGTCATCAAACTGCTTGTGATTCTTTGGAATGAGAGCAGTGAAGGATGGACAACTGAGTCACAAGCTTATTTCCAGGGCACTGTGCAATATATTTGGACCCTGCAAAGGTATGCAACCTAGTTCACAGATCCTCAAAGCCCAGATGTCTTATTTCAGTTCTCCCTCGGGCTGGTATCTCACAAACCACTGCAGAAAGCATGTGTCTGATGACTCAGAGGAATTTTCTTGCAGAGAAGGTACTTAAATCCAGCTCTTGTGTGTCCCAGGGTGGTGCCTTAACATCAGGAGCTTACTTTTCCTTTCTCTTTTTGTTTAACAGGTTGTAACATGCTTTTGTTTGTCCACAAAACTGGTTGCATCTGTGCCCATAAAGTCCTCTTCCCCTGTTTTGTCAGTGTTCTGCCTTGTAACCAGCCCTGCCTTCACAGAAAATCTTAGATTAAGTGTGTGACACACAAATCCCTTTGTTAGAGGGGGGGAAGATGTGGAGTAAAAAAAAAAAGAGAAAGCTATGATTGTCTAAGTGTCTCATTTTGTTTTTGGTATGATGGTGCATACGTGCAATCATCTAAATTACAATTTATTCATGCATTACAGTTGAATGATATTAATCAGGAAGCAGCATATTGTTAAGCAGAGCCTAGTAATACAGCTTCATAGACATTTTTCCTTTGTGCTATTTAAGTGCTCTTGTATAAGTCTTGCAAAAGAGTTCACTTTTCTCTTTTTGTAGTTCAGATAGTTTAACAAAGAGAAAAATAACTCTCCTTTGTGTTTCACTGGGTGAAAATGAACTTTATAGTCCTGGGATATCTAAAAAATTTTGACAGACTTTAAGGAATCAAAGACACTGAATGGAAATTGTAGGAGAAATTTAATTTTAAACTCATTGAAAGTAGGGCCCTTTAGGTAGTAGACAGAATTTCGTAGCACCAAGAAACCTATATATTTAAAACAAGTACAGAAATGTTACCAAATCCCCTTAGAGGTTTGGGGTTTTTTTCTGTATCAAAAACCTTCTAGTAAATAGATAAACCAAAGTACTGAAATGTAGGAGCATATATATATATATATATATATATATTAAAATATATATAATTACATATAAATTTCAGACAACTTCTTAAATGGGATCTACTCTGCCTGAACTTTTAATACACTTGCAGGAGATCCCTCAAAGGTTCTATGGACTATACTGGTTTGTGCTTAGCCTGTCTGTATGTTAGAGGTAATATGCATCCAGTAATGCGTATTCAGGGAAGTTTATGGGGTACCACTATATGAGATAACAGAGAAAAGGTAACACTGGTTGGGAGAATGTCCAGGTACTTATCAGTCACAAAGAGATGTGGAGAATATTGTCATCTGCTGCAAGCATCTTCTTGTGTGACTTCTGCCATTCCAAAGTCAGCTTGACTCTCCTGGTGGCAGAGTCCTCACCTTCTAAAAGAGATGGTCAAGCCATAGACTGACCAAGTTCTCCCATTGCTGGACAAGAGTCCCTGCCTGTGTCTGCCCAGGAGTTCTCCACAACCCAGTGTCAACCTTCTTTTATGTATTTGAAGTAAATTTATTTTATCAGTTGAAGTAGTGTTCTGATGTCTTTCATTTGGAACTGAGAGGGTAAGAAAAGATGCTGGAAGGAAATCATACACTACCAGTAGCTGAGCAAAGCTTTCCACAGAAAATTACAAACTTTAGCATTAAAAAGATCTAAAGGACTTCTATGCCTATTTATTTATTTCATTTTACCAAAAAGGCTTTTAAACTGACATAATTTTACAGAATGGAAAGCACACTGTGGAACAATGAGAACTTTTCAAGACAATTTTTTACTTGGTGCCTGAACTGCATATTGTATATAGAACATGCTGAACTGAAGCCATGAGTAGAGAAGTAATGTACAATGCTTGGGAGCGACTCTTTCCAAGACTACAACGAAACAAAACAGAACAAAACTACCCCCTGAGAACACAAAGTTTGTCGATTTGCTCATCAGAAGAATGGCCTGAGGCTGCAGGAATTTCTTTTGGGCAGCAGTGAATTAGCAATAGTGACAGGGTTGGTATCTACACTGTTACAAGAAGGAGGATCAGGGACTGATCCTGGCCCCAAAACCAAACAGTACATGCTGGTCTACATCCACATTAGCCAGGGTCAGCCCTCTCCATGGCAGATGTGTCTTGGGGAGAGCTAGCTGAAACTGTCCAGAGCAAAGCCAGGGAAAGAGCTAACAGCTGAACAGTATGACCAATAACTGACACTTTTAAAATGTAGTGTTATAGCTGTATCCAGAAAATAACTGGCCTTTGTTTAGTTTAGTGTTAAAGATGCATCCAGAGATGCCATCACCATCAGCCTCAGGTAAATCTCCTTGAACCCCAGCTGAAGTTGGAAATTTCCAAAGCTATCTGGGAGATCATTGTCCTTACGATCTGGATTCAGGCACTCAGTCACTGAAGCATTAATGTACCAGTATGGCTAAATAAACTTGTCTGTAGCCCAGGTTACATTAATCTCAAGAGAGCAGCCTAACTTTCCTCCATGGATAAAGTCCTTTACGGTGTGTGAACTCTGACAGAGCTCTCCATGCATTTGCATTCCCTTCATGAATGAGGTGCCTCACAAGCCTTTAGAGAAGGGTGATGCTATCCTGCCCATGGTGACATTTGGTAAACTGCGCTGGCTTCTTCTCTAAAAACCTGTGCCAAAGGACATCTTGATCTTCATATGCCCATTCCCCTATTCAGTATAGAACAACGTATTTAAAACATACCGTGTTACAATAGTTAATTAGAGTTTATGGCATTTTCATGAAGAGCAAGAAATGATGATAAATACATGAATAATGACCTGGGAGTGGATCAGCTATTTTATCATAAATGAATGTCAGTGAAGTGCAATTTTCTGCTTTAGGAGGATTCCTGCACCTGGTAATATCCTTAATAAACATTAATTAAAAGGTTAATCTGTTGTAGAAATTGCTTTTCTCTGAAGCCACCTGAAATCAATTTGAACCCAATTACAAGCAGTTATCTATTGTTTATGTGGTTAAAGATTAGAGAATACATTTCTGCTTGTCAGGAGCCATCAGAGCAGGTTTTGAATGTCATGATCAGAGGTGATGCTGAATATTTGAATGCACTTTAATGAGCATAGAAAAACCATTAGAAAATGTAATCAGTCATATTTGATGACTTGACCTTGAGACTTTGATAACAAGGGGTCTAATCATTTCTGTCTTAAGTACCAACAGGATTTGCTCTTGAAATCAATTGACCATTGCTGGCTCACTGAGAGGGTAATCTTCTTTGGCAAAGGAGTATAAATTACAAAAAACCCAGCAAGTTATATAAGTAAGTTTAGAATACTCTCTCTCACAGACTTACAAAATATGAGATGCAACTGAAAAGTGATCAAAGGATAATACTCTTCAAAGAAGTCTGGAGGCAAGCAGTGCTTAGTAGTTCCAGCAAAGTTCTGTTCTGTACTTGCTCATCTGCATTAAACATAGAGCTGCAAACCACTCTGCAGCAGCAAGGGTGTATAGGTTGCCTTATTTTCATGGAAAAGTGTTTGAGGTTGATAAAATATGGCTCATGCTTGATTTGCATTCCATTTGCACCCACGTTGATTGGAACATGCTCTTCCTGCTGTACAGGAAGACCTGCACTTTCACAGATAACACATCTGGGTACATAAGACAGTAGAAGAAATAAAGGAGTGGGGTCTTAATATCTTTTCCCGCAAAGGATAGGTATATATTTGTGCCTCATATAAAAGTTATGTCCATATTCCTCATCATAAGTTTTGGTCCAGATCAAGGAGTTGCTTGAGATTGACTGTGGTTTCACCCATATGAGTCACCATGCTGAAGCCAGAGTATGCACTTGTTTAAGAACAGAACTTATCCCATCTGACTTTGGATGTTTGAAAAATTAAGCACCTCTTCCATCATCTGTGGAGAGAGAGAGGAAGGGAGAGAGAGTTGCAACTCCAGAGAACACCTCCCTCATCGAAAGATATGTATTAAATACAACTGGAAGCAATTTCCCTCTGGAGGGATTTAATTTCCTCTTCATTAATTATGAAGGGAATCTAGAGGAAAGAGCTTAGGATTTGGCTGTCTATGGGTGAGATTTATAGGACTTAGATTCATTTTTACGGCAAATTTCAGCCTTTCTGTATTCACAGAATACAGAGTCATCTTTAGGATGACAATTTTTAAGAAGCCAATAGAGTTAACTAAGGTATGTGAACATAAGCAAGTGATGATCTCAGGTATTTCCAGCAGACTGCCCTATGGGAATGAAAGGGTCTCAAAATAAATGACTGCCCACTCTGAGTGAAAGATGACAATTCAGTATGTAATCAGCAACAGCATATTTAAAAATATATATTAGAACTCTAACATTCTGGTGTACTCAGTGGTAAAAGATGTAGACTTGCCATAACTGCTAAAACACATTTTCATCACATTTGTGAGAAGGTGAAGAGGATTCCAAATTTAAAACCTATTTTTAAACTCCTCCCATTGAGTCTTAACAGCCCCTCCCCCAAACCTCTGAACACATAGAAAGGCAGTTTTCTTTAAAGACATCATGTTGTATTTCTTGGCTATATCCAGCAGTGAATCCTGTGTCATTTGATAACATTTATAAAATCCAATTAGATTCTTAACTGGAGAAGTGGTGGCTGATAGCTTCAGACTAAGTGAAATTTTGCAAGATCTTATTCAACTGTTGACAGTAAAATTTTCCCTCCTGTAACCCAAAATGTTGAGTTTCCATTAAATCAGGCTGAATAAAATTTCCAATTTAGATAGTAAAAGGCTGGAGTTGAATGGAATAATTTTGAATTATCTGGGTTTTGTTTGTTTGTTGTTTTAACATGGGAATGTTCTTTCAAATGAGCAGTCTGACAGACAACCTCAGTGAGTACATCTCAACAACGAAAATAAGTACAGTTTGTACTTTGTTCAAGATGGGGAAGCACGAACAGCACTATAGAGGAAGGGAAAAAAAATCCCGACATTCATTTCTCACAATGAGTTTCCAGTTCAAAGTCTCTGAAAGGTTTGCAATGATTTTTGCTGGAAAGTATTGGAATTCAGTTCACACAAGTCTCTAGGTGTAAAATGTTAGCTGCGCAGTTCATGGGCAATTCACTGTTATGCTCTTATGATTACAGAACACATTGTCTTTAACATATTTGTATGCTATAATGATGATCACAGTATAAACAAAGTCAGATGGATTTGATAGCCTTTTGTTCTGTATTTAATGAATGGCTTAAATAATACAGTAGAGGGCTATTGGCCTGTGGTGTTAACCAGGGATGAGAAAAATTGAAGGGCATTTAAACTGTAGCCTAAAACTCAGCACATCCCAACTAGGTTTCAGTATCTTCCTCTCACCTACCAAAACTCCTAAATTCAAGACAGACCCTGGAAAGGGAGCCTAAAGGTGGTACTGAGAGCACTTTCTCTGGTGACTCCTTTCAGGACAGTTTGTTGTAGCACAGCGTCATGGTGGGATGTTGTTAGGTAAACTTCTCAGGAGGCTGCTAGGGCCTGTCAGCAAATTACACTAGAAAAATTACACCAGAAACTCACCCTCTGGCATGTGCTTGTTCCTGGGAGCCACAGTGGCGGTATGTCCCTGGCTGTGGTCCAGCGCAGGGACTGGGGGGACTGGTCGCTCTGGTTGTTCAGGGTTTTTGGTGAGAAAAGTGTATCTTTTTGATAAAAACTTCAGTAAATTACATAGAGAATGAAAATGAAATCTGGGGAGAAGTTACCTGCTCTCTTTGTCAATATATTAACAGATCCATCCATCAAGTTCCATCATATTTTAGACAGTATACAAACACCAGTTTCAATTCCACCTAATGCCTTTTAGTTTAATGTGAAAGAAGTTGGTAATATCTTGAGTGTTGGTACCTTGATATCAATGCCCAACTACCTTCACATTGCCCATTATAAAGCATGTTTTTATTTGATTTTGTAACACTGTTTGTCTTCTGCAGTTTAAGTTGATATTTTCCATGCTGAGTGTCTGTCTGAGATATTACTAGACTGTTCCAAGCACTTCTGAGAGTTTAAGGGAAATCTCTGTCTCTGTATTATATCCCGGTGAACTTTTTCTTTCTGAACTGCTTGCATTCCCCCAAGGGAAGAGGAAAAGGTTTGAAATTTGGCAGGAGGAGGCCTCTGAAGCAGGAATATATTGTTTGCTGTGTCCAGGAAAATCTGCCCAAATTTGGCCAAGTTATGAGCCTTTGAAAAAGGGTTTGTAGGCTGCTGGCTGCAAAGGACTCTGACCGCTGAAAGTGCGTTCCCCCTATGGAAGCAGGGGCTGAACACACATTTCCCTGCAGTCATGGGTACAGGATATGCTGGGGTCATCGTGGGTCTCTCTGTGTGTTTCCTGCGTTTTTTTGGTGCTTACTGTGCTCCTTTCCATTTGCTGACCCTCAGGCATTGAAGAAGAGGGATGTGTGGAGGGGAGCACTGGAGAAACCTGGAGTGGAAGAGGGCTGAGAGAAACCAGCAGGAAGGAGTAGAAAGCCTGTGATAGTGCAGCCTGACAGGGATGGGAAAGAAAGAACCAAGACTGGAGAGACGTAGCAGAAAGTTGTTACTCTGGACGAGGCTCTGCTGCAGTGTTGGGAAGAGACCCCCAAACTCTTGGTACTACCATTCTTCTGCTATCAGCTACAGTCTGCAAAACACTCTGGACAGATGTCATCTCTCCAGCAGCCCAAGTTGTTGCAGAATGCAACAACCTGCTATCACTTTCTATCTGCCCTCACAGCAGGGGTCTGGACAGGAGAGCAAGAGGTCCCACCTGTCCTGGCCAACATGGACAGAAGGTGCTCTAGGGTGCTATCTGCCTGTTCTGCCTGCATCTTTCTTTTTTGGTTGAGGAATACTGACATACAAAATGGCCTGAAAGAACATTTATTCAGGTCATAAAGTCAAGTATTTCAGTGCTAGAAAATGCTGCAAACAGAGTTGCTGGGCAACCATAGGCCTGAACCTTAATTAGCACACACACCTTAGGAGCCAACCATTAATTACATGATCACATGCCATTTTTTCCCCCCACAAGTTACAAAAGATTAATTGGCTGAGCAGTCCTGAGCATGTTTTATACAGATTCCTTGGACCTCAGCCCAGCTGTTACCTAAGAGAGGTGTGCGCAGAGGACTCAGCTATGGGCTTGTTCTAGCAGCCCAATCTGCGTGGATCACGCAGGTAAGGGTTCATCTCACTGCACTCATTTCAGTGCCAACCAACCAGTTTCTGCAAAAGGCTGTGCAGTAAAAGGGGCTGTCTTCAGTCATGTTTTCTGAGGGGACTATGAGGTCGTAGGTAGATTTTTTGCCACCCAAAAAAACCCTGAAAGCAGTTGTTGGTTCTCTTGTCATGAGAATACCCTGGATCTGAAGCTGGGAGATATCTGGCTGGCATTCCTAACTGCTCCTGCTGCCATACCAGCAACACGTAAGGGTTTGGTCAAAAGAGGGGCTGATCCCACGGTATTTCACTAAATCCTCAGCCAAGGGTTTGCCAGCAGCAGCTGGGTGAACTCAGCATGACCTAAAAGGATGTCTGTAGAGCCAAGGGAACTGTTACACCCATGGTGCAGTATGTACTGAAGCAGATCAGCCTCACAGTACTTAGCACCCAACTAGGTCAATCCTTCATGTGCTGTGTCGTATACAGTGTAAGTGCACTTAGGTGTGAGTGAAAGCCTGGAACTGTGTCCACGTGGACACTAATCTAGCTTGGGCTCTCCAGTATTTGCCTCACTAACCACAGTGACTTACCCCAGGTTTCCCTGAATCTTCTGAAGGCCTTTTCTCCTTGCAGCTGCATCCTGTGTAAGAAACCCTGGCTTTGCTTGCTTGTGGTTGAGAAGCGCTTGTTATCAGATAGCATCCCTACGTGTAATGCAAGCATGGTCACCAGCTCCTGCTCACTCAAGAAGGGTATGTGCTGCAAAGATGCCAAACCATCAGCTCTCTGGCTGTGGGTTTTGCATTAGTCAAATGCCCAGGTTTCAGCCAGATAAAATAAATAAATGCATATACTCACATGTACCTCTTCTATAATCTCAGCCAGGTCCTGAGCTTCCTATTTCAACCCACCCTCTCATTGTTCCTGCTCCTATTTCGTGGGAGGTAAACCTTGCTCTGCCCTTTCTCCCAGGAGCTGCTCTACCCATGTGTCCTGCTTTCTACTGGTGCTGTACCATCAGCTACGAATCATGTTTCTGATGCTTATCTTGGCCACAAGATACATCCCTTTTCCTTCCCCCTTTCCAGCTTCACATCCAAAAGTAGGAGAAGGACAGCCAGTGCTGCTCTCTATCCTAGGTCTTAACCTGACCTCCCACGCTCCTTGGCCCTTTCTTTACTCTATTGCTGAGGTAAATGCTGTACAAGAGATAAGAGTCTTCTTCCCTTTTGTCAAGGAAGCAAGGAAAAATGTTTGCTATAGCTCAGGCTGGGGATGTCTTCTGTGTTTCGCTCCCTCAGTAGCTTCTTCAGTGGTTGACAGGTTTCATCCAGGCTTGGCAGTGGGATAGCTGTGAAGACAGTTAACTTCCTACAAAAGTTTCCCTGCCACCCCAACCCCATAACTGGGGACAGGAGTGACCACATTTCAAATGTCTGCAAGATTTGTTACTCCAGTTTGATCCTTTCAGATGATATATTTTTGGTTGAATGAAGTAACACCCAGTGTGCTGCCAAAACAATTTGAAGGAGAAAGGCTCTATGGGAGAATGGAGAATTTTGAAGATATATGTGGAGGAAACAGAAAAACTTCATATAATGCAATTTTAAGCCCTTCAATGGTGGGACACAAATCCTAAGGCACCGTGTTCTTCGTTGTTTAGCTGGTGGTATTTCTGGATGGAAAGAACCTGCACCATTATTATCAGTGATGAGACAGATATCTCAAGTTTTTAAAATAAATCTCTGCTTCTCTCTGTCACATTCTTCTGAAATGGTGCATATCCTTGAAGCATTTGTTTCGCTGGGAACATGAGGTACCGCCAGAAAACTACTTAGATCATTTATTACTCCTGAATATTTAGAAATCGTTAACCTTTACACACTCCACCCAAGGAAACACTGGGAGAGACTGTAGCATTTTTTTAACTCTTTCACTTCTGCTCCTCCTTTTTAACCTCTCATTCTGTTGCATATCTGCTTATGACCAGGCAGTTTAATGTGTGTTTTATGAACTGGGTAATTCTGCAGAGGTATAAGGATAAGGAGGACACATTTTTGCTTAGAGGCAGAGAGATCTGTGTTGAAGGCTGTTTCCACTGTTTAAAGCATTAACGTATCCAGATGTCACTAGAAATGGTGAATAGGTCCAGTTAAAATGCAGAACAGATGGGATCTTTGCCCCAAACTCTTTTAGGGTCAAAGGCCGAGTCTATTCCCTGTTCTGCTTTTTCATATGAATTTAGAAATGGAAACAATAAAACATCTCAAGAGGCTGTTTTCCCTCTACTTCTATTAAACAAAACCTGGAGACAGATTTAAGCCCAATAAACCCAACATGCAGTTAAACTTTCCCACTGGCTGATGAGCAGAGGAAGACAAAAGCGGGCTGGGTGAGTAGCTCCTTATTTCCTGGATCTGAGTCTGGAGATCATTCCCGGACGCACCCAGTTCCCGGCACCACACAGCTGGATCCCACTTGCCACATGCCCAGTGTGAAGTGGCACTGCGTGCAGCTCAGCCGTGGGATCCCGGTTGCAGCCTGCAGAGCATTAGAGGTTGACATTTGCTCTTTAGTCCTGCCTTCAGGTCACGTAAGGACCAAGCCAAAGGCAACACCCCTTCTCTTTCATCCCCTGCGTGAGGTATTACGAAGAGAAGAGCAATATATTCTTGGGAAGTACCTGGTTTTGAGAGGGGATTGGTATAAAGAATATTGTTGGCAAAATAACATTATTATTTCAAATTTTTTTCAGACATGCAATTTCAAACAATAGGTAAGTGAGGCCAGGTGAAATCCTTGGGAAGCTGTTTTGTGTTGTGCAAAACTTTTTGTGAATTAAACCCAAAATCTAGCAGTTTCAGCCAAAGACAAAGAGGGTGATTCTGAGAAATTGCAGTCAATGCAGAGTGATGATTTCAAAGTGAAACAGCTCAACTTTTCAGTTCAAAACATTTGTTTTTGTTTTGAGGTTTTCCTGCCTGCAATAAATAAAAAGGGGTGAAAAGTTTAAACACAAAAATGAACCGTTTTGTTTCAGATCGAACCAAACACTTTGCTTGATCCAAAGTGGAATTTTGGGGTTTTATTGTTTTACCAAGAAAATACGGTTTCATTTCCTGTCAACCCAAAATATTTTTCGTAATTGTAGGCTTGCTGTGCTGAATTCAAAGCCAGTTATTCCTACTGCTCTTTAGGAAAAAGCCTTGGGAATTAATTTTTTCTGGGAAGTGAGGTGAATTTTCACAGGACAGTGCATATGTGCAGGGGAAGGTGATGGGGGAGCAGAGCTGAAGATGAAAACTAGTAACAGACGAAGGTCTGAATAGCACTGTAAGTATGGGATTATGGCTGATCAGGTCTTGAAGCCACCCTGGATAGTTATTGTTTTACAGCAGGATAGCAACTAGGGGCTGCACTCCTTTTGCACAGCCCAGCTGTGGCCCAGCCGAGCACTGCTGCTCTGCTCAGGCCGCTTGTGCTGTAAGCCCTTTGGGTTGGATGGGGCCGTGCCCTGTGTGTGGGCCCTGCTGCCACCAGCCCCTGGGCTGTGCTCCTGACCTGTGCCCAACTTTAGCTCTGCCCCCAAAGGAGCATGTTGTCTTACTGAGCAGGTGGCTTGGGCCCCTGAAAAGCAAGGTGGCTGCATTTGGGGTGCAGGCTACCACCCACATGCAGATGTGCGTGGGTATGCGGGAAACAATTGTGTATCGAGCTTTGTTGTTTTAGTTGGCCTGATCAGCAGCTGTAAATTTAACAGTTTCACATTAATATTTATTGGGGCAGTCCCTCAGAAGTCTCTGCAGCCTGTGGCTTCTGCAGGTGTGGTAGAGTGAAATGCAGCTCCATCCCTAAAAGGAACTGTCACAATCTCTCCCTACAATTGATAAAGTGAGTAAATGCATTGGTGGCACCAACTGTAGCCTCTGGCCAGCTGGGGAAAAATAATGTTAAACAAAATCCTGGCTGTGGGACTGCACTGCAGCCCGAACGTATCTCAGAGCTCACTTCCAATAGATGAAGTGTTTGGGATTATGCATTACCCTGTAGGGCACAGAGAATGGCATACTTCTCAAGTGAATTCAGCCAGTGGCATTGTAATTAAGCTAATTACACCATAGCCTTTAGTTAGGGTAATGAGTTGCTGTTATGCTTGCGTGGATTATGCAGCACTGTAATACATGTCACGGTATTTCAGCATGTGTGTAACCCATGCTTTGCTCTTGCTCTACTTCTACACGATGGTCCAATGGTAGGAATATTGCTACCTCCATAAGCTCCTTCTCATTTATTTTACTCCTGCCAAACTGTCAGCCAAATCTGGGAATGAAGTGGACAATTTTTTGAGCCTTTTCTCTATTAGCAAGAGTTCCTCTGTGTATGTTACTCCGTGTGTGTGTATGTCTCACACAAGATCCTATCCATGGGAGGAGCTGGGGCCATCATGGTCCATGGACAGTGTCCCCACCACATGAGCCAAGAGGAACCTTTCCCCCAGACGAGCACAGTGCCAAGCTTGTCTCAGCTGGAAGCCAGACTTTGGCTATCTCACAAATTACTGTGTTAAAGAAATCTTTACGGAGCAAGATGTTGGTAAACAAGAGCTTGCTGCTCCTATGATTCACTACCTTCTTACGTACTTTAAGAGCAAATTTCTCCACCCTCCTACGGCTGTGGGGAACCGCAGACAAGGTGGAACCGGTGCCCTACCGTGGGCAGCCAGCATCCCCCCAAAGTGTGTGAAGCTGCGGACAGCATTTTACGTGTCAGCAGAGGTCAGGGGAAAAGTACAATGTATGACTGTTCATCAAGGCAGAGAAGGGATCCTTGGAAAGGCCTGAGAAGGGTCCAAAGCACGTTCGGGAGCCATCCTCTGTGAGCTTTGCAGAAGCGGCCAAGGCTGTGGCACAGGGGAGGGGAAGGCAGCCAAGCGCTGCTGGGCAGGCGGGCAGGGTGGTTTCGTGGGCAGGGGAAGGGCGGGGCGGACAGGCTGAGCTGTGAGATGAGCCTGGCCGCCGGTTCCCTCTGTGAACCCCAGAAAGTGGCTCACGCTTTGTACGCTCCAGCTTTCCTCTCTGGCAAAGGGGAAGATCTACCGCACTTTGTTTCACTGCAGGCATCATGAAGCTTGATTCATGGAGGTCCCACTGTAAACCCCCTTGCCACACTGGCGTGTGCAATTGGCTCTTACAGCTTCAGCGTGCTCACGCTGGAGAGGGAAGCCCTGTGAAAGTATACTCCGTCTGTTCAGCTTCACGTTGGATCTCCATGCAAAAGTGAGCTGCACATGATACTTGCTGGTTTTTGAAAGCAATATAGCCACATCAGTGTGGCGCTGAGCCTAGCTAATTAGCCTTTCTTGGCAGGTCTAATTAGGCTGGGCAGGGAGCCATGCTGATAGAGCTGTACTTTCGTGGGTTGCAGTTCTCGCTCCGTCCCAGTCAGTGGAGATATCTGCATCATATCAGTGCTGTGCTGCAGACATACCACCAGTGCTTCCCAGGAGCCCAGGACCCTGGCAGCAAAACCCATGGAGAGGCCAGCTGAGGACTGAGGAGAATAGCTGGAACTGGCAGACTGAAAGGCTGCTTCTTTCTCCTAAGATAAAACTTTTTTTGGGGGAAAAAAAAAAAGAAAGGAAAAAAAGCCATCATGCAGACTTCTCTCTGCTTTTCTGACTTGCTGCAATGATTTCTGAAAATGTCCCACACCCTGGGGTCCCAGATGAGGTCAGACACTTTTGTGCTCTGCTCAAACTCTTTGTGAGACAAAGAGGCAGTGGCTCTGAGGGGAAAAGCCACAGAGTCAGGGTTTCCCAGTGGATGGAAATCTGAATAATAAAGTGAGTCTGTGCATTCCCTTCCCATCCCCTACAATAGGCTGTGTCTCTTTTTGGACTAAGGGTTAGATGGGTCTCAGTTCATTGTCAGCTGAGGGTTAGTCTTGATTGGGCTGTAACCACTGCTGTGGCACAGAGCTGAGGTGGCCCCTGTGTCGTCCTTGTGGTCAGCCTAACCCAAGGAGGGCAAAAAGCAAGGGTGAGAAATGAAAGCTGGGTCCTCCCAGCCATGGTGAGCCCTGTCACGGGGGGCAGCCGGAGGCAAACTTGTTAAAATTGGTTGAAGAAGAAGTGAGGAGGTGGAGACCAAGCCGTGGCTAGCGGTGGAGGCAGGAATCCAGATGGCCATCCTCCTAGGTCAACATTGCAGACATGAGAATCGAAAGGATAAACTGTCACAAAAGTAAACAGCGTAAGAGAGAGGGCCGTAATGCTTGGACTGGCCATCGTCCAGGTGTCCACCCTCTTATCACACAATGCGTTGCGGTCAAACACAGGAGCGGGCCCCAAGCATCTGCGCCCGAACCACCTAATGAGTGTTTGCACGACGAGCAGAGCGTGAGGCTGTGGCGGTGCAGAGGAGAGGAGGTGGAAAGGAGGCTTTCGAGCACGTGGCAGGCTGCCTGGCCGGCACAGCATGCAGCAGGGGAGGAAAGACATGAAACAAAAGCCTTCCTGCAGGAGCAAAGAGAAAAGACCTACTGCTGACAGAAATGAAATAACACAGCCTGCTGTGGAGGCCAGAGCTCCTGGGGCAGGCAAGGCCAATAGTTGTAAAAACAGAGTTTTGAAGTAGGAAATGTAACATGACTACAAATTACCTTGCTTCCCTGCCCTGACCCACAGCTCCCACCGCGTGCAGTAGGACGCCGAGCAGCAAGGCAGCGAGTTGGCAGCAGGACAAGCAGGCGTTCCTGCCTGCACTGGCGTGGGGCACCCACCAGAGAGCTCGGCACCCCTGCCCCTCCAACCTCTTCCTGAAACACAGAACTGCCCCAAATAGAAATATTCCCAAAATGTTTGAGGCCCAGCGGGCAACGGCGGGGAAGCCAGGCTTTTTTTGAGGCTATCCGCCAGCAACAACAATAACACAGTGCCATTAATTCCCACCGGTCCCTACTCACAATGGCAAAACTGGACAGATAATTTACAACTGATATATCTGTTGTGGAGACAGGACGCAGACATTTTTACCAACAGGTCATCTAAGCCCTAGAGCAGAGTCAAAACAGATGGTGAAAAATACATTTTCCTCCTGTTTCCATCCTGGCTGTGCCACAGCTTTTGGCTGGGAAATGGGATGGTGGAGGACTGCAAGTTTTACAGTGGCAGCTCTGGATGTTGCTTAATCTTCTTCTGTTTTAGTGGGTCTTTTTACCAAAACATTTGCTGTGAATGGGAAGAAAAAAAAAACAACAAAAAAAAGAGAGATGACTGGAAAGGGTTTCTGCTGCACTGTTTACACCCTTTGCACTTTCTTCAGAGCCACAGAAGTTAAAGATGGAAAAGCCATATTAAGTCACAGAGGATGAACTTTTCCAAGGCTTTTAAATCACTTACCACTCTGACAAATGATTTCCAGAGAAACTCTGTGTGGCAATTTCAGCTATTGCAGCCCACCAATGTCTTTTCCATTCCTTGGCTGGAAGTTACCATCCCCACGGCAGTGTCAGCAGAAGGGGACCCGCGCCTGTGCCTCCGCAACTCCATTAAGAAATCAGGCAATGAACTGCCACTGCTGAAGAGGAGTCAGCCTCCTGCTGTTGACTGCTCTGGGGAGAAGCAAGCATGGAGGAGAAGTAGGAACAACTTAGGCTGGTCTTCTCTGCATCTATCAGAGCTTGCTGAAGCTTTAATTCCCATGTCAGAAGTGACCTGTGGTGCGACGCAGGATCCTCAGTGGTCTAATTCTAGTGTGAAATTACTCAAGGCCAGGTCCACCAAGGAAATTGGGTACATACATACATACATAAGCAGGTAGGAATCAAAGATGGGTTATAAAAATGCCTGTCAGGCTAGACATTCAACTGCCATTAAAATGCAGAGGAGGCAGAGACTGAAAGAGCAAAAGCAATGTAGCTTATATTTTCTACCGTAGAACCATTTAGAAGCTGTTTAGCAGCTTTTTCTGATTTTCTCCTTCCTCTTAAATTTATCTTTATTCTTCTTAATTCCCTCTTCCCTGGGATTTTCCCTCCCCCAAACACCACTTTTTTCTTCACAACATATTTTGTTTCAACATGGAAGTTCACTGCTCATTGAAATAAAACAAAGACGCCCCAGGGATATTGTTGACCGAATCCCGCCTTGTATTTCTAACATCACCATTTTGGAAAGAAAAACAGTGCTGCACGGCTGATGAGATTGCTCTGTATTTGTTGAATCTGTGAGCTGCTTAGATGCCATCTCAGACCAGGAAGATCCAGTTGGTCCTCTGCTGGCACGGTCTTGGGAAAGCCCATCCTGACGGGAGTCTTTCAGCTTAAGTGACAGCTAGTCAGCTGGCATGGGATGTGTTACAACCAGCCGTGGCTGTCACTGAGACATTGAGATTAGGCTGGAGGCTCTGTCTCAGTAGAGTTACCTGCTTTTCTACAGGTAACTCCAGCAGATGATTTGTACCTCACATTTTAAAATTCCTTTATTTGACTATATGAACCTCCTTCCTCAGAGGAAGCATCCCTTTCAGCTCAGTTCCTGTTCTATACTCATGTACTATACATATATAACCTATATATATATACACCATATATACATATACTTCTAGCTCTTGCATCTCAATAGGCATGTGAAGAACAAAGGCACCTAAAGAAGGTGAAGTATATAGTTATTACTGCAGGGAGGCTATATAATTATTCACAAACTATGCCAGTGTGAAAACTGAAATCTTCCACCTAGTGCCTATGCAGGTAAGTCACCTGTGGCACAGAGATATCTCATAGCATCCTGTCCCCGTGAAACCTTGGAAGGAGGAAGTCATGGAACTGGCAATATTTTCCAAACACTGGGACAGGAGAACAGACCTGTGGGATCCAGAGGTGCCTGAACATAGACTTCACAAGTAAGCAAGGGATGGTGTAACAAGTGCATAACAGTTCAGTGCCCCATGTTACGAGAGGACCATATTAATTCCAAGGAAGCGTGGCATCCTTTTTTCTCATCTTGCTCTTGCTGTACAGGGTGAAAACCTGGCCCAGCAGTGTTGTCACTGACCCGTAGACACAATTTTCCTCTGCCCCTTGTTCAGCCGTGCTGCTTATTGCTTGAAGAATGTGAGAGGCGAGAAGCCACTGCCCTTGTTGTGTCCTGAACTGCTTTTCTATGGTCAGCTTGTGGCCTCAACCCCTACACAAAGGCACTGGGGGAGAGTGGTTCTTCTGATTCTGTTTGTTCAGAGGACTCTTTGGTTTAGCAGGACTGAGAAATTAAGTTGATGGGATAGAGAGTACTGAACAAAGCGTGGAAGAGAAAGGGCGAGTGGGTACAAATTATTTCATTATGAACTTTCCGTGAAATAGCAAGGACTGAGTTGGGGGTGGGAGGATGTTAATTTATGGCAGAATGTTGTTATTGCAGCCCTTCTTCAACCAGTCATGTTACAGGAGGATAAATAAAGCCCAGGCCAAATCTTCCCCTGGAGTAAGCCTGCTAGTTTGGAGATTTATGTGCAACTTATATCCAGCCTGGTAATTCCTCTGTGTGACTGACTGAAGGTCTTCACTTGCAAGGTAGGATGTTGTTAAAGGCACTGATATTCAGAACTGGAGCACAGCAGGATGCTGCCTGATGAGGCCGTTACTAAATTTCAGTGGCCAAAAGCAACTTGTTGATCTCTGTGAATGCATTGCTTGCAACACTGAGTACGGGGCTATCTCACAGTACAGCAAACATGAGGCTTTTTTTGTCAGTGACCATACAGAAAAACCAGGCTCTGTTTGTTCAGCTACAAAATGCTTGCACTAGCATATTTTTTTCCCTGAAACTCAACTTTCCTAATTCTGTGTGGGAGGGCTTTTTTCCAGGCTTTTTAAAGTAATATCAGTATTATGGCTAATGAGGCAGTGGAAAGCAAGCTGGTCCATTCACTGTAGCTAATGACTCCATTCCCATAAGCCTAATCAAAGATTTGTACATTTAATTGCTGTCAAGTCAGCTCTAGCCACCTGCTATTTCTGCCACACCTGAGCTCCCTTCTCCATGGCCCACGACTCTAAATGAATCCATCTCTTTTTCTAAGGGAAGGAAAACAGAGCTGCCAAGCAACCCTGAAATGGTGCTTTAACCTTAGAGCAAAGATCAAACAGTCTGTGTTGTCACTGAGCAATATGTATGTTAACTGACTGTGGCACAGATTTTTCGAAAATTTATTAGCCTTGTATTGGAGATCCGGGAAGTGAGAAATACACCCTTGTCCGGACATGTCCTGGACTTGAGACAGGCTTCTGTCAGAGGCGAAAGTGATTTTTGTTGGCTTACCATGGAAGAAAGTTGAACTACTTTTATTTTTGGTTTTCTCCAATGGAAAATACCACCAAAGCCATTATTCCACTGCTGCAGTGGGCTGATGGGGTATTTTGTCCAACCTTTGTCCTCAGCATCATGATTCCTAAACATCCTGCCTTCTCCATAGGGAATTGATGCAGGAAATGTTGTGGGGCCATGTTCACTTGAATGTAACAGATAACTCCTGTTCATTGTTCCAGGGGAAAAAAAAAAAAAAAAAAGGAAAAATCCCAGTTGCTGGTAACATATTGTGAAAAGAAAATGTTCTTTGTGAACCTGCGTGGATCAGCTTCCCTCTGTTGAGGCAAGTGTGACTCCTGAGAGTCAAATATCTAACACCATGTATTTCTTCAAAGTTATTTTCAGAGAAATTGTAAAAATTGTTAGGAAAGATGCAGTCTGTGAAGCCACACTAAAACATTGTTGGTTTATAGATAACTGCTCATTTTTTTAGTCTGGTTTCCTAGTGAAATGAGAATGGTGGGATCACGTGATGCAATTGGTCTGTCTGAACATCCCTCACTAATCACTTTTCTATTATTGGCCAGGTTGAACCCTAGATAACAAAGGAGGACAGATATGAGAGAGATTACATTACTATTTCAAGTACGTAAGTACTGAGGTGGAGGTGCAAAACTCCACAAATATCTTCTATGAAAGTCCCAAGTAGAGGAAGCCTGGTGAGTGAATTCATGTTGTCAGCAAAAGAAGAGAGACCATATGGGTGCCCCAAGCACAGTGACAGCCTTAGTTAGAGGTTACCATAAACCACAAAACGCAGATCTGTGGAATATGAGGTATCATTGGTATCCATTCTCACAAAACTACTTGGTTTCCTTTCTCAACCCATCACAGAAAGCAAAGACGCAATTCGGATAAATAAGATCTTTGACTGAATACAGTGAGTTTTTTTCAAATGGCTTGATCCAAATACAAGCTGAAGTTTTTTTGTCCCATTGTGAGAATGTGGAAAGGCTTTATAATAGCTTTTAATACAATTTACTTCAATTTTAGGAACTCTTCCTCTGCCAGAAGAGTTTAATTGGCTGTGAAGTCCTGTGAGTTTTTGCATTGTGAGTTGACAGATGCATAGATTAATTTAGCAGGAAAATCAAGGAATAAATTAAAGGGTCTGAAAACAATTGAAGGGTCTGTAGCTATTTGTATTAGTCTGAGATCTTAGAGCTAAATTCTGATGCTCATTTTGCTATATGGCTAGCTACTGTTTTACTTTACTGCAGTGCAAACCTAAAAAAGAACTTAATTTTCTGGCCATTTCTGCCATTATATGTTTAAAATTTCTGTTCAGAATATCCTAACACTGTCTTCAGATGCCATGAAGGAAGGCACCTCTTTCTTTTCCTCTGAGCCCTCAGATAACAGAGATTCACATGTAGACGGAAGGGAGCCAGATGCAAAGGTTGACTGGGGTGCTGCCATGCTAAATTCTGTAATGTTTGATACCTAGGTTAGCCACGTGAACCACCTCCTAAAGATGTAAACCCCTGGGTTTCTATGCTTTCCTTTATTAATGAATCAGGCCAGGAAAGGAAGAGGAAAGCAACCATTTCCATCAATGGCTGAAGTATCTTACTAGACATTGGAGAGCCATGTTCAAGTGAAGGGACAATATCAAATGTGAGGCTAGAGATTCTTGCTCCCTTCCTCAGTCATCCATTCCTTCATACACAGCATGTTTGAAGCTCTCCTGTAGCTTGATAATTTAAGTCTTTCTTTGAAAAGGGGGAATGGAGGGTTTAATTTAGTTTTGCTTGGCCTCATTCAGGGTGAGATTTCTAGCCAGTTAACTAAAGTATGTAAGAAAGGGATAAGGTTACTGATGCTTTTCCTTCAGTGATGTTCTGAGCAGCTGCCACTGAATCTTACATGGACTCCAACCTGGTCAGCCTGTAGGGAGGATGTCCGGAGTGTGCCTCACTGGCTCAGCATCCCTGGGCAAACAGCTGAAGCACCTCTAGCTCTGGGACGCCGGTTGGGTTCAGGCTGAGCAAGGTGTTGAGATTCTCCAGCAGAAGCTTGTCTCTTGCCTATGCCTTTCTGGTGTTTGCCTCCAGGTAGCCGCATGTTTACCATGCAGGAGCTGACCTCTCTGATGTTGATTTGTTGGTTCCCAGAGATGTTACCAAAGGTGGAGGTGAGCCATAAAATGGAATACTGCAGTTTCTCCTAGTGTGTGCAAGGCCATAGTGTTTGCAATGCTACTGCAATGTAATGACAGCATTTATGAGTAGGCATAGTTTCATGTACTCAGCTGCAGGAAAATGGTCTTTGACCTTTCACAGAACTATCTTGCAAAACTTATTGCCACACATCCCAAAAGCCAAGAGGTTTGTAGGATTCATGGAAGGGTTAGACAGGCATCTTGTGCAATTGGGAGCCCTGCAGTCCTCTTCTCCTGGTCTGTTTGTGCAGTGTGTAGGCGTGGAACTGTTCAGGACTTCGAGATGAGTGTGGTAGTGTTCACAGGAGGAACTTCCCAAATTATAGAGGATGGACACAGAGTTGAAGCTACTGTAAGTAGCTTCAGGTCCTCTTCCTTTTCCACAAGTCACATCAACTCCAGCCTTTAATTAATATACTAAAGTCAGAAGAAAGCTGTACCCTGGCCTCTCTGAGGAGGCCTGAGCACTGAGAAAGGGGTCACACAACCAGAACCTGGGGTATGACTGAGGATCTGTTACTTTCTCCAGCGCTATCTCTAGCAGATCTGTCCCTAGAGTCTCATTCATGGTTGCTCTTATCTTCATAGAGGGTTCATAAGTGGGAATATGGAATATGTAAATACCCTGAGCTAGCAGTGAAGATAATCTTCACAGAAGGAGTATATGAGAGGGCCTCAATGAATTTCTGCCTTGCTGGTTTGGGAAATAACTGTCTCTGGGTGCAAGTTCCCATTAAGGGCACGTTCCTGAACCAGATAAGCACAGGCCTGACTCAGAGTTGTCATAAAAGTCCTCCCAGATGTGCTCAGCTTAATCAATACTCATGAACAGAGAAACCCCTCAGAAACTAACTAAGACATTCAGGAGAAACAGGGTGGGCTTTTTCCCACCTGGGGCTCTGGTCAACTGGATGCGTTCTTCCCTGCTCATCAAAAGCAGTGTTAAGACCAACTGCAGAAGGAGGTAATACAGCTCCGGTGGGGTCTCTGAGTCAAAAGAGTGTTAACAGTGGCTTGTGAGGATGGGGAAAGTGAGGAGCAAACACCTATGATAGGACAGACTGTGTGTTTTCCTCACTTGGACCCTGATACACTGTTCTGCAAATGCTTTCCCACTGCAACCTGCAGCACTGGGGATTTTTGTGCTGAAAAATTATCAGCCCTTTTAAAAATTATATATACTGGCTCAGTTCTTTGTAAGTAGTTTTGTTATTGCTTTTGCTGCTTTGGTTGTGTTTGTCATCTTTTTGACACCATTGTCAGTGCTGAAGACAAACATGCATTTGTTTTGATTTCCTCCTTAGTGTACACATGACTTACAATGGGAAAGCCTGGAAAGTCTGCAGGATAACCTCCACAGATAGCTAAATCCATTCTAAATGGCAATGTAAACATGTATCCTAATCAGGAGGGAGAACGTAATTTCAAACGTAGTCCAAAAATGCTTTCTTGGGCAGTAATACAGTACCATGGTTTTTGTTCAGCTCTCAGCCAGAGCTTCAGATTTCTCCCTGGGGTCCAGAAGTTGGAAATCACAAGCCACTTGCAATAATTTCATAAAGACCTCGAAGTATAGCTCTGTTCTCTCTAACTACAGGAGCATATCCTCACAGTCAGCTGTTTCTGAAGCACCACCTGAAGCACTGCAGGAAATTGATGAGGGAGCAACAGGGCAACCAGCTCTTGGATGGCAAAACCAGGGATCTTCAGCATGGAGATGATTAGAACCACAGCCTTCCTTAATTGGAGGTGAAAAGACCGTATTATCAAGAGAGAGGATCCTTGGAACATAAAAGCAACATTATTAGCTCTTCTACAGTGGCATTCAAATGGTAATTTAACCTTTGTCTGAAAGAATAGATTAAAGCAGGAACTCAGAGCAGTCTTGTCTTTATTTTCTTCAGTTACTTCTAGCTCATGTACTTGCATTTCTGCCTCTTCTCTGCATAAGAAGCAGAGCTATGGAAACCGAGACCTCCAGGAAGTTCATTCTTCTCCTCCTCCTTTTTCCCTATAATTTAGACACCTGCTTCCTTTCCGTTTAGGAGAGTCACAACCTAGGTCTAGGGCTGTCAAATGCTGCCACAGATAAGAAAGAGGACGAAGCCTTTGTGGGTGGAATGGGCAGGGCGTGTGGCAGTCTAAGTCTATTTACTTAGCTTTTCAGCCTACTGTCAACATTACAAATAGTTGGTTTTGCTCTTGTTCACCTGGAAAACTTCCACTGAAATTGCAGTTTCTACAAAATCTTAACTTTCCATGGCTCTTCTTTTTCTGTATGTCTCCTTCAGGAAAATCAACATCTGTTTCTTTTAGAAATGTTCCATTAAACTTCCTATGCCTTCTGAAAGCTGTAGCTGCTATCAAGGGAGCCCTTGCAGGCACATTATAGGAAGTATAGTTTCTCGAGGAAGTTCAATCCAGTGGGGAAAAAGAACAACAAAAGGCAGTGGAGTACCAAGATCTTGCTGAGGCACTGAGTGTAACTTAAGTTGAATTGACCATCACTGAAATGCATTGACATACAGAATGAAATATTGGAAATAGCCAAACTCTTTCTTTTAGTTGAGAACATTGAAACATTTTTTATTACACTTAAGAAACAATTTTGGGGGAACTTGACATTCCTCAAATAATGTTAGTGCATTAACTTTCATTCTTATTAGAGACAAAAATAATATGGAGTTTTTTGTGGGGAAAATAAATTAATTTGTCTTCATTCTGTGAGTCTTCCTTTGTCTTTCATTTTGTGAAACACTTTCACTTCTATAAGAACATTTAACACTCACAAAAACTTGTTAGAAATCTGTGATCCCCAAGGCTCCACAGGAAGAGAGATACTCTTCATTTTCAGCCTAGGTTTGCTCTACTGCCATCAAAGGACAATCTGCCCGTAGTGAGTAAGAGGGCAGAATTTATGACATACAATGCCTTTGCCATAGCAATCAGTGGAGTACATTCATTCAGAGAAATTTAATTTCAAACCTAACACAGTGTTTCAGGGGAGAAACAGACTATTTTCCTGTAGGTCACAGAATCATAGAATCCTTTATGTTGGAAAGACCTTTAAGATCACCGAGTCCAACCAGGCTACTCTGACAGGCACTGTGGCCAACTCATAGTGGATTGGTTTGTCTGGGTGTATGAAATAAGCCAATATCTAGCCAGTTCCTTGTGCTAAGCACCCATTTCTCAAATACTGACAGAATTAGGTGGTGCTTCTTTTTGCAGCAATCCAGCAAAGAAGCTAAGGGTGGAATAACCATATGGATATGCCAGACAGGCTTCTGAGGGGATGGTATTGAACAGCCTCTGCCTTTCTTCTCCTAGCTCCAACATGAATCACAAGCTGATTCACTCTCAGATGAGGTTTCAGTCAGTTTGAGGCAGACACTGAATGTTTGTAAGTCCAGCTCTGAAGGAGAAATGAATTTATGGAGGAAAAATAAAAGCCTTAATGAGAAAGACTGGGCAACCTTAGCAACTATTTTTCCCTCCAGACTCTCCATCACCACTTACATATATGAGAATGCAAACACATATTGTAGAGTTGGTGTAGCCAGGACAGTACAAGGATATAAATAAGTGAAGAATTGTGGTGTCCTTTAGAAGAGAACTCTTAGAATGTGAGAAGTGGACAACCTTTGTGTATAAGTATCCTTTCTAAGCGCATCGATAACCTTTCATGATGAGGAGGAGATGTTTCACCTCAGAGTTTTTTTCAACCATAACATTTACTGCAATTTTTATTCTGGCAATAAATCTCTTCAGTGTCTCAGCCAATACATTTCTTCGTCCCAAAAGAATGGTCTTGTTTCATTATTATTTGTTATTACTGTTATTAGTGCTACCTTGAGGAGAGGAATGTAAATATGTATCAGCCCCTCAAAACATGATTTCACAGTGTCAGCTAAATCCCAGCTATGTTCTACAAAAAATAATGTACATACAGCTAGGAGCACCTCTTGCAGGCTAGGTTTGTAGCAGCAAACCCAGGGAAGCTTGCAAACCTCTGTCTCCACATATGTTCTCTGACCATGTCCTCCCATTCTGTCAGAGCAGGGTGCAGGTGAGCACACCAGTACCTCTCCCCTTCACCATGCCTGGTGCCCTGGGTAGTTCTGGGATTGCACCAAGCACAGGTTAGATAAAGCCATTGAGAGGGCTGGAGGCTCCGTTTGCCATTACACACAACCAAGTTTCCTATTTACTTTCCATACTTCAGAGATCTTGAAAATCTGATGCACACAAATAAAGCCAGCAGTGGGATTTTGGGCTGAATATAATGAATATAGTAAAAATTATTTAGCTCTGGACCTTAACACTGAAAGTTAACCTATCAACACCATCATATTTATCTTGCTTAGCCTACCTACTCCCAGATTTACCTGGCACAGCTAATATTAGGATGTGTCTGTGTGCGTGTGTGCCCAAAGGAAAAGAAACATCAGCTGAAAGTGGATTATTGCCACTTCTACCAAGTGGAAAGCCTGCTTAGTCTTTGATTAGCCATCATTCAGAGAACTTTTTGACTCAACAATTCTTCAGAGTCAAAAAACAATCTAAGTGTGGAAAGGGTATGTAAACACACTGGTGAACTGATAGGGTGTAAAATTCATAGAAATGCCAGGAGAATTTAGAGGAGACATTTACAAGTATAAATTTGGTGTGACACATGAATGTTACAGAATTACAAGGCAAGCTGGTTGCCCTATAAATACAGTATCTTACACTGACCTGTTTTGAATGAGATCTGCTGTTAAATGAAGTGAAGCCTTTGCTATGTAAACTGCTGATGTATAGCAAAAAAACCCCAAAAACGAGCCCAGCCTTGCAACCAGACTGTGATATCCTTTTTCTAGATGAGTAATGCTGCCGTTTGCATGCCTTGAATATGGCTATCGATCTGTATCAGAATGGTATCATCGGATTATACAGAATAATACAGCCAGGTTTTGTTTCACCAGTTCAGTGAGAGTACTTTGTTGAGAAATTTTTACTTCAGATGTAAATTTTTACTTCAGAGGACCAGCATAGCACACAGTTTCCCTGGAAACATACAGGTGACACAACTACTCAATATCCCCTCCAAACCAGGTTTCTGCTGTCTGAGGGCTTAGGCTTTAAGGTTTGTGGCTGGAGCCACAGGAGGATTTAGATGCTGCATGCAAAACTATGACTCTCAAATGCCCAGATGTGCTGCCACTGAACCCTGGCAGCACGTCCTGTCCCTGGAGACCTTCGTGCTCAACAATAAAGTTCCCCAAATGCCTCAGGATCTACTTCTGCTCACAGGAGCACTTCAGCCTTTCAAGATGACCTTGTTCAGAAAGAGGAGCAAGAGGCCTTGGGGAAGGGACACAAGGGAAGAGACATGAAGTGGAGATGCAGGAGATGGGGCAGAGCTATCCCTGTCTGAGTCTGAGACTGTGTAGAACAAAAAGAGGCGCCTCCTGAAATGAAGACTAATGATATGGTCAAAGGTAAAAGAGCAGCAACAAAGGAGAGAGGCACTGCAACAGGTACTTTGGATTTGATCTCTGATTTCAGCCATTATTTAATCAAATGGGACCAACCTATCTCCAGCACATCTCTGCCTGCATATGCTCAGAAACGGCTCTGTCTTGGCTGTAGTGGTATCACCTCAGGATTTGCCTTGCTTGTATTCTCCAGTCCTGTGTTTTCTGACCTCCAGCCCAGCTTGGCAGTGGGATTAGCAGGATTTACTGAAGTGGTGTGAGCTCAACACAATGAGTGGTGATGACAGGTTGGTGAGTGCTGGCTCTCCCCTCCTAGTCACACAGCAGACAGGGCTCGCCTGGGGCGAATGGGCTTATTTCCCTCCATTGCTTAGGGAAGTTAGGGGATTAATTTATGCTCTAAATGTTGAGCTGAAGGACAGGAGGATGATGTAGGTGTGAATCCCACCTTCTTTGTCAGTTTTCTTTGGGAGCAGTTTTAAAGGGCTTAAATGTCCAACTCCAGGAAAAAGACTTAGAGCTGTGGTTTCTAAGTGGAAGGAAATGGCCCTTTTTAGACAAGGGTAAAGCACTCAAGTCATTGACAGAGGCAGGATTTAAGACCCAGCTTTCTATGTGGCAAATCCTATTAGTGAGATAAGGTGGTTCCCCATGCAACTTGGTGAGAATTGCTCTTTTCCCTCATTCACTTCACAGGCACCCTCAGTATCGAACTTACAATGTGGGACTGATCTACAGCAACAGAACAGCTGTCTTAAGGCAAGTCTTTTCATTACTTTCTGTATTAATGATTAGGCTCTTGAAGACCAGCCTGTGGTCCCTGATATGCATTCTTTTGTTTGCAACACACAAATGAAAGGTCAAGTAAAGCACCTTCTAAATTCCTACTCTGGCTGGGATAAAAGTGGCATATTATTAGGGAAAAGAAATGTCAATGTTCACCTATATGGCTCACATACATGTCTACAGATAACCAGGATAAAACCAGAGTTACAGCCACAGAGACCTGAACCGAAGGAGAAAAAGTAGGCAAGGAAGAGCAGGAAAGCAAGGAAATTGTTGCAGAGAAGGAGCCCTGAAGTTAACTTCCCAGCTTGTTACCTGCACATGTTTATAATCCATGCTGGTGAGGAATCACAGGGGTTTTACAGATACCTACTACCTATGCGTATGAAACACAGTAGCTGCTGGGTGCACTCCAGGGGTCTCATTTCTGGCCAAGCTCAACACAAGCCAAGGAATATAGAAGAAGACGCAGGGTTAGAATCATAGAATCGTTAAGGTTGGAAAAGACCCTTAAGATCATAGAGTCCAATCGCTAACCTATCACTGCCAAGTCCACCACTAAACCATATCCTCAAGCACCACGTCTGCCCTTCTTTTAAATACCTCCAGGGATGGTGACTCAACCACTTCCCTGGGCAGCCTGTTCTAATGTTTGACAACCCTTTCGGTGAAGAAGTTTTTCCTAATATCCAACCTAAACTTCCCCTGGCGCAGCTTGAAGCCATTTCTTCTCGTCCTATCGCTTGTTACTTGGGAGAAGAGTCCGACCCCCACCTCGCTGCAACCTCCCTTCAGGTAGTTGTAGAGAGCAATAAGGTCTCCCCTCAGCCTCCTCTTCTCCAGGCTAAACAACCCCAGTTCCCTCAGCTGCTCCTCAGAAGACTTGTTCTCCAGACCCTTCACCAACTTCATTGCCCTTCTTTGGACACGCTCCAGCACCTCAGTGTCCTTCTTGTAGTGAGGGGCCCAAAACTGCACACAGTACTCGAGGTGTGGCCTCACCAGTACCCAGTACAGGGGTACAATCACCTCCCTGCTCCTGCTGGCCAAACTATTCCTGATACAAGCCCGGATGCTGTTGGCCTTCTTGGCTGCCTGGGCACACTGCTGGCTCATGTTCAGGCAGCTGTCAGCCAGCACCCCCGGGTCATTTTCCTCCAGGCAGCTCTCCAGCCACTCCTCCCCAAGCCTGTAGTGTTGCATGGGGTTGTTGTGACCAAAGTGCAGGACCCGGCACTTGGCTTTGTTGGATGTCATACGGTTGGCTCTGGCCCAACGATCTAGCCTCTCCAGGTCAGGTATCATAGTGTTTCAAACTGCAATGCCAAAGTGAATGGAGCAAGATTCTCCAGTCACAAGCAAAAGGACAACACTTCTACATGTCAGAGAGGGGTAGACGTTTCTGAATGCCAGAGGATGTACAGGGTCAGGCAGAGCCTTTGTGGATTGCCCAGCAATACTCAGGCACCTCAAAAGCACCTTTGTACCTTTGTGGTTCTTGCCGCAATTAATCCCTGGAGTAAGTGCCCTCAGATGAATGGAATTGCAGCGGGGCTGCCCTGCCTGGGTGATGGCCCAGCAGTGCTCCACCCAGCCCTGCGTGCTTAGCCTGTTACTCATGCAGTGCCTTGAGATGCCGGAGGCTTGCAGCCTCCTAACTCTGCTGCCACTTCTCTCTTTTCCACATCTTTTAGGTGGTTTCAGAGCTCCAGCCCTAATGCAGGCCTCTTCTTACCCTGCTCCCTCATTGGGCTTCTGCCTCTACCACCTTGCTTGCTTGGCCCCTGTGTTATTTCCATGAGCATGAACAGGAATAGCTACAGCTTCATGCACAGCTTGCCAGCTTCTGCTCTGTGCATAAGTGCCCTTGGTGCAATTGCATCCACGTTATTTGTTTGCTTTCCTCTAAAATAACAAAATATCTATGCTCTGACCTAAAGACTTGTGATCGTCCCTCTGCCTCTGGCTTTGCATCTTCTGATCGTGTGTAATCATCATATCAAGTGCCATGTATTTTGCAGGAACCCTGCATATCCTTGAAGTTCCAAGTCCTCCTCCTCCTAAAGACCTGCATTTATTAATTAGGAGTAATCCCTGTTAATTATGAGGAAATACATACAATGGCTGCCAGCTCTGCATGTCTGCACAGAATACTTCACTAAGTATATAACCTTTGGTACCAGAGATCTGCTTTTGGGAGAATTAGATATCAGAACATATTTGTTTAAGCCTTGAGTCACCAGGATGTCCACCAAGATAAAAGTCACTTTTCAAGGTCATCTCAGACCTCATGACCTCTAGGTCCACTCCAGAATTTCGAAGACTTCCTGGTTAAATAAGGTTTATCATTGTTTGAAAGAATTTGGCCTCTGGCAAGTAAAGGTGAAAAGTCATCTATATCTGTATGTTTTCAGTATACAAGCTTGGCTGCTGCCTGCGATTTTAAAGTTGCCTGCCATATTTACAGCCTGAACAAAGCTCTGAAAGGTATAGTGGGAGTCACTAGCACAATTAGAAAGCCATCAAGTGTGATGTTATTGAAAAACCAGAGGGACAGATTCATTCACTTTTTCTGTGAAGGCCAGTTGGGAATTGCCTTGTTAAAGGTAATGAAGTTTCTCTGGATCTAGCTCTGAAATGAAGGTTGGAGATCCTGGAGAGGGGTGCAGGTTGTGCCACATTTATAACCCTGCTGACACAGCTGTACAGCTAAGCTGAAATAAAGCTGATATAGAGTCCTGCTCATTTATCTTTCTGTCTCCTGCTGCCAGCGGTGAGCTCAGTGGCCGACCTCTGTTCATGTATAAACCCAGTGAAGACTGAAGTGGCAAGAGGTCAGATGCTGCTGTCAGTAATACCAGTACAACCCACTGAGGTGAGCGGGGCAGATTTTGATCAGAGTTGCACAATTATCCCACTGAAATCACACTACTGCCTGCAGAGGTGCGAGCCCAAATTCACAGTGGTGTGACTGAAGTCAGCATCTGACACATGAGAGTTTGTCTGATTCATCCAAGGCAAGGCTGATTCTCCAGATTCACGTTAGTGCACTTTCAAATCAAAATCACTGAGACAGGCTTAAATTGACACAACCCTACATGTGGAGTGTCCCCTTTTATTTAAGGTAAGAGACAACTGAGCTCAGTGGCTGATTTTTTCCTTTATTTCCCTATAAGTTTGTCGTATCTATGTCCCCTGGGTTATCTCCTACTTGCACAACTACCAGGAGAGTAGGAAGATATTCTGATATTTCCAAATATGTCTAGATCCCCTCTGTGATATAATGTATGGGTGTGACCAGCATGAGGTAGAGCTCTGCATGGTCCCTCTCTGTCCTTAATGGAAGGGGTGGCACAAGTTGCTCCACAGTGTAAGTCCTGATGGGCTCCTCAACACCAGCTGAGTCTGCTGGATTGCTACAGGGTGGATAGGCCTCTACTCCTACCCCTTCATGCTAGCACTTTCTATCAACATCATGTTGAATGTGCTTCCAGAAGGTGCTAGAGCCATGGGAACATTAAGCATCATAGTGCTTGTCCACCCCACCTCCTACCATCACTCAACCCACGAAGAAGCCACTCTAGCCGTCACATGGCTGTCAGCATATGGGGGCCTTTACCAAGTGCAAAGCAGCACCAGGGCGATGGAGATGTGCCATGCAGATCCTGAGCTCAGAGTAGCTGAAGACTGTCAAACTCAGTTGCGGGGACCGTCTGCAGGTGGTAGATTTGTGTGGGGAGAACATGCACTGAAAAGGTGTAATTATTAAAGTTGGGTTTTATTTGAAGGAAAGAAAAGGATTTCGCCAAGGGATCACTGTATGCATTGCAAAGCAAGGCTGATTTTTCTTTTTCATTTCTTTATTTTTGAGGGAGCCTTTTGTTAAATTCTTGGCAACCCATCTCTGCTGGGAAGACAGAACTGCTCTGTGCTGAAGCTGGGGCTGGCACATCTTCTTTGCAGCATGCGGGTTGTGCAAAGGCAGTGGGGAAGGCTGCCATCTCATGGTGAACTTTGCACGGCTCCAGCACGCTGAGCTAGTCTACCTTGCAGCCCGTTTCCAAGCCAGGTTGTTCCTGAGCAGATGTTTTCTCAACAAGTCATGTGTGCAGCTCCAGAAGAAGCTGAGATGTTTTACCATGGGTTTTGCACTTTAACTTTGAAACCAACTCTGCCAGAGTCTAGAGTTTTCTGGTTTCTTGCCTTGTCAACATTTTATGTGAGAGCAAAATGGTAGTTATGAAAAACCATGGGGGCAAGGCGATCACTCATCTGAGAAGAGGCTGATCGTCAAAGTTGGTTTTAGTGGTGACTTGAGACCGATACACTATTGTCTGTGACAGTAGGTTTGCTGAGTCACAGCCCCAAATGGAAACTCCCCTGGAACCGCTTGTGGGTTGCAACTCATAATTTTGGGATTCTTTGGTATTCATCGCTAACTTTCTGTCGTGGCTTACACGTCCTACACTCTCGCGCTCGCTGCCTGCCCTCTGCTTCCTGAAAATGTACCAGTGCTCACCCAACATGGGCTGGAGGCTCCCTCTCCACTCCGTGGGATGTGGCAGCCCTGTGGCAGGCTTCGTGGTGTTTCCAGAAATCTCCAGAAAGCCCTGGACATGAATCTGTGACCAAGAGGTTCAGCTTTGGCCAGTAAGACCCTCTAGACAGAATGAAAGCATCCTTGATGAACAGGGAGAGTCCAGCGCGGCAGTGTGGGATCAGGCAGGTGGCCAGAGTCCATGCTGGCAGCAAAGGGGGATGGAACAGAAGAGCACATTTTTAAGGATGATAAAGGTCACTTTTTCAGGGAAATAGTTAGAAACTTTGGATGCATCTGTGGTGAGGAGAGGGGAAACTGCCTTTTAAAATGTTGTCTAAGTTGCACCAACATTAACAGCTGTCATAAATATGTCCTTAATATGCACACCCTGGACAAGTACATGAATATGCACTCTCAGACATGAACGGGCCCTACCCACCACCCTGACTCCCCCAACCACACTCCTGAGTCCTGCAGCTGGGAATTTCTGTAACACAGTATGCTTGAAGGAAGAGGATATAATCTTCCAAATGTAGGTTCTGGCTAGAGAAAACTTCTGTATTAAATTTATTTTTCTCCAGAATATAAATTATATTATTTTCAAAAGCTGTTTCTTAGAGCAGTGGAAGCCCAGTGTAGTGCTGTGCATAAGTACTGGAGGTGAATCAGACTGCTTTCAGCTGAAGGGGCCCAGGCTGCTGTATCTCATATGTGTCACCTGTGGGGGTTTTTAATGAATTAGGAACAAGAAGCAGAAGAAGCTAATTTGCACTTGTTGAAGTACGGTAGCATTTTACAAGGAATACATGCTCAATCCAAAACCTTCACAACTTTGATTTGAGTCACCAAATGGAATAAAGATGTCAAAAGAAGCTCCAGTAATGGAAAGAAAAGTGTTATACTTTACATCAGTATTTTCCTAATTTCTTTTGTTTTTCTGCACGAATATAGAAGGCTAAGCCTCTCCAGGTGTTTTTCCATGTTGTATCTTAATCATATGTTTCTGTCCTGCCTCACAGTCCTGTCTCCTCAAACCCTTCCCCTCGGCTCCAATTTTACTGCTTCTCAGCTCAGTGCATTTCCTTATAATGACCCAAATCACTTCCTTTCCTTCCGAAAAGGAAAAAAAAGCAAACAACACCCATCCATTTTTAGATGGTAGCCACAGGCACAGTAGAATCTGCACACTGGGGAGGCAGCTGGGAAGGATGCAGAAGCAAGCAGCTGGGAGTGGGCAGGTGTGGGAAGCTCTTAGTCAGGTTTGTCATGGAAAGTCAAAATGTGCAATTACAGGGCAAGGAATGGGGTAGCACACAGTGCCAGGAGAGTCGCGCAGCTGGGCTGGGATAATGTTGTTACACAGTATATTGACCTCAGTGGTTTAATCCAACTTAAAATGTTCCCGTGCTGCTGTGTCCCACCAGCCCTATTGCTCACCCCCTCCTCAGCTGTGGCAGAACAACCATAGGCAGTAAACTGTGTCAGTGGAAGGATGGGACTAAAAAATAAATCTGCCCACAAAGAGATGATAGCCAGATAAACAGATAGATAGGTAGATGAATACATAGGGAAATAGATTTCTTTTTTTTTAGTTCAAATTATTTCACTGAGTCACTTCAGAGTGCAGTCCTATAATCAGTATTTCTGGGAGGCAAGGGTGGAGGCAGGACAAGGAATTATATCCCAAGGAGTAGAAATGAGGACCACTGGAGAAAGTTATTATGTGACTTCTGGCATGAACCAGGTCTCCATGAAGCAAAGGGAACTTATTGCTAGGCCTAGAAGCACTCTTGGATTGTTTCTAGTGAGGATGATGGCAGATGGCTGGAAGAAATGAGGTGTGACTAGCATGGCTCCTAAACTTGCACAGGCCCAGAGGATGTACCAAGCACTGAGCACATAAAAACTCAAGCTGGAACTCATAATGCCTAGTCTCCATCATGTGAAATTGACAAGAAGTTCTTCAGAGCTACCACGTGGCCAGAAAAGGGGGAGAGGTAACATTGGGGATTCAGCGATGGTAATGGTCCTCCCTCACTTTTTGCTGGGGGATGGCTTGGGATGGAGCTCTGTGGGATGATGGAGGGGACAAGATCAACTGTGCCATCCCCACCTTGCTGTGAGGCTCCTCAGAGGTGTTTGTGCAATGCAAATATTACAACACAGTGCTGCTGCAGACAGGAGAAAAACTTGAGTGCAACCACTCAAGGTTTAAACTTGGTACTGATGGGTGAAGAAGAGGATTTTTGTCTCTGTGGGGACTGCTATTCATACACTGCAATTTAACTTCTTCAGTATGAAGATGAATCCTCCCTGCACAAGCAATATACAAATCTAGCATAATAGGAGCATACTGTACACTAGTTTTCTGTTAAAAGCTTGTTTACAAGAGGGATATGGAAAAACAAGAGTGATTAACTAAAAAGAACTTTTCCCCATGGAAACTCTACTTTGCTTCAGATTATTAGGAAAATTAATTATTCCCCATACGCACTCACACATGCTGCTCTCTGTTTGGGACATAAATCCTTCAGATGTCTTCTCTGGCTTAGCCCTCAGCTTAGAATAAGGCTCATGTTGGCACAGGTCTGTGCTGATCCACGAGTCCACAGCGACTTCCCTGAGGTGCTGAGGGCAGGGACCATCTCCCTCTGCTGTGGTGGTCCTGGCTTGACCAGCCCCCTGGAGCCACCCCTCTCTCCCTGCATGGGCTGCTGTGGGAGCTGGTGGGGCTTGGTTAGCTCTTTGAATATTTGAGGGATCAGATGAATGCAAGAGCTGGAGCTAGGATGGGGATAGGAGAGCTGAACTGGGTGATAGTGAGGCAAGAGGGAGGGAGAGGAAGAGGACTCTGCATTTGGGAGCTGGCGAGCTGCTGAACTGGCTTGGCCATCTCATCAACCCTCATCCCTGTGCACCCCACAAAACACCTGGGTTAAATGAGCTAAACATGGGTTGCTAACGCTGCTTCTTACATCCCCTGTTTTAAAATAATCTGCAAGGGACATGTGAATGGTTCTTCTGATGCTTCTGGAGAGTGGGTGGGAAGTCCACATTCATCAAGTGCTGTGAGAGCTGGAAAAACTGGGACAGTGTGGCTTGGGCTAGTGCTGAACAAGGGGCAAACACAGAAAGAGGCATTCTCAAGTGTGTGAGGGAGAGGAATGAGATGTTGTTTCCCCTTTTTCCTCACATAAAAACAATGACAACTTCAAGGGCATGGAAATGAAACTGCAAATGGGGAACTGGCTGTTGTGGACCTGAGCTAGCAGGGCATTTCCAACATACCTTGATGTCTCCTGCAGGAACCAGATCAGAGCTGAAGAAGGTTAAGAAAGACTTCAAGTTCCCAGATTACTGAGAGAATCTTCTGGCCACCCAAGCATGAACCTTGCAGAGAAATGGGGGCTGTGCAAAGGCAAAACTTTCAGACAAACCTCAAAAAGCATTACCTTGACATTAGCACCAGCTGGGCTCCCAAATATTTTATTTTTTTCCCCCGCTGTAGAACACGAGACTTATTTGCTGAACTCCTGAGGTGCCAGTTGCACCCAGGCATGCTTGAACTGGCCTTTTGCACTCCAGCATGCGGGAAAGCACGGGATTTCGGAGGTCCTCTTGGGCCTGCCAGCCCTGAAGCTGTTTCGCAGCTGCTGGAGGGCTGCCAGCTTACAGGTCTTTTAATGAGTGGTGTAGTGTCTGGCAAGTAACTTGTCTTCAAGTGAGTGTGACTAATCATGAATCTTTTCAATAATGCTGACAATCCAGTCTGTCTTCTCTCACTCTCCCTGAGCCCACTGAAATAGGAGTAAATTAGCCTTATTCTGGCAAAGGCAGGAAATGATAAAGAGTCCCTAAAAGGTTTCCAGTGCACCATGCCTCAGTTTTGCCGTGAGTGTAATTATCAGAGCTGTTGTGTGTGTGCTTTGAGAGCAGCTAAATAGCTCCAAAGGTCTGAAAGATCGCAATCTGCCACCATCCCCCGGACCATTTGCCTGAATGCGTAATTTCTGTACTTCACTGGCACAGTGTGCTCCTGCAAAGGCAATAAGCCAAAGCCTGTTAGAGTTCACAACTCCATGTTAATGGTTTATATTTGTTTTACTGGGTGTATCCTTACTGTCTACCTGAGCAATAGAGCCAGAACACAGCACTTTAGTTACTGGTCTGTGCTAAACTTGACCTAGTTTATTTGGTTGGAGTGTGAGATTTTTGTCTTGTTCTTTAATGAGTTCCTCTGGACAGCTAAGGAAGCAAAAATGCAATTGGGTCTCCTATCATATGCAGAAGTATATCATATTATTTGTTCACTGAGTAGAAGAGAGCTGGCATTGTTCCCCCAAATGAAACCCACTGGAAAGTAAGTTTGTAACGAGGAGAAAGCAAAGGGCGTAGGAAATGAAACCCAGGGATGGGAAGAATGGGAAAGTATCAGTAAGATCCAGGTAAGTGCCTGCTGCTGGGAAATTTTATTGTGAGGGTATAGTACTCAAAATTGGTTTTAATATTACTGAATGGGACTTGGAGACTAAATGGTGTCACAGGTCTGAGTCATAGGCTGCTTGGTATGGCAGGGTGGATGATACGCCTGAGTGCTGGAGATCTCATCCAGCTCTTTTTAATTATGTCTGTGTGTATTACTTTCCCAGCAAAACACGCAGTTCTCAGCAGAGGAAAACTGATAGTTCTTGCTGACATATTGTGACCATCAGCTGTCATTACAGTTTTCTCTCTTGGTTTTCTTTTTTATACCTACTGTTGTTTACCTCTACTTGATATTCCAACCCCTTCCTCTCCCCCCTTCCCACTACACTTGCAGAGGTTTGGAGTAATTCCTGATGGAGTATGGGATTGCCCTTCCTTTCTCCTCCTTCTCTTTCTAGGCCACAGCATTTTGGTAGCTCTTCAGAGACCCAGCCAGGAGGATGAATGGTAAAGTGATATTGTGTTGTACAAATCCCTCCAATCAAAACCACTTTCATGGGTTTCTGCCTAACTGGAACAGTTGCCAGCATTGACTAATCTTTGCAGAAGGAAGCAGTGGGACTTAAGCTGCATTATTCACACTTAGTTATTTACAACGTTTACATCATCCTGTACATCAGATATAATTGTACTTTCTCATCACCATTTTGGAAGGAGGTGAGATGACAAAGTTTAAAGATAAAGCTGCCTAAGAAAGGGGCGGATGCTGCTCTCTTTGAAGTTCACTTGTGTATAAGTGTTTGTTGGAAGGAAGAGATATGAAATGCTAAAATACAGGAAAAACAAATTACTCCTGTATATCAAATCCATAGGCGGCTTAATGGAAATGAGACAGCATAGAAAGGGCTATGTTTACTACAGGCCACAGAAGAAGGGGGGCTTTGCTTTAGTAACAACTTAACAAAAGAAGAAAAGGAATAAAAACTTTATGAGGATCAAAAAATCTAACTGTGTGTCTCCAGGAAATTCCTATCCCTTTTCATTGCTTGCCTGATCTGTTCTTTGAAGTTTGATTACTGCCACTTCAAAACAGAAGAGATGGTAAATCTCTGCTCAACAAATAAATACAGTAGTTTTTCCCTAACTTGTGTTAGTGAAGATAGATTTGAAGCATTTTTGATATCTTTATTGCTCAGTCTTGTAAGCAATCACCTGTTCAACTACAACAATCAAAAAACCCCAGTTTGCCTAATTTGTACTTTTACTACATTCACCAAATTCTCTCTCACATCAAGACCTCAAGCTCGATACAATGCCCTTGCTTAATTGTTTATCTCCCTATTTTTTCTCTAACACACAAAAGGTGTCCAGATTTCTGCATTACCTGGTCTCTCTGCTGTGACAGGTTGGTGTAGTTAAGTGCACAGGAAATCAAAGCAATTTCTGCCTTCATTGGTGTGACTCAAATGCATCTATCTGCCAAGGAGTCACCCCCCAGACATGCCTGCATGCTCTGCTTCTCATGGAGTTTGGGAACCCATGGCCCATGAGTCTCAGATCCTATGAGGAGACTTAGGATTTTATATTCCTCTGCCATTGGAGTGGAAAAGAGGAAGAGACAGGGCAGTGATGGGTTTGGAATGTAGCCTTTTTCCAGTAAGTCCTGACATTGGAGAAACGTCACTAGAAAAGGATTTTATGTTGTGCTTCCATTTGTCGTTACCAAATTGCATTGCAGGGAAGATCCCTCCCAAGCCTAAGAAATGTGAAGTTATTTAGAGGTCAGTGCAAGAGGTCAGATAGACCTACAATAGAGACATCAGCAACTGTTTCTGCATAGTCAGACAACCAGGAAAAGGCATCATGCTGATGGTAACTGACCTTATGCTTTTGACTCTGGCAAAACCACTCCAAAACAAGTTGAAGTCCTAAAATATTACCCCTTCCCATTGCCTGTCATTGCCCTGGGCACCAGTTTGTGCCTGTTCATGTCACGCTTACCTGAAATAGCTGGCTCCATTCTTGCATCTGAATTTCCTGAATGCTTCTTCTCACTTCTACCTTTCCTTTATGCTTTATGTCTTCTCTTTCACTCTTCCTTCAAAGATGTGTTTTGCTTTCCATTGAGGATACAGTAGAAACAATCTCCGTACAATGACTAGTCTTTTGATTGTAAGGCCTTGGCAGCAGAGTCAGTGGGGCTAATTCTTCTCCTGTTGAGGTTAACATGTTTACAGTGATGTGAGTGCCTGGAAAAAGAGAGTTGTCTGGGAAGGAATCTTCTTTTCAATTTTTGTTTCTCCTGAGGTTTATTATGGAAAAACTGGTGAGTGAATTTCTACCTGAGATATTTTTCTCTCAAACTGGATAATGAAGGAATTTTTACAGAGTGAGAGAGATTATTTGTGAAGCAGGTTCTCAGTAGGTGAATACAGGTGCTCAGAAGACATATTCAGAGATATTAGCATTCAGAAGTACTCAGATGAAAAAAATATATAACCTGGTGTATATGTCCATTTCTGCTTTGCTTGCATCTCACAGAAGTGCCTCTTCCAAGGGCCAGAAGACATACCAATGAATATTGGCCTAGTAGTGTAAAATACAGTTCCCAAATGGCATGACATACATATCATTAGCAATATGAGAGCTACATCAAAGTCATAGATAAATTACTGAAGTAGCCTAAGATTTTTCTCATGTTCATGTATGCAGCTCTGCACAGAGCTGCTGCCTCTATGTGTTGTACCCGAGCAAACTACCTCCAGGAGCCCCACATGGAGTTACTTTGAAGTTTACCCTAAGGTATGGCTGCAAGTGTATTTCTGCTGCTTTTTTCCCCCTTCTGTTAGGTTAGACTTAATTTTTGGTAGACAGAGAGAGTCTTATCTAGTTTGTATTTGTTTTCAGAACAGCAGTGTGAAAAACACTGAGGAACAAGACGGCCTGGGGAAAAAATTCAAAATTAGGGAAATGAAAGAGTATTTAGACCCAAACAGATACAAAATTTCTGTACCCTGCCATTTCTGTAAAGTTTGATGTCCAAATACCTTATTCACTGGTAAGAGGAATACCCAATGCCCCAAAATGTGTAATAGCAAGAGACTGTATGCACAAAGGGGTTCCAGCTACATGAACATGTTGCTCAGTGTTCACTCTCAAGGTTTGAAATATCACAAGGAATCTCGTGAAAATGACAGCTTCATTTCCATGTGTAGTATACATTGCACCTTGTGTAAATTGCTGTGAGGGGGCAAAGTACTTTTCTCAGATCCGCAAGGCACCACTGAGCTTTGATATCTACTCTTTGATACTGTCAACTGTGTGAGAACTTCACATGTAGGAAAGGCAAAACGTCAATGCTGAGTGCTGACATCTACTGATATGGGAGGAGAGTCTTGCCTGGAAAGCATTTAAATGTGCAGAATTTTAACTGTTTCTTTTGATTTTGCCAAGATGGCTACCAGTTATAGACCACTGCAAACAGGTAAGATGCATGGGGCAGGAGGTTACATTTTGAATCTAATCTGGTTTACCATTCGTGGGAACTGATTGCAACTGTACACTGCCAAACAGCTTAGCTCCCAAGAACAGTCCCAGGTCCTTGTGTGCTAATCATCCACATGGCCATCCAAAGCATCCACGGTATGAACACATTTGTTCACTTCTGGACTCGCTTTTGAAGTGTATCAACTAGTTCTGGTTGAAATGAAGCCCTGTGTACTTCTGGAGTTACTTCAAGTTTTGTTCCCAAAAAGCAGAGTGGACGAGACACCCCCAGGTTGATTTCTGTTTGTCCCATGAAGCCCTCCAATGGTATCCTGGGGGGATTTACAGCCTAGACACCTGCACATGCCCTGAGGATACGAACCAGGGCAAATAACTCATACTTTCAGTTTCATGCTGAAATCCATTATCCTACAGCACAGCCCTCATATTATTTTGGGCTCTTTGAACTAAATCATTTCCCCACAGGTTTACACACAAAATAATTTTGAAGTCCTGGAACTGCAGGAGCATCACAGGGATCCCAGAGGAGAGATGTGTTAAGTAGTGCAGGATGTGGCCAGACTATCTTGAAGGGGTCAAGCCATGAGCGGTGAGCCTGCAGGGATCACCCTGCGGAAACGATGCATTTTTCTGTGTAGGTATATCTAGTGTAGTTCACCTTGTTTGGATTACTCCCAGATTACACCCTAAAATTGGAAGCAAGGCTGCCTTGCAGCAGGTAACTTCCAGTTAATTTTCTTGGTGTGGCCAGGTGGCTGGTGAGCAGAGTCCTACTGAGCTTTGTGGAGCTGGAAAAGGGAAGAAGATTTCCATGGAATATAGAGCCTTTTTGATCTGGCCCCAAGCTCTTCCTTAGGATGCGTGCAAAGGCAACTGCAGCAGAAGAGAGTATATTGCAAATACTCATGAAGCCTCTGAAACCCAACTGGGCCTGATCATCTTTCAAGTTGGTCTGAGTTATGCACAGTCCAGGACACACTGTTTCTCCAAAATGAGTTCAGCAGTCCGGAATGGAAGCCAGCCCTTATTCCCTGAGTACTGCCAGGAGAAAATGAAGAAAAATGTAAGCAAAGCAGTGTATCAGTAACCACAGTTTAATTTCCCTCCCTAGTGTACAGAATTAGCTGTTCTGATGCATTTTTTGCGAAAAGAGACCGAACATATAATCACTTTTACTGTCAGAGAAGTATTTTAAGTGACATCCCCAGGGAATGTTTTGCAAATAACCAAGACTGATTATTCAAAAAGCAAAGAAATTAGTAATCCACTTTATTGACTCTTCTGCTCTATAACTGTCTTTGCTGTAAGTATGTTCATCATAAGCTCTTTTCTGACTAAATATAAGCTATACTATATTGAATAATTGCAGGAAGGTAGAGACTTCTATATTTAATTCCTTCACCCGGTCTTTTAAAACTCTCCGTAATTTCTCGCAGTAACAAAAACTGTTGTTGATGCTGTGGTTTGAAACTGTGATGAAGGCCCATTCCCCGAAGCCTTAAATACAGCCAGAAGGCTGTAAGAAATCTCTTGGATTTCATCTACTCCTGTTTTCAAAACATCACGAGTGAGAGGAGCTTTGCAAGCAGTGGGCTGGCTCTGCATCTTTTGATCATTGGGAGTGAGTTTTAATTTAAACTGGCACTTGTAGTTGGTAGCATCGCATCGATAAAAAATAAATTGCTTCAGGTATTTTTGTAGTTTCTCATTTTCTGAAGCCTGGCTTATTTAGAAGGAGGCTTAGTATGAGCAAAGTAATCTCATTTAACGTGGTTACATGCTAGAGTGCAGCTGACTTTGTGCTATACTACGGAGCACGGAGCACGGGGCTGCAGACTAGGGGTGCATCTCTGAGAGGCTTTGGGGGTTGGTAAAGCAGTCAGCAAGCTGGGCTGCAGAGGAGGTCTGCCTACCACAAAACTAAGATAGCAACCTTTCATTTTCTTTATGCCATTATGGACAATTCATCAGGCAGATGAATCGTTGTGTGCCCTGAGGCCCTGGTCTGCAGTGCACAGCCCAGCACAGCCCTGCTGCTTGGGAGGGTGAGACCTGAGTGCACATCCTCACCGCATTGCATCTTTTTGGATGTGAGGGGAGGGGGTATAATGTATTTCTGTAGATCTCCTGGCTGGTAGGGCTGTGGTACCCTCCAGGGTGAACCTATCCCTAGCAATCTTAAGTGTGTTCAGGGATTTAAGACTATCAAAGCTACAAGTGGTTGAAAGATAACACATCAGGAAGCTTAATAATAGCAGCCCAACCAGACCCAGGGATAATCATATCAGTGCACTATTAGTAACAGGAGATATTGTATGTCCTGCATACATATGCACTCATATCTCACAAATAAATCTACCCGCATGTGGCCCAGCCACTGTGAACAGAGGTAGTCCATGTCACCGGAGGTTTATCTTGGTTTATAAGACAAAGAGTAAATTATACAAAAAAGTAGTATTTACTAAGCTGACACGATGTGATGGCATAAAAGACAATGTATTATCGGCTTTGTTATGCTTAGAGTTTTGAATGATGTTGCTTACACCATTGTTTAAACTGGCAATATGCACACAAGTTAAGGTCAGTCAAAGTTTAAGCTGAAATATTTTGTACTATCTCTTCAAGTGGACACTAGAAACTTAGAAAATTACACTCTGTTCAGTTTCCCTTTGGGTCTCCTAGTGTTTCAGGTTACACCTGAGATAAGCCAATTACACTAGGTTAGAAGAAACCTTCGTTTTTTTAACTCCGGGTGTGGGTTGCAGTTATTTTGTGTCTCCCCTGTTTTTCTTGGTTGATCATAAAGCAAAAAGGGAAAGGGGAAAAAAGTACATAGATCACGACAGAAATACAAAAATACTTGGGGGGCATAAAGCCACAGTGTACTTCAACTATATTTCAGAATTTCTTTAAAACACTACCAGCATGTTTTGTTTTGCACTTTATTTCTGAGGCGCGGCTTTGTCAATTTGAGTCTTCTTGGCTCTGTTTGAATCAATGGCAAAACAATAATCAGTCTCAGCAAAATAATATTATTTCCACTGGGAACAAACTCTTCTGACTTGAGACTTAACCTGCACACTTCCCCTGGCTCCGCATTCCTTAGCCCTGACGGCTGACTAACAGAATATAACTTTGGACTCATTTAAAATGCAATTGCAGAACACACCAGAGAAAGTCATTTAACAGTATATCGACAGAAGGGCAGACTGTAAATCTAATAAGCTTCTTCCATTTCTAATTTCTAGGATGCCGCGATTAACAATATTATATTGCCTTTGGCAATATCTGACACTCACATATGGCAATGTACCAAATGGTCTATTAATATGACAGATGCATTTTAGAAAAGAGTAACTGTCTCACCCCCTTGGATACATAGACGAATTGAAGAATGCCTTGAACAAAGCTCACTATTTACTTTTTCCCTGTTCTCACACTGCTTATTAAACTGGAATGATGTAAAACCAAGGTATAAAACAGACTGCTACACCAAATGTAATTCAATAGCATCACTTCAAAGATAAGTATGTTGTTAACTTTCCATTGGAATTAACTTATCTGAGGCAGCTCTTTGTAGTCACAGAATATTAACACATAACCTTGTGAACCATCGGATGCAGCTGGTGAATGCCAGTGATTTTCACTTCATAATGAAACCATCTCAGACAGTAGAAAGCCAGAACTGGAGAAATGCAGGTATATCCAGGTAACAAAACATGTCTGACAGTGGTCTTGAACCAAGAAAATCTGTTATTTTAAGTGTGCCTTGGAAAGGAGTCTCTGGGGAATTCACATACTCTGATCTGAATCCTGTCTAAGCCACTAATGACACTATCTTGAAATATATCTTAACTGAAGCAGACGACTCCCCCAATGTACCTATATAAACCTTTTGTTCCAAAACACACAAAGAACACTTTGAGTTAAATACTTTTCTAGATGGCTCTTACAAGCTGTCAGCATTAAGTTTCATAACAAACAGATGTTCATATTTTATAAGCCTCCTCCATAAAAGACTTCCAGTATTCTCCATTTCAACAGAGGCACAATGGAAAATTATAAGGGTCTAGAAACAGTACTCCTGTGGGATCCTGAAATGACTAAGTTTGGCTCCAGCAAAACATATCTACAGCTGTGGACACATCGATAGTGAATGGTGGGAAGGGGTGGATGGGCAAGCTTAGATAAAGGTCAAAGGTTGAACATCCTGATGCTGGTGGGATTTCCCCTGGTAGTGGAAAGAGGCAGCTGCCCTGCTTCTGTGGAGGCATTGACTTCAAAACTGACATTTGGGGCTATTTCCTAATGCCAGGATAGGTAACAGAGCTGTGAATCCAGTAACACCCACCTGAGTTCAGTGGCAATGTTTGTCCCCTTGAAAGCAGGGGAAGGGAATCAGCCTGGCAGGCTGTGCCGTGGCAGCAGGGAAAGGAGCGCAGAGCTCTTCCCCGGTAAGGCTCCAGCACAGCACCACGGATGGATTGTGTGGATCCCTGTGGCCCCTGCAGCACCAGCCAGGCTTGGGGCTTGCAGCCCCCTCAGAGCACAGGCACATCCCAAGGGATAAGCAAATGTGGTGGAGGTGAACCCCCCGGCAAGCGCCTCTCTGTTTTAAAAAATGTCAGCAATACCAAGAAGGAGGAAAACATGCCTCCCTGACTCTGGGAAAGGGCTGAAAAAAACTCATTTTCTGAAGCAGCATGTTTTTGTGTGCTGCTTTGCAGCTGCCAACTGAACACCCCTCAACTACTACTGGAAACTGAAATGGCATCTCTGCTTTTCCCCCTTTTTGAAACAAGATGTCCAGAAGAATCAGAGGAGAAGCTAAAGGAGTCTCTTTCCACACTTCTTGCTCATTATTGCTAAGGGATTATCTCAGAGGGCAAGGATGCAGCTGGCTTAAAAGCAATTTAAAGGCAGTCCCAAGCCGTGCTGCCTTCTCCAGACCCTATGTTCCTGCCACATCCCCTCTACAGACACCTCTCTTTGTACAGCCAGATCAGGGGTCTCATCACGATGAAACCAATCTTTCTCAAAACAAACACACAATACTTTTCTTTTTCTGCTGGGTCAGCTCTTTGGTCTAGCTAAACAAAACAACCAGAGTGCCAGATATGAGGGAAGGAATGGGAGGGCATAGCCAGGGCTGGTGAAACATCTCTTTTGGCAGCGACACTGCCCAAAATGTCTCTAAAATGAATCTAGAACAGTAATGGAAGCAGATGATTAGTCTACTCTGTGATATTTAAAAGTCCCCAAAATATAAAGAGATTTTCTTGAATTTATTAAGTCAGCATTAATTAACTCTTAGGCAAAAAGAAGTGGACTCGGTACCTTAAAAGTATTATAAAGTCTTGTCACACTGAAATGTACGGGTGTTCTCTTATTGAATTCAGGGGAACTGGGATTTCACCCCTGAAATAAGACCTGGCTTTTTAAATTTAGATGTGTCACTTCAGTTACACTGTGTTCTTACTGCTCCTTGACAGCAGGAATAAACCTAATACTCCTGAGATTTTTGGTTTTCGGCAGTCTTGCAGGAAGGCAGTGTAAAATTCCCTTTGCATATACATTTGAGTGTTCATACTTAATATTTACTTTGAGAAGGACCTTGTTCTAAAAAAATGAATTGCATTAATATTTGTGGAAAACAAAACAAAAGCAGATGCAAACATAAATAAAGTGGATTGATTGAAAAAATTGCAACTATTTGTGTATAACTACTTCACAGCATTCATCCAGTCTGGCTGGTAAAATGAAGCATTTTAGATCTCTGAGAGAAAAAAAATTCTTGCAGCAGATATTTTCAAGGGCAAAAAAGTTTGAACAACCCATTCTTTCTTTGTAATCTCTTCTTGACTAGTTACAGATGGAGCAAGAGTTGAGGAGAAAGATGAGAGAGATTCTCACCATCCTGTTTTCATACAATCATGGAAATTTGAATTAAAATAAAAATCAAACAATCTCCTTCTGTCCCTTCTTCTGCTAGTTCATTATGACTTTCCAGTGCATATTTTCAATTGGCTTTGTTCAGACTGGTGCTGCCAGTTTGTGATGAAGCAGAGGAAAAAGAGTCATCGTTTGAAAAATGTGAACTTTCCACACAACACGGAAGCTGGCTGCTTCACAAAGCTCTTGCTACCTCCCAGATGTGCCTCAGGAAGAGGGAAGATGTCAGCTGGAGAGAGATGGAACAAAGAAGCAGTTGAATGAAATATCAACAAGGTGTCTGTACATGTGTAGACCTTTCAACTGTAAAATTTTCATCCAACTTTCTCCTGAAAATCATGAAATAGGTCTAAAGTAGTCTAAGAATAATAGAATCATAGAATCATAGAATGGTTTAGGTTGGAAGGGGCCTTTAGAGGTCATCTAGTCCAACCCCTCTGCAGTGAGCAGGGACATCTTCAGCTAGATCAGGTTGCTCAGAGCCCCATCCAACCTGGCCTTGAGTGTTTCCAGGGATGGGGCATCTACCACCTCTCTGGGCAACCTGTGCCAGTGTTTCACCACCCTCATTGTAAAAAATTTTTTTCTTTATATTCAGTCTAAATCTACCCTCCTTTAGTTTAAAACCATTAGCCCTTGTCCTGTCACAGCGGGCCTTGCTAAAGAGATTGCCCCCATCTTTTCTATAGTCCCCCTTTAAGTACTGAAAGGCTGCAATAAGGTCTCCCTGGAGCCTCCTCTTCTTGAGGCTGAACAACCCCAACTCTCTCAGCCTGTCCTCGTAGGAGAGGTGCTCCAGCCCTCTGATTATTTTTGTGGCCCTCAAGTCTTTGGGGCTCTCTCTGTAAATCTTCCCCTGGATACACCTATGTCTGTCTCTGGAAATGGATAAGACAACTAGCCTAAATCAAATGTCCAATTCTGAGATGAGATGAATCCCTCTTTTCATGAAGTCATCAGTCTTTAAACAGAGCATCACAGTAAAGCAATACTTATACTATTGAACAACCACAACTAAGACCTGATTCAGTCCAAATCTCACAAGAGGTCTGGGTCCTGCAGTGCTCAAGGGGTGTCAGGACATGCAAAACCTCATCTGAGAGCTAGGAAGTCAAAGCAATATCTATTTTAGGTCACTTCCAGTTCAGGCTCAGCTGTGGATGAAGTTGCTTCTGTTTAGTTCTGGTTAAGCCTAACAAAACTTTCAGCAAGCAGTTTAGGTTCAATATAAGAAAAAATATCCTGAATGATTTGGACCAAATTCAATTCCACTTTCTGTGTTAAAAGAATCTGGAAGGGAGCTGATCTCCAGCTGCGACCATAAACACATAATGAAATAAAGAGCTTTACATCCTTCATTTATCATCTGTTCATTCAGAACAACATGGAAGCTACACTTGGCCTTGCATGATTTTACTGGTGCTTGTACTCTGTATAGCATATGCCTGCCACCCTGACAGAGATCTAGTCCAGAAAATAACCTATGACCGTTATGGATGTGAATTATATTCCTTCTAAATAACAAGAAGAGACCAGAGAAAATCTGAAGTACTTTAAGAGATGACCAAGAGATGCTTTCCAATAGAAGGGATGTTATTCTCCTAATAAGGAAAAGTCGTGTTGTACAATAACTGTATAATCTCATCCCCTGAGTAAAGTCTATAAAGAAAAGACTGACACAGCTTTTCTTAATGCTTATATATTATGCCTATGTGCGTCAGTGGGTATTAATTTATTAAGTTGCTACTCTTTGTGCAAAAATGGTTTGGTATGGATGGAGAAAAAACCCTCTTGCAGTGATGTTGTCAGAACTGATTTGCCCTCAGTCAGGCCTTGTTGTAGTGCTCAGATGCAGTATTTAATTAAAACAAGAAAAGAGAGCCAGAACAAGGTTTCCAGACATTATTAATAAAACATTTCTGCTTAATCTCTGTGGAAGGCACAAAATCAACATTGTCTCAGTTCTTTTTTGAAAATCCTTGGCCCAGCCAGCTCCAGAGCTTGTTTTCAGAAGTTCAAGTGAAGGAGAAGTTACGTAGGAGGGACATGTTGAGAGTGGTATGGACATACTGCCTAGATGTGGCATCCCTGCAGCCTCTCCCATACATGGGCACCTCTGTACATGGGTATGTGCTTTGCTCACGGAAAGCCAAATGAAGTCTGTGTGTTCACCACTCTTCATTTGTCTACCTTAACTCCTTCTCCTCTGAGCACATAACCAAATCCATCATCACAATCAGAGAGGAAACATAGAGACAGAGAGTGCTTGAAATGAACTGGCCTCAAACAGAGTGCTGCAGACTTTTAAAAAAGTAAGTATTTGCAGGTGAAAGGAAGTCAATCTGGCTGAAAGCAGCCAAATTGGTATATATACCGAGCAAGAACTACTTTCATTCTGAATAGTTTTTATTTTCCTAATAAGGAAAAATCAACTGGATGCCAAAAATAGCATATACCTGTGACGTGAATGAGCCACTGTTCCCCTTTTGCTGAGAACTCACTGGACTCTGCCTGCTTTGGAAGGCTTTATAATACCAGGTAACTCTATAGCCTAACATTTTGCACATCACGTCTTTACAAGAAAAGGGACTTTGAGTTCCTGCTAGTGCATATGTCTACCAAATAAAAAACATCACGGGAAAAAATTTGCTCCTGTCTTTCACTGGTAAGGCTTCAGTAATTTCGGCAACCTTGTGCCAAGGGAGTAGAAACCAAAATTCTGCACCTAACCTTTCTAAATCTACATCAGCAAAATTCATTGCACTGTTTGCCCAGATCCAACTTCAGCAATTAATATGTTAAAACCTATGTTTCATCTGAGGTGCTAGTACTCTGGAGTAATCAATAGCAGTTTAAACCACTAAGAAAAAAAAATTATAATGTATCATGTGGACACTGAAATCCAGCTGTAGAAATTACCATCTAAATTCTACCGAGTGTGTAACTGTGAATACTCACCTATGAAGCAATACCATGGGACTGTGTGCCCTCATCTTTTCAGGAAAGGAACTGCTTCATCCAAATTACACATTAACTCAGTTCACCCTTGAGACATGACAATGGGCTTGAAACACTGCAAAGTATCCATATACACACTTGTAGGTTATATCCTCTTGGCTGATTTATTGGCAGGCAAGTAATAAATGCAGGGCTTCCCTTCTCCAGACAATATGCAATCTCTCTAAACCTCTGTGAATAACAAATCTAAAGATCAGTGCCAGCTGGGATGAAATTATTTTGATGGGAATAATAGTCCAGTGAAACCTGAATCTTTAACACCAAGGGCTTTTTCAATGGGCTACTCCAGTAGAGGTGGTAAAAACTGTTTCACTGCTTACTTTAATGGTATTTAAATCTCTTCAGATACGGAGATAAAGGCTCTTGATAGCTATTTATGACCTGTCCAATACAGGCAGTGCACTTAAATTAATTACTGATTCTATAATCATGTAGTCCCTACTAACTAATAGCATCAGTATTATTCTCATCTTTTAAAGACTAGCTGGAAGGAGATACTCTGAGAAGTGTGTCATTTACTCCATTTATAAGATTCATTACACTATCTGGAAGGCAGAGCTCTGGGTGAAATGGTGTTTGACAGGCTTTCAGCAGCACAGTGAGTAAGGTTTTTTTCTTCAGTAACAACCTACCCTAATCTGAAGTAAAATCCTAATCAAGCAACTAGGGACATGTGTTTTACACCTCTCTTCCAGCTTCCATCACACACGAATTCCAGGCTTTGAAGGGCAGTCATGACCCAGAATTTGTCTTGTGGTCATGGATCAGACAAGATGTCAGGTTGGGACCCATTTGTATCACTGTAAGATGAAAAATATCTGAACACTAATAGTGTAACAGTGGGCTTACTGTTGTCTATAAGTCTTAGGATTTAAACCCAGGCTACAGCATGACCATCTCTTACATCAAGACACTTCTTCATTACTTGCCAAAAACCTCATTAAAGCAAAAGTGAAACAGATCCATCTTTGCTCAGAAAAACATGGGCAAATGGATGGCATTCATACAGTGCCTTCAGGCATCCACAGTGCTTAAAAAATAAGCAACCAATTTAAGCAGGAAGATCCAGATCTCCAGACAGTAAATGCCGTTGCTCTCAAAATTGATATTTTTTTAGATTGTTTTTTTTTTTCATTAATTTTTGGAAGTTGCTTTTTTGTTAGGGTTTTGTTTGGGTGGTGGTTTTTTTTTTGGGGGGGGTGGTTTTCTTTGTTCATTCGTTTGTTTGGGTTTTGGGGTTTTTGGGTTTTGGTGTTTGTTTTTGTTTTTGTTTTTCGTTTTTTAACAAACTGTCCTGTGAGCTGCTTCTAACAGAATCTGGCACAAATGGACAATTCATGTAAATGTACAATCTGGACTTTTGTAAATGACGGCAACAATTTTGTTGTGAAGACTTCACTTGAGACACAAAGAAAGGCTCTGTCTGTGAACATCTGAGCTAAAAAAATATTAGTCTTATACTTGGGCATTTCCTAGGCAGGGGGACTTCTACAGAGAGATCCAAAAGGAGATATTGCAAGTTCCCCTGGGAAAGAAGCTCTGAGCACAGAGGACAGAGTGTGAAAAGGTGTGTAAATAAAGATTAAAAGGCATATCTAAAATGAAAGGAGAGCCAAAGCTGAGGAGCAGGTGGAGGAGGGAGCTATACAAAGTGAGCAAGATGAGCTTGCCAAGATTGGGACAATAGATGTCACATACAGTCAGACTAGTGTGGTGGGTTGACCCTGGATGGATACCAGGTGCCCACTAAAGACACTCTGTCACTCCCCTCCTCAGCTGGACAGGGGAGAGAAAATACAATGAAAGGCTCGTGGTTTGAGATAAGGACAGGGAGATCTCTCAGCAATTACTGTCATGGGCAGAACAGACTTGACTTGGGGAAATCAGTTTATTACCAATCAAATCAGAGTAGGATAATGAGAAATAAAATCAAATCTTAGAAACACTTTCCCCCCACCCCTCCCTTCTTCATGGGCTCAACTTCACTCCTGATTTCCTCTACCTCCTGCCTCGAGCAGCGCAGGGGAATGGGGAATGGGGAATGGGGGTTGTGATCAGTTCCTCACACACTGTGTCTGCCACTCCCTCCTCCTCACACTCTTCCCCAGCTCCAGCATGGGGTCCTCCATGAACTCAGCATGAATACTTCCCATGGGCTACAGTTCTTCACAAACTGCTCCAGTGTGGGTCTGTTCCATGGGGTGCAGTCCTTCAGGAACAGACTGCTCCAGCATGGGTCCCTGCTTTGGTCACAAGTCCTGCCAGCAAACCTGCTCCAGCTTGGGCTCCTCTCCCCATGGGTCCACAGGTCCTGCCAGGCGCCTGCTCCAGCACAGGATTCCCATGGGGTCACAGTCTCTTTCAGGTTCATCCACTTGCTCCAGAGTGGGGTCCTCCATGGGCTGCAGGTGGATATCTGCTCCACTGTTAACCTTCATGGGCTGCAGGGTGACAGCCTGCATCACCATGGTCTTCACCACAGGCTGCAGGGGAATCTCTGCTCCGGTGTCCAGAGCACCTCCTGCCCTTCACTGACCTTGGTGTCTGCAGGGCTGTTTCTCTCACATATCCTCATTCCCATTGCTGTTGAACAGCAACTTTGTCCCTTTCTTAAATATGTTATCACAGAAGTGCTACCACTGTCAGTGAGTGGCTCAGCCTTGACCAGCGGCGGGTCCATCTTGGAGCCATCTGGCTTTGGCTCTGTTGGACATAGGGAAAGTTTCTAGCAGCTTCTTACAGAAGCCTCCTCCAACAGATCCACGTCTTTCCTGTGCTGAGGATTCCAAAGCTGGATGCACTACTCCAGGTGGCGTCTCATGAGAGCTGAGTAGAGAGATACAATCAAATCCTTCGACCTGCTGGCCATGCTTCCTGTTACAATATGCTTTCTTGGCAGCAAGTGCATATTGCCCACTTGTATCCCCAAATCCTTCCCTGCAGGGCAGCTCTCAGTCTATTCCTCCCCCAGTCTGTACTCAAATTGGGGATTGTCCTCACCCAAGTGCAGGACCTTGCACTTGGCCTTGTTGAACTTCATGAGATTCATGTGGGCCCACTCCTCAAGCCTGTCAAGGTCCCTCTGGATGGCATCCCTTACCTCAGGCGTGTCAGCTGTACCACTCAGCTTGGTGACACCTGCAAACTTGCTGAGGGTGGACTCAATCCCACTGTCTATGTTATTGATCCAGATATTAAATAATATTGGACCCAGTATATACCCTTGGACGTTGAGCCATTGAGCATAATGTTTTAGGTATGTCAATCCAGCCAGTTCCTTATCCATCTAACAGGCCACCCATCAAACCCATATCTCTTCAATTTAGAGGTAAGAATGTGTGGGGGCCATATCAAAGGCATTACAGAAGGCCATGTAGATGACATCTGTAGTAGGTCTTCCCTTGTCCACTGACACAGTCTTTCCATCTTAGAAGACCACTATGTTAGTCAGGCACAATTTTCCCTTGGTGAAGACAGGCTGGCTTTCTATAATCACCTCGTTGTCTTCCATATGTTTTGAACTACCTTTCAGGAGGATCTGCTCCATGATCTTACAAAAAAACCCAAACAAAACCAATAGTGCAGGGGATGAGCCTTGCACTGGGAAAACCACCTGCTTGATCATGGTGTCTCCCATACCAGGTAAGTATTTGCTTCCTGAAATTTACCTCTACTCCCTTTCATAGGAGAGTATAACATGGTTTTGAATCACTTGTGTCAGAGGTTTAAAGATAACTGTTGGAATCAGATTGTAATTGTGTCTTGGCATTTCAGATGATTGTGTCATTAAATAATTATCAGCCCAGACAAATTATACTGAGTAAATGCTTTGTGTTATTTGGACTTCAGAGGAATGACAGCAGAGAAGAGGCTGGTAAAGCAAGAGCATTTCAAACATTGATATTTGTGTAATAACTCGGGGATTTGCTTTCTTCCTGAAAAGCAGGGATGTACAGACACACTTTCCTTTTTGAAAGACTCCATTCTTTTCCCTTTGTGCTAAACAACTCCAAAGGTGCAAAAGCATGGAAGGTTGGAAGGGAACATCAGCAGCTGTTTACATGAGAGACCAGAAATTATAGAGCAAGCTTGAGTGCTGTTTTCATTTCAAAAGTGTGATACACTTGACAGTATCTCTCAGTCTTTTGAAGAGATTTGGGTCAAGAGGAGAATGTATTTCTCAAGGACCTGCTTAGGAAAGTGTTTTACTCAACAACAACAACATAGACACTACATTTATTTTAATACAGCATATGTTGCAATACTGAACTTCTCAACACCTTGATGATAAGGGGGACAAAAGACACAACACTTCCAGGAGGCAGAACAGCGGTATATGCTTATCACTGTTTTCATGATCTGCTTGACCCTCCAGCTAAAGCTAGACCCTTCAATCTACCTTAAAGGTAGATGCTCTCTGTCCCACAACCTCTAGTTACCCATTATGATTTACAGTGAGAAAGTGATTTGAAATAGTTGTGCTCTAAACCAGTCCTTCTTGCTTGTTGTTTGCACTGAGGGGGGATTTAGAAGCCCAGCAGTTTTGGACTTTCTGCGACCCTCCTATCGAAAGACAGTTTGGGGGCTGAAGGCTATAAAAGCTAAGATTAGAATAAGGCAGAAAAAGAAAATAACACATGAAGACCGGGAAAACGAAGCTGGGCATGACAGGGCACTCTGTGGTGTATCACTCCCAGGGTCACAGCGCGGTGGCTGTCTCTGTGTTGATACGACAGAGGCCCCTAACACCCATTTGTCCCCTTGACCTCTTTTCCCTTTGTGAACTGAAACCAAAGCCTGTCACAAATTAAACCAAGCAACTCTATAAAAAATCTTGTTCCTGGGTAGAAAAACCGTCTCTTGTACTGTGAGGGCTGCCTCTGCGTCCTTTCATTTCAGCCTGGAGCCACATGTAATCCTAGTGCATTCAGTTTCCATGGGAGGTGGACTTTTCATTTCAGTGGACTCATTTTAACATGCTTCTGTGTTAAAAAAGTAAACCTGAAAGCAATTAAGCAGAGCCTGTTACAGGTAAAATTAAGTAGGTAAAATCACTTCAGTTTTCACCAACGCAAATCACTGGTTCTGCTGGTTAAAATACCTCCAGCTGATTTGAAAGCAAGAGCCAACGTTCAGCATTGCACAGATGCACAAAAAGGTGTGAAATCTGCAGGCATCTGATGAAATTAGTACAGACTTCCACAAAACACTGAAAATGGCCTTATGAGGAATGTCATAAGAAGCCTGGGAATGGAGTTTGGGGCAGGACCCAGGCTCAGGCCAGGGCTTGCTGGGGAGCAGCTGCAGCTGAGCCTGAGGGCAGCTCACCCTTGCACTGCATCATGCTTGGGGGTGCAGCCCCCTGGCCGCTGTGCTGCCATGCTGGGGGTCTGGCCAGCCCCACCTCTACCTCTTCCAGCCCATCTGAAGGTGGTGCAGGACATGTCAGAAAAATTGCAAAGCAAGATACTGCTCATTTCTTTTTCTCATTTAGTGTATGTTGATGACCCATCTAAATAATTTCCAAGACAAAATAAATTTGAAAATGAAACGACACCACGGCTCTGCTCCCATTTCATTGATTTGCCTTCAGACTACTCTGCCCCTATTGCTACAGAGCTGGGCTGGGGTTTCTCTTTGTCTGTTGTTAAGTCCCAAGCTGGCTCGATGGACTCTAACCTCAGTCATTAATATCAATTACCATAAGGACAGCTGCCTTGTTCTCCTTGTCAGAACTTCAGCACGGAGGGTAATAGATGGCTTCGGGCTGGCCTCCTGCCAAGAGGGCTCCATTGTTTTCATCTGTGATACACGAGGAAGAAAATAATGGGGTTAAATTAATTTGATTAGACCGAGCTCAGCCTAGCGTAGCATTCAGGCTCTAATTTTGCTCTTCTACAGTATGATTTTACATCCCTGAAATCAGCACAGGTTTAGCTATTGATTTAAGGCTTATTTAGAAAGTCAATCACTCCTTTTAAGCTTTATAGCCTCCACCTAGACTCTCTCAGAGCTGGGCATGTTGACTTTATATTATATATATTCTATTTTTATTAACAAATATGAAATAAGTTTTGAAAGAAAAAGATGGAGATCTATTATTTCCAGACAGTGACATTTTTGCAGCTTGGCAAAGCAGTGAGTATTTAATACAGAAATTCTTCCTCCTGACACACATCGCCTGGTTTTTTTCCTTCTCATGCACAGTGTAGCATCTTCTGCCAGTTCTGCACTTGTACCAGCCACAGAAGCCTCACACGCCGGCACAGCAAAAGCCTACAAAAGAATCAAATAAAGAATAGTGGAGAATGTCTTACACAGATCTTTGTCACATACAAGAGAGCCACAGTGTGCACCAAAGAGATTTTTGCTGAGAGAAAAGGAGAAAAAATGTGACAGCTTAATATATGTACTGTTAAAGTTAATGGGAAAAATCCAAATGGCTTTAGTCAGTCTTGTGCGGGGCTCCAGTCTTTTACTGCAGAGATTTTAGGTTCTAAGAGCTGTATCCTTGCTTGGTGTCAGTTGGCATAATTCCATCTGGAGCTCCACCAGTCTACCCTTTTGAATGTCTAGCCCATGTGAGGTGCTAGCTTTATTTCAACACTGAATGAACTGATTAAAGAAGAAAATCACTATATAAAATGCTCAAAGAGACCATGAAGTTGAATCTGGCTCTGTTGCAGATGTAGAAACTCCATAGCAGCATTGTATAAGGAGCTATTCATGTTTAAATGTGCTGGCAGAAAAAAAAACAGGCTGTGGCATAGTAAATAACTATTTTGAGCATTTACAGAACCCCAATGAGGCCAACCTAGAGAATTTTGCATTTTCAGATGTGAAGATTGCTATTTTTCAATTCAATTTACATAATTACTATAACAAAATGTATATAATTTCACAAAGACAGACATGACTTTTTTGACACAACAAAATTGCTATTACATATTAATGCTAGAAATCTATCAGGGTGAAATTTTATGTAATGAGGAATTTTTGTGCCATTAGATTTGAAGAAGGCTCTATGGATTATCTTACTGGAAAGATGAACACCAAAGATGCAGAGATACAACAGTGATGAGCTCTGAATCAATACGCTGCTAAATTAAGCAACAAATCTGGCCATTAGACCAAGAAAACCACTGGAAAAACCTGCTCCATGGAGAATGACTGCATAGAACCTCATTCAGATGGGCAACCATATCAGCCAGGCTGGCCTACTTGAAGAGGAGTCTCCAGGTGTGGTTGATTTAAAAAAAAAAAAAAAAAAAGCAAAGATGTGCAAGGGGAAATATTTAGCAATTCAGTAAATCAGCAATATTTACAGACATGCTTACCCTGTTATCTCAAAAAGGGCACTTTTCATGGCAGCAGAAGGAAGCATATATACCATCTTTTGTAGGTTTCAGCTTTCAGCTATGCACTTGTGTCAAGGACTAGTTTTTATTATGTGTGTAGAGTCATCCTCCCACAATGAGCTTCATCAAATCCTTATCAAAAGTTTTAGGGCAAGGAGAAATAAGTGAACATACTTTTCTACCTGTTAGGACCTGTAAGACTGTGTATTCACAGCAACACTGAACTAGTTCAACTTCTGAGTACATTTCACAGGCTGTACAAAGGGGGCAAAAAAAAAAAAAGGAGAGCACTTTTCCCTACCCCTGAGAAATATCCAGAAATCGAGAGGTCTGACATGAATCTAAAGTTTCCTGACATCTTCCTTCCTGCTATGCAGACTGTTGGTGCAATAACAAATACTTTGGTATGTTAAGCTAGGGTAGTAGGTTTTTTATATCTTCCAGTGGGTGCTGTGGATGGATTTGTAACCACCTCGACTAGCTGAAGGACATTTAAGAGCAGATGTTTAAGCATAAATTTTTCTGTAATGTAAGACCTCGCCCAGCTGTAAAACCTATTCATGCTGAAAAAAACATTGTGAGGTATCTGAGGATCTTCTGGAATTATGGTTACTATAAATTGAGAGTAGTAAAGATTGTTGGCTAAGCTTGAATAAGGGGAACGGCACTTGGCTTTCTTATACACAATGGAATTTGTAATAAGAGATGTTCTGCCATCTTCATTTTATCCCATAAATGTAGAGGCACATGTATAAAAACAACTGACAGTTTAAAAATAGTGGAGCTGAAGGCCATAAGGCAGAGAGATTTGTGGCTGCTCCTATAGTTTCCTGTTCATGTAGCATGAAGGAAGACAAAATGTCAAAACAGAACCGAGAAAAGAAAAAGTCATGCTGTCCTTTCTGTCTCAGGAGCAGATTTACCCTCCCAAGAGCAGGGACCGGCTCTTGGGCTCTCTGTGTATTTTGTGGAGAAGCTTGAGGTAAAAAAACCCATGGAGCTGCAAACATGGCAAAGCCTCCTGGAAAGTAAACACCGCACAGATAAAAACAGGTTCATTGAGTATTTCCAGAGGAAGAAAAAGATCAGTTATCTGAAGGAAAGCAAGTTCTGACTCAATTTATTTCTGTTTCTGGAAACAAAATGAGGGTTTCTCACTAAGCAGCTCAGCAAGCTGCAAAACATCAGCAACTTCAAAGGAAGAGGGGGCTGCTACTGGTTTGCTCCATTCAACAGGAGTGCTTGGTCTGCTCCAAGGAACAGCCCTGCTGCTTTCCTAACTCCATTCTAATCTCTCCTGGGCTGTTTGCAGCCACAGCAGCAGAAAAAGAGGGCTGCCAAGGACTTGCCTATGCCTTCTGAATTAGTCGGCCTGTTTGAGCAAGAGAGAGGCCTTATAGCCCCCGCGGAGACATGCTGTCCTCTGTCAGCTGCCAGTGGCACCAAGCTGCTCTTTGCCAGCTCTCTTCTCTTTGTTGTGTGTTGGAAGGTCCCTGCTGGGGACTCCCCTGTGACCCTGGTGCAGCGCAGAGATTGAATTGCACATAATGTGCTGCTGGTTCCCCTGCAGGTGCCAGGGAGCGGAGTGGAAGCATGCAGGTGACAGTACCTAATCCCATGCACATTTTTGTGTGGCAAGAGGTTACGGCAATGGATCCCTGGTGGCAGGTGTGGTAAAGGCCTGGGAAAGTTGGGAAATGCATCTCCAAGGAAGGGTGAGGGTGCTGGGGAGTTGCTTGTCTCACTGGCAGAGGCGAGGGGGAACAGAAGGGAAGGATATCTGGTGCTGCCCTCTACTGTCACCTTACAGCAGGCTGGGAGATCCTCCAAGTGGAGTTCCTACATGTCCTCCGGTCAAGCATCGCAGGAGCACATATTGCTCAGCCTGGCTATTATCCACCAAAATGTTCGTTTAGGAGCTCAACCTGTTTGCCATGGTTTGCTCTAAAAATGATTTTGCTCGTCCATCTTAGCTTGGAGTTCCTCCTTATTGCAGAGTGGTGTCTTCAGCCTGACCTTGGCCGGTGCTGTGCAGCAGTGCTGGGTGCTTTGTGTCCCAGTAGCATGAGTGAATCAGCAGCGGTGGAAAGTATGGGCCTTGCAGGGGGGGTGGGGTGTCACACCGGGAGGGGCTCGTGGGGGCCTGCTCAGAGAGCAGCTTTGAGCCCCACTTTACAGCCTCACCCTCCATGCTCCACTGACCTGGTGCTGGAGAGCTGCAAGCAGGCTCTGGCACGTGCAAGCACCTTACCTGCCTGCTGATGACACTGTGCTGGGAAAGCTTTTTAGGAGAAACAACCTGCAGTCCTGCTTTGAGTTTTTGGAAGCTGTTCAACATTATTTCCACATTGCCAGGAAAACACATGGCCCAAACTTAGGAGCTTAATAATCACTTTAGCCCTCAACAGCAACTGATAGTGGCTTATCTTCTCAGGCTTGTCTACATTGCCTACTAAATGATAATCCTAATTACAGCCCTAATTATGTTTCTGCCCAGAATATTTGTAGATAACCTTAACTCTTGATCTGTTTAGTCTAGTTTTCCAGGTGGCAACAGATTTAAAAACAGGTTTTTAAACAAGATATGACTATTACATTTCTAATAATAGGAGAGTGTGATCTCAACATTGCCTGTTATTTACTGGCACGTGGTACAATCAGTTGACAGTGGTGGTTGTGAACACAAGCTTATAAATACAAGTTCACTTTTTAATTGCCTGATTTAACTCTTTGCATAGTGAATTGGATCTGAGGTTTTGGGGGTTTTTGTTTGTTTGTTTGTTTGTTTTTTAATTCCTCTGCTGAAATAACAGTATTTCAGACACTTTCAGTATTTCAGATATTTCAGATTAGGAGCACGTATCTTGTGTGCCAGGCATTGTTTTGAAACTTGTCTCTCAAGAAACCACTGGGGTCCTGGGCAACACATACCTTTTTTTGTCCCAGCTCTTTTATCTCTTACAGGAATATCTGAGGTAGAGATGTGCTCTTATGGGTTCAGTCTTCACTCTCCAGATGTTCCCTGGAGCACAGTATTTGTGGCCAAGATTACAACAAGAGTCGTAAAAAAGACTTGAGGTCTACAGAAAATGCCTTACAGGGAAAGCCTTGAAGAGCCTGAAGGTCTGCTTAGCAAAATCACGGCTTAAATGGTCAGTCAGTTGGCTTGAATGGTCAGTTAAAGGTCAGTCTCACTTCTGTTCCTGGTAAAATTATGGAGAAGATTATTCTGGTGGTTAGTGAAAAACACCTGAAAGACAACACAGTCATTGGTCCTAGCCAGCATGGGTTCATGAGGGGAAAGTCCTGCCTAACAGATTTTATTTCCTTCTATGACAAAGTTACCCACCTAGGTGACCAAGGGAAGCCAGTCAATGTAATCTTTTTGGATTTCAGTAAAGCTTTCAGTACTGTCTCTCACAGTGTCCTCCTGGACAAAATGTCCAGCATACGGCAGGATAAACGCCTAATGTAGTGGGTGAGCAATTGGCCAACGGCTCAGGCTCAAAGGGTCATGGTAAATGGGATTACATAGGGCTGGCGGCCAGTCACTAGTGGGGTTCCACAGGGATCCATCTTAGGGCCGGTACTCTTTAATCTCTTTGTAAATGACTTGGATGCAGGACTGGAAGGAATACTAATTAAGTTTGTTGATGACATGAAATTGGGAGGAGCTGTTGACACTCTCAAGGCCAGAGAAGCCCTGCAGAGAGCTCTGGACAGACTGGAGAGATGGGCAATCACCAATATTATGAAGTTTAACAAGAGCAAGTGCAGAATTTTACACCTGGACCATGGCAACCCTGGATGTACAGACACACTGGGGAACGAGAGGCTGCAGAGCAGCCCTGCAGAGAGGGACCTGGGGGTTCTGGTCAACGATATGTTGAACATGAGCCGATAGTGTGCCCTGGCAGCCAAGAGGGCCAACGATGTCCTGGGGTGCATCAAGCACTGCATTGCAGCCGGTCATGGGAGGCGATTGTCCCACTCTACTCTGTGCTGGTACAGCCTCACCTTGAGTGCTGTGTGCAGTTCTGAGTGCCACAGTACATTAAGGATATAAAGCTACTACAAAGTGTCCAGAGGAGGGCCACGAGGTTGGTGAAGTGTTTAGAGGAGAAACCGTATGAGGAGTGACCAAAGTCACTTGGTTTGTTCAGCCTGGAGAAGAGGAGACTGAGGGGAGACCTCATTGCAGTCTGCAGCTTCCTCACAAGGGGAGGAGGAGGGGCAGGCGCTGATCTCTTCTCTCTGGTGACCAACGACAGGACCTGAGGGAATGGCAGGAAGACATGCCAGGGGAAGTTTAGGTTGGATATTAGGAAAAGGTTCTTCACCCAGAGGGTGGTGGAGCACTGGAACAGGCTCTGCATGGAGGCAGTCAGACAGGCTAATGCACTTTCTTATTTGCTCATGCCTAGTTCCTCCCCACTTACTGACTTACTATGGGTTAGTTTGGGTTCAGGAAGCAGGATTTGTTAAGGCATTTGGAATTTTCCTGACAGATACTGAGGGGTCATCTAATCACCATTTGTCATCATCATCTGTAGGTAATTACTACTTCTTATTAGTCCTTAAAACCATGGAAAACTTTGCTGCTTTAGTAAAATTTTTCGATGTGCAGAAACTGATTAGCAGATCAAATAAAAGGTTTGTGCATCTGAGCAATGAGGTTGCCACAAGGTCCAGCTTTAAGCCTCAGCTTCAAAGTGTAATTTATAACCCAATGTGAGATGCATAGACCCTGCATAGTGCTTGGGAGAGGTGATCAAACCTGGAAAATGATCCAAAATAGCTGAACACTGAGTAGAGGGCTGATTAAAGGTGATAAACACTAGCCCAGGGATAGATGACAATGAAAGGCCAGTGTCAAGGATTCCCCTTTGAATTATTTTTCATTGACCAGAACAGGGGAATGATCTTGGACCCAGGGCTTTTTCCTCCAAAGTAAGTGCCAGACCTGCTGCCCCTTCCTGTGTTTTCTCTCTTCATTTTGATATTCATTTCACATTTTGTATCACTCCCAGGGGAGCAGAGGGGAGTGCAGCCCCATGAGTGGACCCAGAGAAGTGGAAAGTGGGAAGTGGAACCACCTCAGGATAGGCAGGATGAGCTATGTCAGTGCAGGGTGGCACTGGATTCTGCTGTCTGGCTGCCTGCAGACATTCACTGACCAACAGTTTCCTCAGCGCCAGGCTACATGTTCAAATCGCATGGGACTGAGGGGTACCAGGAATATACCATACAAACTGAGGGACAGGCAAGCTCCAACACTACCTGCAGGTCAATGATAAGAGTAGTGTCCAGCAGTCCCAGGCTCCCTTGTAGGAATGAAACCAAATTCTCCTTTGCTGGGCCCCTTCCACCTGTAGCTAAAGATCTGGATTTCACATCAGCCTCTGCATTGCCTCAACCCAGCTTTCAGGTAACCTCACCTCAGCAATAATAGCTGCCTTTAAACCCCTTAAGACCTCCTTCAGTCTGTGGCTGATAGGCTCTTGTTGGCCTTTTTCCCTCCCAGAAAAGTAACAGTGAAAACCTACTGCCAGTAATGGGATAAGCAACACCAGCATGACAACACCTGAAGACCCAGAGGTCTCTGCCACTGGCAATCTTATTGCACTGAACGTGCTAACACAAAATAGCTGTTACCTGAGAGCACTCACTAGAGGTGGTCCTCAAGGAGCCTAGTCAAGACAATTCCTGTTTTCTGCCCCTTGCCTGAGCTTAGAGACAAAGTGCTCCAGATGTGGTCTTACAAGCGCCAGACAGCGGAAGAGGCACTTTCCTGGACCTATCTGGCTAGAGTCTTGCTAAGGCAGCCCAGGAGGTAGTTGACCTTCTTTGCAGCAAGGGCATGTTGCCCTTGTTTCCCACGAGATCCTTTTATGCAAAGCTCTTTCACAGACAAACATGTCTCAGACTGTCCTGCTTCCATCCCAGATGCAAGACTTCCTCTTGCTGAACTTTACAACGTTCCTTTTGGCTTGTTTCTCCAGCCTGTCCAGGCTCCTCTGAATTGTGGCCCACAAAATTGCTGAGGGCATGTTCCGCCCCATTATCCATATTGTTAACGAAGACATGAGAAAACAAGTACTTGTCCCAGTACTGATCCTTCAGGGACCCCAGTAGTAACTGTGTAAGAACTGACCGCAACATCTCAGAAGTGAGCAGCTCCTGCAGAAGTGAAAGGTTTCAGAATCATAGAATCATTAAGATTGGAAAAGACCTCTAGGGTCATCAAGTGCAACTGTCAATCCAACACTACCATGCCTCCTAAACCATGCCCAAAAAATGCCTGAAAATATTTTGTTATTGTGCCTGAAAATTTTTATTGCCTAGAACCAAGGCAGCTGTAACACTTCAAGGGATGCAGAAGATGCAGAGCTGAGCCAAGCTCCCTCTCAGGTCTCACGCTACACTCCCAGGCCATATATGCATTTTTTAAAGAAGCTGGAAGGGACAATTTCTTAGCTGGTATCAATCAGAATAGCTTGCTGGGATGATGCTGAAGAGATGCAGATAACCCTGGATCTTCCGCTCCTCCCAGAAGAGGGTTCAACCCAGTAAATTCCATTACCTTAAATTGATCTGGGCAGGATAAGCCCCAGTGAGCTTCATTGTTAAAAAATCTTTACTGTAATTTTTAGGGAAGGAAAAATAAGCATGCTGTTTTAAAGATGACTTCCACTGTAGAGTTGCATTCTCCATTAGGCTGCCTTTCATTTTGTTTCCAATGTTTGGTATCTCCATCAACATGTTAGGTGCAGGTCTGACAGACAGCTGCTATTCTTGGTCTTGTCAACACATTTCACTGTAGTAAAATGACAGTCACAGCTGTGACTCATTACAAGAAAACGGCCTAAATATAAAATAAAGACTGGGTCAAAAAAGCCACAAGAGTTAAAAAGAGGCTGAGATTAATAGCATGACTAAGAACAGGCCTAGGCTTTGTGAAGCAGATGAGAAAGGCTGCTATTGCTTTCCCCATCTTCCAAATAAGTATAGAGCAAGACTTTCCGAGAAAAGGTTTCCCTTCAAGGAGTGAGTCCGTCAGCCCTCGCCAAGAGCCTTAGAACACCTGCAGACTCGGTTCCTGGATGCGCCCATGCACAGCGCAGAAGCAGACTGAATTATGGCAGAAAGATAACAAAGTGACTATGTGCACCCACAATTTTGATCTCTTTTTATGGGAAGTTAGTCATGCTTTACGGTAGGGTGTATTCATTAATAGGTTAAGAAATGATTCTTGCATCTTTTAATAAATTACTAATTTTGTAGAGTCCAACAGTTTCTGAATCACTTATCAGAAGAACTTCCTACCAGCTTTAACACTTTCTCTCTGTTTCAGTAAAGCTGCTTTAAAAAGTCATGCTGTTCATGTCTTCAACATTGTTTATAAACTGTATTATAGTCATATCTAAAATAGAGGCCAAAAAAAATTTATGACCTAGTGGCAACAAGTGGCTTAACGTGCAGGCCTCAGCATCATGGGTCCTTGACTTCTATATCCATCCCTGTTAATGACTCACTGAAAAGTGCTCTGTGAGGTCTCATTTCATCTCCTCTATCCCCATGCCCCCACAATGGCAATCTGAGGTGTGTGCGTAATACCCTGAAGAAATAAAGCTTAACATTTAGGGCTGTGGTCAAAATTTCTCTTCTTTCTGAGGGCACTGCAGTGCTATTTTATATGGTAGACCTTACATGCTTCTCTATGGTAGTCTTACATTCTTCAACTATAACTCAAAACTAAATAGAAAAGCAGTTCTCCCATTCACCATGTGGCACAGAGATTTTGGATTCCATGAACAGATTGCTGTGGCTATAGCACTGGAGAAAGCTGAATGTAGGCTTGTAGAGGGGCTGCCCTTCAGGTCTGCCTCTTCTTCCTACATATTAGAGCTTTGGAATAGCTGTAGATTATCCACAGTGCCTTTTGCCAGCATCAGAGCTGAATATATGGCAGAGGAGGAGAAACAAAGATGAGGGGTTTCAGGGTAGAGCTGATGAGAAGACTCATAGGAAACAGAGCTTGGAAAATCCACCTAGGCCATCCAGCCTACTCCCCACCATTACCACCAACACCATGCCAGAGCAGCAGTTCCTGTCTTTCCCAGCAAACTTTGGCCTAACCCATTCCCCAAATGGAATTTCCAGTTGAAATGTGCGACAGTTCAGATGTGGAAACAGGTTGCCCCATGTGACCTCCTCATTAAAAAAGGGGAGCCAGGTAAAGGTGCAGAACATGCAGAGAAGTGAGTAGATCTGGTGCTACTGAGTAGTGTGTCACACCCATGGGGCATGCCTGATCTCCTTCGCCAGGGAAGAGCTAAAGGTAGGGTGCATGAAAAGAGTAGTCAAACCTATTGCTCAGCAGTGTGAAAGCTGAGGATCTGCTCATTTTTGTACCCAGCTCCTCTGCTGTATTAACAGCATGTCCTCAAAGTGGCCAAGGTCATATCTTTCTCCCAGAGTTCACCTCTGGCCAAACATATGACAATGAAAGATGCAAAGCACCGTACTTCAGGGTGCTCTGAACTCCGAGGATTTAGAGACAGCCTTGAATCTGGGGCTGGCTATGAACATACAGCAGTACGTGACGCAGCATTTGTGGGAGCACAAGCTTCCTTGCCTGTGTAGCCTCTTCCAACACAAAGTTTCTCTTCTGCTGACCGGGAGCAAGAGGGGAGTGAGTGCTGCAGGATCAGAACCTGCCACTCAAGAGTGTGTTCTTCATTTTAAATAGTCTCACTGTGGGAAATCAGTACCAAACAGTAAAAAAATCAAAGTCTGATGCTTTGTAAGAGACATGAAGGTCCTGCTTTATGTAACCATCTTCAGTAGTGTGGAAACTGCTCTGTCTTCCCTGTTCTCTTTGCAGCAAGAGAGTATAAAGTAGCAGAATAACTAAGACTTCTTCCATTGTTCTATAACAGAAAACATTTTTAAAGAAGGGTTGTCACCTCATTAGCTAGTATAACAACCTATATCCTAGTTCCTATATGAAGTTTCACCTCCAGCTCAACCTTCCTGCAGTCACTCAGGCGTAGTGCAAGTTAAGTGAGATTGCAAACATGTGGGAAGAAAGCTGGAGGGATTGTCCACATCCAGATCCTGTGGAAAGTGTGGACTCATATAGAACCTGCTTTGCAGATTAAGCTGCTCTCATCTGCCTTGCTTTAAGCAGAAGGGTTAGCCTAGATGATCTCCTGAGGTCCCTTCCAAATTGAACGGTGATGAGATTCTGTGATCTGGAAAAGTCTGCCAAACACTGGGAAACCAGGTAAAAATGGAAAATTTCTTCCATGCTGGTTTTGTGACTCTATCCCTTAGTTTTCTTTTGTTTTTATTAAAAATAAAACAAAGTGAAACATTTGGCTTCTGGTTGAGCAAAATGTTCTTTTCAACAAGCAAATGAAATATTTCAGTTTTTCATTTTGGCAAGAAAACCCCCAAAATATTGGTTTTGGCTTTAGCTGTGTTTTGCCACTGAACTGCAAAATCAATTATTTGCATAGCCCTAAGTGTAAGGTAAATCTCATCAATCTTCATAAAGAAACTTAACAACCAAATCTATTCAATGAAAGGATACATTTACTGGCAGAGATGTGATATATTAAGACTGTTTTCCAGCAGTTAAGAGTCCTCAAATTCTGCAAAGCCCATGAAAACCAGTACTAGAGGGCAAAGGAGCTCATGTGCTTTAATCTCGTAATAGAAACTACAAATATAACCTCTGGAACTAAATATCACCCTTTGAATGTTTTCTTCTCGAGCCTAGGTCTGCTGCTAAGAGAGAAGGAAATAGAAATGCTCAGTAGCAAATGGTATCCCCGTCACAATCTTTTAGTGTTTCTTGTGTGTATTTAAATGGTTTACGGTATAACTTAATGAAGCTGTTATCTCTTAGCCATAGGATAAATACTTGTCCTGAAAAGCTCAGCTCTTTGCAAAAGCAAACAAGGTTTTTAGAATAGGTTGAGGAAAAATATGAATAATCTTACGAGCATTTTAATGAAAAAAATCCCTCTGTACTTTGACATTTTTTACTAATTCTGCATTTCTGTAAGTCATTTCAGAGCATGATTTCTTTTTTTTTTTTTTCATTTTATGTTCTTAAATGGCAAAATACAAAGCACAGGAAACTGAAGAGGGAATTAGAAGCCCCTGCTCAGTCACAGTTATGGTGCCAATGGGATCACAGAGATGCAGTTGGAGCTTGACTGACTGCTAGTGCCATGGACTGTCTTTAGGAAGGTCAGAGAGAGGAGGTGATGAGGGAGGCTTCAACTCTGGACAAGAGTGGCTTGAGAGTACGAAACTTTGCAGTGAAATGGGTAACAAACCAGTCAACTGATTATTTGTCAGGATCATCCCAACCCTATTCCCTGGGAAGGTTATGGGGCAAATTTTCCTGAAGCCATGTCCAGGCACATGAAGGAGATAAAGATTACTGGGAACAGCCAGCATAGACTTACCAAGGGCAAATGATGCCTGACCAGCACGATTGTGTTCTTTGATGAGATGGCTGGCTCAGAAAACAAGAGAAGACCGTTAGCAAGGCTTCAGCAAGGCTTCAGGCAGTCTCCCATAATGCTGCTGTGGTCAAATTGGGGACATCTGGACTAGGTGGATGGACTACAAGGATGGCAAAAAAACCTGGCTGGGCTGCATCACTTAAAGAATAGAGGCCAATGGCTTGAACTGGTGACCAGTTATAAGTCACATTCCTTAGGATTTGATAAAGGGGCTGATACTGTTCAATATCTTTATTAATGGCATGTATGATGAGACAGAATAAACCCACAGCATGTATGCTAATGACACCAAACTGGGGGAAGAAATAGAAAGTAGGGCTACTATTCAGTGACATCTCAGCAAGCTGATGAAACAAGCTGACAGAAACCTCTTGAAGATCAACAAATGTGAGTGCAAAGGTGGAGTAACACTAAGCACCACTACAGGCTGTGGAAAAACTGCCTGGAAAGCAGCTCTGCAGGCTATAATCTGAGGGTCTAGGTGGACAACAAATTTGGGTGAAGAACGTCAACAGGATCCTGAACGGCATCAGCAAATGTCAGCTGGTTCAGGGAAGTGATTTTTCTTTCCATTTGACACTTGTGAAACCACTCCTGTAGAACTGTGTCCAGTTTGGGTAGTTGTCCAAAGAGGTTGGGGAAATCTGCATCTTTGGGTATAATCAGATCTCGACTGGACAGGTCCCTCCAACCTCTGATCTAGCTTTAAACTTGGCTCTCCTTTGAGAACAGGGCTGGATGAGGTGACTGAAGTGGTCTTTATCATCCTATTTTTTTCTATTAATTTCTACTTAGTTTGACAGTCAGGTATTATTGTTTGAGGCCCCAGTTGCAGTATTGTTTAGAATGGCTGGTGGTTTTTGAGGGTGAAGTGCTCACAGGTGTAGAGGGTAAGCAATGGATGCAGCCTCTCTTCATTGCTACAGTTTATTCTTGCCCAAAAGCACCAAATGTCTAGGCACCTCCTTGAGCTTCCTTACAAAGTGAGCAAAGTGCATAACTGCTTTACATCACAGGTGGTGAAAGACATCCTGGACCAGCTTGCGGATGATCATATCATCACTTCCCACTGCTTGGGAAAGAGTTCTATTCACCAGGTTATCTGCTACTCTTGGTGTAGGCACTGAGAGTGAAACGAAGAGGTCTCTAGAAAACTGAGGCATCTCCAGCCCACATGATTTATTGGATCAATCCTTTAGTGCCTTCTGAATGACACATATCTGAAGTTCTCAGATGAGTAGCAAATGAAGCATATTTTAGCACAGTACTGCAAAAATGTCAGTGACACTTGATAAGCTCATCTGTCAAGCAAAAAGAGAAATCAGCAATAGCTACTGAGAACAAAATGCTCTTTTACATCTGCAAAAAACCAAATGCTTCTGCTGTGTCTCATCAAAGCTAATTTTCCTTGGTTTTAAAGTGTTAAAAAAAATCTAAGACTTTAGCTCACAAAGAAATGATTAATTTTCTTTTTAATAAGCAGTTATGGCATTAGTCATCTCTTCTGATTCACAATGAAAGCTACGGGGCACAGTGGGATGTATTTACCCGGAGAGGTGTTGAATTTCGTCTGACATGTAGACTTTTTAAAGTATTATTACTTGAAGTTTTATGTGTGAAGGAAGAAAGGCACAAAGGCTTCGAAACTGGAAATGGCTGAGTATAGAGAAACAAATGGTGAGTCGGAAAAAATATTCTTCAGAAAGTCCTGGCTCTTCTTACATCAAAGGTCTCTTGTGTTTCTTTCTGCACACTTGTACCCCCTTTAAAACTTCCAGGAATACCAGCTCTGGCCCTCTGTCTCTTGGCAGGAGCTTCCCAAAAGATACCTCTCAACCCATGGCTCACCAGGATATGGTCCTTGTTTTCCTGTGCTTTCCCTGCCAGCTGCTACATATTGCTCAATGTTCACCTTCCTGGCTGTGCAGGCATCCGGTTTTGGTAGCATGGATGAGAGACTGCCTTATTCAAATACCTCCCAGCCACGTACATAGCTCCTGAGAACCAGGCTTAAAGGCATATATGAAGGCATACAATTCCCTTTCTTTCAGGAGTGCCACAACAGCCAGGCTTGGTACCTCCGTTAGGCTATTTCATAGAAACATAGAATCATTAAGGTTGGAAAAGACCTCTAGGATCATCAAGTCCAACCACCAACCGAACACTACCATGTCTCCTAAGCCATGCCCTGAAGTGCCACGTCTACACGTCTTTTAAATGCCACCAGGGATGGTGATTAAACCACTTCCCTGGGCAGCCTGTTCCAATGTTTGACAACCCTTTAGGAAGTTTTTCCTAATATGCAACCTAAACTTCCCCTGGCGCAGCTTGAAGCCATTTCTTCTCGTCCTATCTCTTGTTACTTGGGAGAAGAGTCCGACCCTCACCTCACTTCAACCTCCCTTCAGGTAGTTGTAGAGAGCAATAAGGTCTCCCCTCAGCCTCCTCTTCTCCAGGATAAACAACACCAGTTCCCTCAACCTCTCTTCATAAGACCTGTGCTCCAGACCCTTCACCAACTTCCTTGCCCTTCTCTGGACACACTCCAGCACCTCAATGTCCTTCTTGCAGTGAGGGGCCCAAAACTGCACACAGTAGTCAAGGTGTGGCCTCACCAGTGCTGAGTACAGGGGCACGATCATTTCCCTAGTCCTGCTGGCCACACTATTCCTGATACAAGCCAGGATGCCATTGGCCTTCTTGGCTGCCTGGGCACACTGCTGGCTCATGTTCAGCCGGCTGTTGACCAACACCCCAAGTCTCTTTCTGCCAAGCAGCTCTCCAGCCACTCTTCCCCAAGCCTGCAGCGTTGCATGGGGTTGTTGTGACCCAAGTGCAGGACCCGGCACCTGGCCTTGTTAAACCTCATACAATTGACCTCAGCCCATCGATCCAGCCTGTCCAGGTCTGTCTGCAGAGCCTTCCTACCCTCGAGCAGATCGACACTCCCGCCCAGCTTGGTGTCATCTGCAAACTTACTGAGGGTGCTCTCAACCCCCTCATCCAGATCACTGATAAAGATATTAAACAAGACTGGCCCCAACACTGAGCCCTGGGGAACACAACTCGTGACTGGGCACCAACTGGATTTAGCTCCGTTCACCACAACTCTCTGAGCTCGGCCATTCAGCCAGGTTTTTACCCATCGAAGAATACACCCGTCCAAGCCATGAGCTACCAGCCTCTTTAGGAGGATGCTGTTGGAGACAGTATCAAAGGCTTTGCTAATGTCCAGGTAGACAATATCCACAGCCTTTTCCCTCATCCATTATGCGGACCATCCTGTCATAGAAAAAGATCAGGTTGGTCAGGCAGGACCTGCCTTTCATGAAGCCATGCTGACTGGGCCTGATCACTTGGTTGTCCTGCACCTGCTTGGTGAGCGCACTCAAGATGAACCGTTCCATAACCTTCCCTGGTACCAAGGTCAAGCTGTCAGGTCTGTAGTTCCCCCGATCCTCCTTCCAGCCCTTCTTGTAGATGGACATCACATCACCAAGCCTCCAGATATCTGGGACCTCCAGATGGAGAGGGCTGGGGTGCTGGTCCTCTCATAGGAGGTCTGGGTCATGATGTGACAAGGATCTTTAGCAGACCTATGCTTATGTGCTCTCTGATTTTTTGCTGATGGGTTGGGGACAGTTTCTAAACCACAAATTTGTCCCAAACGTCACCAGTTTTTACACATATGTTATGCATAAGGTGGTGGGTACCATTAGCATCCCTCTGTCTTTAAATACAGCTCTGAAGTTAAACTGGCCTTTTCCATGTACGTGCACATTCTAGAAGGGTTTGAAGAGGAATTAAAAATTGATTCTAATTCTATATAGTAAGGAAAAGCAGCTAAATAAAAAGTACTCATAATACTTAATTGTCTGAAGGAAAAGAAACCTGATGGAAAACCAGCAAGTTCTGAAAGTGCAGACTGTGTTGCAATGACTTTAGAAACAAAATACACAAACCTGAAAATGGAGACTGATTTTCCTGCTCCTCCTCAGCTTCCTCACAAGTCAAAGGAGTCAGAAGAGTTACACTAGCCACAGTGAGAAGGTGACTCAAACATAACCCTTTGCTCTCACCTTCCTGTCTCCTTCAAGCAGTCACTTCTCTCTTCAGAGCAGATGTGATGTGTCTAAGCATGTTGCCATGCTTAGATCAATGTTTTAAGGTTGGGGGTTTTTTTGATTGTTTGCTTTAAAAAGAGAGCGCTACCCACTGAATGTATATAATCTTAAACCCCACAGGTCAGAGCTCAAATTAAGAGAGAGGCTGGACTGGATTACAGCTAATAAGTAAATCTTTGAATGAGACAAGTTAGTAAATCATCTTTAAAACATTATACATCTGTATAATACTTGAAACATTCAACGTTTAGACCTTTGGTTTTACTCTTGCACTGTGACTCCTACATAGACCCACCTTTTCCTTTTTTTCTTTAGTCATTATTTCTTCTGCTCGCTTACTTGTGTTAGGTTGGTTTTTTTTAAGATTGTTTTGCATTTTTATCAGCCTGCAGACATTTTAGCTTGTTAGTCAGTTAAAAAATCTGTACCTGAAATTTCAGAGTAGCTCAAAAGCTTGCAAAGTTTAATGCTTATAAAAGTGAAAAAGCAACAGCACTGGCCTGACTCATACCCTGTAGGAGTAGGTGCTAGCATAAACCTCCCCACATATATCTGCTGGTTCATCTCAGCCCTTTTAACAAGCTGCAGTCTGTATTAACTCATTACAGTGCAGTAATCGCAAGATTTGTAAGAGACTCTTTCCTTTCCTGGGTGAAGACAGCTTCTTCAGCAGCTACTGAACTGAATGTTAGTGTTAGCAGTTTATATTATTGTATGCTATTAGAGTGCTTGAGCCAAAATGTGTCAGGTTTTGTGTTGAAAAATACTGTATGTGTTAGTAAATTTATAACTCACCAACCCCTTGCCAGATTTAGGGTGGATGTTGTATTTGCATGTGGTATGTTCCCTGCCTGCCTAGCCTCTCTTGTGCCCTACAGATACAGCCTGACCTGTGGCAGAAGCTCTGTTTCAAATATCTGACCAAAAGGATCATTTCTGCCCAAACACAACATGGATGTGGGAAATATACCCATATAAGAAGTGCTCTGTCATGCCTTTGCTTTGCATGGTGCTGCAGGAGTATTCAGGTAGATGGTACTTGGTTGCCACCTCTCCCCATGCAGAGTGTGCTGGGTGCCAGGGGTAGGCCAGGAGGTAAGTCATGCCATTTGGCTTGGACCTATATCGTAACTCTTGCTGGCACCGACCAACGAGGAATATTTATTCTGAATACCACTGTGCTGCTCTGGTCTGTGGCCAAGAGAGAAAAACAGGAGGAGGACCAGAAATCCTGTGCTTTGCTTTGAAAGTTCCTCCGTAGTTGCGTTTCCTCTCCAACAGGCCCCTAAAGGAGATGAGATGAGCATATGTTTATGTTTCCCTGTTGTTTTTTTTTTAAATGATCTTCATTTAAAGTGTTCATTCCGATTTTGTTAGTGGATTTTTATTTGGCTACTCAAAGTGTGTTCAAAGTCCTTTTCTCTCCACCCCCTTCCTGTTTTGGTTTTTTCCTTTTTTCTTTAGTGGTGTGAACATAAGTTATTGTAATTATTCTACTAGGACTATTCAAAATTTTTGTCTCTGCACTTGACTTCCTAGGTCCCTGTAGAACTGGTCTCATGTGCAGAAATCCACCATTTTGGAGAAAACAGGTGTAACAAAGGATGCTTGTTTAGGGCACTTTGGCCTTCAGGAAGAACAAGGGTCGAGATCACCAACAGGAGTGAGGTACCTGAGTGAGTTTAACAGTCTCGGCTAGCCAGGGTATGGTATGTGGAGCTGCAATGTGCCATATCACAGTATATAATGGGAGGCAAAGTGGCAGAATCTTGTCTAAAGTCACATTCTGGGATACTGCTGAATTTGTAAACCATTTATGCACTTACACAAAAAAAAAAAAAAAGAAAAAGAAAAAGCAAAGGGACAGAGGTGTATTTAGCTGAACTGTGAACAGCCTACTCCAGCATTACCTTGATTTTCTCATACTGATAACATCTGCAAGAAGAGGGTGTTGGAAATGAGAGCAAATCATTTTGCAAAATGAAAAAAAATCACATTCATCAATTTGCAAGTGATATAACTTCTTCTGGTATTTTCCCTTCAAATTAAAAACACTTGTCAGGCAGATTTCCAGCATAACATGTGGTGAATTTGTAGCAAAAATTATGATGAACATAAAGAAAACACTGTCAGGTTCGATTCAGCTCTATATTTGGGGTTTGGAGAAAAAAAAAGGGGGGGGACCAAAACCAATAGAAAGACTTATGGCTGGTTTGTTTTTTAACTTCAACAAAAATGGTTAAGGAAAACAAGAATGCAAACACTCTTGGTGGGGTGACCGTGAGTCACACTGCAGCTCTGTGTTGGTGCAGAGGTCCTTCAGCCACGGGACTGAGCTCCTCCTGGGACGCAGACCGCTGCAAAGTCTACGTGACCCAGCACAGGTTCGGCAGCTATGGCTTCCTCTGTGTTACCCGCCTCCCTCCCCCCAAAAAAAGTCTATAGGCACCTGTCTAAAAAACATGGCTTAAAAAAGCAGCTTGGCTGGCAGCCATCTTCTCCTCTGGGACAAATGAAGGAGAAGGGAGGGGGAGCTTTTACAGTGAAATTTAAGCATAAGATTTGAGTGCTCTTTAATGTTTTTACCCCAGCTGTTGTCCTATGGCCATGAGTCTGATGTGCAGCTGGCACTACCCATACACGACCCCAGTGCAAGTCCCCAAAAGTGGACCCCTGCTGAGGAGTCTTGTGGGTGAGAAGTGGCCAGGGTTTGGAGAGGCAAAATGTTTTTTTTCATCAGAAAATACCAATAGGTTAAACCTGACACTTATAGTGAAAAAATGTCAGAGGCGCAGACGAAAAGCTGGTGGCGAGAATAGCCCATCTCCCCCTGCCCCCCAGGGGTGGTTGGAAACCTCACTCAGCCTCTATGAGCATTTTCCAGGTTTTCTCTGTAAAAATAGCGAGTGAACTTTGGGTTGTGTGAGTGGGTCAAGCTATATTCAAGTCCAATTTTAACGAGCTGGGCACTTGCAGTCAATAACTCCACGGCCATCCTGTAATCAAACATGGTTATTTTAAAAACCAAAAGCTTCTGTGGGGCAGAGACGGGCATCAGTTCAGCCACTGTATCTTTCCCAGTCCCTGCCAAGCATCCTGAGGTGGGCCAGGGATGCACTAATTAAAAGAAAATACAGCAGCCTCCGAAAACAGGATGCTACAAAAAAGGCATTAAAGAATCCACTGCATAACCATAAGTGACTAATTTAAAAGACAAATTCAGAGTCCTGGGGTGGAGAGAGCCAAATGTTCCTTTTCCTGTCATCAAATGTTATTTACTCTAATGTGCAAACAATGAACAGAAGCCTTTTTTCCACTCCCAAACTGTGTGAATTACTGTTTAAAAGAGTTTTCCGGTGCTGCTGATCAAGTCCACGCACAGAGCTAAAATACAGCCCACCACACGTTGGCATTTATTCCTCTTAATAGCTGAAACACTTCTTTGCTGAAGCCTGCAAACTATGTTTCTTCTCGTTACTTGTCAGAGAGGCTTTTGTCTTTTTAGCACACACTATCAATCTGATCATTTAAAGATTACATGCACTAGTCAATTCACCACCCTGAAACTGGAAGTGTTTTAAGAAGAGCTTAGCAATAGCAGTAAATACAATGTTTCACTCAAGCTGTTAATTATATCCAGGACAGGCTGGGAAATTCTTCACAATAATTGTGAACATTAAGTGCTTGAAAAATAGCTGCTCAGGATATTCTCCTGCAATTAGCACCAATGTATGTGAATGAGAATCATGTATGCCAACAGCCACCCTATTACTTGTCAAATCAAGACATTAAAAATCATCTCAGTGGGATGCAACTTTGCTTATCTGGCTCATACTTGAGATATTATGGTGAACAGCCTGGAAATAATAATAATGAAAAATATGATCTGTTGTGTTACCACTCTGAAGGTCACTTAAAGGCAGTTATTTCATGCAACGCTGCCAATAGGGCGTGTTTATATTCTGGTGCAGACTCAACAATATCAAGGCTATCATGTTTTGGATGGCGTTTTAATGGCAGCAACGAGTTTTTTATTTTGTAGCAGAAGCACCTTAAAACTCTGACAAAAAGTTGGCGACCTCTGATTTTCTTCTTGAACATGCTTTTAAGGTTACGTGCTGACCTCCTTGAAGCCAACAGCAAAACTCCCTGACTTCCACAGGAGACCTCCTTCCACTTTTTTAGGATACTCTGGGGTACCCTGGATATTTGTACTGCCTGGTACTTCTTATTTTGTTACCTATCCAGCCTTACATCTGATTCTGTGCATTAAAGTAGTGCCTGTCTCAAGATGGAGTTGTTATGATGATGATGAAATAAGAGATGTGGTGATCGTTATCACATATCTGTGAAACTAGGACAATGGCTCTGATTTTTTTTATATATACTGCAGTTCTGGGGAATTTATTTGGCTACAGTTCAGAGCATTCAGAAACTGGTCTCCCAATTGTCCTGCCTAGAAGAATTTTACAGCACATCATTTAATCATATACCAACTCCTACAACTTGGCTGCAAGCTTGCTATAACTTTTCTGTAAGTTTGCTCAAATTATGCAGTGTTCAGAACTGTCACTGCAGCGATACTAAATTGCCGTGGCAGCTTTATTGGCATGGCTGCAGACATGTTGCTGGAGAGGCTGAAAGGGCAAGGGATGGGAAGGCAGAAAATGGGCCCAGCAGGAGCAGATACTGACTGTGGTAAGGTTGAGGTTGACCAGGTTAACTTATAGAGCTGCACAACCCCTCCTGAGGCAAACAACCTGAATGTTCCCAACAAGGAAAGCCACATGCTAAAAAGAAGAAAATAATGTGTTATGGTTGGGTTGAGGGTGCCCTATGGAAAAATCCAAGGGGAAATTTAGTCTGCCCGCCAAGGGTACCAAATTTTGACTCTACTGTCAGTGTTTTAGGCTGTTGTTCAGCAAGTCTGGGCTGGGGTATCTATTATAACCACCTAAAGAATCAGTGGCAAGAAGCAGATACCTCTGGAGACTTGCAATGGAGATTGGCTCTGCCCTAATGCTGAGCTAGAGGGTGGCCTGGTCTGCCTGGCTGGGTGTCCACCTTTTACACAGAGACTGGAGGGGCATAAGAGCAGATCTTGGGTGCATCCATTTTCTACCTCTGATGCCTTAGCTTGCCTTTGCATGGTGGCCTTGTGATTAGCACACTCACTGGGGTCTAGAGGACTCTTCCTACCAGGAGATAGCCCCACCTATGAACAGTGGGTTTTCTTGAAAAATGACCTGGATCTCAGGCTAACTGACAGGATACCGCCTGTCAGGCATGAGAGGATGGACCTAGCCATTATTTCAAAGGAAGTGTGATATAGTTTCTGTGCTTGGAACAGTTTTGTGTTTGCTGCTATGGCAATAGTGAAGAAACAACCAGAAACAAAGAAGACAGGAAGCGTTACTCCCTTGGGCACATCCTAATTTATGTAATTATCTTCAGCCTTACTAGATCCCTCTTACCATTTGAAGTGGGTATAGTGCTAAGTTAGTCCTTTTCCTTTATCTTCTAGGCTTGAGTACTTCCCACTTTTGCCATCCAGGAAGCTCCACTGCATCAGGACTGATAGAGTGAGGAAGAGTTCCCCTCTATCACCATCTCCCCGTGAAATATATAGAGCTGTTTGTAAATGATGTGCTGGCTTGAATGCAAACAGATACTCAGACAACTTTGCCTAAAGCTTTGGCTATCAGCAGATTAGTCACTTCCTTTCACCAAAACCGCTGTGAGGCCAAGGACACTTGCCAGCTCTCTGTGTGAGGGCAGATCTCACACCTCTACTCACCTGTGTGGCAGGGACCTAGGAACTGTGCTTACTCTCACGATGCCAGCCACAGTTAGTGCAAGTTCAAAGGCTTCACAAACCATGCTATCGCACAGCCTTCACTCCCAGCCAGCACGCTCCCATGGCATGGCAAAGCATATTACCTCAGTCCAAAGCAAAAAGAAAGCAGAGGGCTGGGGGTGGCGGAAGTGTTCATCTCCAGAGATAGTGAACAAGGGAGGGGAATGAGAAGCAAAGGGGTGGGAGGTGTTTGGGTCTGATCTCTTTCTTGATGCATAATATAGCGGGAGAGTTGGTGCAGTGCTGCAAACATTTTGCTTTTGCAGCTCCAGGCAGTTTGTAGCCCAAGGGGAAGGCAGGGCTGCTGGAGGAGGGGGGATGTGGCAGCACGCTTGGACTTTCTCATGTCTCCTCTAACATTGGCCAGAGAGGCTTTTACAACAGGCTGAGACTCAACAGGTTCACAGGTGAGCTCCATTTCTGGTTCTGGAGGAACAAGTGCTGTCTTTGGACTTGCAGCAGGCTTCCCTGCTCCTTGTACAGGGCCCAAAAAATATACTAACTTGTCCCTTCTGGCCAAGGACATAACTCCAAAACAGAGTCATTTGGCTGTCTTAGCCTGAACCACAACCCTGCACGGTATAGCTGGAGAAGGCCCAAGCCAGGTCCTTCAGGCTGAAACAGGTTTGCTTGTGTAAAACCAGCTTGGTAGCTATTCTAGCTGTATGTGTCATGTTTTGTGTTTAGTAACAAAACAGTTTGTATAGGTGACAGGAAGAGGGATCGTGTAGGTTGGAACTAGCGAAAGCATAAAATTCCTCTTTAAAAAAATAGAAAGAAAAAGTGAAGTTGTTTTTCAATGTCTGTTGAGTGTCCTTGTCCAGGAAAGGGCAAAGTACTAAGAGAAGGGAAATTCCTGCTTGATGAATTTGAGATGAAACCATACTAGAGAGGTAGAGTGTCTTTAGTTCATGGATCTTGTATAGTAAAAATAGGTGGAAGAGGTGAGCGGTCTCTCTGAAGTGTGACGGGCACCTGGGTAAGGGAGGAGCTGGAAAAGGCTCCGATGAGGCAGACGTCAGCTCTGGGACACCAGCATTTTCTGTTAGTGCTCCTGTAACTGATTGCAGTGTGAGGGGAAGAGGAGGCTGACCCTGCCCTTGTCATGGGAGAGGAGGAACACTACAGGATTCATGGTTTTTGCAGCCATGAGATTTGGAAATCTTTGCACGTCTTATCCAGGAGAAGGGGGATTCTCACCTGCCCCTTCCTGTATCAGTCACTGCCCAAGAGTTGCATCTCGGGGAGCTGCTGCTCCTCTGAGGCGCTTGATAAAGTTTAGACATGTCCTTCCATTCCTAGGTTGTCATTCACGATTGAACATATACATGCAAGGTTAAATCTTTGTGTGCAGAGGAGAGGCCAGAACCTGTCTCCTGTAAACCCTGCAGAACTGTTGTTTCATGGGACCTGTGCTAGTCCAGGCATGCCCTCCACTGCAGCCCTCTCGTGGTCTTGGCAAGGCACTCAGTCCAGACTGAAAGCCATGTTTTGTTTTACAGCACTTGCCTTGCAGTGCTTCATCCCTTCCACACAGAAATTATGGGGTTGCTCAGGTAATGCACACCTTGCAGCCACCATATTCCTGTATCCCAGAACAATCTGGGTGTTGGAGAAACCTCCCTTGCAGGACCCACTGGGACTTACTGGTGCAAGGAAGTGGGTTATGGCACAGAATAACAAGGGTCACCCCCTACACCTCCACCTCTTCATGCAAAGCTGGAGCAATTATGACTCCCTCCTGTTGTTGCAACTTTCTTCAGGCACTCCTCTAAAGACTTGCTCCAGGCTTTGCAGACAGCTGTTACAGCTGTTACTTCTAAAATATCAGTGGAGGATAGATGTGCACTCCAGTGGCAGCAGCACCCGGTGCCCACAGGCAGTTTCTGCAGCCAGAGGCAATCCAGGAATTGCTTTCTCAGGACCCACTTCCTTTCTTGGTGTAGACCAAAATGAAACTCATGGACCCTAAATCCTTTACTTAAGCTAGTTATTGTTAATCACATTGTAATGATGAAACAGGCTTAGGAAGAGGAGAAAACTTCAAACTATGAAAAAAAGATTTCCCCACAGGCTTAATTTCAGCTTGGTCTCCTTTGTTACAAAGTTTTTGCTTGGTAATTTATCTTATTTGGATGATGCTCTTCTATATAGCTCTCAAGTTAATTCATTATCTCTGAGATTTGCTGAATAATGATCTACACCACTTAATACTTTTTAAGATTTACAAACAGAATACCCTATTGAATTTCATTTGGCAGAAGATTTCAGGCACGTGGAATGAATTCACATTTCTTTAAACTATTCCTGAAGCAAGACGGTAGTTGAGAAACTGTAGGAAAATATGATTTAGGTCTTACCTACATGGGGGAAATGAGCAACATACTGCATGACGCCATTACGGTTCCCTAGGTACACATTCTCTCCTGAAATAGAAGTGATTTTATCCTGGAAGAATTACTCCACTCTGATTCTAAAATTTAGTAGAATAGGTCAAATATTCAAGGCTAGGTGCTTTTTTGTTGTTGTTGTTCTTATATTCCTCATGCCCTCTAAGGGTTTAGATGAGGGAAAAATTTTTCCTATTACAGTTTTAAAGAATTAGCTTGTATAAATAGCAATTAATTGGTTAGAGCTCTGCAAGCCAAAGAAAGGTTAAGCTCTCTTTCATAAAAACCTCAGCAAGATATACAAGGAATGAATGTGCATCCTCTGGTGACTGCCTGCAGTTGGCTGTTTGCTTCCTAAATGTAGTCACATGGTTGCCTGCAAGGTCCTCCCAGAAAGTTTAGAAATATTTTGGTCAGGGGAATGGAAGGACAGAAGATTTTTCAGTGACTCCCACAGGAAATGGTGGGGTGGACTGTGCATAGCTACAGACTTTCCTGCTCCAGAATAAATTGGTCCAATGTACACAAAACATTCTTATCTGATCGAGGATTGGAAACAGGTTTGTTTATTAAAATGTTGGAAAGACCATTGGGGTTTAGCTTTGTTCTTTGGTGGATATTGGAAGAGGGGCTTTCTGCTCTAGTTGCACTGGTTCACCAAATTAGAAGGCCTTTTTGCCCTATTTTAATATCTCACTTCAAGGTGAAGAAGGCACAGGGGGGCAGTTCTTTCTGTTTCTAGTGGGATCTTATGGAAGGGCAAGGTTTCATTGTGTGAAGTAGCCTGGACTTATACTGAGACCAAGAGCAGGACCATCTCAGCAGACAGCAGATGCAAACAACAGAGATGCCTTCATTTGGTCCACTGAATCTTATCCCAGTGCCTGCAATACAGAGGCTATTGGCATAATGATGGTGTTTTGCTCTTCTCCTACTGTTTTGTGCTCTTCTTCACAATATCTGTCCCTGTGAGTAATATTTGTTGCAGTATATAACTGTAATAAAAGGGAGGGCAAAGTCTGTAGGTAGAGATACTATCTCTTATTGGACAAACAAGTGTAGTTTGAAAAGTAGACAAGCTTTCAAGTAGGCAAGCTGTTTTTCAGAGTTGAAATGGAAGCAGCAAATTCCAAAGCTAAATACGGATTGTGAACAATTGCCCTGAGTGTAATAAGATATTTATCAGAGCATTGGAGAGGAGGTTGCTGGGACCAGTAGGGAAAGAGAGGCAATGTGTTTCCTAATGTATAGCCTCTGGGACAGGGAGACTTTAGTGGGGAGAGGAGGATTATGAAAGCTTGTAAAACCAGTATCACCACCAAATCCACAGTACTCGATATCCAGTGGAGTTATGAATCTTTGTTCCCAGGCTTAGAGGGAAGAGGGGTTTGAGGTCAGCATGAATCTGCTGTGAATGAAGAACAGAGATTTAGAAACAATAGTAAGCACTAGCAGAAGCTTGTGCAGAAAAAGAAAGCAAAACTAAATTACTTTAAAATCAGTTTTGTCTGGAAGTTCCTTATGGTAGGGACATTTGCTGAAACATATTCCCTCTATTAAAAGAGTTGTGTGGGAACCAGTGTCTTTGCATTTCAAAGGAAAGTTAGTGATTCAAAAAATATTCCTTTTAGGAACGGAACAAAAAAAAGGACTAAAAAATAATAAATTTCTTAGGAGACAAAATTGAAAAGAGAAAAATAATGCTTCTGGTCAGATAATTTTTGAGGAGAGGAAAATGAAAATACTGTGCTTTTCTGGTAATTAGAACATCTGAAAAGTTCTTAATACAAAGTAGAAAAGTTGTTTTGAAATGGAAAATCAAATTTTTTCTCAAAGAGGCTGAAGAGGAATGCTTTTGACTGGTGGCTTTTGACCAGTTTTTAGGAAATAACTTCCATCTAAGAAAAAATTTTCTGCAAAAAATTTTGCCTTCACGGAACCAGCATTTTCAAGCTGAGAGACATTTCACTGCAGAACCAGATTAACTCATGAATTTTAAATCGCAGCGTCCTGATTGACAGTGGCTAGCGGCAGAGCAAGCACAAGGGTCCTGGGCACACTCCTGTGGGCTGCTGCTGTCAGCTGCCTCCCGTCTCAGAGCACTGTGCGGTTATAAATACATATAGAAACGCCTGCAGCCTGCCTCGACCACCCGTCTGCCACTGGCTCTGCTGGGGTGCCAGGCGGCATGAGCTGCCAGTGCCCAGAAGTGCAGACAAGCGTGACCAAAGCTCCGTGGCCAAATTAAATTATCTCTACAGCTGGTGTGGGGAAAAGCCACATGCAGCAAGCATACAGGCAGGTTATATCCCACCCACAGCCCCGAGCTGCTCCCAGTGCCCACCGTGGCTCACAAGGACACACAGCACTGGGACAAGGACTGCTTGTGCCCAGAGCAGGCAGAGGTAAACTGCAGCAAAGGATCCAGATGAGTGAGTTAGGGTGACAGCAATGACTACTCAGAGTCCTTTACTCCAGCTGTCACTGTGAAACAAAACACTTGCTTTGCCTCTGTCGTTTTTTTGTAGGGGGCTTTTTTATATTTAGCCTTTAAAAATGTATCAGTTAATTAATGGCCAATAAAAACAAGGAACAACTACCGCTGGGCTAAGCAATTTAGCAGCTAAGTGGTTTTCAAGCTTCTCTCCACATATTTTTGTTAATTAGAGTAACCAAATCATCTGTTCTGGATAAATCATTTAATCAGTATAGCCCTCCAATCATTCCCTAATTTCTGGGAATTGGTTGATTATTTTTAAGGATTACGGGGATGTGTTTTCCTGTAGGCTGCTCCTGCCCTGGACTTTTTAGATATACAATAGTTGCTCTTAATGAAGTGTAATCAGTTACTCAAGTCATGCAGTATTTGTGCTATGCCTTCTTTAGACAGCCGGCACTCAAGTAGAAAATATACAGATATACGTTTGATAGAAATAATATTTCTCTGAAATAACAATATCTGAAAACATAATCTTTGAAACTCTTGGAATTTACAAGCAGGAGCCGATTCTGACATTGCTAAGCCATAAAATAGCATGAGGATGCACAGCAAACTTGTTTTGTTTCCTTTCTTTTCACTCTTCTCCCAGCATTCCTGCTACCATCTGAGGCCGTGACCCACAGCTCCTCATTCTCTGGCTCGAACTTTTCATTTTTTATTTTGGTTTGAGATATGAGATAAAAGGGAGTGGGACATCAGTAAACCAATTTTCACCAATTCATGGAAGAAGAGTTCACGAAGGACATGAATAAGGGCATCTTTGGTTCCCTGAGCCATGGACAGCTGGAATTTGGGAGGCTGTGTCTGAGAAATACCTCTCCCTTTTCACTGAGGACCTGCAGATTGCACTAGCAGAGAAAGGGTGCTGAGATACAGGGAGCTTTTGTTGGGGCATGTATGGGTGCTGTTATGGTTCAAACGTGCCTTACATCTTACAAACACCAGATGATTTAAGGAACAAAAACAGCACCAAACCCTTCTGCTATTGGTTATCACCGTTCTCACCATCAGTATGATGGATTAAAGCTCTTCTGGAGTATCTTTACAGCTGGCCGGTCCCTTTGCATCTCTGAGCAGAGACACAGCTCCTGTTGAGCCATTCTCAGCCACTTGTACTTTCAGAGATAGCTTTGTTAGGAATCTATATTTCTGATGAAAAAAAAATGTTGCTGTTTGGTGTGGGTTATTTCATGTTTGAGCAAAAGCAGTCAGGAAGGAAATGGGGAGAGAATTGTGTAGAAAGACAAAGAACTTTCAAGCAAGGATCTTGTCAAAGCCGTGGGGAACAAAACCTTTCCAAGATAGCTAGCACTGGATTGTCTTTTTCCCTGATAAATCAAGGCAGATAAGTGCCAAAATGAAATGGTAAACTAGACCTTGAAATGATAGAAAATCACCCAAATTAAGGCTAGTTCACTGCTAGTTCAGTGAACAAAGGGTATTGCCTATTCTCACCTTTTCTATAATATACGTTGTGCGTGGGGTGTGTGGTGTAAAGTAAAAATGCATCAAAGGCCACTGTCAGCTTTTACCTGGTGACAACTGGGTCAGTACTGGGCCCACAGTAAGGGTCACCAGCACTGGGAGAATCTCTCAGAGCTACCAATACTTCATTTTTTAACCTTTGCGCTGCTTGTACTGAGGACATCTGCGGGTACTGATTTAGGACTGGGGAGGTGCTTAAGTAAACAGAACACCACCAGTTTTTAAAGCAAGTTTTAGGGGTTTCAAGTGCTATGAGACTCCTTCTGCGTTCAGGAGTTGGTGATGTTATTTTTTTAGAATAATCCTAGAAATCCCTTGTCACTGCCTGTTCCACAGCAGAAGACTCCCAGCCTACATCCATCACAGCCCAGGCTGCCTTGGTGGTCAGTCAGACGTGCTGCAGCCTGGTCAGCATTCTTACACACGCTCACTGCATTGGTATTTTACACAGCTGATATACAAAATATTTATACTCTAAAGACTTTTAGAGAAGGTCATATGTGGTCTCCTCACTGGTCATGGTGAATCTTTCATAACTCACTGTTTGGCAGCAGCTCATAAAATTATGTTTTCATAGCCTAGCTCCTTGACACTGGAGTAGTGGATTTAATCTTTTTAGCCCTCTTGAAAGGATTGTTATGGTGCAATAAGTGACAGGGTAATATTCTGATAAAAGAAAAAAAAAAAGAAGAAACACACAGTGATACCAAAATTAATTAGCAGAATTTTGCCAAATATCTCACTAAAATTTTCAAATTGTTTTTACAAAATACAAAAAATAGCATCATGGTATTGAAGAAGTATGCATTGAAAGCATCAGCCATGGTGCATTAGCCTTGCAGCTACTGCAATATTGGCTTTCCCTCTGCACAGTTCTCAGGGTTAGCCTCATCTTTGGTCCTTGTCTCATGTTATCCATCTAATGTAACATCTGATTCTGTGTGGTCTTAAACTCCCTTAACACCAGAGACTCAGACTGACAGAGATTGGAGTGATAAGAGGCAGCTGAGCTGACATGCCTTCAGACAGCAAGGCGGAAAGAAATGCAAGCTCTCTTCCAAGCGGGCTTTCTTGTCCTCCTGTGCTGAGGGAGAAAAGCAAGAGGCAGTATTCAATCACTCACTTGGACAGAGTTCAAGTATTTCTGCTGGGAAATAAACCCACAGCATTGTTGAAAGGTGCAAAACTGCCCTGTTACCTCAACAGCTGGGCCAGGCCAGCTAAACTGGAAATCTTGCAGTACGGTGTAGTTAGTGATCTGGCTAGCCAAACAAAATTTCACTGCTAATCTTGACCTCAGATGAGTTGCCGGTCTTAATCCCACTTTAAGATACACCTTTCTACCAAGACCTGGAAACGTGCTGAGTAGCTACTGGAAAATTTGCATGTATTCAGCTACATGTAAACAAAGACACAAGGAAAGGTCTCTAAGCTGTGGCTGCCAATGTACAGGACAAGTCAAGTTTACTTCTTGCAGGAAAATTGCCAGTACAATTTAGGAGAAAGTCCTTGTTTCCAAATCTTTGAGATACATCTCTATTGCCCTCATATTGCCTTTGGCTGTTGGAGTGTGGAAAGGATTGTTTTTATTTCTCAGCAACTTTGGCCATGACCTACTTGCACTGAAAGCACCTAAGATTGAAATGACCCCTCCTGCTTTCTAGCTGTGGTACAAGTGAAGTCTCTAAGCATCTGAGTCTTTGTCACTGAAGTCTTCAAGCTTGTTTTAGCATCTTGCAGGGCTTTTGTGGCTTCTGGTATGAGGAGGTTGGAGCAGTTGTCCTTGTATTTGCTTCAGGTCCAAGTGGCTTACCACAGCTGCTGGCAGTCACACCAAGTGGCCACAGCTTCCCTCCCAGCCCTCCATTTCTCAGTGATGTCTAGAAATGGAAAGAATGAACGGTCGTGTCATTTTTAGAAAACAGATGTTGGCAAAAAACCCAGTCAAGCACTTGCTGGGCAAAGAAGGGGGAGAAGGGGCTGCAGGGGAGGCTGAGGGACTCTGGTTTTGCCTCACTCATCCCATTGCATCCCTGGTTTGGTGCAGCAGTTCCTCTTCAGATGTGAACCCCAATGCGAGAGGAGACACAGTGCCAGGCCAGGAGTCAGGTTGTGTCTGGGGGCAGCAGGGAATGGGAAATGAGGGTCTCACATGCCCTCAGCTTACTGCCATCCATCTGGCTCTCACAACAGCTGCTTCACCCCGCTCTGCAACAGGGGAAACTGTCTGGCCCAGGTTGTGCAAACCCTCATCACACAGTCCCGCCACACACAGGGCACAGACACTCCCTGGGGCTGTCCCAGCCCCAGATTGCTCAAGCGGCGGTGACTGTGTCTTGCAGATGCTTTAGCCAGCCTGAGAAAGACACAGGAGGTCTAAACATAATAAAACACCTGGATGCTTTTCCCTTCCCCGATCTCCTTCCCACTTCGCAACAGTAGTTTAGGACAGATATGGGGAGTGAGGAATCCACCCCTCCCACCCAGACCTTCCCTCAGCACTTGGCTCAGATGGGAAAATCTGTTTTGTCACAGGATGCCATCATTTTGCTTGTTTGTGTTTTTCAAAGAATGATATTTACAAAGATGATTTTTATCTCTATACCTGATGCAAGATATTTCCTTCCATTTCCTATGGCTGCAGGAGTTCATACATAAGGTCAAAGAGGAAAAAAGAAAAAAAAAAAAAAAAGGAGGTCATATCAATCTTAGAGAGGTTGACAAAGATACACGCAGACAGACTTGGTCCCCAGAACCAAGCTCAAAAGATGGACAGAGGCAGATTTCACAAACTGTTACAGAGTATGAAAGGATAAGATTATTAGGTGTCAACACACTTGATGCAGGTGATAGAGGATCATGTCAATTCTCTGTAGGCCATCACTTTTCGTAACTCAGCAGAAATCCAAGTATCTAGTAAGAAACACTCCCGCACACACTGTTGTGTTGTATGGAGCTATTTTGAAGGGAGGCATCCTTACACTTGCTCAAAAAAAGGAGCAAAAATAGCTATACATACTGTATATACAATTGTCCTTGGGATGGACCAGCTGGACCGAGATGCCCATCTCTGGCTCTGCAATGCTGATGTCCTCAGCAGAATTCATGCACAATGCCAGTCAGTACCCCTGCCTGGGGTTCCTTTCTCTAGGACATCATGTACAGAAAATGTTTGTTCATCTTCAGGTCTTGGGATTTCTTGGGCAGTTGGTTGGCAAGGGAACATAATGTGAAAACTGTAGTTCATGTTTTGAAACACCTATGAAGTCTGGAAGTTTCCATCACGTAGAGCCAGCCCTTTCTGGCTTGAATCACATCAGAAATATTGCAAAGGTAGGCTGTCACCCGGTGCTGGAATGGTGGCTGAGAAAACAGGGTCAGAAACGAAGACAAAGCAAGGACATGAAGGTATATAATAAAAGTAATTTAAAGGTTAAGCAAAGAAACATAAACCTTTTCTATTTAATGCAAATTTGGGGTTGACTTATGTTATCAGAAAGACTATGTAACTGTTAAACTACTCAGGGAAATCTAGATTTCCCCAGATTTGCTACGAACTATTGGGTGTATCCATTTTGGCCATTGCTGAAATACATCAAGCCTGCCTACTGCACAGTGCTGAGCAGCCTACAGACCCCATGGTTTGTTGCTGTTGGATCCCTGGTGACTCTGACCCTCAATACAGAGGCACTCTCTCTGCAGCTCCTCCCGTGTTGTCTGCCCTCCCTTTGGGCGTGGGGCGTCAGGGAGTTGGATGAGCCCATGGGCTTCCCTGAGATGAGATGAATTCTCACCAAGGTGGAGGGTAGAGTGGGAGTAAGACAGCACTGCATCTTTACCATGAAGAAGAGTGTGGTACAAGGCTAAGGGGCAGGGCTGCAAGGCCTGCGTATACATACCATGTACACCTGTATAAGGCCTGCATATACACCCCATATACCTTTTGGGATCTGAGTTGCACTGAGTTGACATTTCAGTGCACTAAAGAGGCTCCCTAGGCCACGCTCTTCTGTACAGGGTCGACATGTGGCTAGAGAAGTCTTAGTGTGAAAAAAAACCCAACCAAATTAGCTGACAGCAGTTTGGGTCCAGATACATCCAGCAAGTGCACGGTTTGGGTTGACGCATGCATGCTTTCACCGATGTGCACGGCAGCTATGAGGGTTTCCCTACAGAAAGCAATTTCAGTGAGGTCTGACTTGACAACATAAGAGGGTTTTGCAACATGACACAAGTTTCATGGTGAATCAGGGCATCTGAACTTAAAGGTTGATGAAGCTGTGCTGTCACAAGAGTGGGCAGAGGTGGGGAGGTAGCATCTAACCCAGAAACACGCTCCCTCTTCGTGTGTGTCTATCATCACCCGTAGGAAGGGTGCGTGGGTGCCCTCTCCCTGTCATCCCAACAGTTCTGCCACCCTCAAATACATCAAGCCACATTTGCAAGCAGGATGGGATGGGGAAGTGAAGAGGAGAGAAGGGAACAAGCCCTTCCTGCATCACCAGCACCGCAGTGCAGTCGAAGTCAGCATTACTGTGCACTGCATCCCTGCACAGCCGTGGCAGAAGCTCATCCCCAGCAGGCTGTCTGTAGCATGCACTGGAATAGAGCATTGCTGCTGACCTTCTGTAATATGTATTTTACTCTTCTTTTTAGTATCTGCTCCTGGCACACTCATATTTGAACTAGGACCACCCCACAAGCCCAGAAACTGATTCCCCTTTGCCAAATGAACTGCTGTAACCTCAGTGTTACCCTGGAGAGAATTCCTTTGTATTTTGTCTTGCAAATAATTCACACAGGTTGACACAAAGTTCTAGTCTGTGAGTACAGTACGTAGCATTAGGTACAGTATGTGGCTCCTTGCAAAGCACTATTGCATATACATGCCTGGGATCAATTATTTTCATTGAAACAAGAGAAGCCGCATGATGAGTAAACCCTTAAGTATGACATTTTATTCCCCCACTTGGTAGATATATGAAACAAAATATACTGCAAAAGATCATTTTAAAAGCATACTTTAATGCCAAGCATACTGAAGTCTTATTTCATCTCAGGAAAGGAACTATGGTAGATAATAATGCCTTTCCCTCAACCCACAATGCTCAAACTTTAGAAGCACAAAAGATCTCCCTGAAGAATGAACCCCATTCCCAAAGAGTCACTATGCTGCTGACATTTTTCTTTCTTCATATTCCAGTCCAAGCTATAGGCTCCAGTCAGAGCAGGGACTCCATCATGCCGAGCAATGTGAGCACACAAACTAGAAAATAACCCCTATCCCAAAATTTCTACCCTAAAATGCCAGTGACGCGGATCCCTGACACTGTGCCTGTTCCAAGAGAAAGGGTGTCAACACCAAGGGGGAACTCCCACTTTCAAACAGCCCACCGATGCGCAGAGGCTTTCATTTACAGCACCACGGACCCACCTCCCTCCCCCATCTCCTAGCAAGGGATGCGTTCCCGCACTTATGCGCCCCAGCACTGTCCCACTCCCCAGAGGTGCAGGTCAGGGAGCCCACTCCTGCCCTGGGAGGACCCTGCCTGACCTCTGGGGTTTTTCTGAGGACCCCAGCTCCCCTTGGCTGGGTGTGCAAGGCACAAGCCCCAAGCGCCATCAAAAGTCTCAGCTGTTCCTCTCTTTCCGGTTTGTCAGGCTGATTGGTCCAGGGTGTATTTTTGAAGCATTAAAGCCATAAGAGGCTTAAAGTGATAAAGTATTAGGATAGGGTTTAAGTACATCTAAGCCATTGAATAGGAACAAGCTGTGTGCAAAGTACCAGCAGCCTGCGCAGGCATAGGATCTTATCTCTGCTGCCCTCATTATTATAACCCTCTTCACGCTGATAGCATTATAATAAGTGTAATATGAATAAAGAGAAAGAAATAGCGCTGCATCAGGGAACAAGTCTTCTGCTTTATTGTATCCATGGCATCTATTAACACCTGTATCCTAGGCATTCACTGATACACGTGCACGTACGCCAAGCCACACTTTGTAGTGATGACTCCGAGCTCTTTCACAGCTGGAAATGTCATTCTTTTCCAAACAGTCCCAAAAGCTGGGAACTATCCTATTTTTACAGTTGGGAAGCAGAAACATTATGGACCAGCATTTCAAAAGGATATGACAAGCCAATGGGCTCCCATGAACAAAGTAAAAAATCCCATTTGGCAGCCTGCTTTCTGGCTCTGGGTAGCTCTAGAGCTGGCCACACGTTGACAGCATTAAGCAACAAGTCAAACAAAAGCAAGGTGGGATCTACAAGCTCCTGCCCTTCCCCATCTCAATGGCAAGAAGCTGGCAGGTGACCTTGGAGCAAACTACCAGACTGATCATCTTCAGACCAAAGGATGGGCAGACTTTTTCTATTCCATGCCTGATGAGAACTGAAAGTGTATCTCCTCCTGCTGTACTCTAACTACCTTGACCACCTCTTGGCCAGTGTTGTGCTCTTCTCAGTTGAAGCTGTCCCACTTCCTGGATAATTAGGGGGCTGGAGGACAGGTGAGGGTGGCTCCAAGCACACGGGTGAGGCACATCTCAAGGAAAGGGTACACCTGGATTTCAGTCCTCACCTCATGTCCTTCAGGGAGGCAACTTATCTGTAGAGTCTTAGTGCTCCTGACCAGCTCTCCTCATAAGAAACTTTTTCCGTTTCTCTCCTCCCATCTGAATTACTGGCCTAGGTATGAGAGGTGTTGCCCTTTCCTCCTTTTGCTGTGTAACACAGGGCCACGAGACACTCACCTGGCTCCACAGCTGTGATCCTGTGCACCTTTCAGCACCTTTACAAATAAAAATGCAGTAAAATCCTTGTTTGGGTAAGTCACGACTACTGTGTCCTGAATGAGAGACTAGAATAAACACAAATCCTAGTGCAGTGGAGAAGCTGATGTGGAGGCTTACAGTGGCAAGGAGAGACCAAGAAAACTCCACAATCAGATGGAGGGAAGACGAAAAGGAGTTCCTCTTAATTTTATACGTAGGAAGAGTACAGAAAAGTCACCAATGTTGTCAGGGAACATCTCTATGTAAAAGTGCTTGGTTCAAGTGCATTGGTTCTGCACCTGTTTGAGCATCCTTTGCAAATAAGACTTAAGTCAGATATTTTCAAAGGAGCCTGAGGGAGCTTGGCACTCAGCTCCCATTGGGTTTTGACACTTCTCAAAAAAAACAGACTAAGCTCCTATGAGTGACGTTCAGGAGGAGGCCATATGTATGCTTTAACATAGCTTAAATAAGGCAAAGGATAGAGCAGTAGCCACAGCATTCCTGCAACATTAGATCAGGGCTGACCCAGTGGGCCCAGCTGCCCATGTTGAAGCTGAGATAAGGATCACACAGGAATTTGGAGGCACAGGTTGCAGCATGGTCCTGTTGCATCATTGTTCCACAGTGTCCCTGCTCATTTTGCAATCTCTGTAAAGCAAAAGTACTGCTGTGGGCATGTGTCTGTTGGACAAGGGTGCCTGCCATATACCATAGAGGCACCGTGCTGAAATGGGCAATCCTATGGCAAAAAATGCATGGTGACGTTCAGGTGTGACCATAGTTTTCTGCGCTATTTCAACGAGTGATCATGCATCCCTGGGGAAAAAAAATGTCATCAAATAAGCATGAGTATACAGAAATGTTGACTCTCATACTTAGATTTAGGACCAAACAGGTTGGTGGGGTTAGGGAGAACTGGGCCTGTTGCAATAAAACCCAAAGAGCAAATGCACACTGAATTTTCCAAGTGCTGAAAGACAAATAGCAGATGTATTCACTTCTCTGCCTGAAAAAAAACTAGGGGTGGGGAATCAACGATGTTGCCCAGGGTGGCTGCTGAGCCACTCCGCAGCTGTCGTGCACACTGTGGAGAGTACCCGATGTCCACAGCAGCCGCAATAAGGCACGACAGGATGCTTTCATTTACAGAGGGTCTCTGCACTTCCAGGGGTTTGGATTTGATGGAGAGTGGTCCTGATACTGCCTTTGAGGGATCCCAGAGATGTAATCTCTAAATAAACATGAATAAACATGTTTATAAACATTGGAAAAAATGAATAAACAAATACTCTCCAAAAGTTTGGCTGCCTGTAGTGAGGTGCAAAGGTATTGTTCTTCAATTCTATAGTCCTGTAACAGGGACATTCATTCAAGGGATGAGAGATGCAGGTCAAATCCTCACTCTGATTTACCTTTGGATTCAAATCAAATTCCCCTCTCTTTCAAATCCCTCTCAGCAGTCTTTCTTGCAAGAGCCGTCAGAAGCATACCTCTCCCACTTAAATATTTTTCAATAAAGAATAATTATTCAATATTTAAACATTAACTGGGGGACGAGGAGAGGAAAGCCATAGGAATGGTAAACTGGCAGCTGGGGACCAGGCTCTGCTCCGGTGATTACTGAAGTATTATATATGGAGTAAATTACTCCAGGAAAGAGACACTGGGATCAGCCATGGAAAGTAGTCCCCAGCTGGTGGCAGGCACATTTCTCAAGGAAACAACTAAAGCACATTCAAGTGTTTCCAGGCAGACAGCAGTGTTAAACCTGGAAAACCCCAAGGCATCCTGGAGCATGATCAGAAAAGGAAACAGCAGCTTCTTGTAACTATCAGAAATGCACTAATTGCTTAATTTCACTAAATGATCCCAAACACAGCATTGCTGAAACACTCTCATGAACTGATTGAGTTGAATCGTTTGTCCTGACCTTAGTTTGCTTTACTGGGTCAGACTCAGTGATCTGCATCTGTGAAAATCATCTGCCTTTTTAGTGAATACCGGGTCACAAAAATACATTGTCCTGCTGTTATCACATATCGGGTATATTTACGGGGAGCTAATATGTGCATTTCTGGTACACATCGGTGTGTGATGAGCTCTGCAAATGAGAGCTTCAGAGGAGACTGCAGGCAGCACCACCACACTGCAGCCATAATTCCCACATGTGCAGGGCTTGCTCCCAAGCCTCTTAAAATCAATGGAAAAGATTGCACTCTTATTTACTTGGCACAGAAGGGAAGTTTGAGGCAGGGCAGTGAAGTGATTATATACCAAGGTGAGCCGAGGCGAAGATTGCAGGAAAGTAGCCAATTACTTGCTATCCTGTTGATACGAAAGATGATTATACATTACTACTAGTTCACTAGTTGCACTGAGACTTCATTTAAGGTAATTAGTTTCTTATTATAAAGCGGGATTGAGATATTACAGAGAAAATCCTCCTCAATGAGCTTGCAAGGGAATGAATTCCTAAGTCTTTCAGCGGAGCTCATGACTGACTTCAGACATTCACTGAGACTTCACAAAGAAGAGCTGCAGGCCATGTGCTTCTCAGTGCCATGAGCAGTGCTTCTCAGCTTCAAACATGCTTTCCTGCCAGGGCATCAGCCAGGCCCCAGGACTGCTCAACCAGTAGTGTCCAGTGAGCAGTGTGCTGGCAGGAGGACCAGCACCCTGAGATGCTTTGGTCCACCTGCTTCCCCGTGCTAGCACAGCACGCTGCAGCCATCCCCTGCAGATGGAGAAGTTCAGTAGACCTGAGCAAAATCATGGCCAAGGTTGCTGAGCAATAACCATGAAAGCAGCTTTCACAGACTATGGGCATCTTATGGCACAGTGGACTTCTTGCCCCACCTGGGATTGCTGGGGAAAGGTCTCTTGCTTTCACTGAGACAACATTTAATTGGGTTAATGGCACAAAAACAGGTGTCTGGTGGAAACACTGGAATCTGAAGCATGGTGCTGAGTATCCAGCTCTGCCAGTGCAGCACCAGCAGAGCAGGGCAATGAGACGCCTTGCAGTGGTGGTGACCATGCCATGTACAAACTCTCCAGGAGGTGGTTCTCCTGCATCCAGCCTGCAAGAGGTGCAGAGAGAAAGGGGTTTAGAAGAGGGGAACATGTGTGGATTTTTCCTACATTTGTTCACCACTCTGATGCCCTCATACTCTTACATTATGTGGCTGGGCAGGAGCTCAATATGCACTTGACTGCTCCACTAAAGTGCAGGGAGATTTTGCCTTTGATTTCAATGACATCACAAAGTGGGTAGCTGTACTATGTGTCTGCGCTCATCAGAGAGATGAGCAGGCAAACCCTTTGTCTTTTGTATGGGTGAAGATGCATAACAGGGATTCCTCTTAGACAACAGCATACGTGCTGCTAGGGTTTTCAGTAAGCACTTCTGATTGTATACATTTTCAAAGCTAGGAATAGCTGCTGTGCTATCTTCTGCTCTAGCAGATAAATTAGCTTTGTTTCATACGGTTAATACATAATCTTAGGAAGTTTGCAGGCACGTGTGTGTCTATCCTATCTCAATAATGTGCAAATACAGTGGTTTAATTCTTCATTTTTGAGTGAGAGTTATCATGATGGGAGGCAATGGCTGACAAAGTCATTATTGTCTGGGCATCAGAGAATCCACGCAGGCAAGGAGTGCTGGTGAATAGGTTTCAAACGCGTCACTTATCATGGAGGTCTGTTTTAGCTTTTGCTGACCCTGGTTAATGCCTTAGATGTGTGAGATAGTCCAGGCTATTTCCTCCCTCTCTGCAGGCAGCCCTTCTGAATTTGAGAAGATAATTTAAAATTCATAGGTCCAAAGTAATCTTAATCCCTAACTGTTAGTTGGGATTTTTTTTTTTTTGTCTTTTGCTCCATGTAAGAGGTTTCTGTGTCACCCTATACTACTGATGGAAATGGATACCTGAAGACTGAACAATTTAGATGTCCCATTCAGCAACAAAACTGTGTGTACTCAGACAGGACCAACTCCCAAATGCCTTAGTTGTTCCCCCCTTCGGTTGTGAAACAAGAGCCTTGATCTCTTCTAAAGGTTGGCAAACAGCACCTGTCCAAAGAGCACAACATCACATATTTACCCACGTCACCCGGCGCACGTGACAGCAAGCAGGGCCCAAGGGTCAGCCTCCTGAAGGACCCTGTGGCATGCCAATGCCCATGGAGGAGCCAGGCTGGGCTGGTTGTTTTCCTTGGGTTCTGTATAAAAGAGAAAGTTCATGCTGAGCCACAGGTTTGGAGGCTCCCACTTTATGGCAATTCAGTTGGGCGCCCTCTGCAAGAGACAGACAGCCTGCCTTTTGCCAACTTCATGGCTGGGAAATGACAAAACAGGTCTGCTCCAGAAGCTCTGTAGGACAAGTTATATGCATTAGACCCTCGTACTCACTTGGAAATAAAGTACAAGATGGAGATCTGGACCAGTCTCATCAGCGGTGTGAGAGCTACTTCAAATTGTTGCTTAACTTCTGCTGCTTGGCTGAGCAGCATACTTTCCAAATGGCAGCTCTGAAAAATAGACAAGGGCACCCTGGGGTCTGATAAATTGGCTGGGCTCCAGTGAGTTCAGGATATGTCTGTTCACATCAGCTTGGGGGGACCAGCCATGAAAATATTCCTAATACCAGAAATCCAGAATACTGAAACTACCCATCTGCCTTATGTGGTCTGAAGGCCAAGAAAGGAAGGGGTTGTGTTCTTTGCTTGCTCTCTGAATCAGTGCGTTTGCTCCGTTTTACTTTTCTGGTCTCCTAAATGATCAGAATAGGCACTCTAAAAACCATAAAAAGCAAGTCCCCACTTTGCCATGCTGTTGTCATCGCCAGCATTGGTTGCTATCTATTTATTAAGGTACATCCTCTTAATAAAAACATCCAAGAAATCAGCCTTTGTTTGCTGATTATACATTCAGGTATTCCAGATTTATAGCACTCATTTACCGTAATTGAAGCTTACGATGAGTACAAATTTTCTGCTAAAAGAAAAAGAGAAAATAGCAAAATGGTATGGGGCAGCGTTCATGTAGAGATAAAGCAATGATTGTGTCATATGTTTTGGAAGGTAGGTTTGCTATTAAGCTGAAGTCTAAAGTAAGGTACATTGATTTACAGGAAATTGCTCACTTACACACATATTAGGCATTTACAAACCCTACTTCAGAAGCCCCTGAATACTGATAAGCCTTTGTGGTTTCAGCCAAGTATGTCATCAGTAACATCAGTGTCTGTTTATAAACATTTTTTTTCTCCTGATTCAGGTAGTCAAAGTTCAGGAAAATATTTGTCTTTGGTCTCTGCAAATGAATGGCTTGAAATTCAGTGACATTGCCCTCTTCAAGGGGAGCTGGAGGAACCCAGTCCTATTTCCTAGAAGAGACACAGAGAAGCAGGAGAGCCAACGTGACTTTCCAGAGAAGTGGCACCCTTCTTTTTGTTTTCACCATTTAATGGAAAAAAATAATTGTTTCCTCTTATTGTCCTCATGCACCCTGGAGCTTTGAAAAATGTTTTCTTGATCTCCTGGATTACTTGTGGAAGTGTTATATATATGACTTGAAAGAATACATTAATAAATAAAATACCTTCCTATAATTAAGACAGAAAATTTGGACTTGGCCACCCCCATCTGATAGCTGGCACTGGGACCTTTTCCCTGAAAGGCTTTGGCATGCCCCTAAGGGTCCTGATTTAGCAAATCACTTTACATGCTGCTGTAAAACGGATGTGCTTAAGAGTTGCTGAAGTGCAACCCTACATTTCGCTCATCCTCCCATGTGTAAAACTGCAGAAAACAATCTCTCTTTTGTCTGACTTGTGTGCTGCAAGCAGGTGGCGTCCCCTATTACATTTCAACACAGAGAATACACGATAATAGGACTTGGCACCAAGGCAAAATGCAAGTAAATATCATGTGGTGCATCTATCTGTTACTCTAAAGCAAACACTAGGAAATGAATAATCTAAATAATTATGTACAAAAGGGCAGAGCATGGGCCACTGTCATACAGGCTTCCTCCGCTCAGAGGCAGCCGCTGGTGCTGCGGTGTCTCCTTCAGAGCTGGCCACCCTCCATCGCTCCTTCGGATGGGTGGTGGCCCAGAAATACCCATTTTCTCCATAGGCTGTGGAAGCGGCACAGGGAGACTTTTCACAGGGGTGTACAGGATGCTAATTTATTTGCTCTGCTGAGTTTCCACACCTGATTCCCGGCCTGCTGTTTGCACTCCCCTTCCAACTTCCAGTGAGGGAGAGCTGCTCCCCTTTTCCCCCACCCCTCTTGTGCCATCCTCAACCCACTTGGCTGACACCAGCATGAAAACCAGCAGAAATGGCAGTAACCAGTAACACTTCTGCTCTGCCTGGAGACAGGTTTTGTGCCAGCTAATGCTCTAGAGGTGTCACTGCTCCTCAGTGCTGTAGTTATGCTGGAGTGTCTCATGGCAGTGGAATCTCAACCTCCTGCGGAACAAAATAGCAGTCTGGGGTCAACGTGGGGCTTTGTGAGCATCTAAACCACAAACTGAAAATAAACCCAAGCTGCTGCGTTTGCCCAGCAGCACTGGTACTGCTTGGTGCCATTACTCTGAAGAGGTTAATTTGCTGCTTTTTTGATGGCAACCCTGAGATGGATGCAGGCATTGAGAAAAAACACTTTTGTCAAAATGAAAAAGATGTATGGTAATTTCTCAAAAGGGTCCTCCTCATGATGGCCAGAAAGGGAGCAGAGGGGTGCCTGGGGGTCTGACAGCAGTGGTGGGGCACAGACCCCTGTGGCTCACCTCCCCACAGCCACACTGCTCCAGCACCGCCAGCTCGTCTCCTGTCTCAGCAGCACTTGCTTCAGCTGCAAGTGAATGAAACCAGAGTGGACAACTCTGCAGCCTGCTGAGGATGTCTCTTCTGAACTCCCATGAGTCACAAGATGGGCTTCCCCCTGAAGCATATGCCTAAGATACTTATCTCATATAATTGTGCATATTCTCATTACCCATATTGGTGCCTTATCCTTGTTGAGTGGCACAAGATATTTCCCTCTTACAGCTCAAAAGCTGGTAGCGGGGCAAAGACAAGGTAGGGGAGGATTCGCTGGCTCTTAGTTTACCCTCCTGTCAATCAATCAGCAGTAATCCCTTCCAGATAATAACAGAAAAATGTGTCTGTGCAGATCAGCTACTGCTCATCAGCCTCTATGAGAAGCTGCTGGGACTGAGCTTGAAATCAGTGTATTGAAATACAGCATGCTGGATGAGCTAATGAGCTGTGAGAGGGAAGGAGGGGGGGAAAGGAGGAGAGGGAGAGGGAGGGAGGGAGGCAAGCATCAAGATCCAGCTTCTGCTCGAGTTCCACTGGGATGTGGGCACTCACTAAGCAGTACCTACAACATCCCAGCTCCAGAGCCATAAACAGCGGGGAAGAGTGGCGACGGCAGAGCAGCTTTGCAAGAGAAAGCAACACTGAGAGAGGAAGGAAAGCATTTGTACTATCTATGGTAGCCACAGCATACCCTCTAAAGGGGCTCTGCCTTTCCCCACAACCTTTCCAGATCTCTTCAGATCATCACTTTTGTTCTTGGTGTTTCACCAAAGCTCCACGCCTAAAGCAGATGTGAAAAAATATATATCCACACAATGTGAATATATATCTACACGCGCACACACATATACCCCTCAGGATGAATTTGAATGGACAGTTGTGATGCAGTTTTTGACATGCAGTTTTGCACCCAGTCACACCTCTGTCATCAGCGGATCATTTTTATGCCATTAGATGTTTGCAAAATGTGCTCGTGGAGTCCCAGAAGCGATTGTCCCTTGTAAAATGATGACAACTCCTCAGCAGACACAGAGACATCACCTGGGAGCAACCCCTGCTGTCCACAGCTGTCTTTTATATAAAGGGTACCGGCTTTTGGAGACCAACTCCCCCATTTTGCAGGCAGAGTAACAGGGAGTTTGTTGCTTTCTCGGCTTCACAACAAAGCTATCCAGTTCTAAAATTATCAAAGTGAAATGGAGGCTTATGAAACGTGTGTGTGGGTGTTAATGGAGACAGAACCGCTCTTATAACTGCCTTAAAAGCTATTTCATAAAATAGTTTCATTGTCAGGGACTTTAAACATACACGATTAATATCTTAACTGACTGTGCCTCATTTTACATTATCTCAAAGGACAAATTTATGAGATGATACACACTACTTAGTCTTTATAATGCTTGCATCTGTAACTGGCATGCTTTTGGAGAGCTTTACCATCATTGCTAGTTATAGCAACATATTAACTTGCCATAAACAATTAGAAGTAAATTAATCAGATTCGCAAATGTGTTAAGGAGTTAGCTACTATATATAAACTGCCAAAAGCAACCTGAAATCTATATGAAGTGAGGTAAATATTGCTTAGAGATATTAAACAACACATGTATAAATCAGCTTAATTTAAAGCATCCTTGAAACTACCAATGCTGTTTTGACTTGTAACATGAGGTTGTATATTTTATAGAAATATTTTTACTGAAAATGTTTCGATTTTTAAAAAGTTCCAAATATTTTATAGATTTCCTATTTCTAGAGATTTCATTTTAAAACTTGGGATAGTATTATTAGGGCATCTATCCATTTTATTAGATAGCCTCAATGTGTTAAGAAGGAAAAATAAAAAATGCTGATTATAGGATGCCTTAAAACACACTACTTTTCAGAAATGTTTCATGCCTGGTAATTGTCTATGCTCACCAGTGTCCTCACAGCAATCCCTCTGCTTCTCAAGCATAACACGTTCTCACAGTGTGGGATGCTCAAGGGAAAGCAGACCTTTTCTGTGAGTGGACAGGGAAAGTGGTCATCTTCCTTAGTCTTGCAAATTAAAGACAGAGAGGAAATATGTTTCTTCCCTGTGAATATGTTCGAGTAAAATACCAAAGAGCTCTTTCATCTCATGGAAGATACTGGCGTAGAAATAAATGTGAGCATGTTAAGAAGACAAGAATTGACAGGTCTATGCAGCCCAGACATCCTCTTTCTGATGAAGTGATGCTTAGGGAAGAGTATTAAACAGTATCCATTTTAAGCTATCCCCAACACCCTTGAAACATTTTGAAATATTACAGGAATCAAGAAGGATATCCAAAGCTGTGAGATTAAAGAGGGAATATGATGTCCCAATTTTCTTGGAAAGAAAAGGTAAGCCATCCTTGTCTTCAAAGATCATTCTGACACCAGACACATCTCTCCTCTACTTTTTCTTGGCAGCAGTTCTCCAGAGCCTCAGAGGCTCTGAAAGAGCTGGGCTGTCATGTAGAAAATGCTTCAAGATTCCTGACATCAGGAGGAGAATAAAAAGGAAGGAAGGTGTCTCCACAGCAGGACTGATGCACACCCTGTGTTTCCATTAGCTACATGTCCCAGCATGCTGTATAGTGTCTGGGGACACTGGATTACCCTCTGAAAGCTCTCTCTGGTCCATAACACTAGACCTAGACACTGACTCCATCCCGCTAAGGAGGCAAGGCACCAACTTACAGACTATTGCAATATATACACCAGGCAGCTGAAATAAACTGTCTCTGGGGTTATGGATGAAACCAAAAAAGCCTGTTGTGACAGATGGCATTCCTGCCACCAGCGTCCTCTGGAAGACACTTGGATACATTGCTGGGGAGGACTGTATAAACCCTGTGAAGAATACTGGAGAGGAGATCCACTGGGAAAGATGGTATCAGCAGAACCCATGCCCTTGCTGCAGACACATCTCCTTATTTCCATGCTTTGGTATATTTTCTTGCTTTGACTCATCTCTCTTTATCTCCTGCTTCACCACTGCTGCCTCCTGCAGAACAACCTCCAAACCAATTTGTCCTAGACACCAAAAGGGGTAGTTGATTCACAACTGTAGGTGCACGAACAATGAAAGGGAGACACACCTCCAGAAGGAGATTGGGATGGATTTTGGAGTTTTTCTTCTCTTCCTTGACTGAAGGGTACGTTTTAGGGCAATTACACCCTTAATTTACATGCTGCTCCTAGGGTACTAGTTGTAACTAGGATGACTCATGAAGTGTAAAGGGAAAGGTGTTATCAGCTATCAATTATCTGTCAGTCTGATGACATCTTTTATAGCTGAAATAGCTTCAGGAATTATGTTCAAGGCCGCTCTCTAGCCTCGCTTGCAAAGGGTCTGCTTAGAGCTCATGTTGGCACAGTGCCTCCCCACCCCTTTCATTTTCGGTAAGGGCTTAGCTCCACTGAGCACATTGTTTTGCTGGCAGATTTCATCTGGACCCTAGTCCCATCCCTGAGGTGAACACCATTGCATTGCCTGGAAATTATTTCAAAGGGCAGAATTGTCACACTGAAGTTGTCTCAGGTCTGAGATCTTTTTCCCTTTCATACCCTGATGGTTTGCTGCATCAAAGTACTTTGCAAAGTAGCTTTTAGGTGAAGTGCAGCAACCCTTCATGCCCACAGATTTCAACCATTTTAAGACAGCAACAGACTTAAATACACAAAGTATAGCTAGAACATCTCCTTGTAAAAGTCCACATTATCTGAATCATACAAAAAGAGCAGAGTAGTAGTGAATTGTTCGCCTTTTCATAATTACGCCTTCTAAAAGATCTTCGATTTTTCTATCTTTCATCTGTGTTTGTATGGATTGGTGTTGCCAAACCTTGCTTTGAACTTACAGACTTTCTTTTCCTCTACAGACTGCCCTATTCCTCCACTCTTCTTTCAGGGGAAGTCTCTTGCTCATACACACAGACTCAGAAATCCTCGCTGTTATTGAAGGCCAGGGCAAGAGACTTAAAAGGTAAGCAAGCAATTGGCACACTAATGGATGTTTGAGGTTAGACACTCTGATAGTAGCAATAGCCACCCTGGTCTAAAAATACCTTGTAAGATTACATTAAGCCCAAGGACCCTGTGTGAGAGCTATTTTCACATGAAAACAATGTCTGTGACTTTCAAGGCAAGCGTACTTGTTGTTTTGCAAAAACCTTCATCTGGAGAACTTTTCTATCTTCTGTTGCCTCCCGCTCACAAGCCCCATCATGTTTTTGTTCTTTCCACTGTTTAATGTTTATATTCCTTCGCAAAAATAAAAATCAGATGGGAAACTGTTTTTTCTAGGCATTCCCACAGCCCGTTTTTGCATTTTTGAGCAGTATCTCAATACCACGGTGTTCTTCAGATAATCTGAAATCACAGAGGCTATGCAGGTAGCAATCACAGTACTATGCACAACTATAATTGACTATGCCAAGCAATAATCAACAGCCCAGAAAGAAAACAGACTGGCTGAAACTGCAAAGGTTAGCTGGCAACTTTACCCCAACAAATATATGCGGTCCTGGCTCCTATAAACTGCAGGTTAAATGGCAACAACATCCCGGGGTTGTGATTTCTTTCTCTGTTGTCCAACTACCATGAATTTCAGGCTATATTTTACAGTGCTGTGTGGACCAGCAGCAGAGAGTGACATTGGTTTCCAAAAAAGCCTTTAATCTGAAGATACTTCAAAAGTTACAGAGCACCTTGATCTAATCTGACAAATTGCAGCACCTCCAGAGTATTCACTCAACTTGAAGCATTTTTCTTTCTTTTTTTTTTTTTTTTATCTTCAGTCATGCTGTGAGGAGGTGATAAAAGTGGCCCCCCCCATTGCTGAAGTGAAAGGTATCCAGTTTCTCCGGCACTGATGTTCTGACAGCTCAAATAGTAAGCAACAAGGATTTGAGCTAGGCTTTTTTGTTTATTGGGTTTTTTTTTCCTGCCTGCATGCGGGCTGGAACTGCATTTAAAAATACAACACCAGCTTTAGACCATAGAAGAGCTACAGCAGGGGTCAGTGGTGAAGGAACTAGTTGCTCGGACCAGTCTAGCTCTCTATGGGCCTTAGGTAACACAGGCAGATGGAAGGTTTCTTTAGGAGAGAAAGATGCTAACGCAAGCATCTGCAGTAAAGCAGGAGTCAAGTGTCCTGTTTTTACAGCCTCTGGCTTGTGTCCAGGCTATGACCTCCCCGTTCCCTCCCGGTTCAGCGTGCAGCGTTCAGCAATGCTCAGCTCTGGCTGAGCCTTGGCCAGCATTTTGGACAACTTCGTCTGGCACCGCTGATGCCAGCAAAGATCCCTGCCTCAAGGTTTCCAACTGGAACCGCTCTTTCCCGGTGTGTCTTTCTTGATAAAGTACAGATAAGCAGAGTGCCGCCAAAACAGATTTAAAGAAGGACCAATATAACCAATATAAACAGGAACATTTTGCTGCTGCTTTTACTTGGCAGGACCAAATGCAGATGCCTGCCTAACTGGGTAAATAGGGAACAGGTCAGAATTACACTTCACCCCTTTATCAGGGTTCAAGGGAAACATTTCCCTCCTTTTTTCCTATTTTGTGCATATTTTGGAGTTGGTTTTTAGAAGGTTGTGGTTTTTCTGTTTTTTGTTTTGGTTGTTTGTTTTTTTAAAGTTTCAGTCTGGGTTTCTGGAAAACAAACTAGCTGAAACCGATTGTGAAAATTCCCTAGAAAAAGGTAAATACAAATCATGCAGAAATGCTGACAATAGAACTTTGACAATCTTTGTTTTTAAAAAGACTCTTCTTTGGTTCCCAATTTTATACATGCATGTTTTGACGTTCTCTGTGTTATGAATAAGCAGAAGTTGCAAATCTGCCATCCTGGACCAGACCTAAAGCTGAGCCGATTCCCCTCCTGCTTACAGTGGTCTGGAGAAGGGCCAAGCAGAAGGTCTTATGATTTCATGAAGGGGAGCAGTAGGGAATCTACCTTCACACAAGATCCCCGGCTCCATTATGGGATGGAGATTTTCTAAACATGAAGTATAATAAGTATTGTGCAACTTTATTCAGTATGACAAAATTCTGATATTCTTGTTTACTTACATATGCCCAATGGTCCCTTAAAACTTGATGAGATACGGGGTTAGGCCTCCTCTGTTTCTGATTTCTGTGGCTTAATTACACACAACATGAAAACACTTTTCCTCAGTTATGATTTTCCCACCTTTTACCATCATACTGGATTCCCATACTCTTACACTGTAAGCGCTTTTATAACAGTATTATACGCTCAATTAAGATCATGTTTCTCAGGTATTAGATAAAAAGAGATGGTCCCTGGCTGTAACTGCTCACAGTTTGAGCAGGCAAGGCTAAAGAGCAGGGGAAACAGATATTATTTAGCAGAATCACAGCATGGATTCAGCCTCTCCACACATGTCAGATGCTCCAATCCCTTCACCATCTCTGTGGTTCTTCCCTGAACTCACTCTAGTATGTCCATGTCTCTCTTGTACTGGAGACCCCACACCTGGATCCAGCACTCCAGATGAGCCTTACCAGTGCTGAGCAGAGGGAAGGGTCACCTCGCTTGTCCTGCTGGCAATAGCCTTCCTAATGTAGCCCAGGATACCATTGGCCACATTTTTCACAAGGGCACATTGTTGGCTCATGTTCAGTCTGATGACCATGACCCCCAGGTCCTTTTCTGCCAAGTTGCTTCCAGATGGTCAGCCCCAAGTTTGTACTGGTGCAGAACTTTGCATTTCTTTTTTGAACTTGATGATGTTCCCGCCAGCCAATATCTTCAGTCCTCTGGTTGGCTGCACAGCCCTCTGGTGTATCAGTCACTCCTCCCAGTTTTGTATTGTCTGCACTCAGTGGGCAGAAATTTGACATCAAAAGAGGTGAGCACCCCTCCTTGGACCATATAGGAAGGCTGGGTAAAACCAGGAACTGGCTTCAGTCACTAATTATCCTTTTGTGTGCAACAAATTTTCCCTTTAACACACAGCAACTCTATATTTTAACAGTTTGTTTAGGAACATCATATCTATTTCCTTTCTGGATTATGTTTATTATAATAGCAACCTACAGTGAGTTGCAATGGGGCAAAACTGTAAATCAGTTGTCCCTGTCTTGAAATTTTTATCTAACAAGGTAGCTCAGGGTGGAAGGAGTCGCGGCTGTTCACAGCACCCACTGCAATGAGGCTCCAGTCTATGACGGTTGGATCTTCTTTCTGCCAGCGATGGTCATGATGCCTCAGCCTCACCCGAGCCCTCTGAAATTTTGCCGATTCCCAGTAACTCTGCCAACCTCTGAGCATTCATCCATCCTGAAGGCTCATGCTCTTGCTCTTATCTCTCCTCTCTGAACAGTGTGATTCCTGTTGTTTAACGATCACTAGCAATAAACAGGAAAGGAGAGTGCAAGAAATGCCTTCCCATGTCAGATCAGCATCTGTCTGTCCTGATTCTCTGGGAGGAGCACCCAAATCTTGCTTCTTCCCAAGGTCCATTGTCCTCATAGTGCCCTGTGCAGCGGTTGTAGGAATCGGGATGTTAGAGGGTATGTCCTGGCTTTTCTTTAGGATCTGTTTACAGACCTGTTGGTCATGAGATGTTTCTCTAGTCCTTTTGCACCTGGCAGTATTGTCTGTCTCCACAACATCTGGTGGCAACAAGTTCCCAAATTTGTCTATTTGCCTTGTAAAAATTGTCTTGCTACTACCTGTTACAAATTCATTCGAGTTTCATTGAGTGCTCAGACTTCTACTATTGAGGGATCAGATGAACAGTAGCTCTGCCTTCACTTTACTATTGCCTACATGTTTTGTAAGCCTCTGTCATACCCTTCCTCAGCATTCTCCTTTCCAAATTGAAGCAAACCAGCCTTTTCAGTCTCTTCACAAGCAGCTTACACCATTCTCTTTACCATTTTAATTGCCATTCTCTGCAGCTTTTTTGATTCCATTATGTCCTTCTTCAAATGCAGAGACCAGAGCTGCACACAATATTCAAGATCTGTGGGTGCACCAAGGTTTTACAGCATGGCTATTTCCACCAGTATGAAAATAGTAGTGTATATAAAAAAACCCAAACCAGTCCAAGATAGAGAATGCAACCAGTACAGACAGGATGAGCAGAACAACAAATATTCCCAAATGTGTCTAGCTAAGATCAATGGTGAACAAGGAGTGGGATAGGCACTGAAAAGTGGAGCAGTTACAACCTGGTAAAAACAGGAAGAACACGATGCTTAGAGTAATTAGAGATTTGATGTTGAGGCCTTAGAGAAGAGGAAGCTGTACTACTTGGTAAAGATGCAGTGCAGAATGGTAATGAAATCACAGGCAGCTCCTGTGGGCAAGGAGCCAAGAGGTGGAAAACAGGAGAAAGGGCTTGAGCAATTGCTGAGTACTAAAAGAGAGGGAAAATAATTCAAAACTTTCTCTCCTAGGATTTATGGCTGTTAAAACAAAATGAAAGAGAGGGTTAAAAAAAAAAATATCCCCTGGTAGAGAGAATACAACTTAATGATCTGCAAAGTAAAGAACTTGGTGGAAAATTCACCCTGAACCTAATTTTTCACAGTAAAAAGAAATTGATTGAAAGCAGTAACAACAAAAACCAGAGCTACTTAAATTCAGATTACCACAGGGTAAAATCCCAGTGCAAATGTCTATGATTTTATGAAAGCAATCTAATTAGTCACAAGTGTCTAGGACTAAGGATTAAAGTCAGCCACTATGGGAGAAGGCTAAAAGATATGATCTCCAGTTTGCAATAGAAGAACGGGCTCCTAGAGAAGAGGCAATAAGGCTTTACAAGGGAAGTGAGGTTTAAGAGGGAAACTGCATCAGCAATGAAAAAAAGGGAGCCAAAGTAATGAGATAAAGAGAGTCAGGTAATTCTGATATAGAAAAGATAAGGCCAGAAGAAGATAAGAAAAGAGAAAAGGGATGTTTTAATGTAGAACAAATCTTCAGTCTTTAGGTAAAAGATCTTAAGGATTTATGAGAACAACAAAGGTGAGGGAAAATATCAGTGTAATATGCCCCTTCTGTGCTCCCCACGACCAGCTTAACAATGTCTTCGTATGGTGGACCTGCAGTATGTGGGGCTGGAGAAAGCCAACTCTTCCTCTAATGTACAAGAAACAATTTTTTAGACGTTAGACACAGCTCTTAGTGAAAGCTATCATTTGGCTAGGTGGAAAATGAAGAGATAATCTCTTTCAATAAACACGAACAGCAGCAACAAAATAAGCAAAGCCTTAAAGCTGAAATTGCCTCAGGTGGATGTTTACATAGGGCCAAAGCTATGCCCCTGTTGGTGACTTTACCACCAGAGTTCTGATTCGTAAAAATTCTCAGGTTTTAGACCTGAGCTACCTTCTGTATAATTTGATGTTAAGCTGTGGGGTTTTTCTGGCTTTAGGACCTGACCTGGCATTTAAGTATACAACTGTCCTTACTGCTTTACTATCTCATAGTCTTTGCTAAATGGCATTTCAGATGAGGGCAGTGATCTGGCATCCATCTACGACACTGCTGGAGAGGCAGAGTACAAAGGGCAGATAAGCAGATTTAATCTTCTCCTGCAAGTGGATGCTAGGGGATGCTCGAGGAGGGCTAAGCAGATCCTCCTCCTTGCTGTCCTTCTGTAGGCTGCGGCCAGATAAGGGCACAAACAGAGTGGAAAGATTCAGATTAGACCAAGAACATCAGGGTAGTAAAATATCTGCTTATTCAGTGCTGTGGTTTTGGATGGGAAAACACAGCGAAGAGGCCCTTTCCTCACACACGCGTGCGTTCAGCTTCCTCTCACCCCACCACGGCAGGCAGCTATTCTTGACTCCAGTCGAGCTATTCACGACACCCAGAGTGGGGGAACTGAAGCACAGAGATTAAGTGACTTCCCCACCAATGGTGACAACCAGGAAAGAAACACAGATTTCCTGCTTCGCTGTTTTGGGCTTTAACCACAAACCTCTCTGCCACAGGGTCTGCAAAACTCTCCTTTGCTTATCCCCCTGCTCCAAGCAAACTGCTTCACATCATTAGCAACCAGCTGCTGTGGGGACGCTGAGGCTTAGATATGGCATTTAGTCCACTTGTCCCTCTCACCTCACTTTCTCTCCCCACAGAGCTCACTAACTTTGGGTGCCAATGCCCAAAGCAGAAAGGGTCCCGCTGGCATTGTGCATCCCTACTGCCTCTCCCAAGCATCCCCCAAGGCCCTTTGGAGCCTCCCCACCTTCTGCCCAGGGGCAGGGGACAGACACAGACCTCATATGTCTCCATCACCTGCAGGCTTCATCATACGGCCCATTGCACTGCAGCAGGGCTGAGGATTATAAAAGCTGCATGGTTTTGAGGCTTACGCAAAGGTGAATGTAACTCCAGTGTGCTCCAAATGAAGGGTTTTTTTTTTGTTTGCTTGTGCCTGGCTTGTAAACACCTGTAATACAGTGTATTGATGTTTCTGACTTCTGATATAGATGGGCCTGTCTGAAATTTCATTACCTGAAACCTGAAAAGCCTTTATTCTTGCATGCCAGAGTCTATTTTTAATGCACAGCATGATCCTTCGCTCAGGAATGATCACCAGCTCCCCACTAATTTCTGCTCTCTGTTTCATTCCTCAGAATGACTTTCTGAGCAGCCTCTGATCTTGCCGCTGCCCCCCCAAACCATGGAAGAAACAGCCTCCCGCTATCTGCAGAAACACCCTTCCCTCCTACCGTGTGCCCCAGCAGCCTCGGCACAGTCCCTGTCCCCATCGCCAGGGCTGCAACTGCCTCCTTTATCTGTACTTACCAGCCCTTCCTCTGTCTTTTTGCTCTGGCATCAAGGTCTAGAGCAGCTTCCTGTAATATATTCTGTGCCACTTGTATCTTAACTTCTGTCTCAAGTAATCTCTGACTCTGGTGAGCGTTTTCCACATCATGCCTTTCTGCAGAGCATATATCTTTCTTTGCTCCTGTCCCTCACACTTCCTCCGATCCTACTGAATCTCTTCTTTACTGACTTGTGATTTTCAGGTTTCCTGTTCTCAGGAGCCAGAATCTCCAGGCAATATAATATAAACTGCCAAACCTATTGGCTTTTGACCTTCTGATTAAAGTAACTGACTCTTGCTCTGTTACACTCAAAGTATACATTGCATTTCTCCTGCTTTTTTTCCCCTTTATGATTTTGGACCAAAACCTGCTCTTAAACATTGCTGCAGTTAAGACGTTTCACAGGAATCAGTTACAGGCAATGTATTTAACAGCTTGACTATTAAATAACAATGTGTATATAGGAGAGCCTGAAAGAAGCTGCAAATGTTCTATATATTATGTCTTTAAAAAGAATGGGCATCATATAAAAAATACGGATCTAAATTCATAGCACTCTATGTATTTCCATTTGCTCAGGAGAAATCAGGACATATAGTGAAGATTATGTTTTAAATATATGGACCAATAAAAAGTATGTTCTGGAAAACAGATAAACGGGAAAGAACCATAGCTGAGGATTTCTATGTTCTGTGCTCCTTTGTTTAACAGCAAGCAGTATCAATATCCAAGGTAACACAATTTATTATGAAATCCACCTCTCTTTTCCTTTTAGGAGGGGATAAAAAAACCCAACGCAATGACTAGATTAGTTTTAACTGAGGTTAAAGGGAGATTCTTTAAAAATGTAAATACCGGCCAATATACATGTACAAAATTTTGCTCGTGTTTTTAACACACCTAAATGCAGAAAGAATCGATTTCTCTTGGTTTGTTAAAAACTCAGTCTGTCGGTGACCTTCTCTATGGAGAGAGCTGTACCGGGAGTTTTCTTCTAAGCATGTTGAGTTCAGTCCTTGACCCTAAGAATGTTATTTCTCCACCTTCAGTTGTAGCCAGAAATAACTTAGATATGATGGGACGCTCTTAGAGTTTATTCCAAGACAGTACCTTTGCTGCGGGACTGAACTTCAAAAGGTCTGCAGCCTTACACATCCCTGTGTGGTGGGGTTCATGAGAACATACTTACGTAGACACGCCGTCCTTTGAAATCACCTGTTTAATTTGCAATATATACATGCAATAGGATTACTTGTGCTGAAATGTGTGCATAAGTCTCTACCGCAGCAGGAACTTACTGAAGAAATAAACTATTAAAGCATCAGGTACTTCTGCCCTTTGCCCTCTGCCACCCCACCCAAGTCAGAGTCACCTGTAACAGAGCTCTGAGCTAACTCTGGTTCCCACTTAGGCAACACTTTTAGCAACTTTTCTAGACCAAGAACATCATAACTTGAGAAAATGCATCCAGGGTAAGTATTCCTGGGAAGCTAAAAACCTGCTGTTTCTGTAGCTTAGGACACAACAACACATTCTAAACCCACTGCATTTCTGCATCCAGAAATTCAGTAAAACCATTCTCAGAAATGCTGGTGCTGGTCCATTCTCATTTCCCAGCAAATGTACTTACCTGGTGAGAAAATATGACTTCAGGGCATGGGAGAAATGATAGCTACTAAATCCATGTCAAGCGATCTCTACTCAGGACTTTGAGATTTACAATGGCTGTCAAGCTCTTCAGATGGAGGTGGCAGTGGTAATCAGAGGGTCTCAGACTCATTTTTTGCTGTATGTACTCGTGTTGCTGCAGCTGCAGTCAGTGTAAGCACCTGAGCTTCTCACGTGGCACCTGTTGAACGAGGACTGTGGAGCAGCAGGCTGCTCAGGAGCAAGGCTCCACGGCTGGGACTTGCAGAGGTCAGGTCCCACCACATCCCAGATGTGCTAGGGAAGATGGTACTCAAAAAGATCTTGGAGAGGTCACAGCCTACACTTTCTGTCCAGGAAAATGCAGAGAGGAGTGCATGTATGTATCTGGCTGGTTAAGTACCCATGGAATTATTTTATTTCTGTTGTGACTGTGGCATTTAAGTGTATTTTAGGCCACACTTGGATCTTTAGTTACTTAAGCTATGCCAACCCAAGCAAACTCAAGCTTCCACGTGGTTCTGTGTGGAGCCAAGCTCACTCGATTTGCTTTTCTCTGATTCTGCCTTTTCCTTACTTAACTGGGAGAACAAAGCAGGGCCCAGGGCTCAGACAGACCTGGTGCAGATAGCTGCCTCAGAACTGGTCCCCACCATACTCTCTAGGGGGAGAGGTAAGCACTTTTACAGCACAGTTATCTCTTCTGAAGCAATCTTCTCTACCTGATCAGAAAAGTATCGCTCTGAGTACCCAGTCCTGTGCCGCTGACATCCTTGGGAGCTCAACAAGAGCTGTCTTTGGGTCTCAGGCACCTGCTGGACTTAAGCAAATGTTTATGCTCCCACGAAGTCACTCCGTCTTAATCATATGCTGAGGAGCTTTGCAGAGTTGATGCCAGAGTTCAATCATGTAGCAGTGGTTGGAGGGAAAGTGGTAACTGCAAAGACCTGCAATGGAGAGTCAGAAAAAACTACGTTGCTCTCCACATAAGACCCTTGTATTCTTCACATAACACCCATATATTATTTATCCCCCTATTTAACTTACAAATCTGCCCAATAGATGAAAGTTTGACTCTCAGCTTTTTCACTTGTTTCCCTGGCTGTTTTCTCTCCTATAGTTAGCCTGAGTAAATATTTGACTTTGTCCCCTAAGCCACTGCATACCGTTGTGTAACCTAATAAACCCTTTTATTTCATTAGCACCAGTTTATCCAATGTTCCGGACTAATTGAGAGTGGATTTCCAAGAAGAAAAAGGAAGAACATGTTCACCACCACAGACACCTCCTCACCTGTTTACAAAAGACAGCGCGGGTTCTGCAAGACAGAAAAAATACTGGCAAAAAATACCTCATCTCACCTTTCTGCAATTTTCACAGTCCGTATCAATTCCCTGAACTAAACCCCACATCATTCAGTATTTAAATAAAAATGAAAGCTAAAAAGGAAGCTCGCTGTTTTCCTCCAGCCAGTAGGGATTATTGGAGCAGATTCTGCACTTACACGTGTGGCGATCGCCTCCCTCTCCGTGCTCTGCCTTAGTAATCGAGGACGCGGCTGGACATGCACACGTGGGAAGTGATGACTGCCGTCCTGTTTGTAGTCACTTGCTTCATCTTTGTATGGAAAAGGGGAATCAGAAGGAAAGGCAAAACACCACAGCAGCAACTAGCCTGCATCCTAAGCCTGTGTCCTGCTGCGATCTCCTTGACCTTGATCACACAGCAGCGGTGGAGGGTTTGGGCAGCGACTGCCCCAGGCATGGGGCAGTCGCTGCTCTTGCCGTACCCACCGTGGTCTCACCTCCAGATAGCTCAGCTTTGTCACTGCTCTTCCGTGGTGTCAGCTTAGTACTCAATAAGACTTTCTCGGCTACACCAGAAAACCTTGGGAATATGATGCTTTATAAAGTTATGGAAAATGCACAACTCCTTTTCCAAGGAGCTTTGTGTCTAGGTGAGGAAAAGACGTAAAATAAATAGCTGAAAACCTCTTGGATGCATGAGAACAACCAGACCCAGCACAAAATTGGAACAGGCTGCCCAGAAAGGTGGTGCAGTCACCATCCCTGGAGGTGTTTAAAAGATGTATAGACATGGCACTTCATGGCATGGTTTAGGAGACATGATAGTGTTGGGTTGACGGTTGGACTTCGTGATCCTAAAGGTCTTTTCCAACCTTAATGATTCTATGATTCTATGAAAATCTGCTATGGCAAAATAACCCCTCCAAACCCCTCTGATCTGACTTGAACAAAATTTGGAGTGGCAACAGGAGATTGTACCTTGTACAGTGTTTCTATTTGTGCAAATACAGTGGCTCTGACATGACACTGGCACCTGAAAAGCAGATTCATGATCTGGACACCTCTGTGTCCAGGAGATTTGAGGACCTGTGAAACTTCTTGGAGTACTGTGTTCAGTTTTGGGTCCTCAAGTTTAAGAAGGGCAGGGAACTGCTTGAGCAAGTCCAGCGGAGAGCTACCAAGATGATCAGGGGGCTGGAGCATCTCCCATGTGAGGAAAGGCTGAGAGACTTGGGTTTGTTCAGCCTGGAGAAGACTGAGGGGAGATTTCATCAATATCTATAAATATCTAAAGAGAGAGTGTCAGGACAATGGGACCAGACTCTTTTCAGTGGTGCCCAATGACAGGACAAGGGGCAACGGGCACAAGTTGGAACACAGGAAGTTCCACCTCAATATGAGGAAGAACTTCTTTCCTATGACGGTGCCAGAGCAGTGGGACAGGCTGCCCAGGGAGGCTGTGGAGTCTCCTGGAAATATTCAAAACCTGCCTGGACATGTTCCTGTGCCCCCTGCTCTAGGTGTGCCTACTCAAGCAGGGGGGTTGGACAAGATGATCTCCAGAGGTCCCTTCCAACCCCTATCATTCTGTACTTCTGGATGCAGTAATTCAGGATTAGAAATATTGTATTTGGACAGTTTGTAGAACAGAGGGTACAAAGAGAACTGAGGAACTGGGATGACCATGCAGAACTAACACAGACTGTAGGTATAAGTCCTTTCTTTACAGATTTCTCCAGGACTTCGTCCTTCTGAGAAGCATTTTCTGAGGCATTGCTAAGGGAGAAGGACCTTTAAGAGCTTAGCCAGTCTTTTAAGAGTCATCTTCTGAAAATCATTCATAAATTCCTTTAAAAGTTCATGAGGCTGCTAGGCTACAAACAAGGACACCAAAAACACTAAGGAAAAAAAAAAGATTATAATAAAATATGTGTCCTCTTCTGACTCTTACCCACTTCTGACTCTGATCTTTCAAGGTCAACTGCCATTCCAGAGAATGAGCTCATGTCCTGCCCCTGCAGCCTGGCACCACTGCCAGGGTCTCTCGCAGAGCCAAGCCTTGGCACAGCTTCAGCCCCACGCTCTGCCCCTGCAAAACCTGCCCTTGCCCAGCGAAAGGCGCATGGCCGGCCAGGGACCGGTGCAGGACGCGCCCAGGCAGCTCTGTTTTCTTCCTTTTTTGCCTTCTTCATGGCTCCTGGAATGTGTTTGTACATGGTGGAAAAAATGCAAAGAGCAGGGAGAAGCAGCCAGGAACGTCACCTTCCCTGTCACCCTCCCTGTCGGCGCTCAGCTGCGGGGCCCGCAGGCACGGTGGCTCGCGCCAGCATCGGTACCCAGGAAGTCTGTGGAGCCCTTGATGCCTGTAGGAGGTGAAATACCCAGAGATGAGATGAAATTTTAGGGTAATCCATTTTGGAATTAAAAAAGGAAAATGTACAGTCTGCACAAACTCAGTTAACGCAGGCTCGCAGCAAAAGAGGCAAGACCTGTTTTGATCAGAAAACTGGCTTGCAAGAGTACAAAATATTTCACAAACTTTCGAACCCATCTTCTCCTCCCCGTTTTCATTAACGGGCATCTTTTATCCTGTCATAAGCAACAGCTACAAGACTAATTAGTTTAACAAGTACAACAAATGGTTTTATTGACAAAAAGGAACCCTTTGAAATATACATTACGTTCACAAAGGATTAAATTACACCCTATTATCCATTTTCCATAAAATAAAGATTACTTTGATAAATCACGACTAATGTTATCTTTGGCTGATAAGAACTCTGTGCTTATTTGTATGGCTTCTATAAATAGTGTGTTCTGAATTTTTTTTCTCCCTAAATATAGTCAATGATACAGTCTGCCAGGCATTTTCCTGCAATTTGACAATACCACATCTGTGAACTAGGCAGCAAATGAAAGCTTCATTGTCTGAGTATGAAAAATGCAACGGTCTCTTCTTTTTTGTCAGCTGCTCTGCAGTAATCTATCAAACACCTTTCAGCCATATCTTGCTCAATCAAAGTTTCCTTACTGCTAAAGCAAGGTAGTCAAAATAAGCTACTTTTGTTGTTAAGAGAAAGGCCTCTGCGGTTCATCTTTCCCTTGTATGCAAAGTCTGTGCGACAATTGTAGTGTGAGGGGGTCTTACCCTCATTTAGGCCTTAATGTACGTAAAATATGTACATCAGTGTACATAAGATCAGGGATAAGTGTACATTTTCAGGTGTAAAAGGTTCCTTTGCACTCTGCCTTTCCGTAGCTTTGCGCCAGAGGATTCTGCAGATTACTGAAGATTTTCCCACATCATCTTTGAGGGGTTGAACAGTTGGTCAAGGACCAAGACAGAAGCGATGTCTTGAGTTTACGTCAGCCCTACACCAGCTCTATGTAAATTAGCTCTTTACTCAAGGATGTAGATAGCTGGGGTATCACAAGATGACCTTTGTGTGACAAGAGGTAAACCCACCTTTTGCGCATTTGGTGACCACCCATACCGGGCTAGTGTGAACATCCCCGCCAGCGCACCAGCCCAGCAGCCTAGCTCAGCAGCAGGCACACCGTTTAGTACGGCACAGGAGCACATGTCCACCTTTAAAACACCTTTAAAACACTTTTGAAGTAGTTTGATTCTGAAAAACTGAAGTTGGCTTCGTATTGTGCAGCAGATGGTTGAAGAGACCTGCCCTGCCATACGAAGGGCCTACACTTCAGGACAAATATCCAAGTTCAACTTGTAATTATTTCCCATTTTAAAAAATTCTTTCAAGAAACAAGTTGGCTCCAAGTTCAGCTACTGCTTTGCATGCCACTGGGTGACTCAAAGCATCTCATTTTACTCCAAATTGCCCAAGGGTTAGGATTGGTGTAACAGTTGCAGGATTGTCCTGAAGTTTAGTTTGCAAAGTGCTTAAGAGCAGTCGGGAAAAGACGTAGAGGTTCTGGAAACCTTTAACAAGTAAATCCAATATGCAAGGGAGTTCAGTTACATGACATACTTTTTACTTCCACTGCCAGTTTCTTCTAATCTGTATTTTGAAAATTCTCCAAACTGTTCAAACATAACATCAGTTTAACATCGATTTACGGCATCTAACCCTACCACGGCTGTTTTGGACGGGTGCCCTCATCATAAGCAAATGTCTCTTTTTTTGCATTTTCCCCCAGAAGCAGGTGGCAGTGCATTTCAAACAAGCCCACACCCATGGCTGTATTGCTTCCGGAGGGTGTGTTTTATTCATGGAAATATGTCTAACCCCTTCGTTTAATTTTCAAAATTTTATAAGCTTCCCACCCCCTGGGTTGCCTGCAAAGTGACTCAGCAAGGCAAGCAAAGGGATCAAAGAACAGATAGTTTTTTAAATGAATGGAAAAGTTTAGCGGTTCCTAAAGTATTTTCCTCCAACACATATTTCAAAAACTTTAATAAAAAATAATTATAGCTGAGTCTATTAAGAGACAAAATGCAGGGCTAGAGTCATAAATCTCAGAGAATCGGGAGGAACACACTGAAATGCTGCAAAACAAATGTATTATCACCTTTCCAAACCTCCTTAAGCTTCTTTTCCTATAATACCGAGCAAAAAAACTCACTGTGGCTGGGCTGCTGTGTGCTTGCTATAATTAGAAAAACTTTTATATTTTATTTCCATAGCAGTGTGCATATTTATAAAGAGAGGAGGAGAAAATTGTACACATAGGGTTGAACACAGAGGTACCGCCACCAGTGCGGATGAACCACCTTGGGTCCAACCCAAGCTCAGCTCTGTATCTTGCTGCTCGCTGGATATTCTGTGGGTGATAAAGTCCGGATTCTGTTTCAGAGACACGTGTTGAAGGTCAAAGATAAGGTCCCCAAGTAACAGCCAGAGGAAGATCTAGACCCTGGAGTCCTCAGGAGAGCCCTCATGTACATGCCACAGGGCCAAACTCCTCCTTGCTTATTCTATCTCATGCCTCCCATATTTTGCATTGATTTATGCACAGCTGCTTACATTCAAGAGAGGAGAAACAGAGCTGCCCCATCTCATACTACACAACAGCCAAGGGCCCTCTCCAGGAAGGTGGGAAATGTCAATTCCCAACTCCTTTGGCCCAGAACCCAGCTCTCCCACTTCCCATGGAAGTGCTCTTTGCATCAGACAATGACGCAAAAAGTGGCCTTTTACTCATCGGTTCTCAGGACTTGCTTGTCAGAGTGTCAAATGCTGAGAGCGCTGCCTACTGGAGGCAGTAGTCAAACACCTCTCCTCACCCAGCTTTCCCAAGCCTACTGCTCCCGGCACAGAGTAAGGGACTCGCTCTCTGAAGGCATACCCCTCCGTATAAAGCGCTTCAGGACCAACAGCAGAAGTGCTGCCTGCCTCAGCCCAGCCAGGAGAGCATCTCTTCCCGCACTGTGATGCTCAGGTCAGAGCTGCAGTAACTGGTCCGAACACGGCCCCAGTACCGACACCCTGAATGACTCAATCTACTGCAACGCTTATGGGCCATCCATCTAACTGAGCGATTAGAGGACTGCAGCTTCACAGTTCCTGGTGTGGAAATCCTGGAAATTTGTAGCATATGAGAGTCAGAAACACCAAGCTAGAAAAGGTAAGTCAAAATCTAATCACCTTTTCCTTCCTCCTCTTAGGAAGGCAAGCAAGAGGAAATAACAACATGGAAGACAGAACTTGGTAAATCAAATGCTTTTATTGATGTCCTTTCTCATGTGTGACCCTTTGTCATTTACTTTAATTGCACAGACCAAAATTAGGGATTGACTTCAATTTTTCTAAGTTACAACTTTTATAGCTTTTGCATTTTATTAAGAGAAGATAAAATCATGGGTAAGTCTCTACATGGACTCAAAGATAGGAAGCAACTTCTTACTAATCCTCATGCAAACTACTGACTGATTATTGGAGACTGAGGTTGAGTGTAATTTCAGGAAAAAGTTCACTCTTACGAGTAAGTTAATCTAGTAACAAGCTCATTTATAATCCTTTCACAACTGATGTAATTTTCATATATTAGATAATAATTATAGGCATATTAAGCAATATTAACATTATTAAACAACAATGAACAGCCTTCTGAATGTATACTACAGTAATGCAAAGTCTGAGTAATTTAAAGTGCCTTACCTAGTAGAAGAGAATAACTTTCCATTAGAGCTTTTCTAAACTTCTAGAATTTTTTGTTTTACAGGTCTGGAGTTTTTAGAACATTCACATTTACAGAAGAATTTATGCCTGATCCAAGAACTCCAGGGACACTTACACTTTCAATTTTTTTTCTGTTATACCAACAAACTATGCCCATTTGGAAAAGGAGCTATTGCTTTATCGTGGTATTACCAAGGAAGCTGCTTTCTGAGCGCACTGGGTATATCTTGTGCAATGAGTTTTCCGAGAGACTAAAAGGCATTGCTGCTGCTCTTCTCTATTTCTTGCTCTTTTGCAAGCATACACTAAACTGCAGACTTGGCTGCCACTAAGTATATATTTTATATGGGGAATATTATTACCGATAAAAATAAAATAAGTTATTCAATATGAATGACTGCTCATCTCCCCCTTAATGTGTATAAATAAGCCACATCTAATAGGATGTAAACTCAGGCAACTGCAATAACTCTGCGGCACCCATACAACAACAAAGAGGGAAAAAAAAGTTAAATGTTTAAAATGAAACAGCCTAAATTATTCTTTAAAAAAATATCAACCAACCAAAGAAACCTACTCCCAAAACACCCCAAATTCCTTTTACTAACTTTTTTGTTTCCGGAAGCTTTATCTGTAACAAGGCTTTCCTGAAAGAAGAATATGTTTAAGGAATTTGCAGAGAATTATCAGAAGGCCCAACAGAGAACAGGTGTCCTACTTATCTATTTTCCTCTTTTATCAGGAGCAAAGGTCCCCTAATCCTAACTCTCTATATAACTGGGGTTTCTACATAGACCAGGTCCAGCTTTGCGCCAAAGGAGGAAAGAAACAAAGCCTTCACTCACGGCTTTCTACACACCAGCCTAGAACAACCACACACCCTGGCTCTCCCACGTAATTCCCAGGACAACCTGTGGCTGCCACAGGTGAGCTGAACTATAATTTTTAGGAGCACCACTGCAGACATGTAAACCACGAAAAACTCTTGGTGGATTATTAACTGAATAAATGCTTGTACTACAGCATACAGCAGATGGACTTATTTTGTACTTACAAGAAAGGCAAAACAAAAACATGTGAACGAGAAATGGCCATACTGCTGCTGTGCAAACCATTTTCCTAACCCACACTGTAACTGGTCCCAGCCTTAAGAGATCAGCAAGTTTCAACTGATATAAGGATTCCTACAGTATGATCGCACTAAACAAAACCCTCCAGTAAAACAAAATTACACAAAAGCATTAAGTTCCAGGTTATGTACATGCATGTAGGTAAAATATTTCTTTTTCTTACAGCAAATACCAGAACTAGCAACAATGATAATGGATTCCAAAAAAAAAGAACACAAATTTCGCCTCAAAGATTTAATCAACAAGATTTGAAAACCAGCATCAATTATTCTGAAATTATTTATGAGCTGTAAAAGTGATGGACTTGAGACATTCAAAGTATATCAGTTGTACTAAAATTACATTTATCAGCATTTACTGATGATAGTCTGAGAAAAAGAGTGGAAGAACAGGGGGAAAAGCAAATAAAAATATTGGTGAGTTTGTAAGAGACATTGGTTCAACCTCTAGTTGAAAAGATTATGTACAGCAAGGAAAAAGCTTCTTTCTCCTTTTTCAAAGAGATTGCATATTGTCATGGTCCATTTCCATTAGAGGAATACATTAAAATAATTTTTAATCTATATTCTTATTTTCTGGCCTATAGAAGGTATTCAAAGACACAGGAAAGATTAGACTTCTGCCAAGCAGATTAAACAAAACCGCATTCCTATATATTTTAACTATACAGTTACACATCAAAACTCAAAACAGAAAAATAAACTTGATGCAAATACTCAACAAATACAGAATTATGGATTCTGATAAATCTGAGGGAAGCAAGACTATGAAAGGAGTGCCTGAACTTGATGAGGAGATCTGTGTAGTATGGTTTCTGGATCCTTATATTCATTTGAAGGATCCATCACAGCTGCATATAACTCACTGTAAGCTCTGCAGACCAGTTCTGTTGACTGTTTTATTATCTGCTCTCTAAAAAACAAAACAAAAACATAATTTGCAAATTGTAGGGAATATAACTGTATGACATACAAGGAATTAAAGATATACACTAAAAATACACATTAAAGATCCGTATCAGTTACATTAAAAAGCCCGTTTGCTTCAACTGTGAAAACAGCTTGAAGTTTTAGAACAAAAGAAGGCTGTTTCGTCTCTTTGTATCATACATAGATAAATTCACATGTATGATCCTGATAACCAAGAAATTAGCTTCTTTACTTCTGCAGTCATGAAAAAAAATAGAATTATTTAATTTGCATACATTAGTTATTCACCTGTACTCCCCTACATCTTTTAAAAGACTGATAATCTGAGTGATCCACCTTGTACCTCCTGTGGCTTCTCACTGTCCTTTGTAAATATGCACTTTTTTTTCCCATCTACCAGCAAATATATTCTATTTGCTTTATCTTGACAACACCTGATTCCATAGTCAAAAAGGAAGAGCTGATAGTGACATGGTCAGAGATCTAAAACTTGCTACAGATTTTTACCAACAATGCTATGAAGTCTGTGTCTTGTATTTTTCTGGATCTAAATGAGTAAGAATGCACAAAGATTGGATGTATTTTGAAGACAAACTAATAATTTTATTTCATACTGCCCATTGAATCAGTTTACTTTAATCACCATGGTGATTTGCAGTTGCAGATGTATTTTTATCTATCAGAAACAGTAGTTACAGCTATTTTACAGCCAAACCCATGCAAGTGGAACACCAGGAGAAGCAGAGAGGAGAAGCAGAGGAAACCAAGGTAACCATGATTCCAGATTCCAGATCCAGCCCTGCTGTAATATGCAGCAAAGGAACAAAGGCAGCAAAACTGCATCCACTAAAATCAGGGCTGAATTCACCAGCCATTGGGAATTGACAAGTTAAAGAAATCGGAAAGATCAAGTGTGTAGAACTTCATCTGTTCAGGAAATAGTAAGAAACTGAAGCTATGAGAAACAAAATGAAGAGACAAAACCTGCATTTTATCTTGAAGCACAGTATCGAGTTGTTTGATACACAGGATCAACTGCCAGTATTACCAGGTTATTAGAATACCTGAAGAAATTACTGGCCTTGTAATAGCAAATTTGGAAACACTATCATAAGGGAAATATATTCAAGGTGTTCAGGTAAAAAAACTGTCTCTGATCACAGTTTGGGATCACTAAGCAACTGTAACATGACAATCTTGCACACAGAATTTGTATAAAACTAACTGTATTGCATCAGATAATATTAAATTTAAAGAAAAAGTTCATGAAAATATTCCAAAGGACTGAACAGCATCAAACGAGCCTTTCCATCAAATAATGTCAGTGTCATTAATCAGTACATTAGGATTTCAGTTGCCATAACAACATGATACACTTTATCACCAACACAAATGGCAGCACTTTCTAAAAATAGTAATTCCAGCATTCAGTTTCTGTGATCCAACACAAATAACAAGAGCTTTTCAAGACCAACAACCACATAAATAAATAGCTTAAAAATTTTTAAATGAGCAAAGGAATTTGAAAGACAAGAACATGCACTGACAAATGTTGGAAGGAATGTTCTTCATAACTGTAAAGCTTAAGTGATACCACCATTGAGTATATAATATATTGGTCCCTTATCAAAAGCATCTGGTCTGATTTTAAGAACCAAAGAAGTCTTGGGTTCCAGCTCAACCATTAGAACAGTGCATCACAATTATGTGATTTCCAGGAAGATGCCTTCAAAACTGACATCAAACATCTGCAAAACTAACTTGAAAATTTCAACTACTATAGCCAGAGATTAAAATTATAGTACTGGCTAAATGTTTTGCTTGAATTTTGAGAAACTTTTGAATTTTGAAGGTTTATTTACTACAGAAAACATTGACTATTAAGACCATGATTCTACAAGCACGCACCTCTAAACAGGTATCTTAACTTCAAAAAGCTTGTACTTAAAGCTACCTGTTTGAAGGCTAACAGGCTTGTTGGGGCGGGGCGGGGGTGTGTGTGATTGGTTGGTTGGTTTGGTTTTTTTAATTCTGAGCAGAACCTGACCTATAGTGTTGAGTTATAGCAGTTTAACAAACTCCTGGATGTTAGCTGAGCTGCAGCAGCTATAGCAATCACCCTCACATAGGCTCCCCTCTCACCTGCCCGCTGTTGCAAGACAACATGAATTTGCCTTAAACTGCACTGAGAGGTTTAAAAAGCTTATCAACAGGATAAGGCTAAGAGCACATACATGACCAGTTTATCTTGGTTCATCTGACAGAAGAAATGACTAAGTCAAAGTAATTTTGCTGTGCCTGAGTCTTGATGGCAGCATAAAGTCTACCTCTGAAAAATTGCTTCTGTGTTAGCAGTGAAAAATTGAGGCTTTCAAAATACATTTACTGTTATTACGCTTTTTAAATAGACCTACATTAAAAAAACAAAAACAAACCAAAAGCTAAGATACAGGTTTAATAGCTTGATACCTAAAAGCAGAGGTTGCAATTCTTCACTGACATGACTGCTCAAGCGACGCTGTTTGATTGTATTGGAGCAGAACAGCTCCCACACAACAGGGTCAGCTCTCCTGGCTGAGCCGTGGGAACAGCAACCCTAGCAGAGAGACCCAATGACCTGCTGAAGAGCACCAACATCCCCCAAGCCAAGCCATGCACCAGCTGTATGGCATGAAACTGGTAGTCTTTGGATGAGGAGAACCTGAGCGATACAGCAGGAGAACCTGGCAGTTGGCCTAGCTGATTGTTGTAGGTCCCTTCCAGCTGAACTATGTTGTTCTTTCCTAATAAGCTGAATTCTATTATTCTAACAAATTCCCAACAATAAATATTTTTCCCTTTACATATATAATTTTTTAATTGCAAGATGTTGTAATACAATTCCCACTGAGGACAGGTGCTAGTAATGAGACTCCAAATATTGTTGCATTACATAAGATGTGATGTGCTAGTCTCAATGTCTGGTATATTCTGTAATCAGCATTCTTCACAGAAGCGTGAAAAACAATGTCAAGAAAAGTTTTTGATCAGTGCAGCATAGAATTCTCTGAGCTTAAGTACTACAAAATGTCTTCACATGATTCACATTTAATTGGAAAGAAATTCGTGGCACTTTCCCTAGCCTTAGGGTTTAGTTATATTCAAAAAACAAGAGAAGACATAAATAAAAAAGTTCTCACATCCATAATTCAAAAAAGAAATCACTATAGAAGTTTGTATTAGGTGAAAAGTAATCTCAGCACGATATTCAATGAGACAGAATGCCAATACTCTACAGCAGAAGACAACAAAGCTGAAAATTCTAGAGCTGATGGAGCAGTGGGGATAAAAGAAATCTTGAGCGGAGAATTACATATTTCATCTGTTGTTGGAATGCTTAAAAATAGTTCTAAAACAATTTACAACTAAGTTGACAAAAAGCTGCCGACATAGCAGAACATGTTCAAACAGATGAATGAAATTCATTTTGATGGTGACCATTAAAGCAACTGACTACCTCAGAAAGTTACAGAATTACATATTCCTCACTGCTTGTTCAAGAAGAGGAGAGTCAGACCAAAACTGAATTATGACCTGAAGGACAATGCAAATATCATCACAGCCGGTAACTTGAATTCTCATCATGATCCACTAAAACCTAATCGAATTCATCTTTCTGATCATTATGCAGGCATAATGGAAATTCAAAGGTAAGGTACTTACTTCACAGTGGCACTCAGAAGGAAATTCAGCTGGGACATTAGCAGACTATCTGGAGCAGACAGATAGCGATCAAACTGAGCCTAGGGGTGGTGGGGGGGAAGAGAATACGATATCAACATATTAAAAACTAGCTGTAATATGAAAATAGGTAAAAACATAGATCTCCAAAACATGATTACATTAAAATGACACCTTCTTTGATAAGATTTTCTTTTTAAAACATATTTAAGATAGAGCTTAACATAATATACAAATGTTTAAGGTAGAACTTAATAGTCCAAAGCAAACCTCTAACTTAAGCACCTCTGCCACCAAAATTTTCTGACTCTGAGGAACAGAGGTGGAGGGGCAAATAATGAGAATCCAGCTTCCATAATTATCCATCTAAGTTTCCTATGCAGCTGGTGCACATATGCATGCACCTCGGAAGATCCAGACCTAGTCTATTCAGTGCAGAGGGAATACAGTAGCCTCCAGACACAAATCCTGCCTGCTAGTTAGGCATGCTGCACGTTTCTTTTTATATGTTCCTTTTTACATATTTCTTTTTATTTTTTGGCAGGGAGTCACTGCTTAATAATCTAATTAGCACTTATGTTGGGGAAAACAAGAGCAAGGGACCTAATTCAGGCTCCTTGAACTGCTTCTAGGCCAAATTCTCCTCCCCCATGTAACATAGTTTAAAAAATTGCGGTGCTTTGATTCTAGTAGTTTGGAGAAGAAAACACCAAGAAAGAACATTACTGCTGTGTCTTCAACTACCTGCCAGAGAAGTTGTGGATGCCCCATCCCTAGCAGTATTCAATGTCAGTTTGGATGGGGCTTTGAGCAAGCTGATCTAGTGGAAGGTGCTCCTGCCTATGTCAGGGGGGTTGGACTAGATGATCTTTAAAGGCCCTTCCAACCCAAACCATTCTCTGATTCTAAGATCAAATGAGTGACTATAGAGAAGGCGGAGCCAGATCCTCTCACAGGCAGAAACATGAGGAATACTGGACACATCACACTAATGAAAACTCTGATTAGATAGTAGGAGGAAAAATTCTTATCAGGAGTGCCATCAAACACTGAACAAGATACCCAGAAAAGCTGTATAATCTCCGTTCCTTTGAATTATTCACTCAGGCAAGGCCCAAGGCAACTTTGTATAATGATGGCAACGTTCCTGAACACTGCATGATCTTCTCAAACTGGTAAACCCTAAAATCCACAACCATCCATCATTTAAATGTGCAGAAAGTGGGCACAAACGACTAATGAAGTCACAGAACCACACACAGAATCATAGAATGGGTAGGGGTTGGAAGGGACCTCTGGAGATCATCTTGTCCAATCCCCCTGCTTGAGCAGGCACACCCAGAGCAGGGGGCACAGGAACGCATCCAGGTGGGTTTTGAATGTTTCCAGGGAAGGAGACTCCACAGCCTCCCTGGGCAGCCTGTGCCACTGCTCTGTCACCCTCACAGGAAAGAGGTTTTTTCTCATATTGAGGTGGAACTTTCTATGTTCCAGCTTGTGCCCATTGCCCCTTGTCCTGTCACTAATGAAAAGAGCCCAGTCCCATCATCCTGACACCCACCCTTTAGATATTTATAGGTATTGATGAAATCCCCCCTTGGTCTTCTCTTCTCCAGGCTAACAAACCCAAGTTTCTCAGCCTTTCCTCATATGGGAGATGCTCCAGTCCCCTGATCATCTTGGTAGCTCTCCACCGGACATGCTCAAGCAGTTCCATGTCCTTCTTAAACTGGGGGGCCCAAAACTGGACACAGTACTCCACTCACTAGTGTCTCAGTAGGGCTGAGCAGAGCGGGAGGATAACCTCTCTTGATCTGCTGGCTACACTTCTTTTAATGCACCCCAGGATGCTGTTGGCCTTCTTGGCCACAAGGGCACGCTGTTGGCTCCTGGTCAGCTTGTTGTCCACCAGCACTCCCAGGTCCTTCTCAACAGATCTGCTTTCCCGAAGGTCAGCCCCCAGCCTGTACTGGTGCATGGGGTTGTTCCTCCCCAGGGGCAGGACCTTGCACTTGCTTTTGTTGAATTCCATCAGGTTCCCCTCGGCCCAGCTCTCCAGACCGGTCCAGGTCTCATTGGATGGCAGCACAGCCTTCTGGCATATCAGCCACTCCTCCCAGCTTGGTATCGTCAGTGAACTTGCTGAGGTTACACTCTGTCCCATCATCCAGGTCACTGATGAATAAATTAAACAGGTCTGGACCCAGCACAGACCCCTGGGGAACTCCAACCAGACTCTGCCCCATTGATCACGACCCTCTGAGTTCTGTTGTTGAGCCAGTTCTCTGTCCACCTCACTGTACATTCATCCAACCCACACTTCCTTAGCTTGCCTGTGAGAAGGCTATGGGAGACAGTGTCGAATGCCTTACTGAGGTTGAGATAGACAACATCCACTGCTCTCCCTTCGTCGACCCAGCCAGTCACACCATCATAGAAGGCTATCAGGTTGGTCAAGCATGATCTCCCCTTGGTGAATCCATGTTGACTACTTCTGATAACCTTCTTGTCCTCTACATGCCTGCAGATGGCCTCCAGAATGAACTGCTCCATCACCTTTCCAGCGATGGAAGTGAGGCTGACTGGCCTATAGTTCCCCAGGTCATCCTTCTTGCCCTTCTTGAAGACTGGAGTGACATTTGCTGTGCTCCAGTCCTCAGGCACCTCCCCTGTCCTCCACAACCTTTCAAAGATGATGGAGAGTGGCTCAGCAAGAACATCCACCAGCTCCCTCAGCACTCACGGGTGCATCCCATCAGGGTCCATGGATTTGAGAGGATCAAGTTTGCACAGGTGATCTCTGACCCAGTCTTTCTCAACCAATGGTAAGTCTTCCTTTGTCCCAGTTTGTCCTCTCTTCTCTGGGGGCTGAGATGCCTGAGGGCCAGCCTTAGCAGTAATGACTGAGGTAAAGAAGGCATTCAGTAACTCCACCTTCTCTGCATCCTGTGTTGCCAGGGCCCCTTCCTTGTTCAGCAGTGGCCCACTGTCACTCACATTTCTCACAAACTAGGGATTATCTGCCCTTGTTCGGAAACCAAGGATGCTTTAGCTGAGAGAGAGGTATGGACTTTACTAGAACACCATTTGTAAGCACATATGAACAACTTAAAAGGCTGGCACCTAGAACAATTTCAGGTTAAGTTGGGAGGCAATGAATCTGCCTGCAAGTACTCCCTCCACATGGTCTAAATGCTGGGAAGCCAACAGATGAGGCTGATAGATGGGATTTATGTGGGTTTGATTTCAGCATACTGCATTCCATTCCGGTTAAAGTGTCTTCACACAAGCAGACATTAAACAAATTAATGAAGAAAAAACAGTTGGAGTCTTCTCTAACTATTCAAGTTGAATTATTACGTACTTCTATAGATTACACATATGTAACTCTGTTATCTAAAGAGACGGTCCCCAAGCTGCAGTCTTTAAATTCCTCATTGGTCTACAAGACTATGATAAATAGAAGATATTTTAAATGCAGAATTTATAAATATTGATAAGAATGCACACTGATCTGAGTAAACCAGCGAGTGCTCTGTGCCAGAGCTCTGTTCATCCAACCAGCTTGGGAATCACTGGTTTAAAACTTGAACAGAGGAAAACAGGCTACACTGATAAAATTAGGGTGGATTCAACATAAATTAAAAGAACTTTTTCTAAAAAACCCTTTCTTTTAAAAAGACCTTTTTTCATGGGGATTTACATGTACTGCTGGATGAGCGGGCTTTATTTACAGTTAAACTTTCAGAATGAAGCTAAACTTGGCTAAGCAAGAAGAGTGACAGTTCATATATTATTGCCTACTGAACTGTGATATTGCTATCTCTATGCAAAATAGCCTTCACACAGTCTAAGAAAAAATATCAGCTGATAATTTGTTTTAAAATATATTGTAGGTTTCAACTTAAAAAAAATATAACTGTGACATATGCCCAGCACCTAACTTCTGAGTTTAGCTGAATTATTTGCATAAAATCAAAGCCTTAGGACTAAAGCTATAAATGATAGCAGAACCCGTATTTCAAAGCATAGAGGCAAAAAAGAAACTTTGGTGATTAAAGCTAATTAGAGCTAAGTATTTGCTTTTAGCAGTTTAAGATGACTCATGGGATAGCACTCTTGTAAGTAAAGTTCTGCTTCTCAAGGCTTAGAAGCTAATATTCTATTACTACCCATTCCTAAATAATTTATGTATTTATTAATTCAAGTGGTCAAATTACTACAAACGAAGAAAGTATTCCCAGGCATGTAATTTAGCTATTCTTAAAGAGTATGACTGGTTAGATGAATATCTACTACATTACATAATTAATAGTATTCTTTCCCATGTCACAGCATTACCATCATAATATGAAATTGTAAAATGCTTACCATTGCAACCTTCAGGGACACGGAATCCATACTTGGCAAATTTGAAAGAGGACCCTAAGAATCAGTAGTCAAAGGGGAAGGGGGAAAAGGTCATACTAGCATATGGAAAAAGATAAGAAATAATAAATGCTACAAATCAGTTCAGTACTAAATTGTTATTCGGTCTTGCTACAGGATCTTAAATGTTTGGAAACTGAAACACTGTACCAATACTGAAGTGTTTTAACAGTTCATTTACATTCTACTGCTCTCTTAAAAACTCAGAATACTGAGTTTTTAATGTCCTTTCAAGTCCTATTCCTCCTTCTTCACCATTAAATGGCAGACCCCCAAAAAAAGCCTTCCACAAGGTCTAGGATAAAAACTGAACTGCAAACTGGCCATGTGCCCTTGGTGTTCCAGAATTACAGAGGATAGCTTCCCTCTATTCCTCTATTCTGGGACCATGCAGAATTCAAGTCTGCTTGCCAGTAAATCTTCTGTGCTGGTACAGCATTACAATGTATATATGCTTCCTAACCTCCTAGCAAATCCTGTGACAACATCACCTCTGCAGCCAGGCAGTTGGACAGATATAAATAAAAATTGCTATATCCCATTAACAGCCTGCCCTGGTTGATATGTAATTGGTTTTAGAACAGGAGATAGGCTCATGAATAGAAAACCAAGCCAAGCTATTAATCAGATTATTTATACATTTATTTATTCATCTTTATACATACAAATCTGTTGAGTTTGGGCACTTTATGCAAAATTATTGGCTGAAGAAACAACATAATGCCCTCCAACAGAGTTCTGCTTGCTCCAGGAAACACTGTTCTTCACCTTCACAAAAGATCACAAAAGGACACTGCCACAGCTGAAGGGAAGAGGGGCTGTATTAACACCTGTCACATAACAACTGCGGTTCACAAGAAAGGAAGAGCATGAACTCTGAATTCCAGTTTTCAGCTCACTCTAAGAAATCTCAAGTTTTCACTTTTAGAATCTCACTGCCTTGGTGCTAGAATAGCTAGAGCAATGAATAAGGACAAAAAAATAAATTATTTCCAATTACTACTGAACTCATCTGCCAATTTTTCCACAGAAGAAAATAGCAGTAATTACCTAATGCATGCAGGGTAGATACCCACTCCATGTACGGTCCTATAGCATGCAATGGAAGAAACCTGAATGCTACATGCACAGTAGGTCCAGTATGTTCTAGGTGTCATGGAAGCGGTATACATACTCGGTATTTGTGTTTTAATGACAGCTTGACTCTGACACTTTCTGAGGCATATTAAACTACCTATTCAGTTACTCTGAGAATGTACAGGATGTCTGTGGTGTACGGAGCCTGTTGATGGTACACAGATAAGCTGCACAGAAGGATTGTTGCACACGAAACCTGCTAGGCTTGCTGAACACACAGAGTAGGGGAAATCTGTACTTGCAGTGTGCCTTTGTCTAACAGTCCTGGTCCCGTGTGAAAAGTCAACAGTTATTACTGAGCTTTTGCTTTCGGAGGAAGCTCAATTTCCAAAAATATTACTGCCAAAATCCTCCTAGTTGGCAAGTATGCAGTACTGCCTCAACATGTACATTATATAAGCTTACCTGTTCCGGTTTGTGTTGCTGCACAGAGTTATATATGTAACTTAGACCAGCTCTTGTTAACACGTAGGAAGCTTGTTCATTTATGAGTGTATCTAAATGAGCTTCAATCTGAAATTTTAAGTATAAGGTATTTATAAAACGTGCATGAGAATATCAAATATAAAAAGCTTTGGGATTAAAATGTCTAGAAACACAAATAAGAAAAAACACAAATAAGAACAAAACACACAAATAAGAAGAAAAAAGACAAATAAGAAGGAAAGTGATCAACAAATGAGGAAAACCCACAAATAGATAATTTTTTTATCCATTTACATTTTCCATACTACAAGGAACCAATAACTAAAATACAGATAATTCTTTCATATCTGACTAGAAGAATCACCTATTTTTTTATTTGTAAATTCAACAGCACCAAAAATTAAGAGTACCAAAGCTCTAATCTTAAAAATTGCTATATGATTTTATTCTGCTGTAGTTCTTTGAAAATACGTGATAAAAATCATCCAACTCTTACTGAAAATATTGACAGTTGCATGGCAGTTTTATAATAAACAGGAGAAAGAGACAGTCTTTCACAAGGAAAATAAAACTGAAACTAAATCATAATCAGTAATGATTTTAACTTCAGTACTGATAAACATGTATTTGAAAAAAGTTAACTGAAAGAATAATAGACAATGAAACTACAGCTATTAATTTTGCTTTAATTATCTTCATATGAGAAGAGTCATAAATGCATTTTACATTGTTATTATAATCCTCCCTTTGCAAAGAAACCTAATCAATAAATCCAGTCACAGCAGCAGCAATCATTTTTTAGTTGAGTAGTCTTTGAAAGATATTTGGTTGTGTATATATATTATTACTTCATTTTTACACATAACTACCTCACATTTCATTTATTTTTCTTCCAATCGTAAAGAAAAGCAAAAATTTATAATATATCAAACTCTAGTATAATGTAAGACCTCAGTGTCTAATATTTTAAGAGTCCACCTTTCTACTTCCTAAAATTGTTTAGGAAAAACACACTTTTCTTTTTAAGTCAGGAGGGAAATCTTAATATTTCAATTTGGAAATTTTAAGTGCCTTAGAAAGTTCTTTTTTTTTTTCTATGAAAAATGTTTCTCCTATTAAATATGTCATTCTAACTCTACTTCAATAACCTACTTATGTTTAATCTTAAAGATATTTTTTCAGTCTGTTCCTGTATTTGTAAAACGTTTGAGAAAGTAAATAGTATTAAATGCATAACCTTGAGTTCTAATGCTTATTTGAAGAATAAATCAATTGTAACATTTACTCTGAAAAAGAAACCCTGGAAATGGAAATTAGAAACACCCCAGACAGTTTGGTGGGGTTGTCTGTTTGTTTCAGAGCTAAAAAGTCCTAGAAATTCTAATTAGGAGTAGAAAGCGAAAAATGGCCCACAGCCGATCTCTACTGATAATTTCAAATAAGCAGTTGCGACTTTTTCACAAGCCCTAGAGCTCCAAAAGGTCTCCAGAGATATATTGCAGAGATGTTCACGTAGCAAAACTATAAACGGGTAGTGCCTTAGTCTTCCCAAGTCAATGGTTTATAAACTACATTTCCATTTCAAAATGGTACCACGTACGAACCACTAGCCTGGCACATTAGGTGAAACCGAATGAGAAAACAAAGGTAGAAAGGACTGAAGTATAACCAGCTATACTATATTCTTGTATAAACTAGATGATGGCCTATGTGATGGAATATAGTCAGCCGTTTGACTGTTTGAGCTTTCAACTTCCATCTGCTTCTCAAACAGCTTGCACATAAATATTAGAATTATTAGGATAATGAAAATGTTTGTGGATATGGGTTTACCTGCAACTAAACCAAACCAAAACAAATCTTCTAATAATTTTTTGTCTGTTTAAAATGAAAGATACTGTGTACCATAAGTTCTGATACCTGCTATTTGCTTATGGCCTCTGAAAAGAAGCCCTCTTATCCCATTTCCCTGATCCAAAGCCAACATTATCAAAGATAAATATGTTCACATAACAACCTACAGTCTGCAAAAATCAATGATCAGTTCATTTTCTTTTGGGGCTGTTAAAACTTACCTGAAACTGTAACATTTCTAGGCGTTTATCAGTGAATTCAAAGAGAGCCAAAGTAGTCTTCATCATATAAAGTGAATTTACCATGAAGGTTGCCATATCAGCTGTGCCCAAATTACTAGCTGACATAGTACACATCTGTAACAATGGATCTAGCACACAAGACAGAACCTAAAATAGCAAACACACAGAAGAGGGAGGGGAGGGAGGAAATCATGTCACACAAGGCTTCTAAGCTCATTCTGTCTCTATCACGTATTTATTCCCCAAAGCAGAATAAAGAGAAATTAGAGTTTCCAGCTGTGAAAGCAGTTTTCTACAGGAATTGTCAGCAGGTGATTAGCTACCATAGTGATGGAAAAAGTAGAAAAACCTGAGAAGAACAGATTCCATACTAGCAGGAGGAAGAGTAACCCAGATTAGGTAATTGGTAATTGTGCAATCTTGAGGATATATTTACTTAATGGAGTAGTAATTGGATAACAGAATTTAGACACTGTGTTAAGAGTAGCACTCCATACTGTACTGTAATTATCCACTTTGTTAGTCACCCTCTTATTCACATTACAAACCCGGGTGTGGTAAAAAGCTCCAAAATGGGACCAGACAAAAAGATTAATGTTTCACCCATCTTTTGTGTACCAAGACTAACTTACACATGCATTCTCCCTGCCCCTCCACTTTAGAGCAAACATTCTTATACCTGCACAAAGTCAGCTTGACGGGCATCCAGTGGAACAACAGATGAGTCATGAGACGCCAGAACCTCCCGTAGCAAGTTAAGTGTCTGATTTAGTGCAGAGCTTGGGCCAAGATCAGGAGGTGGGAGTTCAACCTGAAGAAAAAGATTATCTGGAGTGTGTGTGTGTGTATGTAATTAATTTCATTTACAGCAAACACCATCCAATCTGTTAGCACAACACGCTAAACAATAAGATTACACGTAGCCATGCAGAAAAGAACTTTATTTTGACAGTGGACAAGTCTAATATGCTTCAGACAATAATTGCCTGCAACTTGCAGCATAACCATCCCATTCAGTAACAAACAAGCAAAACAATTTCTCTATTCATTCAGAATATGCCTATTTTATAATCCAGAGAAACCCAAACACTACTGGTGTCTGTGGTAAAAAAAAATACATTTGCTAGATTAGATGCTAAAGAATAGCCATATTGCTGGCACCACTGAGTTCACTTTGAGCAGGACCTCCTGCGAACACTCCAGAATCTAGTGCAGGCAGAGCTCTGGGATATTAGAGCCATATGGCAGCAGCTGAATGAAGTCATCTTCTTGACAAGGCTGCACAGCCCCTATCATGCTGAGTATGAGAGCCGTAGTTAGAGATGCGATGGTCTTAATCACTAGGAAGTTTGTACCTTACATTACCAGTACACAAATGAACTGCACACAAACTAACTCAAGTACACGTACATAAACTGCAATGATACTGTGAGAACTGGAATGCGGGCCTACCTCAAAAATGAGAGGTAAGAACCGCAGATGTTTAAAAAAGGAAATAAGTAGTTTGTGAATCTTAAAGAAAAAACACACTTTCTGAGTCTAATTATGGAAAGTTGGAGCACCTGAAATGGACTGAAATTCTACGCCATTTTTAACACAGGCTCGCATACCTTCCTTAGAACAGGCAAACACCCATTAAACACTTTGTAAAGTGTTTACATAATACAAAACCTAGCACATCTCTTTTCCCAATCCACATTCCTCAGGCTCCACTTCAAAAATAGTTGCATCTTCTTCTCTGGAAACATTCAAAACCCACCTGGATGCAGTCCTGTGCCCCCTGCTCTAGGTGTACCTGCTTAAGCAGGGGGGTTGGACAAGATGATCTCCAGAGGTCCCTTCCAACCCCACCATTCTGTAACTCTCGTTTTCAATGCTGCCTCAAATTCGCTTCCTGCTGCCTCCAGACCCTTACTACAACCCAGGCTGCTGGCCTCTTTTCCTTCTGCCAAAAAATCCTCTTCCCACCTTTCTGCCTCCTGCCTATCCAAGGGCAAACACAGATCTGGCTGGATCACATGGGCGTAAGGAGACCACCAGCAATACAGAATAAGCTAACGCTTCAAAGCATAATCTCCTTCCAGAAGGATGTAGGGAGAACCAAGTTTGCTGGGATTGGGACTGGCCTGTGCATCTTACTCAAAGTGTTTGGGCAGTACGCACTTATGTGGTGCTCTTAAGACTCCAGCTTAAAAAGAAAAGGCGGCAGCTTTGGATGGATCCCCAAGTCAGAGGCAACATGTTCCATACCTTTCCAAATGAGAACTGCTGATTAAGAGCATAATAGCATGGATGTCTGAGTCTTCAAGGAAGAAGAAGTAAAAATAAAATAGAAAGGACAGAGGCTGATGGCCAAAGAAACCAAAAAGGAGAGCATAACAGGCATTTTTGGAGTGGAGCATTACAGAGCCTTCTGGAAAGGGATCTGTACCTAACGAACACGTCACCAGAGAAAGAAGAAACAAGTCACTCTCCCTGGAGCCAGGCCTAGCTTTCACATTTTGTGTCTTTCAGAACACTCAAGATACAGTACATGTCCCCACACTGTTACCAAGACAGATCAAACAAAAACTTTTTTCTTCCTTCTGAATACAAAGTGCTCCTCTAGTCTCACTTTCCAAGAGATAGTATACTGAATTCCAGGAACTAATGGAAAACTAAATCTACTAGGTTCAGAGAACAGCTGTTGCTCAGCCTAAGTAGTCTTGAAAGCATAAAACAAATATTCTAGCAATGAAGTAACAGTAATTCAGAAAGAGGCACTTATTCAGTGCTGATTAGGAGTAAAGTTTACTGAAATTTACAGCACTGAGTGAGTTTCTTCTTGTTTATTCTTGTTATTATTAGGGGTATTGATTGTGCCCTGAACAGACTGTTCTCAGACCTGAAATGGACCGTGTTCAGGGATATTTTGGCATTAATTTGAGACAAGAGTTTGATGGAGTTTTCACTTCCAACACACACATAGATCACGACAATGATAATTTCAGGCTTCTTTGCACAGAATTTTTGTCTCCTGAAGTAGCTGATGGTCAGAAGCTTCTAAATTAGCTTCATCTTTCATTTAAGTCTGTTCTTTTAAAGTCTGCTTTCTTCTACATGGGAGCAAGGAACAACATTATGGAAGAAGAAAATACGGCAAGGAAAAAGGGTTTAGATCATTAGATTCTATTGAGGTTAGCTTGAAATTCCTGACTGCTGCAATAGAGGCAAAATTATCAGTAAATGGAAGGAAAATTAAAGCAGTATTATATTAATTTTGAAAATTCTAACTTTTTGCACGTGAATATAGATTGGGTTTTTTTCAGAATTAAAAAGGAAGATTTAAAACAGACATATCTAATCTACAGAGGAACCTACTGACTTCAATTCGTGAGAGCTACATCATTATTCTAATAAAAAAAATGATGGCCTGAATGTTTTATGTGCACTAAACGATTATTATAATTGATCCTATTTCCAGAAAAATAGATTTGAAATGCATGCTGAATTCTACTTTTGAAGCACCTTCTTCAGATGCAAGCCAGACAGAGCTAACTAAAAAACGGCCAGAGAAGTTCTGCAGCAGCTAGTTCAGCAGCATTAAAACATACTCCAACACAGTATTAAGTGTCTAATCAGTTATAACCAGCAGTTCAGTCATGCAGAAACAAGGCCAACCAGCTGTTCAGCCTTTCAGAGAAAACAAGGAGAAATTCCCAAGTTTTAAAATCCAACATACAAAACTGAAACAAATCTCTTAAAATTACAGTGGACATTAAACGTTGTACATAAGGTTTAGTATAGAAGGTTGTATCTTCATTTAAATTTCTGCTATTAATCAGTGGGGAACAGTTACTAAGCCAATAATCTTCCTCCAAATATACAATCCAGAGTAGGCTTCTTGGTCTATAAGAGCAAGCAGCTAAAAGGATGCATCAAAGAATTTAAAAAAACAGCAAAGGAAAATACAGGAAAAAGAAAAGGCAGTATCAAAAAAAAATTGAGAATGCATGTATCTTAATTGTTTCCCTTTCTCATTTACAAAAGTTAAATGGAAAAAAATTTGTGCAATTTTTGTTCCTGTTAAATACGATTAATTCTATTAAGGACTGGAACAGATATTCAGGAAAGCATCTTTGTTAGGAGCTAATATATGCACCTGCAAATACTGAAAATACTGTATAGGCAAGCAATCAGACCTATTTGTATACTATCCTAATTTGTATACATTAGAAAGTTAGTAGTACAGAAAAACATGGACATACTGGAGCGAGTCGAGCAAAGAGCCACAAAGTTCCCGAAGGGACTAGGGTATCTCCTACACAAGGAAAGGCTGTGTTCAACCCGGAGAAGATAAGGCTCAGCAGGGATGTTATCAATGTGTGTAAATACCTTATGGGAATGATAAAGAGGTAGACAGACTCTTCTCAGTGGTGACCAGTGACAGGTCAAGAGGCAACGGGCACAGATTGAAACACAGCAACACAATTTTTTTACTCTGAGTTTGGTCAGACACTGGAGACAGTTGCACAGTGAGGTTGTGGAGTCTCCATCCTTGGACACATTAAAAACTCAACTGGAACCAGTCCTGGGCAACCTGCTCTAGCTGACACTCTTTGAGCAAGATGGATGGACTAGATGATCTCTAGAGGTTCCTGCTGAACTCATCCAATTCCGTGACACTGATTAAATAAAACAAGAAGGTAATTTTAAACACAGAACTCCTCAGAGAAAGCACTGCTTAGAGTGACAAACAAAAGGTTGGTGGCTTTTTAAGGGCCACATTTACAATAATTAGCTTTTAAAAGCCTCACTGACAGGGGGTGGAGACAAAGCACTACAGATGTGGAACCTTGTAAAAAGATATCTGGATTTTTCATCCTGTCAGTTACAACTAAGTATTACCAACTACAGAAGTTCATTCTACAAACTGAGACAATAATTCACCTTGGTTAAATGGCAGCAGTCTAAGAAACCTGAGCGCACATCTACCAGAGAAGCTTTCCTAAGCTCTTTTAAACCCTATTAGGATCCTACAGAGATCACCAAAGTAGAATGCCTAATGGCATGCTTTTCTTTTCAGCTATCGAGATGGTCTTGGAAGAACAGACAACAGAAAAAATTCGTGCTAAGTTTGCTTTGTTCACATAGATCCATTCAAAACCACAACATTATTCAGATCACAACATCAACCAGTCTCATTTAATCTGCCCCATATCTGGTTTCCCAAAAACCTAAGTGGTTTCATTCTGACAGGAATCAAATTATGAGGGAGAAGTTTACAGTTATTCCCATGCAATGTTTTAAAACCTCTCCCACTGACAAACTTAACAGAAAATGTGATCACAGCATTTAATTTGCATACATCTACTCTAAAAAGAACAGCATTAAGGAATAACAATGATTTGGGGTACTCCACTAAGAGTCTTCTAACAGCTCAGACAGCAGATGACAGGTTAGTTTGGCATAATCTCTCTTTAGTACCTTTATGATAACTCTGTTCCGTTTAATTCAATGTTTGCAATTAATCTTTCCCTTAATAATTGTTCCAGAGCACTACTGAAGTCACAGTAAGGACAGGTGTGCTTGAAAATTCCCACCCTCCTAATGTATTAGCTGGTCCAATAAAACATACTGGCACAGGTTAATCTAACAGGCTTGTTAAAATGCCTCACCAGTGGACTCATGATTTTAAATGTCAATTCTCTCAATATGAGAGAACTAAAAGAACAGCCCATCCACTCCAGTGCATTAGGCACTTTGAACTTTGCTTCTAGTTTCATTGGAACAGTTTCTGTTGTTCTGATAATGATTTTCATTTAGTATTTTCTCTTGAATTTATCATCATCTGTAAAATGGTAATCTGTACCTGGCTGTTATTAGTTAGACCCAGGCAGTGAGTAACACAGACAGAATTCCAAATCCCTAAACATTTGATTCACTAGTGCAGGGTCAAAGAAAACATATAAAAGGATACATAAGGATTGAACCTTATGTTCAATTCTGATAATAATTCTGATAATAATTCTGATCTGCTTTACTAGCACAGCTGGTGGACCCATGGCTGGGTCGAAGCAAGCTAAAAATAAACAAATTCAAACACAATTTTTCAGCACAAGGACACTAACATGGGCCAAAAAAAAACATCTGGTTGAACCAACAACCAGAACAAACCAATTGTTAGAAGAGCTACAAAGCACTGGCAAGACTGCCCAGCACTGCCTCTGAAGGATAAGAGCCAACAATGCAAAGGAGAGACGTTTGCAGTAAAAGCTGATGCATTGAACCTTCAGTGATGCAGGAGAAGCGTGGTGATGCACAATTTCTAAATGATGTCAGCATTGAGCTCTACAACAGCCTAAGAAACTCAAGGTTGCCAATAGCATTTCAAACCCTGAAAGCAAAGTGACTTTGCAATGACCCTGTTATCAAGCTCCACAACAGGTTTGAAAGAGTATCTGAGCCAAAGAGACTCCCTTGTGTATTGCCTTTGATAACAATGGACTTACTTCCAGGCAGATACTGAATATTTCTGTTACGTAGATTTCAGATCATAAAGACCTACCTAAGAAGTCTGAATGAGAACACCATAAAAAGGGTTCTTCTCAGACTGAAGAGTCTGAAGTTGTGAGAACTGCCGACTACCTTATTTTCAGATTACAACCAAGATGCTTGAGATTTTCTGATGTAATGAAAAAAAAATGTTCATGGGAAAATACTCTGAAGTAACCAGGGATTTCCCTGAATCATTTACACTGATGGCTTGACAACCAAGAGGGAGAATCCTGATCTAAGACTGCCTTTAAGTTTCCATACAGCCCCATCCTTGTGACACTCCTTATGTAATATGGGACTCTAAAAAAATAGATGTGAAGAGGAAGCTACTTTCTTGTCCTAGAAAAAAACAGCCTGAAGTCTCAGTTTCCCATTGTGCTTCAGCAATTAAATCCCAGGCAGTTTGAAGGCAATGCTCAAGTCGGCATAACCAATAACCTAGGGAATTCAGTTGTCTGTGGTGATGAGGACATTAAATTACAATCCTGTCATTCCTACACAACCAAAGGAACGGATCTTGAGGAGTTAGCATATGTAATGAAACCTGCTTTGTCTAAAAAAAGTTCCCAACCAGCTACACTTAAGAGAAAGATTTGCTTAAATACTATTCTGTCTATGAACTATTAGATAGACTGTAGGTATTAGAAAAGCATACCACACCAGTGTTTCTAGACAGTTCTCCCCACACTACAGCACAAGAGAATTTGCACAGGGCTAAAGATACTCCTGTGAAGTTACAAATTCACTGGTAATTATGGCTAAGTCTTCTGGAGTTCTGTAGCTATAAACAGCAATTAAGAAAACACTTAAATTCTCTTTAAATTAAATAAAAACTGTAGAACTGATTTCCATTCAGAATTTCTTGCTTATGATTTTCAGATCATCAGTAACAACTGATGATACTGAGGGAATACTATCATTAAAATGGTGTAACCCACACAGGCTATATTCACCACTTTCTAATGATCTAAACAAAAGAGGCATTTAAGTTTATAAAAACAAATATTCTTTATTTAAGAACACCTTATTTTTATTTTAATCTATTTCCAAAGCTACTTAAATTGCCTTAAGATTCATATTTTAATCAATGTAATGGACAGCTGATATACTTTGAAACAGGCTTATCAATGCCTTAAGATGCAAAACACAAGCAGAAATAAGGAACCATGATTTTCACACTGTCCAAGTGAAAAGTGATTTACTAACTTTACAAGCGCGTATTCTCTTTGTGCATAACAGGAGTGTCAACGAAGCCTTTGCAATCGCATATGTAAGCGCAAAGGGTCTGTTTTCCAGTGATTTCACCTTCTGTGAAAATAATAAGATTTCTGGAAGCAGTTGCAGTGCATACATAGTTAACAAAAAGCTGGTAGAAAGGTTGGGATGTGAAGAGAATCCTACTAATACACAATTTTGGTCTGAGCACACATTAATAAAAAGCAACCTTGAGATTCCTCAAAATGTGACAGCATTGTGCCATTCCCTACTAAATTAATGAAGACATATGACAAGTTATAAAAGCTGGTTATCTGTATATTAATACAAAATAAGTAACAGGAGAATTAAATTTATGATAAAATAGGGTCTTTATCTTGTGGAAACTAATGTTTCTCTGAGTGCAATTAAGCCTATTAATTTTGTATTTTTGTGAAGTAAAAACTAATTTCAGTCACAAGGAGATAAGACATCTTTCTATCAATTCGGTAGTCCACTAATAAAGGGAAGTAATATAAGGTGCTTCAAAGGACTGTCGAAAACTCTCAGCTATGAGAACTACACATCATTACAGTAAGACTCCTTCTCACCCACGGAGTTACCTTGTTGTTAATTCCTGAAGCACAGAGATTAATAAATACTTGTGGATGCTTTTGTCATTCATATATCTAATCCACTTCTGAGTCTTCTTAAGCTTTTGACCTCAACTATATCCTGAGAAAGATCTTCATAGGGCATATATGCAATGTAAAACTTTCAATGTTTCAGATTTATTTTATAAAATGTGTTTATGAGAAAAAGCAACACTATCACCTTCTCACAACACATGGTATGCTCGGTATGCCATTCATTATCCATAATAAAGTGCCATTGAAGGTGGCAGTGCAATCACCACCTTCATTTAATGTCAGTAAAACTAAATTAGACTCCTTTATAAAACAATGGCAGTATCTAGAGCCAGTTAAATCCAGGCTGGAGGCTGAGGAAAGGGGCAGATGGCAGAGAGGATCACACAACCTCCCCATAGCGGCGATACAGAGAACGCACACTATGACCTGGGGGAATCACAATTCCTTTACCACTCCTCCTCCTGAAGTCTCCAAACTGAAAACAGCGTATCACCGAAAACAAAGTACAAAGGTTTTGAGATACGTGAATAGAAAATTATGCTGGACTTTGTTTGACTACAGATATAAGACCCAGCAGGATAAATAAAATAGAGCTAAATACAACAGAGATGAACACAGAGCTGTCTTACAGTTTCAAGCCAAGAAAATGTCTTTCCTTAAGCACTACTTTGTTTGCACATTCTTTTTAAGTAAAGAGCAGTCATATACTTTTGCTAAGGTCCATCACTGATTTCTCTTCATAAAAGGAACCAGTACACAGATATTTTCTTTTAGTTTATCTATTAGGAAATAAAATGTTTGGAGGAATTCATATACAGCTGGCATGTGCCCATAGCAAGCTGTAAGCTTTTTTTTTTTGTTAAATACATACTGTCCCTATCCATTGTACCTTTTATGAACTCAAGCTTCAACTGACCCTTGAAGAAGCATTAGTAGCAGAGGAACTACTATACCGATGACACGGAATTCAAGTGGAAATACCCCATGACAACAAACAGTGTACTAAGTGGACTTCAGTGGGTGGTAGCAACTAAGGAGTCACCTAACGAATGAATGAAACCACTGAAAGGATATATGGAAAAGAAGATGAGGAGGAACAACGGCTCCCTTGAGAAATACATTCCTCAGCCCTTGCAGAAAGACAGGAAATTTGGACCAGATGCAAACTAAGCAGAATGAGAAAACTACTTTGAGACCACAGAACAACACTAGCCAAACTCAGAAAATCCCACTGAATGGTCACTGAACTACAAGGCTTTGCATCAAGGACAGTTTCTTTAAATCTACTTTTTTTTTTGTAAGTTAAGTACAAATAAATCAGAAATACACTTACAAAACTTGGCTGTTTTCCACTTTCAAACTTTTTAAACTGGAAAAAACAGTAATGTGAAGGGCTTTTTTGATCTCTAAGGTTGTGCAATAACTAGGAATAAAGAAAGGCATCTCTCCCTGGTTTTAGGGCCTGGTCAACTCATCACATCTCAGTCAGGGATGCTGGATGAAGATCAGATCCCTAGGAAATGGAGAGGGATGTGTAGCCTAGCAATTTTCTTTGACTTTGCTTACATTTTAGAAAGGTAAGATTTAATGGGTGGATCCACCAACAGCAACATGACACAAATACAGCAGGAAGAATTTAACAAGAGTTGTATTAGGTACCGAACGGTGGGAAGTTCACTGAAATGCAAATCAAAGCGATCACCAGGAGAGGAAAAGATACCAGGAAAGCTATTCTGGCTTAGGTACAGTTGTTTGGTATAACAAATGCATATTCTGCTTTTAACTGCAGCAATGTTCATGTGGTAAAACTATTTTTATAGAAGACAAAAAAGCTTAAGTTTTGTTTTCACTTAGCTTACCATCTTGGAATATACTTCAAAACTTCAAGAAAGGAATTATGCACAGGAGTAATTAACTATTGAACTGATGATGCATTAATGCAATCTAGCGCAATCACCTGGCTTTGCTATACTGCACTTGGGTAAATTTCCTAATTTTTTTGCTTGTCATAGATTTAAAAAAATATGTAAACTGTTCTACGGCTCTGTAAACAAATGCTGTTGACAATAGTATTTTAGCTGTATTTTCACAAAAATAAAATTATTAGAAGGATTAAAACATAGACAAAGTTTTTAATGTAGTTCTATGGCTAGAATATGGAAACAACTAAACTCCAATTTTAGCAAAAGCTGAAGTATAAAAATGCTATTCATCTAATAATCTTTACTATACAAAAGGGAAATTTTGTGTTTTGTAATGTGAAAGCTGTATGATTCTGAAACAAACCTTGTCCATTAGTTTACTTGCATGAAGACTCAGGCTATTAAAGAATATCTTCTTGCTCAACAAATGCATTTCTTCAATTGTTGTCAGCAGTGTGGCTGCACTGTTTCCCACAATAGCACTGAAAAAAAATTAAGATTAATTACATAATCTGAAGGGGGGGGGATTGTGACAGGGTCAGATATTTTAGAAAGCATTTCAAATAAAATTTTTTCAACATTGAAAATTTACAACAAATAATTGCAGGGAACAGTTCTCCACATAAACTGAGAGATTCACTCATACGATGACTGTGAGAACAGGCATTATCAACTATGTCTGTCTGTTAAGCAGATATTAAGTACAGGCTATCTAAAGCTTTGCACAAACTTTTTAGTAGAATTTTAAAACTTACTGGATTTTTGTTTTGTTATTCTGAAAATGTACTTCTCAGATTACATTAACAAAAAGGGTTGATAACTTTATTTTGTCCAACTGTCCTTTAGAGATAGTATCACTCTTGTTTCTTCATTGTGATGTTAGGCATCTCCAAAAATAAAATAATTAATGCCTCGCTATTCCAAGTGTCAAGTTATTATACTTAGCATAAATACCACATAAACTTTAAATGCTGATACATGACTATGCACCTCTCATGCATATACCTTCTGCCTAAAGTGGAAGGGCTTCTAAGCTACAAAAACGACACTAAAAATTCACTGCATCTTAATAGGACCAATTTAAACTTGTAGCTTGATTTTCAGATTATAATCTTGTTGCATTTAATAGATAATTTCTTAAACTGGATTCTCCCTTCATTAGTCAGGTGCACTTTGTCTATACAGAGGAAATTATTCAGCCGACAGAAGGTACTTCGATGGTCTTTAAACACTGTATCATTAGCAACACAGAAAGTAACAGATAAGGCCGCCTAAGACGTTCCATTTTGACATTGTATTTTCAATTGCAGAAAGCTTTATAACCACTGGGAAACACAAACTTTAGAGACAGAAAAATGACAGAAAAAATCTTTCAGCTGTTTTTGACAGTGAGATTAGGAATAAAATATGTTTTGTTCCACATTATAAAAGAAAAAAAAAAAAAAAGGTCTTATATGTATTCTACCATAGACCCGAAGTGCGATCACAATTGAGGATTTTAAATAGTGGAACATGCCTGACAACCACTTATGCCAGTCTCCCCAGTATCTGAATGTCTTTGCAGACAGAAAAGAAGCTCAGATATTAAATTAATGAGTCTAATTCTCAACAGTTCAGTACAAGGCTATGGAAGAAATTTTTCCTACTATTACTGTTTCTAACGAATAGGAACCACAAAAATAATCGGAGGGCTGGAGCACCTCTCCTACGAGGACAGGCTAAGAGAGCTGGCGTTGTTCAGCCTCAAGAAGAGAAGGCTCCAGGGAGACCTTATTGCAGCCTTTCAGTACTTAAAGGGGGACTACGGAAAGGATGGGGGGCAATCTCTTTAGCAAGGCCTGCTGTGACAGGACAAGGGGTAATGGTTTTAAACTAAAGGAGGGTAGATTTAGACTGGATATAAGGAAAAAATTTTTTACAATGAGGGTGGTGAAACACTGGCACAGGTTGCCCGGAGAGGTGGTAGATGCCCCATTCCTGGAAACACTCCAGGCCAGGCTGGACGGGGCTCTGAGAAGCCTGATCTAGCTGAAGATGCCCCTGCTCACTGCAGGGGGTTGGACTAGATGACCTCTAAAGGCCCCTTCCAACCCAAACCATTCTATGATTCTATGCACTACTGCAAATGCCACAATGTATAAAACCAGAGATTCTGGCTTTTCTCTGGTTTCTGTGCTCCTGGTGGCATCTGGCAGGTTGGAAGATTATTGGTGCATCTTCAACAGCGAGATATGGAAATGCAATAAGTATCTCCCTAACAGAACAATGCTAATGCGTAATTAGAAAAAATGGTATCACAGCATAGTAGTTTGAGGAAGAAAAGAAAAATGGAAGTTAATTCTACCATCTTTTCAAAGGGGACTTGACCCTGTCATCTTAAATGATCTGTGTGTTTTGTTTGCATACCACTTGTAACTACAGAGAACAATAAAGAAACAGCTTCTGTGGTAAAGTGATGCTATATTCCAAGCAGATTCCGTATGACTTGAGGAATGACAACAGATAAATGGCACCTCCTTGATATCATGCATGTTTCTCCTTGATTCCATAGGACAGAGCAAAAACTAAGCCACAAAAATACTTTTTACTATATTAATCTTTATATATACACAGTAAAAGAGACATCTTTAACACACTTTGTAATTTTGAATACCTGATTGTATGGTGGTAGAACTTGAGAAGATTAGAAATCTTGTACAGTAAAACCGCTCCTGGCTCAGCAACAATCACCTGCTCAATTCTAACCTGCAGAATAAAGAAATACAAGCATCGTTCAGGTCATACATTCCAAAAGCCAACCTCTACAATTTTACAGGCAATATATGTCTGATTTTTCAAAAATAAATTTACCCATACATAAATTTAACAAGAGAATGTCCAATTAACTATAACATTCTGCTTGAACTAAAGAGCTTCTTGGCTGCCAAACGTCTGGGTAGAAAACAAGCAGGTGTATGTATTCTTTTAAAAAAACCAAACAAACCAAACCAACCCCCCATTTCCCTGTAGATTTTTGTTACAACTTGTCATTGAAAATGTCAAAGTAATGAGGTCATTTGATGTATTAATACCAGTACATACTGGAATTCTCCCCAGCACTGCATAGCAAGAATAGCTGCAAAGCTACAAAATCCCTAAACTACAGCAGTTGAGCATTAGCATCATGCAGCAATTGAGAACATCCTAACCATTAGGTGTTTTACCCAAAAGACAAAATTTCACCTGGATTAATCTCTCTTTCACTGAAAGGAGAGATTATATACCAGCTATCAGTATGTAATTAGACACATTTGTAACTAGCGACCAGCTATGTCGACTGTTTATCTCAACCAAGAGAGATAACCAGCTACACAGACCAAACAGTGCTTTCTTTACACTGGGACAGTTGATGTCTTGTCTCCATGGTACACACAGTCTCAACCCACTCATAAAAGGTTGCCCCAGGGTCAATCTTTGGGCACTCATGAAGCAGTGATAGACAGTGACTTATGACTGCACTGTTCTCCCACGTGCCTGTGTGTGAAAGGGCTACACACAAATCACCAGCCACCACCCGCTCTCCCAAGTTATTCATCTGCTGGTCAATGGAGCACGATGTGCAGCAGTGCCTTCTTGTCAGAGCCAGCTGTAGGGAGAATTAACCAAGATTATGGTTCCTCAGTCCTCTCCCTTTGCATCTAACTCAGAGACCTCAAACAGAATAATTGTTGACTCTTATTCACAAAGCTAAATGCACGACGTTAATTTCAACACTCAGGTGAACTCCACTCTTCAATGCGTATGTATATACACAGGTAAAGATACAAATAGCCATCTCCAATGTTGCCTAACAGGTCATTTGGGCACAGATGCTGAGTATAGTCTAGGTGTACAGCAAAAGTGAATTAAAAAGGCAGGGGAAAAAGATGAAAATCAATATATTGACAAGAAAATAAAAAATAGCAATAACTAAAAATAAATAAAATAATTAAGAGATAGAAAAAGATACAATAGGCAGAAGGAGAGAGAAACAAAAAGCCCAAAAGATTTTAGGTTTAGGGAACAAAAATAAGAATTAAAAAACAAAGCAGGAAAAGCAGCATTGCTGCTTCCCATACGGAAGTCTTCACTGCACAGGAGAACCAGAATATGCAAGTGACTAAACCTAACCTGCTCAGGGAAGTCCTGGACTTATAGGTCTTACCGTTTCCTAATCGTAAATGTCCTGTAGCCAGTTGACCATGAAAGACTATATGAAGTGTATGTAAGGCATCAAAAAAATTGTTAGTTTTGACCTCATCTTAAGTACTTTGGAAAAGGTGATAACCTTAATTTAAATGTTTTTTAGGGTCCTCCTACTTCCAACTGAAACGACAGGCCTGTGGTAAGATCATTAGTACCCAAGACTGACTTGGATGCCTAAAACTCAAACCAACTATCAGTAAGAAACATGGATAATTTATACTGCATATAAGCATAATCCTCCTTCAGAAGTAAGGAAATTGTATCATATTGTACATTCACACGGAAAGGCATAAACCAGTAAGCAAATGCTACATAACTCTTAAGTATTTAAAAGTGCTTGTGGAAATTCTATGACTAAGCTTTTATCAGGCTATTTTATATTTCAGCATCAACTCAAATCAAAGTGACAGGTTTGCAAGCATCAGCAGAAATCCACTAGAAAAGCAGAATACCGCGGTGCTGTAATACTACAACAAAAAGTTTCTCCCTGTACTTAATGCAGTTATTTTTCTTATTGTGGACAATCTTCAGAAAGAACAATGTATTGTAGGAAACACTACTCCAAACTGAACATATTTTTGTTGTTCCTCTCAACATGAAGGCTTGCAATTATCTAGCTGCATTGTATGAAAGCTTTTCTGCTTGGGGGGTTTTGGGTTGTCTTCTGCCTTCCTTCTTTTTTTTTGCTATGGAGTATTTCCCCAGGGGAAACAATAAGAACCATATTTTACATTGGAAAGTCTAGACTGGCAGTGAATTAACATAAGTTGCATTCTATTAAGATACAGAGTACAATGGGAAGTCTTTAATTGTTCTTTTAGCGTTTTTCTCGTTTTTATTAGCACAGTAACTAACTACTGACAATATTTTGGGGGATATTTCTACAGATAACAAGCGCATAAGTGTAAAGAGTTTGGCAATCAAAACGGGAGGTATTCTGTATGAAACTGTACATAAGTATTCAGATCAAGATCAAAACTCCTTCTGACTTTACAAAGTTTTGATTCTATCCCTAATTACTTTATTGGAATGAACAGAAATAGTGAACTCAAACATCAGCATTCAGTATTAACAGAACTACAGCATGCAAGAAGAACACAGAAAGCTTGGAAAATACCTTCCAAAAAAGCCACTGTAATTGTTTAATGTGACAAGTGTTTTTCAATGGGTCAAAAACTAAAGGTTGCAAAGGACGATCATAATTATACATCAGTGAGCACAAACTGAAACACAGGAGGGTCTGTCTAAACACCAGGAAACACTTTTTACTGTGAGGGTGACTGAGCACTGGCACAAGTAGCCCAGAGAGGCTGTGGAGCCTCCATCTTTGTAGATATTCAAAAGCTGTCTGGATACATTGCTGGGCAACCGGCTCTAGGTGGCCCTGCTGGTGTAGCTGGTTTGGACCAAATAACCTCCAGAAGGCCCTGCCAACCTCAACCCTTTTGTGATTCTGTGATATTCTAAATGGCATTTTCCTGATTTTTACCTCTCTTCAGACCTTCTCATTTTCTTAAGAGGAATTTATGCATAGTAGTCAGAATCCACCTGTTAACTATTTGAGACTAAGTATTTGGCAATTGGACACAGCTGTTATAGCTACAGCATCCTAAGAGAAAGTTGTTATAATCATACTTAGTACACTAGATTTTACTTTAAAAACATTTGGATTTATACACTGTATGGAACTAGCATAGTCAGGCGATTATTGGTATCAGCTTCATCACCTTGATTATTTTATTTTGTGCTTATGTGAAGAAATCCAATAAATATGGCAGTCATTCATTTGATGGATCATTATTAATGAGTTCTACCAAATGGGTCCCCTAAACTGACTAAGATTCTATCTTGAAAAAAAGACACCTGTGGAGGGGTGTGAGAGAAATACAGTAAATCAGGGTAGCATAAAGATGGAAAGTAGGAAAATATTTTTCATGGTCCCTTTCAATACTGGATTTATTAAACTAAACAAAAACAAAAGGAGCTGGCTTTCCACACAGCATACAGTTAAACTGTGCACCTCCCTCCTGCAGGATACATTGTGACTACCAACATTTTGTATCAACTTGACATATTCAAGGAAGAAAAATCTACTGAGGTCTATTAATACAAAGACAGTAGCTATGGATTACTAAGTCCTTAGTACATCCACAAAGAGGCGAGGAAATGGTTCTGCAGAGGTATCATGACACGACTGCACAATCTGTACACTCTTCCCTAAGCATATGCTAATGGTCACCATGAAAAACAGGGTAGTAAGTTAAACTGATTTTTCATTTGACCCACTACAGCCATTCCTATACTCATACCCCAAAGCTCCACTTTTGTACATAAGCACTCCTGAACCTTGGGAAAAGTAAAATAAAACCAAGATTTAGATTTAGTATCCTAGTATCTCTCACTACATGACTATTTAAACCAGATATCTATGAACTATGGAATTTTTTATTTTGAAGATGTTTAGCATTCTCAAAGTTGAGAATCTAACTCTTAACCAAGGACGATGAAAATACATTTTAGAGATGGGGACAGAGGTTCTAGAAAAACACCACAGAAAAATTTTTATATTTAGAATGCGAAGGAAAACAAAATACTTCACCTTCAGAGGCCTGCAGACACCTTCTGTGATGTGCCCAACTACTTCTTGAATATTTTCTTCCACACCTACAGTTAATGCAAACACATGCCAAGATTATGCAAATATAATTCTCTTTTCTTCAAGACTATAAAACAAACAAACAAATGTAGGAGCTACTCCTCCATAAAAAGCATTATGAACTGCATGTTCTCATCTCTACAAGACTAGTTTACACCTCCAATGAACTGCAAATCCAGCCATTAAGAAATAGCTGCATGACAAAACAGAGTCCTGGAGAATCATTACCTTATGCTACGCAATTGCATCCTAGTACAACATAGTGCCTGGGGATTTGAGGGAGAAGGAGCAAGGGGAAGAATAAATGGTCTACCAAGAAGCTGTCACAGCAAGACTCAATATCAGCACTTCATGAAACTAAACAGTAAAAAAAGCAAAAGTTCACTCTGATGCTCAAGGAGCAACAGTACACACCATTTTGAAAGGCCTGAACCGTAAATACACGTGCCTGTCAGCGTTCGGTACAGACACACTCATGGCATCGTTACAAATTAAATCACATATGTACCTCCACACTGCTGTGTGCTGCAGCATTAGCAAACGCTTCCTCCCCAGCAGCAACTGAAACTCATCTTTCATGGAACTATATACAAAAGAGAATACTGCCCTATCTTATCATGGAACTTAAATGAATTGTTGCATGGCAACCGGTACTGTCATAAATCAATCAAACTGAAAGCAACAGATCTTCAAGCTCTCACTTCAGTAACAACTCAGAATAGATTTATGGAGACAGCAATACTTTAATTCTAATTTAAAACTTGTCAACAGGAGTTCATCTTCAGATGGGACCCATGCAATGAACAGTAAACAAACCGACTGTGACATGTGATAGAAATCAGGTGACCTGAAGCTATATTTTGCAGATCTTATTTCAGACGAAAAGATATTACCTCTCAGAGTAAAAATTACAAAAGATCAGAGCTCTGTGCCAATACCTCTTTACACCAAGATATGTGAAAAGCCACATAAGCAGAAACAACTAAATTCAGTGTGGTGGCTGTAAGAATTTCAGCATACAATATTGGTAAGGTAAGAAAAATATGTTTATATATTTGAGTAGTGATATCAAGGAAGAAAGCAAGATTACAAACCACAAGATGTATGGTCTGTTATGTAATGGCTAGCTCCCAGATACACCCTAACAATTTACACATTTTTAAGTAGGAACAGTCACACTTCTACTGTTCATCAATGTAACAAGCACCTAGCACATATTTGCAATAGTACATCTAGACCAGATTGACTTAACAAGTTTTTCGGTATGAAAGTTTTAGCTGCAAAAATATACGAGTTCAAATACCAAAGGACATGGAATTGCAATCTCGACATATTGCATGCTTGTGCCTTCACAGCTATTTTCATGTCCTATTAGAATATTTTAGATTCTGCAAACAGTAAAAAGAAATCTTCCAGCATAATATGTTATATAACTGTTGCAAGTATTAGTACGTCACACTGTCATAAAGGAATTAGGGAATAAACAATTCTTAGAGAACCAAAATCACTTTTAGAAACAATGTGTTACTGAAGATATGCTTCTGGCTGCCTGCTACATCACGTATCATTTTTCTCTGTGTATCCTTCTATAAGGGAGAGATCTTTCTTGGACTTCATTTGGCTTTTGCTCTCCAGCTGGGTTCTGTAATTCCATGAAAAATGGGTTTCTACTGCTTCTCTTAAACAGAATGCCTGCAATTCCCCCTTCTTTTCAAGTACAAAGTCTCTGTAAGACTGGAAGGCTCCTATTAGCAGAATACATAAGCTCCAAAGAAGAGAACCAGGTGCTTTATGCTTGGCCAATACAATGTGAAATAGTTACAACTTTTCTGAATCTGTTTTCAGTGCTTAAAAATTTAACAGCATTTTTAGTCAGATTAATTTTAAACAGGTAACATTTGCAAGCTTAAAATTTTAAAACTTTTTAAAAGCTATTCTTGAACACTTGATTATGGGCTACATAGCTGGTTCTCTTTAATGTTTTTTTTTTTAAAAAAATAAAAGACAAGGGAATTTTTTGTGTAGCTGCGATTTATCACGTTCTCCGTATTCCTGAAATTACACAGAGCTTATAGGAGAATATGAACAGAAATTTGAACTCAGAACAGACACGCCTGAATTAAAAGAAGAAAACCAGTCCCATCTGCGAAAAGCTACTCAAGATGAGACTAAAGTTAAAATATTTGACTGACCTATTACAGGGAAAGATACACCTCACCTAACTGTAGACCCACAGCTAGGTGTTTTATCTATACTGGTTGTTTGGCTCCCTCTATAGGGAACGGAAGAAAACCCCAAACAAACAGTTGTGATTGAAGTCTCCAGAAATGCCTACATTAGATCTAGCTTCTGTTGGGAAGACTTGCCCTCCAGAGATGCAAATCTCTGTCATTTTCTATAGCTGCAAATAAACAAATGTCCACTTTTTAAAATGGCTAAGTGAAATTAACTCAATCTCTGCTGTAGCCTGCACAACCAGACACCTGAAGACTGTATATTAAAGGGAAATCGGCTCGAATCTCTCAGTACCATAGGCATTGTACTCATGATTAGCCACTATCAACTCGGGATCTGTATTTATAAAAAGTATATAACCTCAAAGTACTTCATAAGACTGCACTGCCCATACTGGTTTTTGTTAAACCCAGTGGTATCCCATTAAGTACCGTTTTGTCTTACAGATCTTACTGCATAACCATACTTGTCATCAAAAAAATTTCCCGAAGATGCAGAGAAATGGTTAACGGACAGCATACTGGGAGCAACAAAGCCTGGGAGATGAAGCTAAGAATCCCTCTTTACATTTCTTGAAAACTGCGCAACAGTGATGGTGAACCCATTCCTGAAGAGTGCTGGAAAACGTGTTTTTGCTTCAGACAGAAATATGGACTCTCTGGTTTGTACTAGTCTCTTGGGAAAAAGTTTTGGCTTGGTCATTTTTTGAAATTTTTTCTCCAAAACATTTATATTCTCAGTATTCTCAAATAGTTTACTCTTATCTATGGCTGAACTGCTCTAAACATATCTAATTATGTGGTCATAGCACCCCAGCCTAACTTCTTAACAGAAGGACAAGGGATTTAATAGTTAAATATGGCACCACACAAAGAGGTGGGAGAATTTCAGAACAGAATGCAGGCCTGGGCAGCAGCAGTAGCACAATCAACAGCAGAACCAGATACAGTAACATCCTCCATGTGGCCAGCTTTTCCCAAAGGACTCTCCAGTTACAGCAGAAGCATCAGGTAGTCATCTACAAAGTCTTTTTCTCTATCATACAACTATCATGAGGCCTCCTTTCGTGTCCCCCTGAGATACTGTCAGTAAATAATACTGAATTCACTTCTGTAACTGTAGTTAAAAAACAATGTTCCTTTGGTTTGACTTACAACAGTTCCTAAATAGCATCCTCACTCATATACCATTAATTGGGAAAGCCAATTAATACTTCCAGCAGTAAGGAAAATGAGAATGCATATTATCTTTAAATCCCAGACTGGAACTCAATTAAGACACACAGTCTAAGGGCTCACCAGATACAGATCAATTGTCAGTTCTTACACTGAGACTGTTACAACTGAGTACACATGCTTAATTTATTAAACAAGTCTTTGGCTGAAGATATGGAGGCAAATCATACTACAGCTTCTACAGAACAAAGGTCTTGGAAGCATAGGACCGATATACTTAAAAGAGAGCAAAGGGGCTGAAGAATTAAGCATGGGAGTCTGTAGTTCTGTTAATGAAGGAGAGCTTTGATATTAAAAAGCTTGACGTGCCTACGAGCAGCCTACTTTGACCTCCGTAAACCTATAATGATAGGTTACATGACAAAAGAAAATTCCATTTTACTCCTAGTGTAGAAGGAAGAGAATTATAGGAAGAAGGAATTACATTTTTTAAATTTACTAAATAAATGAGCAAGGCATAACAGCAGTCCTCAACATATCAAAAGCAACCATATGACATTAGAAACAATTTTTGAACTCTCCAATACAGTCTAAAATGTCCCTTTGTAAGTTTAGTGTAAATGTATTATAAGCACAGAAAAATGAAAAGAGTGCATTTTTAAATACTCTTCTTCATTAACAACTTTCTTCTGGCAAAATAGAACCACCAGATATTCTGAAATTATTTCCAGGAAAACCTAAGCTCAGACTCTCATAACTGAAGCCCAGCCTGAAAAATTAATCACACTTTCTGACTTATCACAGACGTAGTTTCTATCACTTCCCAATTTATGCTTTAAAATCTAGTACTACCTTGAATAGTTACAAGCTTTAACATAGCTTCTAGGTGTTCTTTTTCAGAGGCTGTAGCTTGATGCAACCACGCCAGCATGTCTCCTACATACCTAAATAAAGACAGAAATTTCTGTATAAACCAGCCGTTTATGGTGTTAGGGACTCAAAGTGCCAACAGGCAATAGAAAGATTATATCATACATTCTTGCTAGTACTGTACCTCAGAGGATCATGGGAGTGCATTTCAATAGGGCGGGGAGTACCTCCTAGACCTCCTCTAGTAAGAGCATCTATAAAGCCACGGACTACAGCACTCCTCCTAGCTGTTCCAAACTCATCCAAAGTGTACCTGTTATTGAAACATGAAAATGGGTAAAACAAAACAGTTCGCCTCTCCACAGTTTATTACATCAACTTTACAGTTAATACAATTAACCATTTTTTACAGCTCTAGACATCTTGCATCAATGCTTCTACTATGAAGCATTCAAAACCTTCAGATTTTCTAGACTCCTCTAAAGAGATACTAAAGAAAACTTTTCCTTGACCCTCCCATTCCCTTACCCCACCCAAATAAATCAATATATGAAAAGTCAGCTTTTCCATTTTTGTACATATAAACATGTATTGACAAGTCTAGGACTCCTGTTCACATGTGGTCCAGCTGACTGACAGAAGCAGCAATTTATTGCACGGCAACACAAGGCTTTCTCCTTCTTCCAGGCCACCACATGATTAGTAGCAAAAAAGTTATTTTCATTTGATAGTTGTTCACTGGTTTTAATCAAATGAGTCTTAGTTAGATATTTAATGGATGGACAATTACAGCCCAGAGCACATAATCTCAAGTGGCTTGCTGGTAGTAGAGGAGGTACCAAGAACAACATACACACGGTTTGTTTTTGGAGCAGGTTATCTTCCTGTTCAGGCTGAAGGATGACAGCAAGTGAGGAATGGGAAATGAACACTACTAACATCCCTGATACATCTGCTTAGAAACAGGATTTTTGCAAGCCACAGAACACTTCTGTTTTTCTAAAAACTGAATTTAAGCATTTTGAACAAAACACATAAATTACAAATAAGAAAAAAAAACAATGTAATTGATGAAATGCTAAAGACTAAGCTTGGTGTCACCTACCAATGACACCCAGTAGCTGAACAGGTATAAAAATAAAAATAACAAAAAGCATGTTACTCACTGACTGAAGTTAAATGAGTACTGCATTCACAATTAAACAGATGTGGAGAACAAAATACAAAAGAAAATAATAAACTGTTTCAAATATGTTCCAAGTTAAGTTCAATTAGATTTTTATTATGCTATCAAAAGTCCAAGGGACCCTTCAGTTTTGCTCTTTTCTATCTACATTAGTGTTTGTGAGAGGCGAGGATAAAAGCACACTGAAAAATCCTCAAATTTCTGTTCAGATCTTTTTCTTCATACACTGTACTTGTTAACTCAGAGAGCAAGTATCTGCAATTAAAAAAAAAAAAAGGCTAATCAAAAAAGTCTTTACTAAATTACTATTTACAAAAATTATGAAAGTAAAAGTAGGAGAGATCTGGGATCTGCTGACTACCTGAAGTCCTGGAGTAGCAGTGTTACAGTGAAAAACATCAAGTGTGTGTAGAAACCAGCTAAGCCTTTTTCCTCCCCCTCCAACAAACAGCTACAAACAGATCTTGTGATCTGGTTATTAGTTTAGAAAACAGAATTTAATAATGATAATTTTGTTTTATAAGGAAAACTACTAATTTTCCCCTTGCTTCCAGTAGAACAGGGTATGACAATGACAAAATCCTGCATCTTAAAAAACTTCAGTAATAACTACTATTTACACTAGAAACACAGTATTTACTATGATGTTATTACACGTACTCCTGTGAGGGGAAGAAAACAACATTCGGATTCTTTTCAATCCAGCTTCAATTTTTTAAAAACCCAGTAAAGTAATGATCACTGGGAGGAGAGGAAGGAGGCGGGAAAAAAAAAGCTTTGAAAATCAGAGTGGAGGATGGAAGAGGACCACTGCTTTGAGCTATGACTCCATGTATCTTCTACAAAATAATTTTCTAATTTTTCTGTTAGAACCAGGAAGTGAAAACTAAACTGAAATGTTTATTTCAGATCCCCACTGACTACAGCTCCCAAAAGTTAATCTATGGTGCAATCTTTCTGACACCTTAAGTTAATAAGACATAAGTCAATGTAAGAAAACAAGAATTTGTAGTTTAGTCTCTAAGCTCCTGCCCTTCTCCATCTTACTCACTTTCACCCAATCAAATCACAATCGTTATCAGATACAAAGGCAGTGATTTGGAGGAAAAGATGTTTAGTTAACACAGCAGCACTTATATGCATAAAACCAAAAACAATTTAAAATTACTTTCTTCTGTGACATAATTTTCACATTTTGAACTCAGCAGTTTGTTATGTGCTTAAGGTATACAAAAATTCTTGGAAGGGAATAAACTAAGTCTTGAGATTTAAAATGTAAAGCATCAGTACTGCAATTTTGACAACACTGCTGTAGCAAGTAGTTAAGCATGATAATCTATGATGAGAGATACATGGCTGCATCTTCTACAGCAATGTTTACTTTTGCCTTTTTGGCAGAAGAAAAGTCCTACCTACCAAGTTCTACTTTTGGTAATACTAATACTGCTGTTTGTGAGAGAGATGTCAGAAAGAAAATAAAGTCTCTTTTGCAGATTCATTTTAAACTGCCCAGCTGTGGGTTTATACAGATGGAGTTTATTTTTCCATAAATGTTAATAAAGCAAAACAATGGTTTTATGGCATTTGAAAGTAGCATAATTTAGCAAAAGATTTATTGTAGAAAATATAAACTGTATCTATAAAGAATGCTATAAAATCTTGTGAACACAGTTGTGACTGATCCTTTGCAGCTGCAGAAGACAGCCTGGAGATGTAAGAAAGGACTGCAATCCCCTGCTATGGCCCAATGTACTGCAGTGCACCACATGCAATAGCTGGGGAGGTTGAGTGACACCATCTCTCCCTCAAATTAACTAGCAGAACTGACTAAGCATATTTACACGCACACACTCTCTCATAGTGCCAGAATTTTTAAGGTCCATTTGCACGATGCATTTTCCCCGTGAATTGCTCCATGGAGATTTACAGTGTCACATACCCCACCTTCGCACATTTGAGTCTTAAAAACAAGGCTAGTCTTTGAAAGACTGCCTTGTACACTGCTGACCTGGATGTCTGTGGCTAAAAGTAATTTGCCATAGCTGCAAAATGTGATGAATGTATTTTTCAAAAAACCCTAAAAAGCAAAGAAGTGTTAGTACCACTTGTTCAGGTATGGCCACCCCAATAAAAACAGTTCTTAAAGTGCCGCCTCATAGCTAAGTTGTCTCCACTAACTACCATTTCATTTACGTTAAGCAGTCCCTTCAGCAAATTCTGAACAAGAACTAGAGAGTAGTATATTCCCTATGCTTTAGAGGCCCATATGCAGTAGATTGCTTTTAACAGATTATTGTACGACCTATAATGGAAAACATTCGTTCTATCAGGAGCACTTCAGTAAAAGCTAATTAGCCTTTATCGATTTTTTTGCTTTGGGAATTTAAATGAGACAGTCACATGCTTTGGACAGCATTTTTTTTCTTCAGAAAAACCTTACACAAGCAGCAGAAATTCATAATTAATTTAGATTAAAATAAAAACATTCTGACATTTTACTTTCATTACTGGTTTTGGCTGGTTTTGGCTGGGATAGAGTTAATTTTCTTCATAGTAGCTAGCATGGGGCCGTGTTTGGAATTTGTGCTGAAAACAGTGTTGATAACACAGGAATGGTTTTGCTGTTGCTGAGCAGTGCTTACACAGTGTCAAGGCCTTTTCTGCTTCTCACCCCACCCCACCAGCAAGTGGGCTGGGGGTGCACAAGAAGCTGGGAGGGGACACGGCTGGGACAGCTGACCCCAACTGACCGAAGCGATATCCCACACCATATGACATCATGCTCAGCATATAAAGCTGGGGAAAGAAGGAAGAGGGGGGACATTCGGAGCACCAGCGTTTGTCCTCCCAAGTAACCATTACGTGTGATGGAGCCCTGCTTTCCTGGAGATGGCTAAACACCTGCCTGAAGATGGGAAGAAGTGAATGAATTCCTTGTTTAGCTTTGCTTGCATGTGTGGCTTTTGCTTTACCAATTAAACTGTCTTTATCTCAACCCACAAGTTTTCTGACTCTTATTCTTCCAATTCTCTCCCCCATCCCACCAGGGGGAGTGAGGAAGCAGCTGTGTGAGGCTTAGCTGCTGGCTGGGGTTAAAGCATGACAATTAGAAACCAGTATGTTGGAAAAAGTCCAATGACATTTACTGTACCAGAATTATGTCAAAAAGACTTCTGAAAATGAAAGAAGTTGAAATATGCTTCTTTTGGTTTGTTGGCATTTTTGTTGTTGTTGTTTGAGCATTCTTTGTTTGGTTGTTTTTTTTTAAATCTAACCCAAGACTGAATTGCCACCAGCCTTGCCGCTATAATTCATGCCCACCTTTAAATCTTATAGGCTGGAAATAATCATTGCTGTTCGAGATAATCACAAACATTTACTTACTTATACAGGACAGGTCTATCTTGTAAGGCTTCCATGGCCTGAGCAAGAACTGGAGAAATGTCACACGATTCTTGCGTCAAAGTCCTGCATTCATCTATAAAATATCAACACAGATAAAACTGCATTCTTTACACTGCAATACTTTTTATAACAAGCTGTAAAACAAGAAAATGAGACAAAAACTCAAAGGTGTTGGATTTTTAATTGAAGCCTTCAGAATATGCTACCTGGCCTAGTTTGAGTTAATGTAATTAACTTCCCCTATAAGCAATATTTCGCTGTAAAATGGATGTCCATCAGAAATCTTAACAATAATAAAAATTAAAGGAAGATTAGTGTCTGGTTGTGCCCACGTACAAATATTAAATCATTCAATCATCAGAATTCTGTCAGGCTCCTTTACAACTGCCTATGACACGCCAGGTAAACTACTAAGAAAAAAGTGAGCAAGTATTTAAGCAAGCTGTGGTTTGGGTTTTTTGGGTTTGTTTTTTTTTTTTAACTTTAATCACATTAATTATATAATCTTGTATATTCTATGCAAGAATGAGGAAATCATATAAACTAAGTCAAACACTGGCATAAAAATGATGAATTTTCATTAGGCCACAACCATTATTAGAGGCTTCAGCATCCACTGAAGAACAGCTAACAGATATAGTATCGCATTGCAGCAGCTTTTTTTCACAAATCTTCCTGTCAGTGTCTCGGGAGAAAAGAGAGGTAATACAAAACCATCTACATTTTACACTATCAAGATATCACATTCAACACCGATGCCTGGATCCGGAGAACATATGTGAAAAAATAATTGCCTACCATCATTTAAAAGATCATTATGATAAAATAAGGCACTTTTTTTTCTCCTTTTTTAAAGGTAATAAGCCACTCCTCACACTAAACTACATCTTACTACCAAACTGTCAAAAGCAAAAACTACCCTGTGTTTAGGCTATCAAACTGTAGTTGTTGTTCTCGGTGGAAAACCATCTGAAAATACAAATAAATACTGCAGTTTAACAGAGATGAGATAGGCCCAAAAGAGAAGAGAATCTCCAATTAACTACTTGGTTCACAAAAGCTAGCTTTTAGACAAATTCTTCACTAAGAAGGAAACCCAAAGCCATGGGTTTCTTGGAAATCTTGTCAAAGCCTTGGGAATCTTGGGAAGGATTTTTGCTGAACGCAATTCACATCAAGGAATTAAAGGCATCATCATAATAATATTCATAAACATAAAAACATTCTTAGTCTTACTTTGAGTCCATCTGTAAAGTCGTTCGTAAGATGTCTCTTGCAGTAAAGCCATCTGTTCCATAATTTCCAAGCTACAAGACAAAAAGATTTTATTTGCAGATACTATTTTAGGTAGGACTAGCAAAGGCACGTACAAATCAAATAAAACATAAAATTATTAAAATTATGAAAATATAGAAATAGGTCACTATTCTTTGTTTTTATGTGAAATACTCCATATAATCATATGAAGTTAAGAGTGAGACCTTGCTATAACTTCTGCTTTTACCGTGTAAATAGTTATCTTGCACTCATTTAAGTAGCCCTCACCCGGCCCTTTGCTGATTTGTCCGAAGGAGAATCTTGACATCATCATGAATTTGCTTTACTCTTCCCAAAGCCTTGAAAAAATCCTAAATCAGTTTAAAAAACAACAAAAAAAGCAGTGTTTAAAAGCAGTAACTTATCATTCAAATCTCTAGTACTCTATACTCCCCATTTCCATATTTATGTTTCTTGCAGGTCTGTGTTCCAAGTGCTGCTTTTAAAGTACACGACCCTGCTCTGCCCCCTCTCACCTTTCATTCCACCTTAAGAGCCTTAGGATTTTTTCCTTTCCCATTGCATCACGCCCTTCTTTCACACACACAAAAAATTAATAGCAGCAAAGATACCGTTTTAACCAATGTTTTCTAAGAAACATCAAACATTTGCAATAGACTAGACCAAAGTTTTCCAGGACAATCCTTCCCCCTTGAATAACTCAGCAGCAGAGAAGAAGAAAAAAAAAACAACCCTAAAAGACATGGACATATGGCCCAAAAGGTTCTTTTGTTACTGGTTTAGAGAGGAAATGGAAATCCACTAGCAATTTCAAACGCGTGCCTTATTATGAAGTCATCTTTACAAGACCACGGAGAAGACTAGCAAATTCAGATATAACTGTTTATTGTGTCTTTTGTGACTTGACCACAGTTTGCCTCAGGAAAGCAGAGTTTGATTCTGGCTCAAGTCACAAAAACATACATATTAGGACACTGATTTAACCTACTGCCTTGCATCAACTGTGCTGAAGATCATGTTTATAAAAACCCAAATTACTCTTCCTTCAGGAAAAAAAACCCCCACACATATTAAAATATTGCCAAAACAGACGGCTAACTAAAAATGTTTTAAGCATGCTGGTTGATTCTATCATGGGGGAAAAGCATGATTTTACTGAAGTCTGCACAGCTATGATTACATCTCAGTTACTTCTGCACATTTTTTAGACAGATGAAAGTATCAAAAGGACTAATCCTTGTTCTGCTGCAAACCAAGCACTGAATAAATGGCACAGTGCTGTTGTCATTGTTCCCTGCAACTTGTGCTTTTTAGAAACCTGAAAGATCTTTCACGGTAATAGTTAGTACAAAAGCATGCGGCAATTACTCAAGTGCGCAATCATTTAACACATTCCATTTATGCTTTCATTAGCACTGTTTATGGTTATCTGTTCCATGTCTTTAATAATGCTTTAACTGCAAACAGGATGCCTGTGGAAACAAGATAGTATGTCTCAGCAGGTAGTCTACATTTAAGTGAAGGTTTCTATGCAACTACAATAATAAAAATCTGTTAAGCGTACTCAATTCTCTCATTATTCAGTTTGCTTCTACTACAGAACAACGTGCTTTCTTATTCAAACCATAAACATTCAAAAACTCGTTTTGGAAGGTGGCTAAAAGTGACAGCACCTAATATTTTAACAACCAGTAATAATGAGGGGAAGTCTACGCTTATATTGTTTCAAGTCACTGAATACCTATACACAGGCACATGCAAAACGCACACATGCATGCACAAGGGTAGTACTACATATTACTCAAGCGCTGCAGATTTCCCATTTGCTTTATTTGAGTGTTATGAAGTTACTTTAAAACATCTTCACTGAAAATTCAGACTTCATAAAGGTCTTTTTTAAGTGTAGAACCACACGATAGCTCATTTGCCCCTTAAACTCATTACACAAACTAGAATTTAATGTTGATTTTCTTTCTTGTTACTTGAATCTTTCATCACACATTTCAAACTCATCAGAAATTCACCATTCTGTTAAAATGTACGTTCCTCTATTAAAAAATAAATTACAAACTGATAGTAAGATCTCACGCACAATTCAGCTAGGACACTTCTACATTTTAGTTCAGGGCAATGCTTTTAATGTTCATTGAGCTACCTCAGTAATTGGCTCATCTTTCGTGCCTCGAAGGATGTTCATTTCATCCGGTGTCAGCTGGAATTTTGCTATGAATGCATCTGCAACTTGCGCTTTCATTTCTAGTCTCTGACTGTAATAAAAAAAAAGTGAAGAGGGCATTACTTTTTTACGCTTACCTCAGATTTATTCTGCATATTCATACTTTTGGATGAATTATTAAATACTAATAGTGTTATTAAATACTAATAGTACATTGTTGCCATCAAACACTTGAGTTGCATATTCACATACAATTTTCTATTAAGCTTACATAGATTACTGAGTAAAGACAATATAAAGTTAAGTTACCACATCTAAAATCTAGTAAGTTCTTTAAAAAAATATTCCTTCGGCGTTTGCGTCACAAGTTGTCTAATCCAGATACTTTGTGCTTGTACAGTTCTAATGCTTGCAGTTATTTCCTTCCAAATTTCCAAATTCATCAAGGAAAGAACGGGATTTCAGCTCGCGTTTTCAGAGAGACACAAAAAGCTGCAGCACTCAAAATGAGAAAATTATCACCAGATTCATCTAGTTTTCTGCAGAACGGATCCACTTCTTTTTAACAACATACAGTTGGGATACAAATTTACTAATCTCACAAGCAATCAAAATGTAATGGCTATTTCTCTTGTTGATTACCCTTCCTGGAATAAACACAGCAGGGATGTAATATGCAAACGCCATCTTGTGGGCAGCATCTTTTTGCACACACCTTACAACCACTGAAGGATCTAAATGAATATAGTTTTATTCCACAGGAAGGGACTGAAATTCCTGTAGCAATGGAAAAATTGGTCAAACTGTGGTTTGAGCACACAGCATTCCAGGAAATAAACAACACTTTTTCAGGACATCAAGAAGACACTACTTAGTTATTTGTAGAAGAACAAGACTCAATTACTTTAAGAGCATTTCAGCTTCCAATGTAATTACTGCAAGATATATGTGCTGTTATTACACGGTGATAAGACAGGCAAGTACACTTCTAACACTGACTGCAATAATTAAATTTCCTTGCAAGACCAACGCCTGAAAAGTAAGCTTTAACTTCTTTATTTACCACTTCTCTACTACCCAACTGCCTTCAGCTGTAAGAAGCACGGAGAACTGGCTTCCCTTCTGTAGATATGGGTGGCCTTCCCATCCTGCAGTTCCACAAACTCTTTCAGAGATCAGATTAAATGTTTTGCAATTGTCAATGCTCTATCATACTGAACAGTGAGAAGGAAGGGGACAAAAATCCAACAGTGTTTCAACAGTGAAATTTATATAAAGCAAAGGGGAAAGCAATCCAGTACTTTGCACAGAAGACACGTAAGCAAAAAGTGAAACCAAAGACTCATATGCTTTAATACCACATCTTTAACTGATAAGCCAGGTTTCCCCAGGGTCCATTGCAGACGTGACTGTTTTGCCTTTACATTGACAGTTTTGCAATGCTTAAAATTCAACTGTCTATTTAATCTTCTCTAAGTAAACTCTACAATTGCAAGTTCAGGGTCTCCATGAAGCTGAATCTTTCTCAGGGAAGGAACAAGAATGATGGAGGATAATTCTCGCCAACTACACAGGCAATGACAGCAGATGCATCCTTGAAAAATCACAGCACTTTCTAAGCAATCTGGCGGTAGCTCATTGCAAGTGAGGTAAAACAGGAAAGAAGTCTAAAGAGTGAGGGCTCAAGGATGCATACACAGCTTGGAAACAAGAAAATGCAAGTACAGAAAGAAATTAGAGGTATTTGGAAGTTAGGAAAGTGATTGAGAAGCAGCACGATTGTTTGGCAAGGAGGTGGAGACAGTTTCCTAGCACAAGGAATGGGGCAGGGTGGGAGAGAGAGATTTAGGAGAGATTGGAAAGTACCAAAACTCTGGGCAGAGGAGAGATGTGTGAGATGATGGGTCTGAATAGACTGAAGTTGCCCCATCTTCTCTTTGAGTAACTTTTCCTAAACCTCTTATATCGGGGTGAGGACACGCAACACTATCTTCAAACCTAAATGGACCTGGGACTGTTTTCCAGCCCCACTGATATGCTTTTCTGACACAGAAAGTATGGCAGACCTCACCACAGTGGAAGGAGAACAGAATACCACCATTTTGAACACATTCAGTAAGTTTCAGCAGGAAGATCAGGCGATAAAATCTGAGGAGAGGAAGCCATGGTGTACCTTCAGCTGGAGACAGAGGAAAATATACAAAGAGAACCAGTATACAAAACATACTCCCAAAAAGAATATTAAGAATACCTTTAATTACATATTAGGCTTGTGAGAGATTTTCTTATGACAACTACATCATACTCACAACACCAATGAAAGATGGATCAGGTCTGCTCTGTAATAACAATATATTCCATCACTGCAACGATGCCTGAGCCATGCTGCTTAGGCAGCCTCAGCCACCCCTGCTCATCCCTGCCCTGTACTGCCCTTTCCGCTGTACCAGAACCGTTGTTTATTATAGATCCAGGTAGTGAATCAGATCAAGGAACAAATCTTGCAGAAAAACACCAAAAGTTAGTTTTGGGGTTTTTTTGGGGGTAGAGGTTCTGTGTATTCTCTAATGCAGTTTACCACAGGCCTGTGCTAAAGTACTGTGGGGTACTAAGTCCTCTACAGGCACACCCTGTATTAAGGGGCATGCAAGCACAGTGAGCTGCCAGAGGCAAGTGGGCAATGACTACTTAGTTCACTGCTGCTATGAAACTGCTCATGGAAACTACACTTCTGAACTCTTCTGGGTTATAAAAAGAGGTCATTTCAATAGTCAGTTACAACAAATAATAAAAAAAAAATATTAGAAGCCTCCACTCTCAACCCCCCCAAAAACCTAGAAGAATATGACATGGCTATTTGAATTGAAAAATCAGGTAAGGACACCTAAAATTTCACCCAGTGATGGTGCTTTCAACAGCACATTCCTGTTCTATGCCATTGTGCTGAGGAAGTCTAATCCATCAATGTCACCATCACTGAATTTGGTTGAAACATCAGACAATAATTTGGTGAATTAACTTTAATAGTTGTTCCAAGTCTCTCCCCTTGTGATGGGAATCTCAACTGAATATAAAACCACAAAGCTGAAGAGACTTACACTGCTTTAGGGAGAAGGAAGGTAGGAAAGAGACTGGAGAACACAAATGCAAGATCTTCTTTGGTTTCAACTGAAACAAGATCACCCATAAAGACAAGAGCAGACGAGGTGCTGAGAAACTTTTCTGTTCTTTGAACCTGTGTATCTCCTGAATACAAAAACTTTTAAGTGCTCTTACAGAAGATCTCCATTTACTATTGCCTCCTGTTCTTCAGATTTTTTGAATGCACGCTTTCATCAAACTGGGGGCAGGGGGAAGCCTGATTTTAAGAAGTGCAACATACCAGGCACAACAGGTTTTTTCAGTTTGTTTTGCAGATTCATTGGAACTAGGATTGTAGACTTTCAAAGAACAAGGACCAGAGTCAGGAACTGTACAAATAGCATGCTCGTTAGTCCACACTAGAATTCTGTGCACCCTTCACTCCTAGGGTTATAAAAAACAAAAAAAATGGCCTAAGACCTCACTACTCAACCTCTCTCCACCTGCAAGTCCTCACTCTGTTCCTTTTTTTGCTGTTACCAAGAACAAGGCTCAATCAAACATTGTGCTTTAAAGCCATTCTCATCCCTGGCCGTGTCTTTGGCTAACACCTGCTGTAACTGCTCACTGACCCACTCTGCACACTCCCGATAATTAACTTCTACAAAACAGAGTCAATATATTAAACTGTAGCATATCGGCAAATCAGAAGTTCCACAACGTAAACACAAAACAACAGCCTCAAGGTGGCAGCAATGTTTCATCTTTCTCAAGATAGGGCTTCTGAAGTGGTGAGAAACACCTATCTGAAATCTAAAAGCATGCGTTGGAATGTTGCTAAAGATATTTATTTTTGTCTCCTTACAAAGCACATGGGATTTAAACAAGCTACTCAGTTTCAAAACCTGTTTATGCTGGCTATGAAAGTTGCCTTGGTTATCAATCTGCATAAAAGAGAGATCCTGTATCCTAGATGATGAATCAGGAACAAAACATCTAAGTGGTACTTCCCCTTGACTTTTATCTGGCAGTATACTGTATTAATGAGACCAATACATTCAGGCAGGTATTTAGGTTTTTATATATATATATGTGCACACACACATATATATTTCCTCAGACATAAGCTAACAGAATTTTAACTGAATTTAATCAGTCTTACTAAAGCAGGGAAATGTAATACAGTATTACTCAGGTTTGCTATAGTTATCTCTCTGCAGTAAGCACAATGCAAACCACAATGCAGGTAACAACAAAAGCTAGAGTAAGGCCATCTTACATAAAACCCACAGCAATCAGTACCCGTGCACACACTTGGACATTTCAAGACCCACTGGCCTTTCTGTAAACATAGAATTTTCTAAATTGTCTTCTAAGCAAGTGCAGTACAGCAGAGGAAAGGCCACACTGTGCTGTTATCCCAAAGCTTTTTTCCTTTTACAAAAGTTACCCCTGCATAAAGGAACAAAACTAACAGATCATGGGAACACGGCACCAAAGCAAAGGGGGAAGTGCCAATGGCTGGTAGACTTGGAGCTTGGGCGGGGGACAGGACTCCAGCTAAGAGCAACTTCCCCAGTTTTAATCGTTGCCAGGGAGACAGAATTCTTTTGCAAGAGAACTCAAAAGGCTGGGAAAACTATGCACTTCATGCACTTTTCCCTTGAACCAAATACAAATGCACACTATTTGTTAGGATTATCACCTAGACAGCTCAAAAAATGAGGTGGAGGAGAAACAGGCTTTTCCAAAGTTTAATTTTATCTTGGCACCAAATTCAGCATAAAAATCTGCTAGCTTCCTTTACCTAGGACGAGTCATAGCAGCATGTCCTGAAATTACTTTCAATTTGTGGTACTGAGGATTCAACACATTTTTAAAGTCTCAAAAAGATGGATTATTTCTAACTCATAAAGAAAGAACAACCATCTTAGACATGTATAAATGCTGTTCAGTAGCAGTCAGAAAAATTTCTGTGATGGTTTTTGTGGAAGGCAAATATATGGGACTATATAACAAAACATCTACACACAAGTCAGTGTAAGGAAATCTTTCTTAAGAATACATACTAGGTGCAAAAATGCTTTTGTAAATGCTGAGAACAAGTGGTTTTATTCTACATTTTGTCTGTCAAACATCTTTAATAAAAGAACTGAAATACTGTGAGACGGTATTCAGTAACCAATTCAATCATAGAATATAATTATGAAATTTTCTCCTTAATTAAAAAATAGGAAGGCATAGAAAGTCATAGTGAATTGTGTAATGTTCCCAGGATACAGGAAAATAGCAGTAATATTACAGAAAGCTTCAGTGAGACCTCATCTGGAAAACAGATCACAATCCTGATTATCTGTGTTCAAGAGCAATGGACTCCCATTAGACCAGAGCTAGCAGGATGATCATGGGAATGGAGAACAAAATTTATGAGAGGAGATGAAGGAAGCTCTTAAGATAAAGGACACAAAGAGAAAACAGCCAATTTATATCCAAGAATTAGGTTGGAAATTAGGGAAAGGCTTTTACTGGAAAGAACAAGCCTTGAGGTAAGTGTCCCAGGAACAGCAACATGTACAGAATGCAAAAATCATTAACTAGTTATATCACAGAAGGGTAGGGGTTGGAAGGGACCTCTGGAGATCATCTAATCCAATTCCCCTGCTTGAGCAGGCACACAGGAACATGTCCAGGCAGCTTTTGAATATTGCCAGAGAAGGAGACTCCACAACCTCCCTGGGCAGCCTGTTCCACTGCTCTGGCACCCTCACAGGAAAGGAGTTTTTTCCTCGTATTCAGCTGGAACTTTATGTGTTCCAATTTGTGCCGATTGCCCCCGTCCTGTTGATGGGCACCGCTGAAGAGTCCAGCTCCGTTCTCTTGACGCCCACTCTTTAGATTTTTATAAGCATTGATGAGTTCCCCCCACAGTCTTCTCCCCAGGCTGAACAAACCCAGTTCTCTCAGCCTTTCCTCAGAAGAGAGATGCTCCAGTCCCCTGAGCATCTCGGTAGCTCTCTGCTGGACTCTCTCCAGTAGCTCTCTGTCTTTCTTGAACTGGGGGGCCCAAAACTGGACACAGTACTCCAGATGTGGCCTCACTAGGGTGGAAGATAACATTCCTCAACCTGCTGGCCACACCCCTTTTAATGCAGCCCAGGATACCTATTGGCCTTCTTGGCCACAAGGGCACACTGCTGGTTCAGGGTCAACCTGTTGCCCACCAGCACTCCCAGGTCCTTCTCAACAGAGCCGCATTCCAGCAGGTCAGCCCCCAGCCTGTACTGGTGCATGGGGTTGTTCCTCCCCAGGGGCAGGACCTTGCCCTTGCTCTTGCTGAATTTCATGAGGTTCCCCTCGGCCCAGCTCTCCAGCCTGTCCAGGTCTCACTGGATGGCAGCACAGCCTTCTGGTGTATCAGCCACTCCTCTCAGCTTGGTATTGTCAGTGAACTTGCTGAGGGTGCACTCTGTCCCTTTGTCCAGGTCATTGATGATAATTTGATCAGGACTGGACCCAGTACAGACCCCTGGGGATCACTGCTAGTTACAGGCCTCCAACTAGACTCTGCGCCATTGATCACAACCCTCATCCAGTTCTCAATCCACCTCACCGTCTACTCATCTAACCTACACTTCCTAAGCTTACCTATGAGGATGCTATGGGATGAATATTTGATGAATTTATGCAAGTCATCACACATAAGACAGCTGGCAGCAGGAGAGTCGACTTGAACTTAGAAGGTTTTCCCCATCTTTAGCTATCTAAAGACAGCTGGACTGCAATGCTGCAGCCCTGCCATATAACACATTCTGCTTTAAAAATAAATAGGTAAAAATGAAAAGGCTAAATCAAAGATTTCACAACAGAAGATACTAACTCCACTGAAATGATTCAAACCTAGCCAAACAGATTACTAAACACTAGAAGAAAAAAAGGTTATATGCTGTATTATATGCTGTAAATAAGTTCATGGAATTTAATAATTTTCTACTTGCATACCAATCAGGCTTTCTATAAACATCATTGATATGTATCTGCAGAATAGTTTGGATAAACAATTTTCACATACAAAACTTCATAGCAGTCATGATATATATACTTAATAGGTAAATCAATGTTTAGCAATGGTTAAGATACAAGATATGGTTTCTAACTTGTGAACAGAGATTAAGTTATAAAGGAGTTTATTTTCGGTGAATAGATTCTTTTCCATCTTGCAGAGGTGAGCTACTCGATATTATTGTACCAAACGGACTGATATCTGATCAGACTGATATCGGACTGATACCTCATTATAAAGACATTTAAAAGGGGACTACTTAGCCTAGATTCAAATTTACCATCAAATTCAAAAATGTTGCCAAAGACATGAAAATAACACACTGTTCTCTACATCAACCTGGAATAAGATCAGAACAAATTATCTTAACCAGCAGCAAAAGGAGAACTAAAACAGCGAGTAGGAAAACAATAAAGAACCAAAATACATTTCCAGGGAAGACCATGGCTCTCTGTTCCTGGGCTTCTCTTCTAAGAGCAGTTTAGAGAAACATCAGTCAGTAGTTGTATCATGTAACCGATTCTGCACTTCAGATGAATGTTTCTCAACTTGTGAGCCCATGCCTCATTTCAAACTGATCAAGAGTACTTCATGCCTCAGAGTACGTGGTTGCCAGGTAAAAAAGCTGGCAGGAAATAACGCTTTGCATCTTCTTTGCTGGTCATGGCTAGAATATGACAAATTAGGGTTTTTTTTTTTCTTCAGATCTGTTCACGTCCATGGATTCCTGTGTTATGCCCTATTACCTATACTTTACTCAGGAAAGAAAATCAGCATCAGAATTTCAAGCCTTTGCCCGCCCCCCCCCCCCCCCCCCCCCCTTGAATTATAATTCAGTTTAGGCAATCACTGCTTTTTCTCATGAAGCATATTTACAGGAATAAATGTAATTACAAGTTTCAAAAGGTCAAGACATAAAATACATCTCATCAGCGCAAACCACCAGATCACCACTTTTCTCAGCATATGCTGATGAAAGCAAACCTCTCTAACCTGCTACACACACTCTTGAACTTCCTGCATCATTTCCAAATTGACTATGACTCTGCAGGCCTATTTTCTGTGATCTCCCTGAGCATATACATACACTCACATAATCGCTCTTATATAATTTTATAAAAATTAATATTGTAACTATTACCTCCTGGTCTCTTTCTTCAATTGTTAGATCCACGACTGTCATTTGTGGCTAACCTCAAAAACAATCTTGTGCAACACGTTACCATTAAGTGGCTGGTAGAACTACTATGAAGCTGGGCTTCTGGCATTCTGCATAGAGTATTTTGGAGCTGAACTGTTATTTCTCTGGTTTGGGAACTGTACTGAACTCCAGGACACTTGTTCCCAATGAAGGTGAAGTAGTTTAGTATTGCAAGCAGGTTTTTAGCGTCACACAAAGAAAAAAAAGAACTAAACTCAGGTACAACAAGAAAATCCACAAGCCTGTATTAAAATCTCACTTCAAGGAGCAAGATCCTTTTTCTGTCAGCCTATTAGCAATGGCAATAAACAAATCCACATATTTTAAAATGCAGCACACATTGTTTGAAAGAAAACTAATTTCCTCATTACTATACATAAAAAACCTATGCAACCAGAAAGCAATATTAGCATGCTCAAGTAAATGTATAGAAATCTACTGAAGATACTGAAGTGGAAGTGGTTTTTTTAACAATTCACAGGAATCAACTAAATTAACTACGTCAGTTTTTCTTTATTATCAAAGTTTTTTATGAAATACATTAAAACACACATTCTATTTAAGACTCTACATTACTGAGTAATTAACCTTATGGAGAGAGGGGTTGAATGGTTTGGACTAATTTATTTCACACTACATGGTTCTATTAAGTTGTGATGAGTCTCATTCATAAGAAGAGGAAAAAAGAAAACCCTAGTTCCTACATTAACCAGATTCCATAACTTAAATAATATGAAAGAAAACTGTTCTGCTTCTAATGTACAGTACAGTTATTTTAACCAGTCTTTACAGAGAAAATAAATTCAAAACAAACAACCTAAGTGACTAAGGAAATGCACCAACTCTGACATATTCAGAAATATAAAAATGCATTTGTATTAGTGGAAGATTACTTTTTTAATTTGTTACCTAAGTAACACATTCTATTTATCATTTATGCCAAATCAGGCCTAAAGTTCACACACTAAGTTACAAGAAAAAACAATGCTGCAAAGCTACAACCTGATAATGCAGAAGTTTTAAGGTAAATCTCAGATGAACATCTTATTTTGTCACCCAACTTTAACCAAGTGTCTTAAATCACACATTTTACTAACACAGGAGTCCCAAATAGCTCAGCAGGATTAGCTGCAGGATACTGCAGATGGACCACTATACCTTCAAACCAGAAATCTGAGAGACTAGGATGACCGCGAGGAATTCAGGTAAGAAACTTAGGAAATGGAATGTAATCTTGAACTACATCTAATTATACAGGTGATAATACAATGCAAAAACTAGTTAGCAGAAGAGAAAGAATATATGCAAGGACGAAAACGTGAACAGGCTTCTTAAAATGTTTATCTACATACTTTAGCTCCTGTGGCCACTCTGTACCTTCAGGAAACTTTATTCTTCGCTGCTACCATGCAGTTCTTGATTAAAAAGCAAAACAAAACAAAAACGCAAAACACTACACAGGTTCAAATGCCACTTCGGTATAAATTTCTGAAAAAGATCTTACATTTGCAAGGTCAAAAAATCTTGCAATCTAAGAAAATAGTTCACTTACTATTTCAATCTTCCCTTTATTTTCTTTGTACAGCTATGGGAATAAAGTTACAGCTCTAATTAAAATACTTTGGCTATTGACTTTTCCTTCTCTGGTTTTGAAGCAAAACATTCTGTTCTTTTAATTGCAGTTTGCTTTAAACTTGATACTAAGTATAGCTCCTTTTGACAAAATTTACTTTTCACAAAAACTGACCAGGCATGAAGAGGGTGTACCCAAGCCAAAGGTTCCACCTGTCATTTACTGACAACAGCCTTAAGACTATTACAGAAAGACAACTAGACATCTCAGATCAAAGCCAGAGCTTACGTGTATTCTTAGAAAATGAAGGGAAGTAAATAAAAAGCTGTGAAATACTAACTCAGAAAGTCACTTAGGCAAATAACTATCTTCATCATATTATCTGAGTGAGGGCAGTAGCCCATTTTCCCTAAAATTTTAGTTAAATACAAAAATCAAATATTTGTAAAAAGGTAAATCCCTAGTTACCATAAATGCATGAAATGCATCTGAAAGTTTACTGTCTCCCTTTGGTTTTAGAACACTGAATCAAATCAGAACATTTTCTTCCTACGAGAAAATGGTCAGCTAAAGTAAATCAGGTAAATGCTAAGCATAATAGAAGACCTTTTTTTTCCCCTGACAAACAGCTAGTACAGCAAATCTTTTACTGCAAATAAAAATGATTTCTGAAATTGCTTGGGTTTTTTTAAATGTCTAAAAACCGTGAAAACAGATGAGGATTTAATATAGTACTTAGAAGGGCAGAATCAAAATAACTTCCCTTAAGGACAGCGGAAACAACTGGTTCAGAAAATGACCAAATGTATTAACTCTGCTATTACATAACATTCAGTAATTATCATTGCGAAAAAGAACATCACTAATCTGAAAAGGAAGAACATAACTGATTTTATTTTTCAGGGTAATGTTTAAAAGCATACCATTCCTCAGCACTGATTTAAGAACTTAAATTCTGTGGTACATAAAATGAAGTTTGTTTTTTAAAATATACGTTGATGTTAAATTTAAAAATTACACAGAAAATTCTACTATATTGGTGCTATTTGAATTCAAATTCCCATTATCCTAGACTTCAAAAAACCTCTACCTAACTCATGCTGTCTTGTGAAATGCCTATCATAAAGTAAACACTTAGTAGGACCACAGAGACTAGAAATAGAAATTTGAGATTGATTAAATATGAAGACTCCTGAAACTTTCCTAATAAGGAGACATCTTTTTATAGGACGAACTCTAAAAGACAATATGCTCAGCAATTACTGCCTTGTTCTAGACTGACTGTAACAGCTTTAGAGTCACTATTTCAACTGCCTTCTTTTTGAACGGATCCAGCTTTCATCTCTGCATTTTAAGCAGACAGTGTTTTAGGACAACCCTCAGAAGGCATGCCCTCCCAGTTTCACCATCTACTCCCTTGTTGGCTAAAAAATGTCACCTGTTAAGTTGAAGGAACCAACAAGGTAACACCCGTATTTTGTCTGACTGCAGGCAAGATTTCAGCTGTTCAAGAAACCCCTAACATTTGGTAGCGATTGCCTTTTCATGTGCCTGATGTAAACCAAAGCAACACATCAGAACACTCATTAAATGAGTCAAAAGAAAAGATGACTCAAATGTCCCACACAGAACAAGACAACCTTCCTGTTGTAGCTTTTGCTTAACTTTTTCATAAATTTATCCAGGAAAAAAGTTAACTTTGTTAATAAATGGCAGTATGAATCTTTCATAAACATCATGTTGTGAGATCACAAGTAGTGTTTGGCTTCTGCTAGTGAGTATTTCATGGTGTACTTACAAAAGAGAACTTTTTCCTACATGTGCTTTCTGAAGTCAGATCCTTAGAAAGACAAGCTCTAAACCTTTTTTCTTCCTGACACTAGGAGGATGTCCTGCCTTTTAAATGAATTAGCAGAAAGTATTGTGCCAGTACGGACTGTATTGTAGAAATACTGATGTACAGTCTGCATAATCTCCTTTAATGGAAATTAAGGCCAATTAGACACACATCACTTGGGATTGGTCTTGGTATCTTCCATTCTGTTTCAGAACAAGGAATCAAAGCAGCTTTCCTTTTCTTGAGAATACAGAAAACAGATGACCACTCCTCCGTCCTAAAACTTCACATACTCTTTATTTAAAATAACAAATTTTCTAAAACCTGACTTCTGCTCACTTACTTAAACCGTGACTTTGCCAAATCCTTCATTTCATATCAACCAGTACCGTGTTTTATGCAGTTATTCCACATTCAACTTAAAACATGTACAGATTAAACTCTAACCTCACATTCAGACTCTCATAGGACATAATCCACTTCCTACCAAAGACGACAACATGAACCTACCAATTTTGAAAGTACACCCAGAGATATCCAAAGTCATAATTTCTACTAGAAACTTATCACTGGAAATAATTATTTCTAATCTCCAGTGAACTGTATATAATTTTCAGAAGAAAGCTCATAAAGCAAGAAGATTCATTCTTCTATGCTGACAGAGGCTAAAGCTGTAAAAACAGATGCCCTAACCATAAAAACGATAAAGATTACTTGAATCTGTCATAGGCTATTATCCCCTTCCCATCAATAAAAATACTGAAAAGAGCAAAATACAAATCTTTTCTTTGACAAGAGGTTGGAGAACCAAGGGAAAAATGGTCTATGTTAGGCTCATTGAACAGCACTTACGTATTTCACAGTTAGCTTTAAATATGGCAGAGTAGGTTATAATTCAACTTTCTGTTCCTACATGCAGCCCCTGAACAAGAGAGTGATTTCCAATGGAAATGAAGCATTAACAACAAGAAGCCACCTGTGGAACTAATGAGACACTGAGTAGGTCCGTACCTGTTACAAAACAATATAACTCGCATTATCAGCTGACAAAAGCACATCCGTAAAGCATGCTTTACCACTGTAACTGATTCTCTTCCCTGAGGTCAATTCTTAAGACAAGTACTAACACATGTTCTTACCGTTTTGTCTCCTCTAGTAATAAACTAAGAGTTCAGTATTTTTATTCTGATTGAGCTACAAACACAGATAGTGTTAAAAAAATCAAATTAAAAAAACCCCCGAAGTCATTACTCAAAAACAAGACTGGCAGAACCAAATCTAAAATAGAATTGCATCGGTACTGTCATTTCTTCAGGAAATAAATAAGGTGGTATACTTACTTTTCTGCTTGGAGTTTGGTGGTTTTTACTATCAAGTCCTGGGTTTGTTCCTTTGCTGCCTAGAATACAATTAGAATCGTTAAGTATGTGAAACAAAGACAAACATAACAAATGTATATATTTTAAAGGTTGTGAAATAATAGTTTTGAAGCTCTCTGACTATAGGCAGCTTAAAGAGTGTACTCGTCAAGACAAAGGGCCTTCTTAAGATAAGTATTCATTAATTCTCCCTATTTTCAGGCATGAAAAAAAATATCCTTATCCAAATATTTATAAAATAAATGTTTTCATCTTTATATATATTTATATTCCCACTCAGTTAATTTTTAATTTCTATTTAATACAAAAGCATTAATATAAATATTAGGAACAGTTCTGATTGTTTTGTTTGTCCTTCAACAGTAAATTGTTTGCTGTTACAAAATGAAAAATTAAACAAGTTCCTTTGGATGCTGAACTGCCCAGTACCAGTGTCCATCCAGGCATTACAGACAACATGGATACAGCTGTCTATGTTGGTCTTGGCAAGTTTAGGTCTACAGTCCAAGTAGCTTACAGGGCTGTAAGGACCAAGTGCAACGCACTTTAGAAGGCCATCAGAGCCCTAAACGTTCAGCAACGACAATGCAAGGGAATCCATGCAGGCACAATTCTGCTGCAGACAACAGCTGCATGACTAAAGAGATTGCTGCAACTGCAGTTAGAGAGTTCAGGAACTTATCCCTCAGCAAGAAGATAAAAGACATCTGGAATTTCTGGTTTCCACTGGATGCCACCAGTGATCTTTTAGGCAGCAAAATAAGATTTAACAAAAAAAAATCCCCAAATCAAAATGCATTAAGTATGGAATAATATTGCAAGTGAAGAAGGGGAAAGAGATATAAGGATATTCTGCATGACTAAATTCAAGACTGTAATTCGTCTAAATTACAGCACTTGCCAAAATGAAGATACCAGTCTTGAAACCTGTGAGACATCTAATGCCAGTATATATGCACACTGATTCATTTCAGCCTTTCTATCCACCACACCATGTTAGTTACAATGGAAAAGCAGTCAAGGTACAGGAACACTTTGAAAGGTGAAAGGAGGACTGCAACCACTCAAATAGAACTTCAGTCATCAGAGAGAGCCTGAGCTGTCCCATGAATATAGACAGCAAGCACCACGGAGATGCCCGGTGCTGAATTTTCTAGAGGAAACTATTATGAACTAGCATGAAAATTTAATAAAAACTCAACAGAATTTACCAAACATTTAGTAGCTCCAAAATAATTTAAGATATCTTTAAGCTTTTTCTATCCTATATAAATAATATTTAGATTTTTAAAATGTATTTGTATTTTAAACTTTTTTTTAGTAATATTGATTTTCAATGCTTCAGCCTAACAGAAAAAGACTAGTACAACAAAAGACTGGACCTGAACAATTCAGTATGGAAATCTACTAATTCCAGACTTTTTTTCCCCCCTTCCTGCAGAGTTGCATATTTTAATAAACCAAAAAGACAGGAGTAGTAATTTGCTTCCTTTCCAGTACTTTCTGGACAGAGGTACTAATTGCCAAGAAGAATGCTAACAGTAGGACAGCAGAAAGGAAGGAAAAACAGTTTTTCTGGATCTAGCTAGATATATCAGGAAGCCAGTTTTTTTTACATGCATTCAAATACATGCCAGATACTGTAATTATTGTATATATGTCATGTAAGAGCGTACATCTGAGCAAAACAAACAGGCAGAAGAGTCAGACATGCCAGAAAAATCAAAAAGTTGATATTTGATGTTTCCTGTAGATCCAAAATAGAAATATTTTCCTCTTCCTCCCCACCTCCGTATACTAATTAAAACTTTTGTTATCCTTCAACCCCGCTTCATTCATTCCAGCATTTGCCTCCTCCTCTCGCTTTCAGTCATCGCATTTATCAAGTCACTGTTATTTGGATTGGATGGTATAACAAACTTACAAAATGAAAAAGGTAAAAAGCTTTCTGGATTATCAATATATAGTCCCTTTCATATCTTGTATTTGTTTTGCTCTCTTAATACACTGCACTCTCAGCACACACTCCTCTCTCATATGCTATATATCCTCCTCTTTATATCTTCTATTTGCTCCGCTTAGTTCATTCTTTGTCTTCTTATTCAGCTTGAGCATATACTTGCAAGTCTTCATCTCCTATTACAGATAAAATACCAGAGTATTTGACAGCTTAGTGCTAGTTCAGGGGCTTATTAACTTACTTTACATTCATACAGACAAAGAAAATATGGGTTGAATTGAGACAAGTTACGAGTTCTACGGGGCTCTATAGGAAACCTCCTGTGGGGCACAGAACAAAACTACCTACTGACTTTAATAGAAAAAGAAATCACTGCAGGGTGGCTCTACTGTGGGGGAAAAAAAAATTAACAATGATAGTTACACTTAATGATCTAAAGACAGAGAAGAGCAAAAAATCTGCATGGACACTTGACTCATTTCCACATCTAAGAGTTTAATCAAACAGTTCCTGAACTGCACTAGGGAACGCATCCACATTAACAGTGTTCAAAGAGATCCAAGACCTCTGAGGTGCATTATCCATTGCCTTCCAAAATTGAAAATTAATACTGCAGTTGGCTACACTGTACTCTCACACGTTTTGGAACAAGTTCATCACACTACAAGCATTCTTATGGGAATAAAATACAATGGCTATAAAACCTCTTCATCTACGTAGGGGGACATCTAATATCTCCCCATTCACATCAGGAAGGGAAAAAGCAACTGTTTTCACAGGATTTTAAGTGAAGAATTCTCATTCGTGTGCTATAACGTGTGCTATATTCAGAACAGATTTGGTTTGGCAAAACACCTACATTTCAGCAGCCATAAACCCTTTGAACTTATCACTGTATTGAATATTGAACTTGTACGCTAAAACCAAACCAGGTTTAGTAATGCATTATAAAATACAATTTTTTTTCCCTAGAATATTACAGATTCAGGATTAACATGAAACAAAATTTGTTGTGTATTAGCATTCTGAGACAACGTTATGAAACAAAACCAATGGAATGAAGATGGCACACTAGATTTGGGATTACAAGATACTTTCTTATGAACATACTTGAGGTATTTATATGAACGTATAACTCAACTGATGTAGTCAATGCAAAAGGCACAAAAATTTTAAACAGAAATACACAAATGTAATTAACCCTTTAATGTCACACACATCCAATCTAATAAAATATTTTCTCTCCACTCACATACAAATGGATATCACATTGCTGCTCTTAAAATAAGTATATTGCTGCATTCTGAATTGCAATTTGGAAGAAATTAAAATTACTTCTTCAGTATATTTTCTAAACAAGTAAAAAGAAATATATTAATATCCTAAAGTAACGTAATATACACACTATGGAAACATCTGTTCATCCTCCAAAATAATCGTTTGTCATTTTAAAAGAAGGGAGTTGCACTTAAAAGGAAAAATATACAAAGCACACCTATTTATACATTACCTTCAAACGACTGGACATATCTTCACAGCAGCTGCTCATCGCTTGCACGTCTTCATTTATACTCTCAAGCTCCTAAATAAGTTCAAATAACAGTAAGTGTGTTTTAAATCAGAAATGCCATGCCTAGGCCCAGCTTCATCCCACCAAAATGAGATGCCCAAGGAACACAGCTGCTCTAGGCTTCCCATTAATCACTGGGGAGAATGCACCTTTAAACATCAGCGCCCACTTTGGATTTTTGTCTGTTTGAAACATCACCAATCTCTGCGCAGGATTTTCATCAAATGAAACAAATGATGAAACAATTTTACTGTAAAAGTATATTTGTCCTGGAAAGCCAAAATCTCTCTTAATCCTTTTTTTAAAAAAAAAAAACATTAAATTACATAGCAGTACCCTTACAAGATAGCTAGTCACACTATAAAAACACTACCTCTTTAACTTGCTTGAATATGTGGACAAATTCCTCATTTATGGCTAAACTTCGTCGTTCAATGTCTCCACGCAAGTTTCTTCGGGTGCGCAAACTGTTTTCGACAAAAAAGGTCGAGAGAGCCTTGAGTGCTTCCAGCATTTCCTAGAAAATAATAAAAAAAAAACCCTTAACTTCCCAGCCAGTTACAAAGAAGCAGGTTATATAGTCTGCAACCATCCCAAGTTCATGATCTTATTTAAAAAAAAAATAAAAATCAAACTACCAAACCCAAACCCTACTACTACATGGTTTTAGAGAAAAAACTACCTAAACACACTCCAGAACTAAAATACTTGCCGAGTCTTTCTTGTTCTTGTATGTTATAATACACAACTTTGGCTGCTATTTCAGCATAGCTTTAGGCAGTATGATTACAGACGGTTAAAGCATGACCTATCCATAGCTATAAAACATATAAATTAGGAAAAGCTTGAGAAGCATCCTCCAAGCCAAGCGATACAAACCTCCCCGCGGTCTGAAGGGATGGAACAGGTGCGTGGCATCTCACCGGAGAAACAAAAATGAATGTTATTTCCAATTAAGGCTGCAAACGTCAGCTTGCGGCTCCGCAGCGGAACTGAGGGTATGGCTGGGCTCCCTTCCCGATTTCGGAGCCTATCGGGGCTCGCAGCCCCTGACGGCTCATCCGGCCGGTTCCCGCAGGCCGCTCCCCGCCGGGCAGGCCCCGGCCCCCGCTTACGCCCCCTCAACCGCCGCCCGCGCCCACCTTGTCGTTGTCCAGGCGAGTCTCCAGGATCTTGTTGAGTTTGCGGGACAGCGGGTTGCTGCCGGGGGCAGCCGGGAGCCCCGGAGCTGGGGCGGCGGGCGGCGGCGGCGCAGCGGTGTCGGCCATGGCTGAGGCCCTCCCCGGCGACCCGCACCCAGCGCCGCGGCGGCGGCGGCCCGGCTCCGACGGAAACGCGCTCCCGAGGCTTTGGTTCCGGCGCGGCGCGGCCTGGGGCGCGTGGCTGTGGGGTCTGGAAGTTTGGTGTCTAGCCCAGGTGGCTCTCAGGGGAATAAATAAAAGATTCGGGGTTGATGGAAAGAATTATAGAATGGTTTGGGTTGGAAGGGGCCTTTAGAGGTCATCTAGTCCGACCCCCTGCAGTGAGCAGGGACATCTTCAGCTAGATCAGGCTGCTCAGAGCCCCGTCCAGCCTGGCCTGGAGTGTTTCCAGGAATGGGGCATCTACCACCTCTCCGGGCAACCTGTGCCAGTGTTTCACCACCCTCATCGTAAAAAATTTTTTCCTTATATCCAGTCTAAATCTACCCTCCTTTAGTTTAAAACCATTACCCCTTGTCCTGTCACAGCAGGCCTTGCTAAAGAGATTGCCCCCCATCCTTTCTGTAGTCCCCCTTTAAGTACTGAAAGGCTGCAATAAGGTCTCCCTGGAGCCTCCTCTTCTTGAGGCTGAACAACCCCAACTCTCTCAGCCTGTCCTCGTAGGAGAGGTGCTCCAGCCCTCCGATTATTTTTGTGGCCCTCCTCTGGACCTGCTCCAACAATTCCACGTCCTTCTTGTGCTGAGGGCTCCAGAGCTGGACACAGCACTCCAGGTAGGGTCTCACCAGAGCAGAGCAGAAAGAAAGAAAGAGGGTTCACTTCCTGAGGTGGGATAGCCATACTGATTTCATTAAATAAAAGCTTTAGTTATGAGCATAGCTAAAGAGGAAAAATAAATGGACTCTCTATTTTATAAGCTAATAGCAATGACATTAAAAGTGTTACACAAAGAGGGTGTCTTATTTTGGATGTGCATGTCACAGAGGTAACACAGAGGTTTTACTCCCAAGGTCTCCTTGCAGCTCTGGAGCAGCAGAGCTGCCTCCCTGTCATGGAGCAAAGGAGATGTGGCTTTGCAAGCTGGGACCATGGTGGGATCCCCTGGACAGCCTGGCCAGGGACCTGCAGTGGTGCCGCTTCGGTGGCACAGATCAAATATCTGCAGGAGCCTGGCCCCACTCTTGTGCTGCAGCCACGACACATCTTGTGTCAAGGGCTGAGGTGCGATGAAGGTGTATGGATCAAAATGCTGAAACCAGGACACCATCATGCTAAGATTTCAGGACTGGGGCTCTGGTATATAATTTTTTTTCTCAAGATAAATGGCTCAAACTAAAAGAAAAATACTAAGTGAATTAAAACATTCAGAATTTCAGTGCTCCACTGTGGGCATAAAGGCAAAGGCTACTCAATTCGCTTGCAGTTCTTTTTAGGAAGAGCCTACAGAGGAGCAATGTGAAGTTCCCAAACCCCTGAGGAGTTACACAGCCACTTGAGTCTTTGCTTCCTCACATGGCTCCTCTACATAAAAGGCCAGCTTTTCTGAACAACCTGTGCAATGTCTTGTTTCTACTCTTGGCTAGCGAGCAAGCAGGTTTGCAAGTATTTTCAGACATCTTGTTTCCCTTCTTAGTTTCTGTTCCTCCACCCTATTCCACTGATGTTATCCCCTCCTAGGTGCCCTTTACTTCTGACTAAGCTTCCAGGAGCCAGGATCTCCCTTCTCCATGTCAGAAGAGATGAAACAGCATACAGTCATCACAGGTGTGAACAATTAGTATTTAAGCGTGTCAAGAAAATCCTATTATTAGAATGTTCCCCTCCCAACTATAAATTGGATGTTGTTAGCAGTTAGAATCATGTTTCAAAGGCTGTTAATCTGTCGGATGAGTTGACAGAGTGAAGGCATACCTTGAAGTCAGAAAGACTTGAACATCTCCACCACGAGTGTCAGATAAGTCAAGACCATTGCCAAGTCTCATCCAGCAAGTTATACCACAAACATACACAGAGCCACAAAGATTTTCCTTTATCAGTTGATACATGCATTTTCTTTTGAAGCGTCCAGGTCTGCTTTCAGATGCTCCTTGATGGGTGTGCATTTTTTCAAGAATGTGTTTCATGTGCCAGAATGCTTTGAGCTAACATAACACATTGGGCTGGCAGGAACCGATAGGATTTTGAAACAGCATGTGCCTATCCATGTATATGTTATCCTGGGAAAATGAGAATAAATAGTCGAGGGAGCACTTTTTCATCTCCCACAACTGAAAGAAGTATTCGTATGAGGAGACCAGGGCTTATCTTTTGTTCTTTCAGGAATATTAGATGCAGCTACAAAAAAAAAAAAAATCCTTTCTTTTTCCAATACGGATAACATTTGCAGGCTAGATTTTTCCTTATAACATATTTTTTAAAAACAAAAATGCAAATGTGATCATGAATGAGGTCACCATATAAAACTCAGCTGCTGTGCCGTGGCTTGTATTTGTCATGAAGGTGGGTTTGGCATGACATTCTTACTGGTTTGGTTGTCCACCAGCAAACATAGTCCTCTTATGTCAGCTGAATTAATGTTGTGGGATAAAACAGTTGGGAGTTTGTGATCTGTAACTGCCAGAAGGGTCTTCGATTTCAAATATCAGTTTCTGTGTATCAGTGGAAGACGGTTTGTGTAGTGCATATAATTTACTCAAGCATAAGTTCCCTTACCAAAACTAGATGTGTCAGCAAAGAAATGCCTGGTATGTGGTGTTTTCTGTTGATTTTCTTAACTCAGTTCCTTATTATGTTTGGTTTTGGGTTTTCTTCCCCAGGAATAGACAGCAAAATAACTGTTATCACTATGCAGCTGGTGAAAGTGTTCACAAAACCACATTTGGTGCACTACAGACAGGACCACAGTTTAGACTTCAGAACAAGGAGTGTGTGGTCTGTGGAATGCCACCTGCTGTTTAAGTAGCCCGAGCTAATAATGCAGTTTTATTTTCAAATGCTTGGAGGTGCATGTACCTCCAAATGTTTGCAGTAGTCACCTGAATCTGTTCCTCAAAAGGCTAAGAATAAAACCCCAGTGGATGAATAGGTTGACTGGGGTCAAAGACATGACTGGAGCTAGTATTTCCCTACCTTGTGGCAAAAGAGGATTGATAGAGCAGGACATAAAGGAAAAGTGTTAAATACAGAAAAGGAGGAATAGCACTTGCTATCGGTGTTGTCGTAGGCAAATGAGGGCGAGAAAGGAGGATTTTTGTGATGAAGGAAGAAGAAAATGTAGAAATATATTAAAAGAAGAATAGGAAGGAAGGAAGGAAGGAAGGAAGGAAGGAAGGAAGGAAGGAAGGAAGGAAGGAAGGAAGGAAGGAAGGAAGGAAGGAAGGAAGGAAGGAAGGAAGGAAGGAAGGAAGGAAGGAAGGAAGGAAGGAAGGAAGGGAGGGAGGGAGGGAGGGAGGGAGGAAGGAAGGAAGGAAGGAAGGAAGGAAGGAAGGAAGGAAGGAAGGAAGGAAGGAGAGGCTAATTCAGAGCTTGCCTTAGTATGATGCACAAACAGAACAGGAAAGATTATGAAGTGAAGTCGGGAAGGTGAAAGGTCATATAACAAATGCCAAAAATTAGTTGTATTTTCTTACAGTGTAATAGATAAAAATAATTGGACAATGCTACTATTACATAGTTTACAGGCTCTGATGCTTTCAGATGCAGTGAAGAAGAGCATCTGCAGGAAGCTGGCTGTAGTAACTTGCCGCTGAGCTATGCCATCCCTGTGAAGGTAGTAATAGCCCTTTATGCTACAGCCCCTGTAGAAGATCAGGTGAGTGGAACTCGGCTCTGCCAGGCTTTCCGCTGCACTCAACATACCCCAAAAGAATTCCATCACTGTCTTACGTTCTTCACTAGTTCTCTGCTGTCAAATTATTCATCAGCTTTCTGCAGCATTTTGATGTCATTTTGTGCAGTGGCTAGGCTAGAAAATCCAGCTGATAGGCGGGAGCACAGGAAAATGTTCAGTGTCTTTAAGACAATTAGATTTGCATTTTCTGTCGGTTTATTTTCCAACAGGTTAATATTGTAGGTACTTTTCATCAGACCAAATCAGCCCATTCCTTGAGCTAACAATTTTTCAAAAGCTCAGACAGAGTTGGCCCCATTCTGCAAATTAAGGTATGACTCCATGAGTGATTTGGCCGAAGGTCACCCCGTCAGCAACCTGTAGTCATGTAGTGAAACCTGTCTGTGTCCCTTGAAGCTCCAGGAGAATGTACAGTTCTGAAGCTTTCGGTTAGCTCATGCTATCTCACTTGAGGATTTATTGTTGTGCCTCACAGTCAGCAGTAGTGGCTATAATATATGTGATGCTGAATCAGCCACCTGGTTGAGGAGCTGTAAAACTCCTGTTTGTTATAACTCACTGAAAAGGTAATGCTAGCAGTACAGTATGTACTTTAATGCATACCAAACACATGAAATCTTCCTGTTCATCTCCTGCTAAAAAAAAACTAACTATTGATTTCAAGGGAAGTACTCTGTCAGCAAAACTAATAGTATTTGGGCTAAATATATTTGGCTCTAGAACTCTACAGAACACAGGGCATCTGTGTTCTGGTTTTGGGTTTTCTTCCCCAAAGCAGTCTAAAGAAGCAGTCATCTAAACTATATGGCCACATCCCAGCTGAGGTCAATAACATTGGTCATGGTGCTGCCACTCACTTCAGTGAGGGCCCAAATTTCACCTAGAAAATAAGAAAAAAATGGCTTAGTTGGTGGAGCCAAGAGAACTACTATCTAAAGAAGCAGTCATCTAAACTACATGGCCACATCCCTGCTGAGGTCAATTACAGGTGATATAATGGTAATGGTGTATGCCAGACCTGCTTTTCGTTCTCTTCAAGCAATGACTGCCTATGTCCTCCTGGCAAAAAGTCTCTGGAATGTGTTCTGTTTTATAGATGAAATAACCAAACTAATGAACAAAAATTACAACTATTCACCATCAGGCAAAGAAACAGCATCCTGCACTATGTCCTGATCTCAGCTGAGGTCAGTTTCTAGCAAAGAAAATCTAGAGAACGATACCTAAATTACTGGGTGCTGCCTTCACATCAGCCAGTCAACACAAGGCCATCTATGGGATCATGACATGGCCATGACATGGATCATGAGAAGCCAAATGTAGGTCTAATAAATCATGGGAATGGTGGCATTAGAAAAAATGCCTTTTAAGTAAGTACATGAGCAGCACAAGTTTTAACACAGACCATAAGTGCTGCAGACTTGGCAGACTTCCCTTTTTCAACAGCTACTCCAACTGCTGTATTTTAATCCAGACTTGTGGGTCAAATGTCCATGTCTTACAGATCTCAGTCGAATCTCTTAGTTTTTTCTCCCACTGACTTTTCTGGCATGTTTCCTGGTGTGAACACACTGTTCATTGCGATCCCTTAATAGAAATCCAGACCACTGCCTTAAGCCTCCACAGCTAGTCAGGAACCATAACTTTTCATCAGTGAAATGCCTGCATAGGGTAGGCAAGTCTTGTTTTCCCCAGATCCCAAGCATTATGGTCGTTTTGTGTTTACAGTTCAAGTCACTGCAGACATGTGATAAATGTAGTGTATATTGCTGTCATTCAGGATTCAAACAGGATTTCCATGTACTGTGCTTGGCAGGACAAGAGATGCATAAATATAGACACAGTAATAAAATGCAGAATGAAGTGCATTTTTGCAGCCTTTTCCATTTTGTTTTTTCTATTGCACTGATTTGCTGGTCTCTGTTTTGAAGCCTATTTGGTTTTGGCAAAGCTCCCTTTTAAACTTATCATAGAATCATAGCATGGTTTGGGTTGGAAGGGCCCTTAAAGACGATCTAGTTCCGACCCCCCTGCCATGGGCAGGGACACTTTCCACTACATCAGGTGGCTCAAAGCCCCATCCAACCTGGCTTTGAACACTTCCAGGGATGGGGTGTCCACAACTCTGGGCAACCTGTTCCAGTGCCTTACCACCCTCATAGTGAAGAATTTCTTCCTTGCATCTAATTTAAATCTATGCTCTTTCAGTTGAAAACCATTACCCCTTGTCCTATCACTACCTGCCCTGGTAAAAAGTCCCTCTCTGGCTTTCTTGTAGGCCCCTTCCAGGTACTGGAAGGCTGCTATAAGGTCTCCCCTTGTTTTATAACTTTTGCCCTTCTTTTTGCATCTACCTCCCGACACACTTCTGCCACACAGGCAGGGTAGTATGACTAGCTTCTATCAGCTCCAGCCAATTACTTTACCATAGTCATTATCCAAAGTACAGTCCTTAGAGTTAATAACTGGATCTGGTAGAGGTTCCTTGAGATGTAGTTGCATAAGATGATAGATTTCTCACCTTGCTAACCCAGCAAATCCTGCACAAATGCTCGCAGTGGCCCAGGAGGGACAAGAGTATATGGCCAGGAAAAACTGGGGGATAGGACCTCCCTTTTAAATGGCAGCTGACAAATTTGCCAGGCAAAAGTCAATCTGGAACCATGAGGGAACAAGGAACTCTTGAGGGGACAAGCAATGGTGTGGCATGGGGGCAAGAATGGGGCAGCTTCACCACTGAATCCATTGCCTTGTGAAACTGCACCTTAGGGATGCTGCTAGTGCAAGTCACATAAAAATATTGACAAACATGGCTATTTTCATAGCATTTCAGCATCGACCTAATTTTACAGGTACAGGTGTCGTAAACAGGTTTCCTTAGTACTCATAGCAATTCTGTTTGGGTTAACTTAACGGAACTTCATTACTATATCAGGAAAAGTAAAAGTTTTCAAAATTCCAGAAGTCACAGTCTCTGACATCTGTCAGGAGGGAAGCAAAACAGCTTCTCAGCAACTTCAGTGTGGAACTACCTGGTATATTTGGATTTGATTCCCTCTGTAAAGTTGACTCAGAAGTGTCCTCTGGGCTTGCCTCAACCGTTCATCTTTGTGTGTCAGCTCATGCAGCCCTTCCAAAGCCTTGGCAAGATGCCATCACCCTCAGAGATGCTGGAGAGCTGCAGCGGATAAAAATAACTTATTACTTAACAGCTGACACTGGTCGCGCTCACTGCAGATGGGTTGCAAACAATTTCTCTGCAAAGATCTGCTCACCTCCAAAAGAAATAAATTTAAGCCTGCAGTTTCTTACTAAAATTATCTGCCATCCCTTTCTGGTGGTCATTTCTACCTTCATGGCGTTATTACAGGGCTGGCACACTGGATGCCAATAAGTATGTCACCAAGAGAAGGCAATGGTTGTACGAAGTAACCTTGTTTTTAAATTCCATCATCTCTGGTGCATATGTATCCATTTGTAATCTGAATTAGTGAGGCCGGAGTGATTCTGGGCAGCTCTGCCATGAACAGGCAGAGTGGTAGTGACTTCGCCTGTCTCAAGCCGCGCAATGGACTGCCTGCTTTGAAATGCAGAGGGAAGACAGCTCAGCCATGCCACGCTGAGTGATGCGGCTGTCGGATGGCTGGATAGTACTGATGTCGCTCTGTGATTACATTGGAAAGAAAATGCGTTGTGCATTTTGCTGCTCAGATGAGGGGTTTGCCAACGCAGGAGTTCTGTGTCAGCATCTACTGCATCCGAGTAGGTTGGTTCGGCTGGTGTACAGCACGGCATCAACAGCTTTGTGAAGGACTCACATTCCCTGGCAGGAGGGAATTTCCAACAACCTCCAATTACAGTATTAATTACAAGAGACTATCAAGTTTCCCAGAATAGGCCCCAAGCTTCCTTTCGCATGCAAACTAGCAATGACTTTCTCGTCCATGCGGGTAGAGATCTCTTCAGAATATCATCAGCCTGTGTATACACCACTCATCACTGTCAACTTGCCTTAAACAATGACACCTTGAAACACTGTTGTGCATGCAGAACACATGCCTTTCACAAAGCAAATGTCATATTCAGTGAACTGCCAATCTGGAGGTTTTGAAAGGATATTTTAATGTTAATTTTGATGATTAGTGGCTTCTTTCCACTTCTGTCCCATACAAGTCCTTTTATGTGATAAAGTCTAGAGTCCTAATACTATAGGCACAGTAACACCTTAAAGAGAAGGATCAGGTGCCTTAACCAGATTGCAGATTGCAGCACAAACTGGCAGAAATTAGCAGATTGTCTTCAAGCAATATTTGTGCCTCGCTGCAGAAAGCTTATGGCAAGAAAATGCCCATGCTGGCAGGGAGCTAGACTTTCCTTTCACTAGTCAAAAAGCAGATTTTCTTTTTGCTTTATTAGTGGTGTGATTGCTGATCCACTTTTGATATAGGGAGGGCTGAATATTAAATGGCCTGAATCTCTTCTCACTGTCTTCAACTTGGATACCTGGAGACTTGAAGGCAGAATTAAGTACTTATGGTAGCATACATCTCACCAGTCCTCTACAGTCTAAAAGTCAGGGGTGAAGTCCATAGGTCTTCCAGCCTCCTGCCTATCAGAGGAGTGAAAGAAAGGCACTTTTAGAAGGCAATTACTCCTATGATTCCTACCTAGTCCTTTCCATCGGCTGCATAGAAAGCTTGTGTGAGGGGCTGATGACTAGACACTTCATTTTTTTTTGCCCCTATTGGTCTGACTGTGGCTTTTGACATCTCTGCAAATAATGCTAAGAGTATGCCCCAGCTTCAGTGCTGTGGAAATTAAATACTGTGTCTGAATGCTGATGAAAACCCAGACTCTCCTTGTACTCATGGGGAAGGGGGTAAAAAACCCAGGGTGTTTGATTTTACAATTAAATAAATACAATTACCTTATTTTCACAGTAAGATGATCCACTTGGTGCCTGTAGGCATGTGACATATCATCTAGACGCATATCATTTTGGGTGACATACCATGGACTTGCCAGTTGCAAAGGTAGAACTGCCCAAGGGCTAGTTTAATTTTTGCACCTGAATCAGAAAAAACTTTTAGATTTTCATTCATAAATCAGTGGTGTGGTCTAGTTCATACCTGCTTCTCCTGCTTCCTCTTCTCCTGTGTCTCCTTTCTTTATTAATTTTGTCACCTCCTCTCCATCTTCCCATGCAAATCCACTTCTCAGAGATATGTTTATTTGGGATGCATTACTCACCTTCTCAGATACCAATATTAATCCAATTTTCTTTTAGCATGATGAGATTTGGACACAATTTCTGTTATCAGTAGTGGACATATTATGCCAGCACACCACCACAGGGGTATCGGCTTGTGTCTGATTCATTGAAATGAACAGTTGTTTTACTAGAGACTTGAGAGTGAGCAGGAATACATGTGTTGAGCTCCATTCTCCAAAGTGTCAGGCACTGGCTTGAAGACCTGCTTAAGTGCTTGGTGATTCATGGCCAGAGGTTCTATATTTTACAAGGCTGAGCCAAAGCTCCTTTCTTTTTTCAGTCACTGCAGTTACCAGAAGCACTCACGGATGGGTATTGCAGCATAAATTAACTTAAGCTGAAGAAACAAGATGGGTGCAAAGAAAGAAGAAAGACAACTCTCACTGCGTCAATCAGAGAGGAAGGACACATTGCTTTCCTGAAGCTGGAGAGTAAGAATTAATTCCCTCCTCATCATTCTGCCTCAGTTTCCTCCAGATGGTTAAAGGCCTAGGTGATGGGCGGTTCTTTAATTTGGAGAGCTACCACAGAGTCCTCTCTTCACAAACATGAAAGTGGCTTAGCAAATATCTAGCTTCTGTAAGGCTAGCTTATGGTGTATATTTGAGTGAAGGATTTTATATTTTTTTTTAAAAAGAGTCCTCGGTTTAATGGGTAATTTCCCTTGAAAATGGTAAACTGCAAATTAAATGGCAAAAAGCAATTAATTATTGAAATGATAATATCCTTGTAAAGGTTAAGAGGTAATATAAATGAAGTTCCTGTGAGCACATTAATGGAATTACTATCTTCCCCCTTATAAGTGGCAACTGTAACGACCTTGCTAATTAGCTTTTTCATCGGGAAAAGGAATATTGAAATATGTAGTTATATTGCAGAAGCACAATCTATGACTAGGTTATTTTGCTACAACATAATGTAGAGAGAACCCTTTTACATGGAGTTAAGAGCTCTTCCCAGAGCATGCAGCTCTTGGTGGAAACAGGAAACGATGCATCTGAATGGCATAGGAAGAACAGCTTGTAATTTGGAAGGATAACACTGGCTGAAGCTTAACAGAGCCACACAGACCAAGGTACACCTCTCTTCAGCTTGCTGCAGCCTCCCTGTGAGTACAAGGCATGGCCAGAACGTGATTCAACCCACTGTGGCTGAATAGGTGCCTATAACTCATAACTCCCCGCGCAGCGCAGGACAGGTAGCCGGGGCTCTGCAGGGCGCCTGAGTCTCAGGTACTCCCTGTGCAGTATTTTTAATATGTGGAGGTATAGGTATATACGCATAATACATAAATGCATACCTATGTAGGTATAGGAATGCTATACATGTACTGGATCTCCTATCGACAAGCCTTTTAGAGAGCTTTAAAAAAAATAAGCTTGGTTCTTCCCTCACTGAGAACATGTTTTGGATGTTGATACACGAGAAAGTGGGCGCTGTTTGGATTTCAGCTGACAAGAGTTGGCATTACAGTTTTTCCCTGAATGAATCCATGTGAGATTTCAGAGGTTCCAGCTTCATGGAGTGCCTGAGATCTGTATGAACCTCAGGGTATGATGGGGAAGAAACGAGCTTCCAGTTGTAAAATGAATTGGCCTTTGTCCCCAACAAGAGGATTTTCAGCTTTCCTTTCTGAAAACCTCAGAAATCGTTAGCCTCATCCTTGGGAATGTGATCTAATACGGTGACCTAGATGCAAATGATTGCTAGAGCTCAGGGGGAGAGGCAGCTCCGCTCCAGTTCTGCGGCAAAAGGCCGGGGGGAGGAGCGCTGCCTTGCATCCCCTTCACAGACGCACACAGGTTAGCCAAAATGTGCCACTGAAGTCACCCATTGCATGTTCTGCAGATGCACCTCAGGAACCTTGAGCCAGTGGCACAGGGCGGTTATGAATCACACAAATTTTGTGGAGAACAGAAGCAAGCTCTGCTCTCTGCCCCCACTTCTCACGCACACACCCTTCTCCCTCTGCAGCCTGCATCCCACGCCTTTCTCCATCCATCGGCAGCCCGCATCGAACGCTTCAGGGCGGGGAGGTGGGGTAAGGACTAAACCCGTGCCATGTCCCCAGGGCCCCGGGAGGTGTGAAGCCATCCTGGGCTCGCAGAGAGGCCTGTCGCCCCTTCGCTCCGGGCTCCCGGGCGCCCAGCGAGTGTCACTGTCGAGCAGCGCAGAGCTCCGGCTCCCCCCACCGCCCATCACCCGGGGACCAGCACGCTCCTGGCCCTGATTTGAAAATGTGACTCGCAACAGAAAGCCAATCCATAACTGAGGCTTTAAATTAAAAAGAAAAATCTTCTTAGTGTTGCACGCGTCGTTAAACAATCTCATTTCTCTGAACGCGCACGCCGTGAAGTGCAAGACCACACCGTGGCGAGACCTGCTCTGCGTACGGTCCCCGCGTCTTTAACAGCCTCTAGGGAAGAGAGACAGATGTTCCCCTGGTAAATAAGATGCCACGATTAAATTATTTGTATTGGGACTATCTGCACAGAAAACAGTCTGCCAGTAGACAAGCATTTCTTACTGGGAAAGTGCCCATTCCTCATCCAGGCGTTCCTTATTTTTCAAAATCCGTTCGGGGACAGTGGAAGTTTACGATTGAAATTATCTACATGTTTTTCCTGAGTTTGTGCAGGACTAAGCCAATTCCCTGTCGAAGGAGGACGGGTCTGGGACCTGTCACCCTGGACCTCCGTCACCTTGGCAGCGGTTGCGAGGGCAGAGCAGGCATTCCTCCCTTCAGCCATGGCGCTGGCGCAGAATAAACCTCTCCAGCCTCTCCCACAGCCACCAGGGTTGTCAGCAACAGGACTCAGAAGAGATAATCAGTAGCTTGATTTGCTGTAGCTACTATTTTAAAACTTTGCAAAATATAGACCACCTGGTGGCTTTTATGTAATAGATGAGAAGTAATAACTTTATGAAGATGCAACAACATAAGGAGGGTTTAATAAGGCAAATAATTAAAGGATGCTTCTCTTTTTTGTTTTACATTGACATCCTATTTTTATGCACGTCCAGAGATTAAAAGACTGATGTTAGCAACATGGCATTATATCCAGTAAGACAACTGTCCTTCATAAATGCGTTAAGCTCTGTTCATGAACTGTCCATAATAAGATTTATAAAATTTACCACCATAAAAATAAGTACAAACCATAATATAGCATTGGAATGGAAGTGGAGACAGGATCTTTTGTTTAGAGCTAAGTTTTTAGGCCAGGATTTAGGTTTAGATGCCACAGCCCAAAATCTCGGGAGCCTAGTTCCACCCACAGTAGCGACCATGTGATGTGTTTGACTTGGAAGAGACACCATATGGATGTATTAGGATCTAGCAACTTGAATTTGTTTTCTTACCTTCTTCTGAGAAATTTGCAGGTGTTAGACTTGGGGTTCCCTTTTTCTGCCTGCTTAGTTGATGTTTTTTCCAGCTGATGTGGATTGGACATAATTTCAGGCAAATATATTAATTATCAGATGATTTCCCTAACAGTACTTGTCTGTTTGGTTTTTAGTGACTGTTTTTGAATAATTGGGTTGACTTCCTGTTGCTCCCAGTACATAGCCTCAAGTCTATTGTTGCGCCTATACCTTTCTTTTTCATTTAAACTCGAGTACAGACATGACCTGAAGATCCAGTTTTGTAAGACGCTCGGAACCATGTCGATGTGATCGCTCTCCCACGGACCACACAAGAGAAAACCAGATGGTGGCCTGCAACACAAAAACATCTTTTTTTTTTTCTTGTTGGAGACTGAAGAATGAGATGGGGGTTTGGTAGCCACTTCATTTTCCTCAGGGTTTGGGAACATATGTACTCTCCCTATAGCATTTTATATGACAGTGGATTGTCTTACAGGATATGCTGTAATGCAAGAGTCTGTGGCCAAGCCTGTGATGTGTATATTAGCCAGGATTGATTTAGGTACAGCGATGGGATTTTCTCTCTTTATTCTGGTGCGCTGATTAGCTCCATCGAGTCTCTAGGGCCCCAGCTGTAACAGCAGCTTAGTCAATGGATCGGGGAGAAGAGAAATGGTAAAATCTATAAGCATATTTTCCTGTCTCCCTGCTAGGGTAGTTTTCTGACAGCGTGTTCGTGGGTGTTTCATCCAGTCTGACATCCAGTGGTTCCAGCAGTGGGGACTCTGTGGCTGAGGTTGCCCTGACCAACTCTGAAGCTTTCTCAAAAGTGGATTCTCTTAAATTTCGAAACACCAGAACCAATTTTAAAACCAGCTGCTATTTCAGTATAGACAGGACTCTGGGGACCAGGACTTTTATTATCGCTCTGCTCTGAGGAGGTCTCTCTGCTTTTGTGGTTACAGGAGAGACTGCGGATCCTGAAGCACCATGTAATAACTCCCTTTTTCTTTCAGACAGGTTAGATGTGGATTGAAATATTTCGGCTAACTTTCCCAGTAAAAATACTTCTAAGCACAATGTTCCCTGAAAGGGGCAGCAAATGTTGATACAGTTGAAGCATGTTGAGTTGTAAACATTAGGAAAAAAATGGAATAAGAATTTGGATGTTAACTTATACACACAATGTGTTTAATTTGTTTCTAATCAAAACAAAACTCCTTCTCTGACAGAAAATGGATTGTAAAATAAAGCTTATTTTCCTACAAGTGACTAAGTTATGCAGCCAGCTTGCGGGGGCATTCAGAGACAGTTGGCAAGATAAGATGCTTCAGGAGAGATGTAGAATTCAGTGTACAGTTTCCATGAAGGAATGCAGAATGGCAGCAGCTCAGGGAGTGAATATAAAGGCCATATAAGGGAAGTAAATGAACTGCTGTAGAGATGCCATTAGCAAAGCAAACACTGACTTGGGGACCTTGGCATATACCACGGAAGAGATAAACTGCATGAATAAATGCATCCTTGTTTGCTTGTCCCTAGCTTTACAAAGCCAGTTTTAACTGAGAAACTGTTTACATGTGTGAAACAGAGTTTTTCCACAGTCATTAATGCCAAGCAATTTCTACCCATGTCTAACCCAACGCGTGCCTAATTTAGGCACATTTATCACAGTTTCATTACAATTGAGGCCCTTGGCTAAGGAAAGAATGTCAGACCAGATCTTTAGACAATTGCAGATTTAATAACAGTACTCGACTCTTCTCTATCTTTACACCAAGAGCACTGTTCAAGTGTCACAATGTGAGCTTACTATCCCTGTCATTTCAGGTGTTGGTAAAATGAATAGCAGGAGGTAAAACACCTGACTGAGCCAAGTGAAGGCATGAGAGCAGTAAATGAAGAGCGTCTGTACTCATCAAGAAGGGCGTAGCTCCTTGCCGAAGTGGAGTCTGGAGAGCTGGTGCACTCTCGGGGGCGGAGGCTTGGCACCAGGCAGAAAGCTGATTTGAGGGGAGGGTGCTGGAATGGTATGCTGCGAAGCAGGCTCCAGCTCTCAGCCTTGGGAAAGCCACACCAGCTCCCTTCCTGTCAGCCACCCCATGGGCACATCCACATTCACGTTTTGGTGTGGATCAAGGGCACTCTTTTGGAGTGAATCTCCAGATCATCCTCACTTAACCATGTTTTGGTTTCCCAGCAGTGGTGAGCACCGAAAGTGGATGCGGATGGCTCTGGAGCAGAAGACAGGTACCAGGAGTGCATCTGATGCATTCTGAGTGCTCATGGGGCCCTCAGGGCCAGGCTGGGGGGGATCTGAAAAAAACCCTGTGGAAAAGCTGAACCTCATTCAGGTCCTCAGCACAACTGATTGGATCGGATTGATCCACATTACTTGCTAATATAAATGTATACTAGGTGGATGTAGCCTAGAGTTATTCAGGGGGCATGGCTGTTTTGTGGGAATGCCTTCATCGTCTTCCTCATGAAGCACATTATGCATACATTCTAGCTCTCAGCCTACATTCAATCTACCTCTTCGATTTGAAGCACTTTTCCTTAAAGAATACGCTTGAAATGTTAGAATGGAAAACTTGATCTTGCTAGATACTTTCCAACCCATTTTTTATCCCTTGAGAAAATTTTCAGTAGTGTTCTGATTTTAAGACTTTGCATAATGGGCAAAATATGGCAAGTATTATTTAAAAAAAAAATCCAATAAAGTGGCTTTGTAATTTAATTCTGAACATGACTGTTGTTACTATTAAATGGTGTAAACACAGACTGAGTGCAATAAACCTTGCTTCCATTTAGCATTAATAATATTAATGATCAGTACTTAAATCACATGCCATGTTCCAGGACCGTAAAAGAAACATTACCAAAGAGATTTTGCATGTCTGGTGCTGACATAATTTAAACCTGGCATAAAATTGTCTTCTGTCTGAAGGAATTTATTCAAGCTGCAGGGCGGAGAGGAAAAAACAGAATAGGAAATCTCTTTCTCCCAGAAGCTCTGTGTGCACCATCCCTCCTCGCCCCCAGAAGGCAGCCCCTCCCCAAAACTTTCCCACTTAAGACACTCTGCGAAAGGACTGGAGCTCCGGTCTCTCCGCTTGACCTAACCCAGCCGGGATGAGCTGCTTGGTACTCTGGTCACATTTACTCTCGCTGTAGACCGGCACCCGAACTGTTGCCATCAAAACGCTGGATCAGCAGCAGCTCGTATGCAGACACACACACATACACACACGCTTCTTATCACACTCACACCATCAGATTAGCCCGTATTTTCCCATGTAAGGGCTGCAGCCTCCCCCCTTTCCCTCTAACGCTCCTTGCCCGCCGGCTTTTTCCTCCTCTCCTCTCCCGCTCTTTCCCCCCTCCGTCCCCGGCTCCGCCACCCCACGTACCCGGCCGCCCCCGGACCGACCCGGCCCCAGGCAGGCTCGGGGAGTCGGGACCCACCGCCCCAGCCCCGGGCAGGCTCGGGGAGCCGGGACCCACCCCCCCGCTCCGACCCCTGGGAGCCGGGACCCCCGCCCCGCCCGGGGAGGGCTCGGGGAAGCCCCTCCCGCCGCCCCCCGGCCCCTCGCCCCCGGCCCCGTCCGCGGCGGGTCCCGCCCGGGGAGGCGGCGGCGGCGGGGGAAGGGGGAGGAGAGGCGGCGGAGTGCATTGCTTCCCGAGGAATCAAACGGGGGGAGACAGAGAGAGAAGAACGTGTGGAGGAAGGGAGGGAAGGACGGGCCGGGCTGGGCTGGGGAGGGTCCCGGTGCCGGTCCCGCCCGCCTCGAAGCGCCCGCGTCGCCTCCCCGCCGGGACCGCGGGGAGAGTGGCTTGGGGCGGCCGCCACCCGCCGGCCCGCGCCCCGCTCCGCGCCCATGTGCTCCCGGCAGCCGCGGCGGGCGGCCCCCGCGCCCGGCGTGTGTCAGTAAGTAGCCCTTCGCTTCCCCGGCACCTTGCCCGGCCCCATCCCGGCACCCCCGGGTCCCTCCTGCTGCTCCCGGAGCCCGGCCCTCCCGCACTCCCTGCGCGGCTCCATCCCCTCCACCTCCCGGACCCCCCCGCACCCCGTTCTTCTCCCGGACCCCTACCCTCCCGCACTCCCTGGGCGCTGCATCTCCTGCACGGCTCCGGATCCCCGAGCCCTCAGAACCTCCTTCCCCTCCCGGACTCCTACCCACCCCCGGACCCTCTTGTCCTCCCGGATCCCCTTCCCCGCCCCGACACCCTGCCTGGCCTCATCCCTTGTCCGTTCCACCGGACCCTCCGGACTCCCGTTCCCTCCCGGATCCGCAGCTCTCCCATCCCCTTGCCTTCCCGCATCCTACCCCTCCCGGGCCCCCGTCCTTCCCGGATCTCCCTGCCACCCCGGACCGCTCTCCCTTCCCGGCCCCTTGTCTTCCCGGCTCTCCGTCCTCCTGGCCCCCGGATCTCCTGCCCTCCCGGCCCCTCTGCCTTTCCAGCCCTTCCCCGACCGCATCCCCCTTTCTCTCCCGGACCCCCTTCCTCTCCCAGCCCTTGCCCCTCCCGGACCCCCTTCCTCTCCCAGCCCTTGCCCCTCCCGGACCCCGTGCACCCCAGCCCGCCCCTCCCGGACCCACTGGCCCCCTCCCGGCCCCGCGGGCGCGGCGCCCTCCCACCCCGCAACCTTCTCCTCGCATCACCCCGGCGAGTTTTGGTTCCCGGCCGCCGCCTTCCCTCGGGGGGAGCCGGATCTCTCCGCCGCCCCCTCCTAACACCGGAGGGGGAGGAGCGGGGTTTCGGGGCCGGAGGGGCCAGTCGGAGACCTGCCCGGCTGTGGGCTGGCAGCCTCCGGGAGGGGGGACAAAGCCGCTGACCCCCCTAACACCGGCGGGTTTGCGGGGTCCTACCCCTGGAAGCCTCCATGTTGACCCCTATTTCTAGCCGTACCTCCTTCCCCGATTCAGGGAATGATCTTGCCTTAGACGTTTGGTGCCACGCCAAGGCACAGGCAGATTCTTCTCCAGAGGATGCCTCTGGAGGGATGGAGACACCATGTGCCCCTCTCCAAGTTTTTATCCCCAGGGGTCTGGTGTTGTGCAGGTTGAAAGGCATTTCTGTGGATAGGCTACAAGTAGATAAGTGTATACTTCTTGAGTAGCAGCATAGGCCTTTTTTAACATTACAGAAGAGATTCTTAGTGTTTTAGAAGTAAACAAAACTTTTGTGTGGTGCACATGCTTAATTTCACTTAAGACTCTTTCTCTACATTCCCTCGTTGTGCTGAAGTAATATTAATTTTGTTGCCTGTACATGAATTGAATTCGCTGATTGGCGTCTAATCATGCTTAGAAAAAAAAGCCCCTGTAAATAGCTATCAGAATTAATTTGGCAGCAACTGTGAGAAATGATCATAAATTTACAAAAGCAGTTGGAGTAATGATCCAGCATGGATCTAACAAGAAATACACCCCCAGCCTCTGGGAAGCAGCGTGTAAGTTTCTATGACAGTCAAACGCATTTGATCACACTGGTACTGAGCTTAGAGGCTGAGTGTTGTCTGAGAAGGATACAGAGGGGTGAGGCTCCTGGGCTTGAGCTGGGGAGAGGCAAAGAAGAGAAGGAGCTGGGCTGAGTGAAGGCAGGAATATGAAGAGAGACCCATGTATTTTAATCATGTGCTGCTTCAGGTTGCGCGGGGGTGAATCCAAAAGATGTGGCAATGTCTTCACCTACCAGGAGCCCGCCTGGAGTTGGGGTTTCTGGCGCTTCTGGACACCAAGTGATAAAAGGCTCCTTTTGCACAGGGTTGCCAACAACTTAAGGGAGGGCTGGAAAAAATGTCACCTCGCAGCACTTCTCTTGGGGAGTATGTTAATGAGGTTTACCTCTGCCACAAGGGTCTGATCTTGAAAAGCCTTAGGCGCTGCGAGCGGTTTTGCACTGAAGCTGTGGGGCCAGTTATAATGTGAAGTACATTCCCCAGGCGTCGCAGGAGGAGGGCCTGACTAGCTAAGGATAAACGAGAACTAGCCTTTTTTCTCTATCAATACGGGAAAGATCAAGACATTCAGTGGAGAAAAGTGAGTAGGCAAGTACACAGGGAGCCCCTGAAGGTGGCTGCAGAGTGTTCCTGGATGCTCTCAGCAGCCTGTGCTGGCCACACTGCCTCCCACCACTGTCGCCAGCAGCCGGTATCACTGACAGCGATTCTAGTGGCTGCTTGCAAGGATGGGACAGAAAAGTGAGATGTCATCATGAAAAGTCCTGTAGGAAGGGCAAACAGTGGCAGATAAACATTTTTTTCTAGCATCAGTATTACTGAACTTGTATTTTTCTCCTTTTTTTGTGTGTTGTTGTTTAATTAGGGACCTTTGACTTCATGATGGGAGGAAACATCCCCCTGACTGTTAGAATCCGAGCTTTTCCCAGCACGAGGATTTGTCAAGGCTGAGAGACTCTGGATTATCCATAAACCTCCTCTAAAATACACAGCTGCTTTTCTGTTTCCCCATCGCGGGGTGTCTTGGAGCAGATACAAAGATGGCCTCCAGCCTCACCTGTGCCGGCATCATCTGGGCCTTCCTCTCATTCCTCTGCGCCGCTGCCTCCTGCGTGGGTTTCTTCATGCCCTACTGGCTCTTGGGGTCTCAGCTGGAGAAGTCGGTTTCCTTTGGCACTTTCCGGAGGTGTTCCTACCCGGTGCGGGACGAGAGCCGCCAGACGACCGTGATGGTAGAGCAATGTGGCCGCTACGCCTCCTTCCAGGCCATCCCGAGTGCCGAGTGGAGGATCTGCACGGTGGTGACAGGCCTGGGCTGTGGGCTGCTCCTCTTGGTGGCCCTGACGGCGCTCATGGGCTGCTGCGTGTCCGAGCTAATCTCCCGGACTGTGGGCAGGGTGGCAGGAGGCATCCAGTTCCTGGGGGGTAAGTGCTCATGTGGGGAGGGGATGGGGACGTCCAGGCTGTAGGTTTACATGTGTGGAGACTCCCCTGGTGCTTTGGGACAAGGAGCGGGTGAGTCGAACTTTCTGCTAGCGAGGGAGACCACGTGGCTCTGTCAATGGTTGAGCTGGTTGTCTGGATGCCTGAATGTGGCTCAAAGTTGCAGCTGCCTGTGGTCACTCTCTTGTGCTCAGTCCCTGCCTGGTCGTTGTGCAACCTTTGAGAGTTTCACGGCAAGTTGACTTCTGTGGGCCAGTGTCTTCACAGCAGTTTTGTGGGCTGTAGTTTCCAGTGGAGCTCAGATAGGATGGAGGTACCTGGAGAAGCATCAGGGCTCCAGGGCCCCATGGAGCAGCACAGTTTTGCAGAGGAGAGGCTATATGTGGAAAAAAACTCTTTTCTTTCTCCTTCCTACCCCCATCACTGGCACAGCTCCCTCCACCTCTGCTTTCTGCAGCTGTGTGGATCTGGCAACAAGTCTGTGCCCCAGGTTTGAAGTGAGGAGTGTTTACCCCTGGTGGAGCTGGCCCACCACCTCCCAGGAGGAGCCCTGCTGCGCTGTCTGACCCACGCTGCCTGCTGAGGGTGCTGTGGCTTTGTTGAGTCTATGGGCTAGACAGTGGGTGGGAGAATTACCTCCTCTCCTTTTTTTAGCTTGTAATTGCATGGAGTATTTGTAACTGTGGAGTATTTGAAGGGTATGAGACAGTAAACAGGATCCTCAAGCATGTTTTTTATAGGGCAGTTTTCCCAGTAAATCATCACTCTCTTGTCATCGGTGACATGTGGCTCAGTGACACTCACTTTTGCCTGGTACGAGCGCTCCACCGCCTGCGCACACCCTCCCCGGTAAGGGGACATGTTTTCCTGAGCTTTTGGTGCCGGGGCAGTGCAGGCGCCAGCATTTCAGGTGCCCTGCAGCGTCTGGTCCCAGCCAGACACCCCAGTGCATGCCATGGAGAAGCAGGCTGCAGCAGGACCCCCACCTTTCTCCCCTCCAAGCAGAAGCTCACCCCACAAAGGCAGTCTGGATACATTGTGAGTCTGCAGCCCTGAGGAAGCACAAGAGAAAAACCCCACTACTGTCCAGCTCAGGGCAGACAACTGAGGCAAGGAAAGGGCCCTGTGCCAAGCCTCCAGCTGGGTGATGCCAGAGTAGCTCCCTCCCGGCTGTAGGGAGCCCTGCCTCCAACTTTTTGAGAAGTTTCTGCACGTTAGGGCTAATCGACCCCGTCACTTCACCCTTCTCTCAGCTTTGCGACCCAGAGGCATTCCTGTGTTTAATCTGTCTGACAATTTGAAAGTGCAGCAGCTGCTGGAGAGTTAACTCTGCTGGGAGCTGTGGCTTCTTGAAGCCTGCTCCATTATACAATTCCAGCTGGGCAGCGAGGGGGTAGAAGGGATTTTCGGTTCGGTGACACCCTGCAAGCCAGCTCGGTCTGGTTATTTTCACTTAGAGCCATCACAGGCTTGTGCTTTAACCAGCCTCTTTTCCAACTGCTGGCTTGGCTCGTCTGGTTTTAATTTGTGTTTGGCCCCTTTCTGACTGTGGAGCGGGGCTTACAGCCACCCCAGCAAACACGGCAGCTCTGGCGGTGTGGGCTGAATGTGTGCACCCTTCTCCGAGGTGGGATGGTTGCTCTAGCGCAAGGAGCCCGTCAGACCACACCATGGCCACCCCTGGAGCTTGTCCCAGCTGAGCGGGCAGCATCCTATCCCATCTGGGAGGACGTGAGCAGGTAGTGCTTGTCCTCGGTAGGTGACAATTCAAAGAAATGTGAACTTGTGATATGAAATGAAAATTGCCAACAACTTTGCTTACAGTTCAGTAGTTAGTTACACAGCATGTCTAATTTTCTCATCTACTGGCTTTTATGGTTGTGTCTCATTTCACTCAGCACTGCTGGAAGTGTGTAAGAAATGAATGAAGTGAGAACCTGTCATTTCATAACATGCTGAAAAAGTAATTGTAGAGACGCTAGGGAGAGGCCAGGTAGTGAAAGCCAATAATTTGGATGAACTGAATGGACATAATAAGGTAAAGATAAGATCCTTACATCCTTAGTCAGATCCTTAGCTGCTATAAATCAGTATAGCTTCATTGTTTAAATGACATGACTACATTTATTCAGATGTCTAACTTAGGCACTATAATTATTGGGTTGTTTTGATGTCAAGATAGCCATGAGCTTGTTCACTTTATTTACTCACTGGGAATGCCACCTCTTTGTTCCCTGTACTACAGTTGTAGGTTTAGTTATATATCATGATGTGTGCTTTGAATATGGCTCAGTGGCAGCATTGAGATTGTCATTTTAATTGGCCTCCACTTGGAGATCTAACCAAATACAACCCTCACAGATTTTTTTTTTTTTTGATTGAGGAAAAGAACCCCCTCCTATCTTTATATGAAGAAAAAAGCCTGGGGAAATAAGCAGTCCACTGAGTGATGCTATTAATTCATCTTCCCTGTTAGGGCAAGGAGATGGCTAGGCAGTTCCACTTTCTGTGTCTTTTTTGTCTTTTTGTCTGAGTCACCTGCACCAACACCCTGCTGTGGCTCCAGCTCCAGTGGCAGAGGGTGAGTGTTGGAATAAACCGTATTCCTCTGGAAGTTAGAAATCAGCATAAAGACATGCTTGGTGTCGCTTTAGTGGTGTTCCATTAGCCTAGGATCCAAACAATTTTCTCAACGTGATTTAAAGCACGGGCTTGATGAGGAACTAAGCCAGCTGACAACGGAGTGTTATAGGAAGCCCAAGAGTGGGAGAGATGTCCAAGCCCCTGAAGCTGTGGTGAGCCAAAGCACTAAGGTTGCTAAAAGTTACTCCAACACTGGAAGCATTTTTATTGCTGTGAAGAGGTGGCAGAGAGGTCTGCTTACCAGAGGTGGTAAGCAAACAGCCTGATCCTCCGCTTCTAGAGTGAGAGGGAGGAGTAACTCCAAGTAGGCCAGTGGAATAGCACCTGTATAAGCAGTACAGCTTGCACTAGCTAAACGGTGCCAAGGCTTTACAGCTGGGATTTCCCCAAGTTGTATGTGGCAACTCAGGGGAGTGAATTATTCATGAGTGCTTATGCTGTAAATCTGCTCTTCTCATAAAAATTGAATGGCAGAACCTGCGGATCTATGCAGAGTCAGAAGGGTCTTGAGGTATGGGTTGATCTTACGTACTTAGTCTATATTTGCTATTTCAGATAATCCTGACTACAGAACATATGTGTATTTTAAGATGACTCCAGACGATACACTCTGAGTTTCTGTTCCTAGTAGTAAGATTGCATCATAGACTTTTTCTCCCATTTGCAATTATGGGAATCGCTTCCTTTCCCATGCACATTCACATGGCAGCTCTGTAGCCATTACAGTAGTTGCTTACATGAAAAACAATGCTATTTTTAGCTTTTCCTAAGGCAATTTGGTAGTGGGCGACAAGAAGTAGCCAATACCCAGAGGCCAGCCATTTCTGCAGTGGGTGTCAGTGGTCCGCAGTCCGTGGCCAGCAAGCTGCTGCTGTGGTGTTTCAGAACATGCTTTGTGAACATTTCTGTTGGATTGCTTTGAAGAACTGACAGCTGAGGTGAAAGTTATGCTGTCTGTAACCTCTTGAGGGCACAGTTATGTAGATGGATACTGTCTTCACTGATAACAGTAAGTGCAGAGTTTCCAGCCAGTTTCCTTTAAATGTTTGGAAGACCAAGGAATATATAATGTAGCTAGAACAGATTGCAAGGATGTATCTTTGACCATAACTATCGAGGGCATGACAGCAGGAAGTGAAGTTTAACAAATCTATGGCAAATTTGAGTCTGTAATTATTGATCTTTTCATTGTGCCGTGGCAAGTCAATTCCACTTAAATGGGGAGACGAGAAATTTGCAGGCAGGTAGCTCAGATATGACATACTAATTTGGTGAATAGTTTCATTCTCTGAATGCAGAGCAATGATTTTAAGAACATAGCAATAATTTTAAGAACATAATGAACTTAAAGGTTAGCCAGTTTTATGAGAGGCAGTGGATCAAAAGACACTAGTATTTCAAGGATGGTCAATTTAAAGAGCGTTATGCTGGCAAGGTGAAGCTTTTCAATAAAATGGTCAATGCGCAGGAATTATAGATGAAATTTGCACTAGCTCAGAACTGCTTTGGCTGCGTAGGACAGCTAAGCCAAGCTCAGAGGGGTATGAGTCCAAGGGACAGAGCACAAAACAACTTTCTCCCTTAGAGGCCTCTCTGAACCTGACGCTTTGGCCCTGATTTGGAGTGGCATGTGAGAAGTCATCCCTCTCCATGATTATGGAGTAGCCATGTGGTTTGTACTGTTGTCTCCAGTACTGGTCACTCACTGTTTGTACTCCAGTAAAGCACAAGTTTTGCTGCTCCCTTCAGTAAATGAGCAAAGTTTTCAGCAGTGCTTTCTCTTCCTCTCCTCATTTCTCTATCTTGTTTCCCTTGTGTCGCCATGGGAGTGCTGAAACTCCTGAAATTATGGTCCTTGAATTGCTGGTTAGAAAATTTGGAGAGCTCTTGAATTGGAGGGAGGAGTGATGAAAGGAGCGTTGATTATTTGAGAAAAAGGAGACACAGATCCTAACAACTTCTGATTTCGTCTCCGGAAAAAAAATATGCCTTCTAGAAAAAGCTCTCAACACCACACAAAACTGTTGGAAAATGCTTTGCCATGTGTCACGTGCCAATAGTGACCATTATAGTTTCCATCACCCATAGGCTTCTCAGGACAAGTGTTTGCTGGGTGCAGAGGGCAGAAAAATGAAGAGTGCTCCATCAGGATGAGGAGAACCTTGAGTGTGGAGTGATGGCTCTCTGCTGTCTGTGAGGAAATCTTAGAGAAAGCCTTTGAGATTTTGGGCTGGCGTTTTTAAAGAGTCAGAGCCAAAGGAGATGTGAAAGTAGTTAGCATATTAGTAGCTGAATCTGGCGTTGCGTGTGAGACCATCGTGGTCTAAAATGTAGGGGGCAGAGAAGGGAAGAACACTAAGTTATAGAACTATGGGACCTTGTAGAGAAGATGTCCCTCAAAGCAAATGCTTGGGGAAACAGTTAAAAGAAGTAAGAGAAGTCTCTTGGGAGGGATGTAGTCACTGAAACTAAGTCATGTTTCAGGAAATGTGGCTGGCAGTCAAAGACAATGTGTGGGTCGAGGAGAATGAAGGCAGTCTTGGTTCTGAGACAGGCTAAGAAAAAGTCATTAGGGGCTTTGGTGAAGGTAGTTCCAGTTAACTACAGGGACTAGAAACTCCTGGCAAAGGTTTGTGTGGAGCTGGAGGAAAAAAACTGCAGGCAATGACCGGTAACTGTTATTTTGTCTGACAGCTGAAGTGAGACTTTCTGCTTTCTGCCCGGAAGACTAAGGTCAGGATAATTTTCTGCCTATAAGGAGAAAATGTAACTGAGAAGAGCCTTGCTGGGGACAGGGAAGATCTGAGATGGTCAGGAGACTTTCAGGAAGGAAGTCTTTACCTCAGACTCTTCTGTAGTTCCCCCAAGCCTCTCTCATCTATTTCCCTCATCTGTACACATTTTTCCTGACCTCTCCTGAAATTTGTACCTGAAAAAAAAAAAAAAAAGAGGCATAAAACCACGCAAAAATAGCCTTTTAGTTCTTTCGTCCTCTTTAGCCTAAATTATTTTTTAAAAGGGTAACTTTTGGGGAGAGTCTGGGGAGAGGTATTTGCTTCTGTCCAACCACACACTCTTTTTCACCTGTGGGTTAGCTGCTCCGGGCTGTTTTGCCACATCTTCCTCTCTTTCCCCTTGTCAGATGCACAGCTTCAGTGACTTTGCTGTACTCGTGTAAACGTGACAGGGCAATCCTCATCCTAGACAAAGACAAGCTGCAGGCTAGGTATTAATCCAGTGTATACAGTGCAAGAGGGCCATATGAAAGGAACAGGTACATCACCAGGAGGTAACAGAGGGAAAGCAAACAAGGAACATGGGACTGTTAAATGTTGCTAATGAGTGATTGTCATGTCATAGGCTCATAGATTCAGCAATAACAAGGTCAGCAGAGATACTATTTAGTCTGAGGTCTGCTGTAGCATGGGTCACAGGACAGCCTTCGTATGATTTCTGAGAAAAAAACTTCTAGTCTGACTTTAACTTTGAAAAAAGGAGGTTCTTCATAAGTTGTTCCAGTGGTGACTTACCATGACTACTTTTCTTTCTGATCATAAATGCAAACTTAAAAAATGTTGCACTAAGAATATATCATTGCAAAATTATGTTTTCCTGAGGATCATTATATTTGTAAAAGGTCCTATGGTTAGCTTGCCTTTAATCCATTTAAGCTGTGCAATGGTGTGGTTTCTTTACCAGAACAACCTGCATAGAAGCAGCTTCATAGCTGCTGTGTTTCATACCAGGTGTCTCTCCAGTTTTCTACAAGCATCCACCAAAGGATTAAGTGCAGTGTATAGTTTTGCAGTTTCATGCCTTTTCGTCTTGACTTTGGTTTGCTAAACTGCATCCTGTGAGTGCTAGTGCTGATGTTCGGTATCTGCTCTATCTGCACTACAAGGTGCCTTCCCACACTGTGGTACAGCACAGTCAAATTCTTGGATTTAGGTTTTGAGTCCAGATGAGTAAGGCAGGGAAATGCTATTGTTTGGGAAGACGTTCAGAACAAGGGAATTTAGACAGTGATGTTATCTTTAACAGATTTTTGTAGAATATATTTTATTGAAGATTAGTCAGCTCCCCCTCTGCTGTATTCAGACAGGAGTTAAAATATAAGACAAATTCAGGACTGAAGCTGAACTGATGCAATATGTCCTCTGTTGCTCTCGGTTTATAAATTACATTACTTAGATTCCTACTCTCTTAATCAGATTTGGCCTGTGTTGCTTGCATTTTTCCTCTATGTATGGACCACCAAATCTGACTGGAGGGGAATTAAAGTTAGTAGGTGCTTGTCTGAAATAGGTAAGAAAATTGTGCAGACTTAGGATTCTTCATGCTCTGAAGAGAGGATCCCGTATCCCATGACTGCCTTCACCTTGCTTGCAGGAGTCCCCACTGCAGCGCTGCTAAAGGCTGCTGCCCCGACAGACCTAACAGCACAGCTTTTTGTGTGATTGTACCCTAAGGAGTCCAGCTGAAGGAGACCTGAGTTAGCAAAGGTTTGCTATTTAAGCGAACAACAACCATTTTAACAAAGCAGGTTAGTGAGGAAGAATCAGTAATAAACATTACTGGTCATAAAGTGCACAATCAGTCGCTCTGAGGAGGCCATCCCTGCCAGCAAGGTCACGAGCAGCACAGAGCAAGCAGGGAGTTGTAATGCTGTTGGAATAGTGGAGATGCAACTTGAAGAAGACAAATGATGCAGAGAGTAGCCTCCATACTTAGCTGTCTTTGTTGGTTTTTTTTTTTTCTTTCTGTCCCCAGCCACTTGAGATACCTTGACTCTTCTGGTGTTTCAAAATCTTACTAATAAAGCAGCAGGGCCCTTACGGGCTGGAAATTTTTGTGTGTCCTTTGAAGTCAGTGACACTTAGTACAAATGACATCAGTATTTCTATCCTATAGGTAAGATTATTTGATTGTGACATTAGCCTAAATTGGGTGTGGTTCTGAGGCTGAGCTTCTTCTTGAAGAGCTACCGGAGAGAACTAGCTTGTTTATACAGAACTGCGCTTTGAAACACACGTTCAGTTTTGGATTTTTTTCAATTATATTTACTCCTAATATAAATTTTAGCTAAATGCAGGGGGAAAAAACCCATTCAGACTTTCAGCCTGGAGCAAATTATTCTGCAAGTTGGATTTTAGGTGCCTTGGAAGAACATTTAAAATGGAAATGCTGATGTATTAGAAAAAATAAAAGATGCTGCTGAAGTATGGGAAAGAATCTCTTTACTTCTCTTTGTTTTCTTATTGATGTTGAATATAAAAGTGATGTTTTGAATATTGCTGTAGCTGTGTTGGGTTTAAGCAAAATTTTGCATTAAGAACAGAATTTTTGATCTAAAGAAGTCCCGGAGTGCTGTTTTATTTATCTGTAGAATGAAGTTCAGGCTTCTTGGATTTTTTTCCCCCTCTTTTATTAGAAAGGAACAATGATGCTCAGCACTTCTGTGATGCTTTTCATTTCAAAAGGCTTTGCTTGCATAACCTAATGAAACTTCATAAAATGTGAGTCAGGGGAGCAAATAATCTATTTTACTGGTGTAGAGTCAAAGTAAATTCAGAGTTACTTCACTTTGGATCCTCTGCATTTGTTTTGATTAGGGCAGAATCTGGGTTGGAGTTAGCAATTTTGTTTCTGCATTGAAAGATCTGGCTTGTTTGGCTTCCTGAGCTCTATGAGATATTTGAATATCGCTGGGAACTTCATTTAGGCTTCAAATGTTTCAATATTTTCCAGCGCAGATGATGTCATATACCCGACAGACAGGACAGGGTCTGTTCCCAATGGCATATTTTTCCAGGATTTTGTCCAGTCTGGTGTTAGATATCTGTGTAATGTGTTTTTTTCCTCACTTCTTTCAGAAAACTCAACTTACTAGGCATTCCACTTGGAATTTTTTCACAATATGCAACCCGCATTTTCCTTTCCTTGCTGATATCCTTCTGCTCTCCAATACACTTTTTTAACCTTCTAAGCTCTTTAACTTTGGCTTTATGAAGTACAATAAAACAGTTTTTAATCTCCATCATCATTGCAGTGAAGCCAGGCGTAGAACTTAAGGGCAACCAAGGTATTGTTTCCATGCAGTGAGCACTTAGGAAGGAGCATGGTGTAATTAAGAAACGTGGGATGTATTTGTACAACCAAACTCCACCCACAGCTGCATGCCTTGCCGTGGCTGTCACAGTGGCTGGTTTCCTGCTCAAGGACTTCCTTTGGCTCTGTGGAATACCTTCATTTACTTCAGCGATGTTAAGCTTTTTATGCTGCCCAAGTGTGAGGTCCTAGGTGGCATTCAGACCATGTGGAGATGTCCTTAAGTCACAGAGGACCGAGAAGGACATCCTCTCCTTGGTCTTGGGATGACTCTGCCACCACAAGGTGTCACAGGTCACAGGGGTAATATTGCATTTGACAGATCCCTTCTAGTAGCTGTCCTGATTCTTCTCAGGCATGAAAAATTGAGCATGGTCAATGCACTGTGACAATGCTGGTGATAAGGCTGATTCACTTAGGCTTGATTAGATCTTGTTTACATTGTTTGTTCCACTGCCTGTCCTCTGATGTCACAGGTACATCTGAGAACAGATGCAGACTTTTTTTTCCCTCCAGACTGGCTTTTCCTTAAAGCCTGACCTGCTGAAATCAACAGGTTCCTCCATGGGACTCAGGAGGGCAGGATCCAGAGCTCAGCGCCGTTGCTATTCATTGTGGCTAGTGGGATTTGGAGGAGGTTGCTGCTGTGTAGCAGTGCAGAGACCTTCACGGGATGCCAGATCCTACCTAATTCCCCAGTACAGAATATTAATTGTAGCAGGACTAACACCTTAGAACAAAACTCTTTCTTGAGTGGTTGCTGTACCATGAGCTGAGTCCATGTTTTCCTGCATCAGCCTGATAAACCCCAGTCTTTCATGAGGACTGACCATTTTGAATTGATTTGCAGGTACAATTCTGTATTGGGCTAACAGTCTTTTAAGTAAGCTTGGCAGTAGTTTGTAGGAAAATAAAGAAAATATTAATGAAAGAAAGCCTAAACAATTACCTATTAGAAATAATTGTTATTTTTATCTTGTAACATGATCCAAAAGGTTCCAGAGAGAATGAAGCAGAAAATGCAGAGTTCTGATAAATGCTATATCATTTTTGTAGTAATTTAAAGATTTGACCCTTTCCTTTGCAATCTGACAGTTCAGTTGTCTTCCATTGTCTTCCAATAAAGATGCCTTGTAATATAAAGTGGTATTGTTGATTTGAGAAGAATGGTTTTCTTATAAATGTGAAGGGGTATGGAGTTTGTCCATTGCATTGAGGAGAAAGGATTTGAGATAAAGCCACGAGTGATCAATCTGGAATAACAAAAGCTGCTTCTGCAATACAGTGCCCTGTGAAAGGATATGAAACCTGCTAACATAGTGGAGTGTAAGAAATAGCCTCATGGCTTCTGAGGTGTGCGCTACCTGACTTTTTCACAAGTTCAGGCTTTTGTCTGAGTCTGCAGCTAATGGAAAGCCTATTTACAAATAGCTTTTCTATTTTATTTTTTTTTAAATCAGAATAAACTTGATATTCAGAGCATCACAAGCAATTCAGGTCAGGCACAATACAAATGAATGCCAGTTACTGGGAAAGGTTACCAGGACATACTAAAAAGTGCTTAGTTTGGGGAATCTGTAGAAACTGGGGTAGCATGGTGTGAGGGACCTTTGAGTGTACGTGTGAGGAAATTTCTTTGTACTCCGTTACAAACTTTGCTCTGACTCAGGCCAGGTGCTGCTGCATGTCTGTGAGCTTTAAATGTCATTTGGAGATTAGTACATCTGTCTGGCAAATATGTGCAAACATCCTTAGTTGTGCAGTGTTGCTTCTGTTACGGCTGTTGTTATGATGTAGGAAATTCTAGAAATCCATCGTGCTGGGGGAAAAGACAGACAGTTGCTGCTCCAAAGAAGTCCTAACTGAAACAGTGACAGACGAGGAAATTGAGGGTGCTTTTTTGTTCACTGTGTTTTTAATACAGTAAGAGCTGATGCTGACTAATTTCTTGTGCACTTAGGAGAGCAGTAAGTAAAAGGAGACCTCTAAATGTTGGCTTAGTAACAAATGACAAATGTATTACTTTCATGGGTAGAGTTTCCTCTTCAGATAACCTGCATCCCTCTAAAACCTCTTTTACTTCAGCTGCATCCTTAGAAAGGTATAAGCAGAGGTGGGAGCAGTCGGAGGCCAGGGTTACAGTAGGCAAAGGTGGCCAAGAGGAGCAGGGTCCTGCATGGGGAAAGAAGCAGGCGGAGGGGGACAGAAGGGGGCTGCGAGGGCAGAGGAGCTTCACCCCCTTGTAAAGCTCCATTTGTGGTGCCTGCAGACATACATATCTTCTGCTGCTGCTGACTTGCAGAGGGTCTTTCAGATGTTGTATGGGTTACATGCAGGAAGATACAAAACTTTAGACTTCTGTGCTGTAGCATATTTTAGACTTCAAGAAATTCTGTTAGTCTTCAAGTCCTTTTTCTGGCACAGCAATAAAAACATGACAAATGGCACTAAATACTGGGATAAAGCTCTTTACAGGCAAGACAAACCCCCAAACCATTACAGGTGCATTCTGCAAAATCGAGAGGTTGTTATTAAAGTCAGGACATTTTTACGAGAAGTCTTTTCACAAGCAACCTGATGGCTGGCTTTGGAGAGCTTTGTTCAGTAGTGGAAATCTCCTCTCTAACTAGAAACTTTCTCTTTGGAAAGTATTCCAGGGCCAGTGGCAGACCAGTGAGAGCAGAATCTGGCCATTCTGGCCGGGCTGCAAGTCTGAGCAGGCTGCTATGATGAAACCCATCACTGAGGCAAAGATACAGACCCTGAGCCTGTCTGTGTGGCCCAGCGCCAAGGCAAATATCGATGTGCCCTTCCCATCTGTCCCCAGAACTACTGATAACTTCCCAAGCTGCTGAAATAATGAATGTAGCTGAAGCTATTTCCAATGAAGATGGGCTGCACAGCTTTTCTGTCCCTTGTCCTCAACCACAGTTTGAGGGGTTACTCCCATAAATGAATACAAGCGCAGTTCTGTTTGTGAGATCAGGCTTTCTTAACACTGTTTCAAAATAACCCTGTTATAATAATTAAGGAGTAAAATGATTTCTTAACTGGCTACAATGGCGAGATGCTTTGGAAACCATTCTCCTTGTGAGCACTGAGCTATCTGTTGAATGCAGTCCGTGTTTCCTTCTCATATGTTAGTGTTATCTTCTTTCTCCTATTCTCTTCCATTGACTTCAGTTAATTCCCCAGGTTGTAGAAGGGGACACCACGTCTGAAGATGTTTATGCTGAGCCATTCACAACTCCATTTAGCTTGTTCCTCTTTTCCATAACAATTTGCAATAAAAACTGTGTCAGGAGAGAGCTCGGTGACCTGCGAGGGCTGGGACAAACCTTACGCTGGAGATGGCAAATTCCATTTCAGGCCACTAAGCCGGAGATCCGGTGCTAAGAACACAGGAAGCTAGGAGGATAAATAGTGTAACTCTCTATCTCATGCATAGGAATTGCAGTCTGTTTTGATCTCGTGATAGGGAAAAGTCATTCTGCTTATCTCATCTAACATAGTGGCTAGTCTGATTACAAGCTTCCCTGCTTGGCACCTTTTTAAATTCAATTTGGCTGCCTGTGGCCTTGGCACACAGTGGGTTTCATTAAATTTCACAGCAGTTAGTTTTCATTCCCTCTGTGACACCTTTTTATCAACATTTGACTCTAGTGTAATTTCAAGCAATTGTGTTTTTTTTTTGTGAAGCGCCTGTACCGTAATAATTTGGCAGAGCAGGTGGGGGAAGACACCGTTGCAAATCTGTATAGAAAACTAATATATGGGAAGTCAGGTCTGCTTGCGAGTGTTTTTCACGTGATGATAACAAAAGGGAGCTGCTTCCCTTCCTTCTCTGGTGGTATCATTGAAGTCTGTCAAAAGTGCAGTTAAAGAGCTTGCTGCAAGAGGCAAATTTTATTTCCTTCGGGCTAATCACAGCTTTATTTTAAAAGCAGAGCTAGTGGACTGCTGCTGGATTGACAACCCAAGGTTGTGAGGCAAGCCTTCTGCAACCGGGGCTGCTTAGCAAGTCTACGTGAGCTTTCTTTTCAAAAACAGATGAGGAAGCTGGTTTGTTAGGAAGGCATGTGTGTGTGTGCAGGAATGCAGAGAGCAAACATGGTTGGTTTCCTTTTAGTAGCCACTACTCAGTCCCTGGTAAGTAGGGTGAGGGAACGTGAGCACTGCAGCGTGGACCTGGCATTTTTTGTTCACGTCACTGCTACATCCTCCCCAGCACAGAGCAACATTTTCTGAAGTCTGTGTCTAAGGCGGATGCTGGGCGGATTTGTGCAAGTATAAGTGGTTTTGTGTTAAGTATAATTGGTTTTGAGGTGTACTCTAACAGACCTTTGTTTGCAAAGTGCCAGCCCTTCTGAAACGCTGGCTCTTTTTCAGTCTGCTGGGATAATCAGAACATCCAAAAATAATGTGTTATGGTTTCTCAGTAAAATTTTAAGAAGTACCTTATTAAAAATTAATAGAAAATGAAGCTTAAAAGTTCTTAAAAGTGAGCTCCGCATCCAGGGGTAGCTCAGAGGCTGGCAGACCTGTGCCTCACTGCGAGCCAAGAGCAGCCAGGCTTGGGAGACCATAAATCATTTTCAGAGTGAGACTTCTGATTGATGAAACTTTTCCTTATGCCCTTTAGAAGTTATTAGTTCAAGTCCTTTAAGTTTAACTAATGGAGCATCTTGCTTTCCTCTACCCTAAGGTCTCCATAGTCCCTTTATAGACAAAATATTTCCAAATGCATACAGTCTTGAGCCTCCTTAAACACCTCAGGAAAGCTGGAGGTTATGGGCAGCTCCCTGCCTCCTTTGCAGGAGGGGCCTTTGTGCTCTGTAGCTCCTGGTGGGAGAAGACCCACTGATGAGTTTCCTCACAGAACCCCTCTTCCTTGCAGGTTTCCCATGGGATGGGACTGGTCAGCCCTATGCATGCACATATGTAGCATCTTTTTGGTGGACAGGCTGACTGTAATTTACATGACAGGCAGTGGCTTGAGTTTATTGGGATGGACGAGGCTTAGTTGCACCAAGGAAGTAAGGTGCTTTGCTAGCAGTGTCTCCAAACATCCCCCATGTCTCTGGAGGGCAGGGGCTGCTGCGAGTGCTGTGTGCTCCAAGTGCCACTTCCGAACAGCGGGCCGGGTACGCAGCCAGTGCAAATCGGCATGGTGCCACCGAAATCAGCGCTGGCTCGGATCTGGCTGGAAAAGGTGGCCTCACCCTTGCTTCTTGGGACGGAAAACATCTTTCCAGGGCACTGTTGCAGTGCCTGGACCTTTGTCTATGGACTGAAATCTTGCTTGTTTTTTCCAGGTTGGCTGAGTACATTGGTTTATGGATGAAGGCATAACTAATCGTTTCTGTGAGCTTTTTTCCCTACTAAGCTGAATGTAAGAATACAGATTATCCTTTGTTTTAGTATGAGGGCATGAAGTTCAGGATCTTTACTTGGTGTTTCCAGCACAAAATGCTCCAGTGTAAGTAGCAGACCTAACAGAGCAGACTGTTCAGCAATAAAATTGCTCTGGGGGAAGTGTCTTCCTCTTTCACATAATTAATGATTAGTTTATATCCTGAAGTCTGGAGATGCCTGTAAATTTTATACCTAGCATAATGGTAGAGGTTTAAACCACAACAATCATATTATGTTTATAATCTAATGTTTATGCAGATATCCAATCACAGGGTTATTTTAGACATCAATATTTACAGAAATGTTTTACCAATGTGGCCAGTGGCAGGTCTGAAAGAGTAAATAATCAAAACATTACTTGAGAATGCAAGCAAATGTAAATCCTAGAAGAGTTATGTCTTCATATTTTATATCTTAGAAGGCTTTAACACAAGACTACGTCCTTTTGTTTCAAGATGATATATTTCATTATCAGTGCTGATGAATACCTGTCTTGGTGGGCCTTCAGCTGGAAGGAAACAGGACTGCTAATGCAGTGCAGAACCTGACAGGTGTCTCTGAGTATTTATGGGCCTCGATATACATGCAGTCTATGGATATTTCAAAACTGATTAACATTTCTGAACCTGAGTTAAAGTTTATACTTGGCATTTCAATAGTGTCAAGGCAAAATTAATCAGAGCTCAAAAGATATGCAGTCTTACTGACATGCTAGTGACAGTGAAAATATAAACCACTAGGAAATAGCCTGCTGAAAGACAGAATCTGACCTGGATTTTGGAAGAGGATCTGCAAAACTGGCTGCCTGCCACGGACAGACTCTGTGGAGGTGTGCAATGGTGTAGCTGGCATTTACTGACTAAGGTACCAGCTTAAAAAACTCAGGGCTCTGCTGAGTTATATGTCCTGTAATAAGTCACTTGGAAATCTTCTTACTTGTGAAACGTTAACATATTAAATATGCAAACTAACCTCTTGAAACAGTTCAGATAAGCAGCATTTTTAAATGTACCCAGTCAAGATGTTTTTCGGTCAATGAAGCTCAGCAAGCAAACACTTTCATTTCAGTGGCCCTCATAAGAATAGTCAAAATTTATACCTGGTTGTGATTTTGGGCTGTGTGACTGTCTGTCTTTGCTGTAAAAATATGAAAGTGAATTAATTTGTAATGGAGAGGGTTTTCTTTGTTTATCTTTGTTTTAAATAGGTCAGGGATAGTCTTTATGCATTTCAAAAGACTGTTAATTCAGCTTCAGTGAAGGCTGTTAGGATCCAGTTTATAAAGCATCAGATAAAATACTATGCCGTTTAAGAAATCATGCTTTTCATTTGTTCTGTAAAATAAAACCTGAAATCAGGGATAAGCAGTAGTTTTGTTTTCATAACACCTGGCATCTGTAGAAAGATGTGTCGGACTGTGTGTCTGTAGATGGGTTTCCATGTTTCCCAACAGAAGGGTGTGGTGGAACTGGCTGGAATTTTTAGGTGGAGAGGGAGCATAAGCTAATTGTTAAATCAGTTCTGAAACTGCAAATCTTTTGCCATATTTTCAGTGTGGAAGAGACCATCCAGTGAACAGGGCAGAAGTAAATAAAGAGGATCTGTATACAATCATCTGCTACTCTGTACACTAAAGGCAAGGTAGCTAGAGGAGACCTAGGAGGGGAAGAAGCTGAGGATGGAAAAGGGGTTAGACTGTATTAGTTTCTTTTCCCTAACTTCTTATTTTACTGCTTACTTGTTGTGAAAGTTGTTTTAATTTAGAATGTGGCAAGAGTATAACAACCCCCACTACTTGCATTTTCCTGTGAATTTGGTACATGGTGAGCGATCTACTGATCCATTGACACAGCGACCTGGATTTGATATCTTACGCCTGGAAACCATTCACGTCTCTCTCATGAAATCTCTCTGATTCCTTTTCACATTTTCCCCCTTTCCTCCCAGAACACTCTTTGAAGTACTTCATGCCGTATCCAGCAAGCATTCCTTAGTCATTGTGCTAGTGGTTGTTCCCATTTAAATCCAGACTGCTCAGATTCTCTTTAAAATATCAGAGATTTTTCTTAACCTCTGAAGACACAAGGACAATGGAGAATCCTCTGTCTTGCAAACAGGTGGTGAGAGGTGCTGCTTCCAGATCAGGAATACAGTTCACTTTGAAAAATAGAGTGGGACTCCTGAAAACCAAAGGGAGAGGTGGCATGGTTTTCAGTGATCTCGAACAGTACATAAACGAGAATGGAAAGCAAATGTTGACACATGCCTACGGTCTCAGTAGGATTAATTGCGAATTCACAAGTTACAATCAGATTTTTCATTGCAGCCTGTCACCAAATACTCACAAGTAAAGTTGAGAAGGCAGGTGCGTCTTCAGCGAAACCAATCAGTCTTTGAGACGGATAATGAGGGCAAAACAGGATGGCAAAAAAAGGGAAATTTGAAGGAGCATAAAATTGCATAATTGTTGGGTTTTTTTCTTCACCATTTGGGTGTGCAATTTGATGTAATCTCTGGCAAAGGTGAATGACAGAATTCAATATTCTAAGTTATAAAAGTACCTTTCCATAAAATCGTTATCTTCACAGTGTCTCAGCAAAAATGCAAGGAATATTATTCCATTTTATAGATAGGAGGCTAGAAACTTACTGAAGGTAGCACATAAAACTTACGTTTAAAGAAATATTCAGTAGAGGCCTTCCAAGTCTTAGGCTCATGAGCAGCCACTGAAACAGCTGCCATATGGAAATGCTACTAAAATATACAGGTGTAATAATGTGTCTCTTCCTTACACTAAGTTATGACTGCAGGATTATCTGCCTGGTGTTTTTGAGGCAGACAGAAATTTATACTTTGTGCAGCCTGAGCTTGTGAGCAACTGGGCAAACAGTGTTGGTCACAAGCTAACACATACTGCTTCTCAAGGCAGTTGACCCTGTTGAGTTCCTTACTGCCATAATTAAATGGCTTTTTTTAGTCTAGTTGTGCAGAAGGCATGTCCTAACTGAAAGACACAGCTAATTTTCTTTTCTTTGTGAAGCTGTTCTTGTAATAATAAATGGTATCCAATGGTTCAAAAGAGGTCATAGCTTCTTTTATGTATAAAGATTATATATGCTTGTTTAGATGACTGGTTTTCCTGACTGGTTGACTCCCTAAACTGCTGAAAGGCATGGCTAAGCTTGCTGTGCTTAGTTAGCTTTCATGGATCCCTCACAAAGGTCCATGTCACCTCCTGTGGTCTTGGGTCTCAGGCTGAAACCCACTGAAAGACCACTGTAAAAAATGTAACATTTTCCATTGAAGGATTTTGTAGGTTAGAGCTGCTTTGTTGTGTTTGATGAGTTTTGTTAAGGACATTCTGTTCTCCCTGTGTACAAAGAACAATAATCCTGTATGCTTCTGGCCAGAAAAGCAAGCAAGCAAACAAACAAACAAAAAAGCAAGGAATAGATCTGCCACGCAGGTCAGAAAGGGGATTTTAGATCAAAGATCTCATGGAGCTGTTATGTTGTCATCTTTTTTGCACGTAGAATACATAATTCCTGTACTTTGAATCTGTTGTGCAAATATGTATTTAGAAGATTAATGAAATGTGGATTATATATTCTTTCAAAAGAGTTATTACAATGTTTCGCCACACTTTCTAACTGGATCTTTCACACGGGCAATTAATAGCTCTGTAGATTACATGGTACTAAACAAACAGCACTTTGCAGCAGGCTACACAATATCATATTCACAAGGAAGGAAACATTTAAGACCAGTGGTGGACTGAACATGCTTTTTAGGTTGGCACTGCACCTACTTCAAATCTTACATGTTCTTAACTACTGTTGAGATATACCTGTGTTAGGGGAGCATAGGTACAAAACATTGCACAACAGTTTCCCCCCCACACACACTGTCTTGCTGCATTTTAACCTTCAAGCTGCAGGAATTGGAGATTTTCTTTCATATCTTCTGATTTCTGAAGAGATGCTCAGCTGGGTACCTCAGCCAAGGGTGAACAATCTCATTGAAGTATGCCTCCATATCTCCCTGTCCGTGCAGAGAAAGAAACTTCCTCCCTCACAGCATTTTGGGGGGCAGCAGGAAGGTGCAGGTGCCCACAAACAGGCTGACAGCCCCTGCACCACCCAAGAGTTTCCTGTGTGAGGAGCATGGCAGCACAATTGATTGCCATGGCTTGGTGTCTGCACCTGGGGCACCTGCTGGGGAGCAGCAGTGCTTGGATGTTGATGGCAATGTTACTGTTTGTAGGTGTGGGACCTCGCTAACGCTGTGCGGCATGGTAGACTTGGGGTCTATGTCTGACACCTGAAGCAGAACCAAGGTGTTGATAACACCTCACTGGAAAAATTGCAGGAAATCCTGTATAGCTGAGCCTGTCGGGCAAGATCTAGCACAGCTAAAGCGACCCTCTGGCATGCCCAGTGATGGGGTCTCTGTGGAGCTGTGCCTGTGAAGACCTGGGGCAGCTCCTTTATGTGCTGTGAAATAAGAAAAGTACCAAATGACAGAATTTTCTGATAATGTGATTGTGAGTTTAATTGGCACACGCAATTAGCAGAGGACGCAAAGAGAATTTGCATTTGCATGTGGGAAGAGTGAGTCAGAATGACTTTGTACCTGTTGCCTATTATGTGTGTGTCACGTACATTTGATATTTTTAGTTTATTACTTCACTTTATTGTTTTCTTGATTATTTTAATTTTCTGAACTACCTCGGTGTGAAAACATATCACAGAAGATGCTGATACTTTTTATTTATGTAAGATGCTTAAATTATAATTCTGAAGTTACTTACCCAGCATTTTATTTATCTTGCAGTCATAATTATTCAGTGCCTCCTCTATCTGCTTTTATTTAATTATGACTGTATAGACAGCAGCCACAAAGATAAGTCTCTTCAAGTTGATCAGTTGCACAGAGCATCTTCCATGCACTGTAATGAGTTTGCTTGACACCTGGCAATTAAATGGAAGAGACTTTTTTGTCGCTGTTCATGAGGGTTGGCGTGATATCAGGCATCCAGTGATGTGGCTTGGTTCTCACATGTGTGGCAAACTCTCCCTGGCAGTATGAAAAGGACAGGTGAAATAAATTACAGAGTTGCCAGCTGCTTTAAACAATCCTGTTCAGCTTCATAACCCAGTCTTGTCAAGTTTCTGGGATTTGATGCATTTTTGTGCAAATGTCTTCTTCAGCCTTTTCAACTGTTGCCAGACAGAACCTTCTACTGAAGTTATTGCTGCTTAAAATTCAAGAGTGCTTTCAACTTCCTCTTTAAGGCAGGGTTTTCTACAGAATAAAGGTATTCCTTATCACATTACTGTATTTAATACATCCTTTTTGATGCCGTAAACAGTGGTGGAGTGACGGAGTCTGTGTATGCCTGTCAGCTTAAATTATACTCTTATACACCTGTTGACTGCTAGGACAATGCTACTGATTCTTGTGGGATTTCTTCAGGTTCACGCCTCGTGTAACTGAAATCCAGATATGCATCTGCCTGCTTCTGGAAATGCACAGGCACAACCCCAGTTCCATTTACAAGGACAGGAATTTGACCCATATGGGGTTTTTTCCCTCAGACTTTTGTGTATCCTAACTCTTCATGGACATGACTTGGATCTACAGAGTTACTAAGCTCAATTGAAATAAAATATTAAATTAAGAGTTTACTGACAGTTTTATCACTGAAAATGTCTGTACTGCGTGTCCACAAAGGTAACAGTTTGCCTTTTTTTTATTATTATACCTTTTCCTGTGAGCAATGTACTTTAAATCTGTGCTATGACTTTGAGCCACTAACCATTTCCAAAACTGTGCTTCATTTGTCATTTAAAGAAGCAAACATTTTCATTAATTTAGCAGTAGGCTAAAATCTGTTCATTTTGATCACAACATTGGAAAAACTCCTTGAATTTACCTTAAAACAATGATGAACCAGCCTTATTTCTCAGTGTTTTCTAATACGACTTGAATCTGCTCTTCCTTAACCCTCACCATACAACTCAGTTACCCACGGGCAAATAAAAAAGGCAGCTCCCAGAGGGAAAGACAGCAAAAGATGCTTTGAAAACTTGCTTTCTTTATAATTTATAAGAAATTATAGGGATTTTTTTTAATGTTAAAGGTCATTTCTTCTTGGTCACATTCTTCTGGTGCTTTTGTTAATAAACCAATGCTGCCTCATTCACCCCAGTATTTCAGCCTAGACACACAGCCATACACGCTGCCCACTGCCCAAGGAGCTTGTGCAAGCTGCTTGATGAAGAGGTACACTCCTCTGGCAGATTTTTTTGCAGGTTGGTAGAGTTTTTGCTGCTCTTGTAGGTTGCTTTTGAGGGAGCTCTCTGCTGGCTCTTACATTTTCCTGGGTCCATATGGCTTCATCTGGCTCCTCTATAACTGTGGTAGTTACCCTGTTCCTAAAAGTTTTCTGAGAAACCTACCTCTTTCACCAAGGAGTTGGGGCGAGGAGACCATTGGGTTAGCAAAGGAACGGGCGGGTGGGCGCTGCGTCATGGCCGACTGGCTGCAGCAGGGTCATGTGCGTGTGAAAGACCCACCTGCAGGACATGGGGTTTGAGTGATAGCCAAACCATCAGCACTGTCCCCTTGTGTTCCTCCCACAGGTGGAAGGTGGGCTGGCCAGGCTGTAACACCAACCCGTTTCAAACCCTGCTAAAATATGCTGTGCTGAGATGGCAAATCCATAGCTATGAGGAATGCATGCAGAAGCATGGCTTTGTGCTTCTCGTGTCTTCAGAGAAGCAGGCTAATAGGAAGGAGATGAAGGGAACTGTTGGAAAGTAAATGAAGCCTGGATACCCCAATGACCGATTGCAAAGTGGCCATGTTGGCCGGCTGGCCTTTTGGGTCTGCAGGGAAGAGACAATCCGATGTCCGATGCCGATTGCTTCAGTCCGTGTTTTGAGAGAAAAGAACTTGTTTTCACTCTGGGTAATTTTATATTCCAGACTTGCTCAGGGGCTTAATTACCCATCTACTTGAGTGAAAAGCTTAATTTTGGTTGTGAGGAGTAATAATTCCAGGAGGAGTAGTCTGAATAATTAGATGAAACCGAGGAAGTATACAAGTAGTGAAAGGGTTCCCGAAATGACATTTTGATACTCCTTTCTGTGTGAGACAAAGCGTGGTTCTGTGAATGATCCCTATGCTTTTGAGGCACTTCTGCTGATGTTTTCATGTTGCTCCTTTGGTTTGGACCAAGGTTGTTTCACGTTTCCACACTACGGACAGCCTTTCTACCAGACACCTACTTCTCCTCTTCTTGAGCCAGTGGGCCACGTCACAACACTGTAACTTCCTCCTCCTAAAGCTAAAAAATTCAGAACACGTTGATAGATTTTTGGCCATCTTTGAACATCACTTAGCAACTGTCAGTAAGAATGAGCCCCAAGACTCAAAACAGAGAGTGCGCTCTGTTACCAAAGGGTTTGTAGTATCCCTTGCATGCTGCAGCCCTGTTGGTATCTAAGAAGCTCAGCTTTTTCTTTACTGCACAAGACTGACTCTGAGGTACTTCCTTTAAAAACCTCCTGTCTCATCAGGTTTCTATTTCTGCACTACTTCCACTTGGGATCATAGGACAGGGTGAGAGTCCAATTGGTACTTGACCCCAGTTCCACCAACCCGGTGGGAGGCACTTAGTCTGGAAGTGTTGGCACCACATCTGCATGTCAAACCCTCACCACCCACCATCGCTGGAACATTTTCCAGTATCTACAATGCTGGTCACTGTTGCCTTGCTTGTTTTTTGCCTTCATTCTGCTTCCTCTGTCTGTCATACACTGTACTTCTGCTGTTTCTCCTCAGTCTTTCCCAAATTGGTTAAAGGCAGCTTCTCTTGGACATCATTTCCATCCATTTCCTTGCACTGATCAACAATGTCACCTGCTTTTTTTGTACCCACGTGCTCCAGGTTACAGCTTATGCTTCATTATTTTCTGTCTTCTTCAAGAGGTAAGCATCTCAGGCCATGCCTGTTTTTCCTAGTCACTTTGTAATGCTTTAGAAAAGTATATAATCCTTCTCATGTTCTGTTTTGTTTTTTTTTTATTCAATCCATTTATTGCTTGTAGGACCAGTGCAATAAATAGCAAGTGTAAGAATCTGGTCCAGCAAGGAGTGGTTGTGTGAGGATGCCTGTGTTCCTGGCAAGGTATCACCACATCATGATGGGGCATTGCACTGGGTAGCAAGCTCCATGCTCCAGGAAGTCTACAGGAGGGTCTCATCTCACATGGTAACTTGCTGCTGACCCCCTCTGCTTCCTTGTTAAGATTCAGTGCTGGATGTAGCTTTGTCCTGCGAAGGCATCTGAGATCTGAGGACTCCTGCCAGTTTTGATGTTTGTCTGTGTTCTGCAAGTGTGGTTAATAAATGTGTTTGGCTGGTGCAGGGCACAACAGAGCCCCTGGAGATGAGGCCTGAGAACCAAGCTAGCGTTCTCACAACAGTGACACTCTTGAAAACTCGTACTCCCAATCAGTTTAAGCCAGCAAAGCCAGATGCTGGGGCACCAGGAAGGTATCCTGCTGTCCCAGCCCCACCTCCTGGTCCTGCTGCCCACCAGCTTTCCACCACCCTTCCACGTCAGAAACTGCTCTGCTTGAAAATTGGCTTTGGAGGAAAAAAAAAGTTATTTTTAGCTGGATCAATTTCCTTATCTGATTCCCAGCATGGCTGCACAAATGTTTGAGCTGGCACAATTGAAAGGATGCTGTGGGAGTGGGAATGAGCAGTCACAGATACAATGAGGAGAAAGCCAGGAACTGAATGCATCACCAAATAAAGGTCCATACACTTGTAGCCTTAAAGCCTGACCCTGCCACTGAACTCAATGAGAGTGTCTGTGGAGTCCTAAAAGGACTAGTGTTTAAGAGTAACAGTAGATGTAAGTGCAGGTGATGATGAATGTAGAAAGTGAACATTTTCATGGAAGTGAGGCAGCCAGAACAGTCTGAGAAGCAGTGGCTGGAGTTCAGAGCAAAGAGTTTTAACATGATCTTGCTGAACCTATGAGGGCTTTTTTCAATCAGCATAACAGTATCATCGCAAAAACTGCAGGTTTTTATGAGTACACACTGCAAGTGAGAAGTGCATGCGATAAATAAGTTTGGGTACTTAATTGTTTAGAAAGGAAATAACTTCTGTTATAATGCGTTTTTGCAATGGCAGCCTCAAGGTTCCCTACCTTGTAGCATCTATGACCAACTCCTTAGTCACAGCTCGAGGCTGCAGAACATTATCATTATTCAGTGGATAATGTAGAGATTTCAGTAATCCTCAAGGAGTGCAAAAAAAAAAAAAGAGGAGAAAGAAACCTCCTGCCGACGAGATTTTCAAAGCCAGAGTTTATGCACTGTATATTTAATGAGCACAAGTGAAGCAATTGTATTGTTTCTTTCCAAAATGGTATGAAGCTTGTACTCAGGAGTGCTTGTCAGTGGGATTCCTGTACCTAACATTTAAACAGTACTTTCTGGAGGAAAGATAATAGATCTGAAATTCAAAGTCATGGATATTTCTAATGCAGTTTTTCAAGTTTAATTTTGCATGTAATCACAATACAGTCTGTCTTCCTCAGCAAGACTTAATGCTGTAATACATCACAGCACTTTTCTCTGAGAGCTGATTGTTACTTAATGCCTGCAACCAGGTTGTGAAAATTTGAGGCTTTTTCTCTGCAAAGTGTACACTCATAAAAAAGGCGTTTTTCAGAGCCGTGTCAGCTGAAGTGTTTTTGTTATTATGCTTGGTTGCTTTATGATGCTGTTAGCACCCTCTTTACATACTACACCAAACTGATCCATCATGTCGTGTTAGTAGCTTCAGTACTTAACCTGCCTTGCATTCATTGTCTCGCATTTTAAACTTAAGATATGGTCCTCCAAATGTAGCTATCTTCTCTTTGTGGCTCTAAAACTCACAAAGAACGGGTTTACTGAGGGTTGCAATATTGAAGATTTTTTGTTTACAGAATGGAGAATGGCAGAGCTGTCTGTGTTCCCAGGGACTTTGATACTCTGGAAGCTTTTGGTTTCCAAATAATGGAGCAGAAGGTGTCAGAGGCTCCAGACATCTTACCAAGCTCAAAGAATTGCATTGGTATCCCAGAATGAACTGAATCCACGCAATGTATGTTACTAAGTGCCACCAATAAGGACCATTGCTCTCTGAGTTTCTGCAGTCATAAGACCCCCTTCTAAGAGACCCAGTGGATTTCAAATCTCTCCCTTAAAGTGTGTTGCAGTTTTATTTCTTTACAGATCTCTCCCTTTGGTCTGCTGTATATTTGCTTGCTTAAAGTCCAGTCTGGTGTCTGACAGTGCCAAGTCACTATGTAATTTTAAGATGAACATAAATATCAGAACCACAATGCCAAAATTATAGCTGAGGTTCAGCGTGCTCTATTTTAGCTGCCTTCTCCCATCTCTAATTTGCAGTGGGCTGCTGAAGTTAGCTTCTACTGCATGGCTGCGCATTGTGAAACCGGTGCCCACGATCACTTGCTTTTTCTATGGAACCAGTGGGGCACGACGGGAAACTCGTGATCACAGTGACAGTGATAATAATGCAGAGTCAGATCCTGACATGCAGGGAAGCTGAGGTTGAAACTTGGCAGCCAAACAAAAAGAGCCCAGTTTTAAACCTCCATGCTAAATTATCCTAACACGTAGGATTAAATGTGGAGTTGCTTTTGACACGTGCATGGTCTCTCACATTGGAGCGGGATTCCTTGGTTCAGAATAGTTACCTGATATTTATGTATCCTGTACTTCAACAAGGGTTACACAAGCATTTTTAAACACTTCATGATAGTGTCTAAAAGTGTGCCATAAACATAGTAGAGCAGCTTCTCTACAACCAATGACATTCCAAAAATAGGAGATCTCTCTACTCTGAAAGGCTGTTCCAGACCCTCAGTCCTTTGATGGTTAGAAGTCGTCTTCTAATCTCCAGGATGAATTTATGTATTGTTAGTACATACTTATTTGCTCCTGGACCAGTGTTGATCCTTAGCTTAAACAGCTATTTTCTCCCTCTGCTGTAAGTTGCTCTGATGCATTTATATAGACAGCAATCTCAACTTAGACTTAACTTGCATTGTATTTTTTTTTTTTAATATTGATTTGGTTTACCTCCTTATATATGATAGAGTTTGCAGTCGTCTGTGTCACCTTTTTAGTCCTTGTCACAAACTTGCACAAGTTTGTTGCTTCAGGTTTTCATTTTGGCAGCCCTCAGTTCTTCAGGTTCTTCAGGTATGGTTTCAGCCAGCTGCCGAGGTTCTCTACACTCAGTGAAGGGAAATAGGCACCTCCAGTAGGAGCCTGGTCCCACCTGTGTTAGATCCCACCTATATTAAGAGACAATAGTCTGCTGGAGGTGCCTCTGGTCAGTATCAGGAGAGCCTGGACAATTAGCTCATAAAAGATGCTTACCTATTAGGTGACTAAAGTTTGGTGAGATGAATCCTGCCCCATCTGAACAACCTTATTTGGTAGCAGTCAGTCTCTTGTAAGACTACGGATGATCTATGAGTACAGTCATGCCACATATTGATGTGGTTCTCCTACTTCAAGCTGGTTTTGTAGGGCATGAAAACACAGTCTTTTTTAGAATCAGTTCAATGACACCATGGCATAATCCTTTATTATCTGTTATGCTCTGCTGCACTGAGTACATCCCATAGGACAACTCTGGAAGGAAGTGGTTGCCTGCTGTCCATGTGGAAGGCCCGTTTTCCTGATTGATTATCCAGATGCATTTCACACTTCAGATCATCACCACATAAGAAAGCTCTGCTCAGTGAATGCTAACGTTGGCACTGCAGGTTGTGCCTTACTTAACATCAGGACTCAAATTACTAATTTTCTTACTTTGGTTTCAAGATCTTCACTGGATGACCCCATGTCTGTATATTTAAATGATGGGAGAGTCTGTGGATTCGCTCGCATGGATAGTGACAGCATTCTTTGTTCATTAATTAAGCTTGGTAATTAAATGTGAGACTTGTGTCTGCACAGCAGACCACTCACAACACCATGCAGCCTGTAAGCTCCTATTCTGGATTAAGTAGACCTTTTTTGGGACCCACTTCATGGGCATGCACTTGTGCCACGAATGAAAGGATGTGCTTGAAAAAAAGACTCAAGTGTGGTGCCTTGCCAATGTAGTTTGTTAATGGCTTGAACAACTGTAGTTGAGTTTCAATTATTTATGATAATATCTTCTAGCCTGCCAATAAACATACTGTAACAGGTTTTTTTTAAAGTAATGAATTCCTAGAAATATAGGATCTTGCTACTAACATAAATTAAAGCTCTGCTGAGAAGTGGGATGAATCCCCTTGGGGGTAAAGGGGTTGGTGAGTTCGTTAAATATATGTGGATTAGCAAAGTGAGAATTAATGAGCTGTTATTATTTATAGAAGCAACATCTTATCAGTGTTTCCTCATAATTTATACTTCCTAAAACCTGGATTTACTTTGTTTTTCCTCAGCTAGAGGCTTTAGACTCAGAAATATTTCTTCTACAGATCTAAGATTCATCAGCATTTTGAATGGGGGTCTCCATTTTGTGCTAGAATAATTATTCTGATTTATGTTCTCTCTGTTTTGCATACAATGGACCAAATTCCTACTTAAAATTCATGTAGCCCCATTCCTGTGAAAGGGGCTTGTAACAGTTCAGAGGCAGAACACGGCAGCTGTAGAGATGCCTGAGACCATGACTCAGACCAGAGATTTCCTTTGTGATCCTGACCAAGTCACTCAGGATGGGATTTATCCACCTGCAGACAAGACGGCTGCCTTAAGCTGCTCGCCTGGTCTCTCTACAGTCAAAGGAGAGAGCAGTTATTGATCAGAGGTTATTAATTCTACCCTAAAATGTTTGTCCTAGGTAATGGAGATTTGATCATTTGTCTGTGCTCCAGTATTTGGGGCTCCAGCTGCATAGTGCTCCTGCATGAACATCAGGGACTTGCCTGAAAGCCACCCTACTTTGGTGGTGATTCCCCACTGATAATTACTTCTCAAGTCTTAGAGCTATTTTAAAATGCATTATTTGTGTAAGTCAATGATATTCGTGTCGTGGTAACTCCTACCACCACTGCAGTTACATCTTATCTGTATTGCTGTATCTGTATTGCTTATCTGTATTGCTGTTCCTACATCAAGGGGCAATGAGCAGTGAATGCCAGTGAGTTTGGCACCAGGAAGAGGTAGAAGGCAGTACACCATGATGTATGATTTTACGTATGATGTCTGTGTGTCTGCAGCATCAGTGCTATCCCAGCACCTCTGGCTGTGTTTCATACTGCCTGAGCTAGTGGAGTATCTGAATCACTAGGATCTACCACTTGAGAGCCCCTCTTTAATACTGATTTGTAAGCTTTAGCCTCTATGATTATTTCTGGTCCATAATCTCATTACCTAAACACTCCTGTATTAAACAGCCTGAATCACTTATCATCCTGTAAACTAATTTATTCCACTCTCTTCTGAACGTGTTAGCTTTTGTCTTCAGATGGATGGAAATACCTTTGTGCCTTCTGCCTCATGCTGCTGGCATCCCTTCTATTTCTGCCCCTTCCCTAGTCCTCCTGGCACTCTTGCAGATAGCTGCTGTTTCCTCAGGTGAAAACACCCCTGATTTCTCTGCTGTCTTTACTGGCTTGTTCCAAGTCCTGCTTTTGCTCTCCTTTTTATTTTCTCTTTAGTCTTGAGTATATGTTCTTGCTGTCTCCTCAAAATGATATTTAGTGGTTTCCTTGATGGTTTTGTTCTCTGTACATATGCCATATTGCAATAACCCTAACTCACATACGTAGGTGTCTTTTCCTATTATTACCATTATTATGCCTGCCACATTCATTACCAACTGGAAGCCACAAGCTTTACATATTAAATATTTTCCCCTTGAATACCCTCTATTTCTCCTCTCTGAAGTTTACTTTCCTCTTAGTGTATGGGGCAAATTATACGCATGGCTACCATTAATGGTAATAGGAACTGTGTGTGTAAATCTCCCTTGCATTGAAAGAAGAATGGGCCTCCATGTTTCTTGTCACCTAAGATGCCATCCAGGTGGGCTTTCTCAGTGCTTCTCCTTTGGGGTTTCCTGCTGCCCTCACCCCCTGGTGCAGAATATGCCACTTGCAGGGAAAATGTGGCACAAGTCACAGTACATTAAACAGATGTCAAAATCCATACTGAAGAATGGGTAAGCTACAGCGAGGAAGTGCAGAATACAGACAGTCACTAAGGAGGATGAATGCGAGCTGTGCCTTGAATAATTAGATGAAGCATAAATAAAACAGTGACATGATTTGTTTCCCTACTTACCTCGTCAACAGGAAACACCAGCTCTGACTCTTCCTTACCCGAGGGGAAGCATCAAGTTCAGTGGTGATACTCCTGATTCGCACTGACGAAAGTGAAGAAAAATTGGCTTTATTATGAGAGATGATATTGAGGAAGTTGTTGGAGAATAATGAAGCCATTGGGCTGACTATTTAAAGTCTCCCGTTAGAGCCATGTATATGTCAGGGCAGAACTCACACTTCCCCTGTATGATAAATTAGTATTTATCCTGCAGCAGATATATATATATTATGGTATCAATGTGTCTTATGAGTGAGATGGGAGATTGAACCATGACAGAAAGGAAACTGCAAGGGAATTAAGCCATTTGGCATGGTAGCGGAGGCTACATTGTGAGGGATAACAGATGTTAATATAAGAAATAACAGTGCCGTGTGATGACTTCAGTAGGGTGCTTTAACATATTGAACAAAGCTACTTAACTGAAACAATAAAACCTGGGCCACGTTAAAGGATATCTTGAAGGGGTTTTCTATGTGTTTTTCTTCAGAAGTTGTAAACAAACCACATACTGAATATTGCTTTTTGCATGTAATGGAAGGCTGTGAGTTGTCCCATTGGTTTCAGTAGAACGAGATCGATTCATAAGGGCTGGCTTTTCATGCAGGCACCACTGTTATTATTCTTTATTAATTTGTACAGCATCCAAACAGGCACTTTGCAGACAGACACAGTAAGGTTTTTTCCCTGAGGAGAATAAGAGTGTAATTAATTCTAGCAGTAATTTTAACAGGCCATTTCAAGCACTTAAAATTAAATACATGTTGTTTCTAGAATCACATGTAGAGGAGAGGTAGGTACCACTCCTGCAAAGCTGTGGCATCTCCCTTGCAAAGCCCAAACTCATTCCTTCCCGTGTCTGCATCTTGCGTACTCTGTGGTCTGTTGACCCTTTCCATTTGGGCTTTGACATGTAGGAAGGAAGAAGTCCTGGAGCTGTACAGCTGCAGTTGTGCACACCAAAATGCCCCACTAGGAAATACACAGGAGTTACAAGCTCAGGGTGGAATTGTTCCCTCCTGGTGCTTGTCTTGACTGAGAAGCAGCTGTTGTGTGTGTCCTGTACTCACAGGTGGTCTCCATCCTCAGCAAAGGATAGGAGAAACCTGCCTTATTCTACATCTGGACAGCAGAACACCACAATTTCATAAATATTTTGAATGTTTTCCAGTAAGACTTAGTGGACTATTACTGTCATCTAAGAGTTACTTTTAATAGTGCCATGGTTTTGATTTTGATCTGTTCAGGACAAATTCAGTACTGGAATAAGCAAGAGCAGCTCCAAGGCAAACCTTAGGATCAAATATGAAGTAAGGCCCTAAACATACACATTTGATCTCATTTGGCAGTGGGATGGGTGCTGGTATGTGAGAAGAGGGCATGACTCAGCTTTTGCACCTTTTTTTGGCTTCGTTGTAATTCGCTTGGTGTCTGTGCTTGTAGTTATATGCCCGTGTAAGGATTTACATCCTTTTAAGTGGATGGAGACTTGAGCCTAGAAAGTACCTTTTACAAGTCAGGGTTTTTTCACAGCTGATGCACCATTTATATCTTACTTGAATGAAGCAATGCTGAACACAGAATTAGAGAAGTGAAGACTTTGCTTGACCTGAAACTAGTTTAACTGACTTCTGTTTAGTGAGTCTTTACATTCTTCCAATTAAAAAAGTAACATTACAATCTGCATTAAAATTACAAGTAGTAATCATAATTATGATATCCAGATTTTATGTAGCATTTGTATTTCTTATTAGTGGTAGTTTCCAGCTATGATGGTAATGTGTGAAATAATTTCCATGGGCTCATGTTCTTGCTATGAAAATATGAGTTCAACCCATAGTCTTTAGTGAAGACTTTGTTATAAAGAATCTTTACAAAAAAAATGGTCACTTGGGGCACAATTACTAATAATTACAGAATCCTTCATCACTGCTTTTGATCTTTTGCATGCATGGATCTAAACCCCTAATATTCACATTGCTGACAGTACAGCACAGTTCAACAATAGCTTTGATGCCAATAAGAACAAAAGGGCTTTTAAAAAATATTCAATTCAGCAATTACTGTCACAGCTCTACTCCTTGAATGCAACTGTGTGTGTTCTTTGCAGTTAATGAATTCATACTACCTTTTAAAATTTACATTACTTTTTCCAGCTCTTATAGATTTTAGATGCGAATTGTATCAATAGTGATATTCATCATCATTAGGTGTTTGCTCTGTGAGCGTGTGTTGCTCCGTGTGCAATGTGTACGATTACTTTTGAAACATGGACAAGATAACGGTCAGGCCATTTCATGCCTTAGGCAGGGGATATCTGCCAAGCGTATATTGTACTCTACCAGTAGGTCTTCAATCTTTTGCATCCCCATGAAATTAATTTTTCCTGGGGCTTTAGATAATTTGTCTTGCCTAATGAAAGTACAGTCATTTCACAAACGACAGACAGAATGATTCTGGAAACTTGTTTTATAGAAAATACATGCCTTCTTTTTAAATGGGAAATGCCAATTTGTTCAATAAGAATAGTTTTTGATTTAATTTTCTTAAGAATTATGAAAAGAAAACATAGGATGGGACAAACACAGGTGATTATGCTAAGGCAAAGGTATTTAGAATAGGACTGGAATGCTGTTGTATTAATGGTAGGAGTCTGAGGAATGCCTAAGAAGAGATCCTACCATTGAATCATGAGGTTCAGACAGGACCCCCTTGCTTTCTAAACTCCTTCTCCGAGAGGAGTCTAGGTGCAGCTAAGTCCAGTCTTAGCCTCAGACTTGTTCAACGGTTTATTTTCTAAGAGTTGTAGAAGTAACCACTCATCAGAGTATTTGATGTTAGTAACTAATTTGGCAGATGCCCAGGCTGGTCACATTCAATGAGAACAATCACGGCTAGATTAATGAACAGTGCAATTTATTAAAGCAACAGATACACAGGTTCTTTGGATTACCGGTGATGAGATTCCTGGTTACAAGACACACATAAATACCAAAGATATGAGTACACTGCTAGGCTACAAGTATGCTAAAAAAATATGAAGCGACTCCAGTGTGAAGCAAAGCAACTCTAATACGTTAGGGATTTAAAGTGACTCTGTAGAAGTTTCCAATCTTACCCAAAGGCATCCCAGTGGTGGGGGAAGAGAGGCTCAGCCCATCAACTGGTCCCAGAAGTCAGAGTGGTACATGACGGTATCTTCCCTAACCCCTCTTTCTCTTCACACATTTTATACTATTTTTTATCTTTCAGGTGGAGCTTGGGTGACTCTAGTCATACATACCTTTATTATGATTGGTGTAGAATTTCCTCGCTTTGCTTTTAAAAGTGTAGAGTACAAGAAATTCAAAGTGCATGCCCAGTGAGGGGTGGTCGCACCTTAGAGGCGGGTAACTTTTGGGATGGAGGTGTGTTTTGGTATTATAATTATATTATAATGAGCAAAGTTCACCAAAAGGAGAGCATTTTGTCAAAAGTATGATGGACTGTTGGAGCAGGGTGGCAAATACGCAGTGTACGAGCTCCATGGTATCTCGAGTTCCCATTTATCACAGAGCCTGGCCGCGATGCCTCCACACCGCTCCACCCTCCGGACAACTCCTCTTAGAGTCAGTATGCCAAGTTTTCCTGGCATTGCCGACATCTAAGGTTACTAGGGAACTTCCGTGGAATGGATTCCTCACATATCAGCTGCACTCCACCCTGACAGCTTCTCCAATGCTGTACCTTTTCTGAAAACATAAGTTTAATTTCTAAGTCACCTCCAGCAATTACTCCACAAATGCAAAACATATCCATGAAATGTATAAGACATATATGACTCATGTCATACGTATTTCATATCTCATACAGATCATGTGAAGTGAAATATAGCCAACATCGTTCACTCAGTTGTAAGCTAGAACCTATAATTTTTTGACACTTTAGACTGTGCAGTCTTTGGGACAAGGGACCATCCCACCATTCAGTATCTCAGCAGCATCTCAGAGCGCTCCTAGCTCTGTTAGAGGTTGCTGCTGCCTTGTGCCCAGTTGCTGAAAGGTCTTCAGTCACATGGAGAAGGGTCACACTGCATCATACTGCAGCAATATAGCCATTGCCCACTCCACCATGAGACAGGAGATGTGTGGTCCTGTGTCCTGTGACCAGGGATGCCCAAAGAGCTGGGTCACGGCTGGTGCGTGTGCCATCTAGCAGGGCTTTTCTGAGCATGGTGCTGCGTTCGATCACTTCTCTCTTGCAGTAGCCCAATGTTGAGGCCTCTTTCCATCTTTATGCTCACCTGTGCCTCCTGCATCTATCTGGTAGATGCCAGGGAAAAATAACTAGCTCTGCCCAGCTCTGGGGCCAAGCAATAGATGAGAAGCTGTTATACTATGACTCTTCAGCCTGGAAAAGTCAGCATAGGTGGGATATGCTAAACAACTATGAAATCCTGGATACGGGGAAGGTGGATAAGGGCTAAAGACTGACCGTTTCGTCCTGGGCAAGGATGAACATCTGTCAGTTGGAGCCACTTGGGAGACAGGTTCAAAAGTAACAGAGGAAGGCAGTTTTCTATGTAACAGGCAATGAACCCATGGGACTCCCTGCCAACAGATGTTATGAACGTAAAAGTTGAAGGAGAGACTAGGCAAGAACTTGGAACAAGATTTACAAAGGTTTATTAAACAGACAAAGCACAGGAGGCTTAGAAAATCCGCTTGGCTGAAAATAGTCAGAGGCTGAGATAGTATGGAAATACTGTAAACATTTGCCCACTTCTTATTTTTCACTGGGCATGGGTTTATGGCCACTGCTGGAGGCTGGAACTAGGCTAGGTAGACCCTTTGTTTGAACCAAAACGTCCACTCATAAATCCTCATGTAAACCACAGCGCTGGGGTAGAAGGCAATCATGTTTATCCCCTGCACAAAGGCAGCAGTCTCTTAATGCCAGTCCTGGAAAGATGACACGATTGGAAATCAGCTAAAGTTATGCATGTCTGGGGCCTTCAGGAACAGGCCCTGAGTTCCGTCTGGCTTGGCTGTTCTTTCTTATCCTTTTAAAGCCTTGAAGTCATTTATTTCCAGAGGATTTTGAATGCTTGCTATGGCAGGCTGGAAGTTTGCCACTGTTGTTCTGCATCTGTGTCTCTGGGGATTTGCTGAATGTTTTGGTTGAGTCAATTCCACTTTAAATACACTTCCAACTTTAAATGGTGATCCCAGCAGCAGATTCAATCAGCAACAACATAAACAAATAGCTCCCTTTCCTCTGTGCCTGGACTCCTGTGCCACGACTCCCGCATGAAGTGGCTGTGGAGTTTCAATGACCTGGCTTATCTCCTTCTGTCAACTTAAACAAGGAAAAACTCCTTAATAAATCATGTAATTACAAGTTACACAGAGATAGGAGCCTGAAACCTGCTGGATTAGGGATTTCTACTTATCAGCTGCTTCCCTTGAAGCAAAAAAATTATGCCTGGCATCCCCCCTGCTCCCCTGTCTTGTCTTTTGTCATTCCCGTCCCTGGATGGCTGTACAGTAGACTTGTGGGCTTCCTTCCACAATGATCAGCACAGGTTTTCACTCTCAAATGAATCAACTTTTTATCACGTAGCATTTCTGCTGCTGGGCTAACCACTTTGCTTCTGTCTGGAAATGACTTGAAGAAAAGCTGGGATACTCAAAAGCCTGCCTGTATCCCCAGCTATACCAGCTGGTTTAATAAAAAATTTTGTTTCTTCCTGCATACTTTGCCTTTCTGATATCCTTCAATGGTCTCTACTATAGCAGAACTATGTTGAGAAGTGGCCAGTGCAGCAGGAAGGCTATCAGTGGCTTATTAAAAACACTTCCATAAACTATTTCGATCTTAAAATGAGTTCCTATTTTTATGAACTTTGCTTCATTTGAAAAATAATTTTCAGTGGCCCTTACAGTAAGATAGTAAGATAGGTTTGTACATTTTCCATTTTCCTTCTTGCACAGAATGCTGATAGTCTTTTCAAAGAAAATAATTTGAGATCATAATATACCTCATACTTTCTGAGAAAACGCGTCTAGGAGCAATGATGATTACAGACAAGGCAATACCTACATACTTATTGCTTTTATTTAAGATACATATTTTAGACCTGACCCTCTGTGATTTGCAGAAGGGAGCTCTGACTTTGCAGGGAGGCAGGGCCACATCCTGCCTTGATGATGGAGTAGAAGTGTGGGACTGGGTGCTGCCACAGGATCTGCAAGGCGATGTGGAGTCAGTGCAGCCCTGAGTGAGACCCCCAGTACAGAACAGCCTGGTGAGAGGCTTCCTGGGCTGTGAAGACATGAGACCTCCTTTCCTTTCTTCATCCTGCTAATATGCTAGTATGTAATATCCGACTGCTTTTGCTGCGCTCATCACCACACTGAGTGCCTACAGGAATTATGCTTGTCTTTTTTTTCCCACAAACTCAGCAAAGAGTAGATTAATGGCACTTTCTGTTCCTCCTACTTTTCCTCCTACTCATTCATTTGCTTCGGGCAACAATAAACTCAGCAATTATAGCAGCAGTAGCAGCAGCCGCCAGCTTCCAAACAATGAATTCGGCCAAGAAGAAAGGCATTCTTCAAACGTGTACCATACTGCCCAGCCCACAGTCAGAACAAAGTCTGCACCTCCCAACAGTGAGGAAGGCAAATGTGCTAAAACAGAGGCTTGCAAACACTCTTCTCTTCCTCCCTTGCCAAGGGTAAACACTGAACTGGTTTGCAAACCTAGCTGAGGACAAGGAACTGTTTTCCCCGATGTGTTTAAAAAAAGAGCTTCACCTTCCTTTGCCTGGGACAGCACCTCCACATGGGTAAATCTCCAGCATATTCCGTTTTGAAGCAGAAGTCCTGGAAAAAGTTACCAAGCAATGAGGACATGGGGACATAGAGTGACTCTGGGGGGATCTCTACCTGCCCATACAGGGGGCCTTATATTTTATATTTCACTGAGGGAAGCATTGCTCTTGTTAATGTTTTGTTAGCTACAACAGGGGGGGATGCTTCAGGAGGTGATACATCATACTAAGCCAAAGCTTTTTTATTTGCCTGAGTAAATTAGGGGTTTCACTGGCTTATCTTTTATTACAATGTACATACTCTTTGAATGGTTATTACCCTTCTCAGGTGAATCAATGTCAGAAGACGTCAAAATTGAGATCTGCAATAAGTATAGGCAATGATGAACATGGAACAAAGTCTGCTGGATCTCACCATTAGGGGCAAGAGGATCTGCCATGGCCATCTTTTACAAAGCTAAGGGGAAAGGGAAGTTTTCCTTTCATAATAAATTATAGGACCTGCCAAGATTTATAAGGCCAGATTCTGGCCTCTGTTGACTTCAGTGGCAGCACTTCACATGCATCTAAGGACGGAGCATAGTCCATCTTTCAATGAGTCCTCCTTCCCTGTCTGTTGACAGGCAGTGTTTTGAATTTAAAGTGAAGTTGCAAAGCCAGAGTGAAGTCCTTAATGAACATTTCTTCTCGTTCTTGTTTCCCTTAGTCAGGGCCAAACCGAATAAATATCACTCACACTAAAAATTTATATATTTTTGCCTCCTGAGTGGGAACTTGTGGGACCCTTTGCTCTGATAGTCACTCCTGCGTCTGAGTCAGAGTTTGAGTTTCTTGACCAGCAGGTCTGTTAATTTACTATTGCTTTTTCTGAAGGACTAGTTTGGGGAATCCCTGTTGGCACTCATTAACAGAGATTGCCCTGTGGACTGTAGTTCTTTTGTGTCTGCAAAAATGCCTCAGGACAGATGAGAGGTGTGCCTTCTGCAGTAAAATATAATTAAATAAAATAGTACTGCCAATTCAGAAAGCCAGTGAGGCCTTTGACCTTTAGAATAAGCACTGCCAAAAATAAAATAAAGTGTCAGAGTGTTGTAAGAATTAAGTGTATTATTGAGTCTAGTGGGAGGAAAGCCAGTGTCTTAAATGAAGGGCACTGGAGTCTCTTGCTGATTGCAAATGACACTGCAATGCAAATTGTGAGCCGATGTTTCAAGCTATTCTGTTAGCTTCTCCCCACTCCAGGGATCTCTCTGTGCTCACTTGATCAAGAGAAGGAATCAAGTTCCCCAGAGATGCAGAGGGGCCCAAAGAGCCAAGTAAGATGCCTGCCCACAGACTCCTGAACAGCTGAAATCTGTTGAGCAACAGAAACAGAGAAAATCCTGAGGAATCTATTACTTGATGAGCATAGGGCATTGCTTTTTAAGGCAACCCTCTGTAGGCTATGGGGGAAAGCAGAATAATAATTGGAAAGGGAGTATATCAGGGCATTTTTTCTGTCTTAACATTCCACTCCTGCCTCTCAGAAGACTTTGGAGGTGGTGCAATGCCTCTGCTCCATTCCTTGTATAGACCAGATGAAGGATTTGTTATTGTAAGAGCATGGACAAATTTCAGCCCCTGTCTAACTCCACGTAGTACATGGTGAGGATCAGCTATCATTCTCTGTGTTTATTCCAGGCCATGAAATGCAACATTAGCTGATGTATGCTCCCTGGCCATCCTAAGGCTGGTAGCTGATGTTCCAAGAGTACACAAAGAACAAAATAGGATGTAAATCCCCCCCTTCTTCATAAACAGATGTAGGAAGTACTGTAACTTCTGTAGGAAAGGAATTTTCATTTCAGCCATGTGTGACAGAAGGTCTGTTAAATAGCCAACATGCTTAGAGCTTTAGAAAGGAGTGTAGCATGATCTCTGTGGACAATTATATTACACTTTAAACAAATGAATTACCAGCAGAATAGGAGGGAGAATATACCTGAGGCCAAATGTCTCCATAAACCATTGTAATAACAAGGAGACTGATTCTCCCTGTCTCCCATTTGGGCTCTCTGCAGCTGCCCATTCTGCATTGCAGTGCTCATTATAAGCAGAAGAGAGACCCTGAATTTTACTTTTAAACCACCAGCAACCATTTTGCTATAATGCTGAGCCATTTATATTTTCTAAGCCTTTCCCCATAGATATGAGAACAATAATGTGAAGAATAAAAAGAGCCATTGCAGTGACTCTTCTTTGAGGTGGGTGAGTATTAACAGCCCGTTTGCCCCAAGAGCTCAATCCCAGCTGGAAATAAGGGGCTCAGTAGTTGGATAGTCTTCTGATTTGCACAAGGCCATAGGGCAAAGGCAGAGGCAGGAGCTGAGATCAGGAATTCATGGCTCTCCAGACAGACCTCCTTCCACCCTGACCTTGAAAATTTAGAATTCCAAATTCCTCTCCTTATATGCATTATTTAATAAAGAAGAACCTTTTCTTAAATATTCAAGAAGCCAGACACCTCTCATTTCTTCTCTCTATTCTACTGTCTGTGTGAGTCTCACTCAAGAGCTAAGCCTATTTAAGTTTCCTATAATGATGCATATTGTAAAAGTTTATTACAACAGAATTTAATGTCTGGGAAGCAGAAGTCTGCAGGCTGAAGCATTATATCAAAGGTAACCTTTTAATAGAAAATTTTGCAGACATGGTGAATTTAATCCGACTCGACTATTTTACTCTTCATGGTGTCTTTCTCATATCTCTCTGAGGCGGGGAGAAAACAGGCCTGATTTCCCCCCTGCCTTGCATAATTATTTATCCTTCTGCAAAGTGGATATCAAGCTCTTCCAAATCCCAACGGCAGCATTTTCCATGCAATTGGCAGAGGAGCTGAGAAGTCCAGAGGGATCAAGCAACAGAGAACTAGATGCTAGGGCCCAGCCTCATCCCTCCCAGCTTTAGGCACCTATGAAGCTGAACTTTTGCATATGGTTGCCATAGGTGTCCTCTGTAGTCAGTGGTAAGAAATAGGCCACCTGCAATGGGAAATTCTCATCTAAAATGTGGTGAATCAATTTTTGCAGGTAACTGCCTAGCCCTGGTCTAAAAAGCTCCATTCAGTTACTTTAACACAGGTATTTAGCATAATTTGAGATGCCCAAAGGAATCTTACCTGGATTTGAGCTGCCACTCTGGAATTGCATGGGTTTCCCATAGATCTTTTCTCATACATTCCAGGCCTGTGCACCAGATGCTTTTGTTTAGACAACTGACTCAAGCTGTAATTAACTGGACTCCCAGATTCTGGGTGGGTAAACTGAGATGAGGGAATAATGAAGTTTGTTGTAGGCAGTCTGAGTATAGCCTTCTGTTCTTATGTGGAGGAAGAGCAACTGATTTCTGTCACCATAGGCTAACCCATTTAGCTAATAAGAGCACTTTAGACATCTCTTGGATGCTCTCATTGAATTAGATGTGAGCTCAGAGGAGAGCAAGCACAAAGGCTCAAGTGAGATCTTCAAAAATACGTTGTGGATTTCCCTTGCGTTGCCTTGCCTTGCCTTCCCTTCCCTTCCCTTGCCAGGTGCTTGGGATACAAGCCCAAGCATAGGAAAAAGGGTTGCCTGGAATCCAGGATTTCTTGCTTTTCTAATGTGTTCCTGGATATCCCCTCTCAAGTCTTCACACAGCTCCGTATCTCAGCTTCCTTTTCCTGGAGGTCATGACACTGACATCCCTTCTCAGGAGCTTTGACAGGTTATGGAAAAGACTGTGTCATCATTTGATTTTGGGGTGGACATGTAATCTCTCGTACCCTGAAGAGGCAGTGTGTTAACCATATTGGGATATTGTGTGGAAGAAGCAGATCCTGTATGTACTTTCCCAGCTTCAGGATGGTGCTGTGGATGCATGATCTTCTCCTCTAGCAAGAAAATACTGCCTTCTGTTACTCAGAGAAATGAATCACAGCATCTGACTGTAAGTAAAACCAGAAAATAAACACTGAAATTCTCTGAGATATGATTGTTACCGATCCCCATTGCAGTTGTCATAAAGCTTGATCTAGCATATATAATAATCTGACATTGATCTAGTGAAGTCCTAGCCCATCTTGAATACGAATTTTATTTTCTCTGTTGCTTCTACTGTGGTTCAATCCTTTACTACTTCTGTCTCCCTCTGATTACCTAGGAAACCTATTGTGTTCCTTCCATTACTCAGAAATTCTTCCAACAGAGCTGTCATGATCTATAGTGCACATCCTGAGCTCCAGGTGACAAATCACCTAGAGAGTGAGCCCAAGATTTCCCATGGCCAAGTGAATGCAAATTATCTAGTCCTAGAGCAATCAGTTCTTCTGTCAAAAAGGACATTGACCCCCACCACTGTTGGGAGTACTCACTATATTAATGTAGAGCCAAGCTCAGTTTCCACACAGCATTTGACCTTGCCTCCTTATGGAGATGTATTTAACGTTCTGTAGGAATGAAGCTAACACCCTCACATGGTGTCTAATAGGGTTCTACAAAAATTATTCTAAAATTGGCAGGCTATTTTAGGGAATGGAAATACCGTTTTTAAAATCAGTTTGAATCATTTTGCATCATGCTATGAGACTTACATCAATCTCAGTGCGGGGAGATTATTAAAAAATCCCCAGGAAAATGTTGTTGTTTTCTATTGCATTTTCTAGATGTTTCTGGTAATATGTTTAGGAGGTGAATTGCAGCAGCACTGTGTAGGTTTCATTAGTCTAGGTCCCTGGTGGATTTTTTTTCTAAGTGAAATCCCCTGCTTAGTCCTTTAAAACCTAAGTAATGTTCTCTGGACTCTTGGTTCCCTTGGTGTGTTGGTGGTAGGTAGTCTTCACAGCTAATTCTCCTTTAAGTTGAAAGGCGGCCATTTCCAGCCTAAAGGGCATCTCCTATGTGTATGTTTAATTTAGTTTAACGACAACAATTTCAATGATCAGTTTCAGATACTTGTATTAATGTTCTGAATTGCTTCCTGTGAGTAGGAATCTTGCCCTCATATGGAATTACCTAGATTTGATCCCAGCAAAAGTCTGCACAAAGCCTTGTTCAGACTTAGTGGCATGCATCTTTGTAGTACGAAGATAAAAAAAGGACTGGATCAGTATAAATAGCTGAAGAGAAAGAAATTAGTAGGAGGCATACACCGGTAAAGTATACAGCAGCATAAGCGTAGTGTGCATGCACATGTGTTCCGGGTTTGCACAGCACCCTACCTCAAATTCCTAGGTGCTACTAACGTAAATAATTGATCTCAGCATTGTGATGGAGGCTATGAAGGACATCTAATGAAGCTTTCCCAGGGGATGACTCATTTGTCAAAAAAGATATAAAAAGTATCACATTGTTATAGGGAACTCATTACACAGGATGATAGGCAATGGATTGATAGCCGCCTCCTATGGTGCAGTAATCTTTTGTCTTTATGATATATAGGCATGCCATTATCAGAGGCTCTTGTAACAGGGGTGATACGCAGCAAGCGAATGGGGCTCAACAGAGCTACTGAAAAGCTTCATTTGATGTGCAGATGAAAAGCTCTCTTCAATAGGGTACACATGTCCCAAATGTGTGTACATGAAACTCCACTTAATTTCTGCCAGAGCCTGTGAAGAACACAGTGTATCAGATAAGGACTGGGCCTGCTTGAGGGACTGTCTATCTTAATGTCATAGCAGGGGTAAATTGAGTTTTCAGTCTGGAAAAGCTTTTCATTCAAAGCAAACAGCTTGACATGTGCTGTAGGCCTGATTAGGGAATGAACTCATGAACCAAAGGTTGAAAATTGTCATACCTAGCCAGAATGAGCAGGAAGAAGCTTTCAGGCATATCCTAAATGCCTGTATCCTCGAAAACAAAGCTTTAAGCGAAAACTCCAAACGAGTTGGAGTAAAAAACTGCCTGGGTAAAAAACTGGCTGGATGGCTGAGCTCAGAGAGTTGTGGTGAACAGAGCTAAATCCAGTTGGTGGCTGGTCACAAGTGGTGTTCCCCAGGGCTCAGTGTTGGGGCCAGTCTTGTTTAATATCTTTATCAGTGATCTGGATGAGGGGATCGAGTGCACCCTCAGTAAGTTTGCAGACGACACCAAGTTGGGCGGGAGTGTTGATCTGCTCGAGGGTAGGAAGGCTCTGCAGAGGGACCTGGACAGGCTGGATTGATGGGCTGAGGCCAAATGTGTGAGGCTTAACAAGGCCAGGTGCCGGGTCCTACACTTGGGTCACAACAACCCCATGCAACGCTACAGGCTTGGGGAGGAGTGGCTGGAGAGCTGCCTGGCGGTGAAGAACCTGGGGTTGCTGGTTGACAGCCGGCTGAACATGAGCCAGCAGTGTGCCCAGGTGGCCAAGAAGGCCAACAGCATCCTGGCTTGTATGAAGAATAGTGTGGCCAGCAGGAGCAGGGAGGTGATCGTGCCCCTGTACTCGGCACTGGTGAGGCCTCACCTTGAATATTGTATTCGGTTTTGGGCCCCTCAGTACAAGAAGGACATTGAGGTGCTGGAGTGTGTCCAGAGAAGGGCAACGAAGTTGGTGAAGGGTTTGGAGAGCAGGTCTTCTGAGGAGCAGCTGAGGGAACTGGTGTTGTTTATCCTGGAGAAGAGGAGGCTGAGGGGAGACCTTTGCTCTCTACAACTACGTGAAAGGAGGTTGTAGTGCGGTGGGTGTTGGTCTCTCCTCCCCGTTCACTAGTGATAGAATGAGAGGAAATGGCCTCAAGTTGTACCAGGGGAGGTTTAGATTGGATATTAGGCAAAATTTCTTTACTGAAAGAGTTGTCAGACATTGGAAGAGGCTGCCCAGAGACGTGGTGGAGTCACCATCCCTGGGGGATTTAAAAGATGTGTAGATGTGGCACTTCAGGGCATGGCTTAGGAGACATGGTAGTGTTGGGTTGATGGTTGGACCTGATGATCCTAGAGGTCTTTTCCAACCTTAATGATTCTATGATTCTTTGATTCTATGAAATATTTCTTGATAATCTTTTCTTTCCAAGGGTGCATTAAAAATATCTTTGCACTTGCCCAGCTTTGTGGAGGAAAGAGAAGGAAGTGAGATCATATCCGACTAAAAGAAAGGCAAATATCCTATGTGCCTATTTCTTGCCAAATGGTAAAACTCAGAGAAGCTGCTACTATTTTCAAAGAGGCTTTGTACCTGCCAAAGACCCACTCAGAAAATTCTAAAACTAAGTCAGAGTGACAGATCTTGTTTCCAGCAAAGAGCATAACACTTAAGATGATAAATTTAGAACTCCAGTATAACATAAACAGGTCTAAGTGAAGTGGTTTAGCACAGTGGCAAGGATCAGATGATGCCATTAGAAGGAATAGCTGTACATGAAACCAGAATAATTCAGATTATGCAGTTTGATTCTGTTTAAACCTGAGAAAAGACAAACAAACTTTGTTTAATTTTAACTGAGCTACTTGGGAAATAAAGGGCTACTCATTCTGAATGGAAGTGAAGAAATTTGGCCCTACAAATAAAACTAATCTTTCTCTCCTGAATACAGGAACTAAAAGAATCTGTTCTTGAAAACATCTCTCTTTCTGTACTCAGAGGCTATGTTAAATAATTTCCTAGTGGTAGGCAGATCAAATTCCGGCTATGTTAAAGGGTACTTGAAACAGTGGAAACATTTGAAGTGAAATATTTAAAGCTAGATCCAGGAGGGTCAGGACTAATTGGTGAATTATCAAAGGCCCAAAGGCAACCTGCATATAAATGCTCGATTTTGCACTTTAGTTTGTCATCATCATAAAAATTGATTCTTCCGTGCTGTGTGACTAATATTTATAGGCAAGACTTACTGGTGGAACGGAGGTTATAACAAAAGCTTTTGTCTGCCCAGGTAAGATAAGGCTCAGGCACAAATTTACAGTGCTCTCACTACTCTGTACTAACTCTTTACACAGTTTCTTTACTGGTGGGATGTATTGCACATATAAAAGTACATATCTTGCTTAAGCTGACTGGTTTAGATGGCCAACGAGGAGAAATGGGTACCTCCATGATAGGAGAGAGAAGATAATTGCCCTGTGATGTTACACACCTTCCCTACATAAGAGGGGTTACAAAGGCAAAACCTTTTGCTAGCTAGGTGTAGGAGAAATGAATTTCACCTTCTGGACAAGGTAGGTACTTCTCCACTACATGTAAGAAAACTATTTCACACCGAAGCATTTTCAGACATGCCTAGTCTAGGGGCCACGTTTTGCTCATTGGAGGATTATTCTGGATTTGCACAGAAGAACTGAAAAGATATTTTTGTCCTACAATGGCCAAAGGTTACTTATTATAAAGATAAATTTTTAGCATCCACAGAGATATGGAAGATGCAGCCTGAAAATTAGAGAGTTACATTTGTATAAAAACCTCCAATAAAATAAAAGGTAAAATACAGATTAATTTACTAGGGTAGTGACAGAGAAAAGTATGTAAGTGATAAGAGGGAATAGAAGTGTGACATGCAGGAAGATGGCTTTTATTTTATGGATGCAGTCACCTAATGTGAATAAATCTGGCTTCCTAGGCAGGGGTCAGTCTTCATTTATCCCACCATCACAGAGGTGATGGAATGATTTCCCTGGGGAAGGCGTTGCAGATGACAGCAGAAAAACATGAAAAATCATTATAAAATGTGCAACCGCTGCACTATCTTACACTATGATTTAACCCATTCCTGTATACCCGACTGTAAGCCATGCTGCTTTGAAGTACTCTTGCTCTCTGTTTTCTCCTTAAGGATATAGACCAAGCAAGAAGCCAGTAGGTACAGTGGGCCAAATGACTTTCCTTTGAGACACATCTCACGGTTTTGTAGTAAGATGTGAAGATTATACAGAATCTTGACACTGCAGGGCAGACTGCCATTTATTTCATTAATTTCTTCTTCCTCTTTTTCTTTTTCTTCACCACTGCTGTGAGCACTGGTGGACAAAGCAGCACAGTGCAGAAAGGCCCCATTGTGCTCATTCTTCTGGAGACGTGTTAGTTCTCCAGTGAGTATTGGAGCTTGCTGTTTGAAAGTCAGGCTTCTCCATGGCATGCCGAGTGCTCTTATCCACTACCTCGAGTCAGCCGGAATGCAAAATATGCTTTTCGGGGGTTGCAAGAAGACTGTTTCAACACTGCAGGGTTTATGATTTAGCTCTCCAGTTAATGTTCTTTAGTGGTGGTTGCTGGGAAAATAATTATTTTCCATGTCAAATGCTGCTGCTCCATGCAAAGCTGATAGCACTTGTCACAAGAGACAGATTCAAAGCCTCTTGGATATGGCTTTTTTTTTACTGGACTACCTGGGCCTCTTAAGGACGAAGGTGCTGTGGTTTCATGTTCAGGTTTCAAGAGATTTGCTTTCCTCTATTACTACTCCTGTCTATTTCTTACCTGTCCTCATAATTATATCTAGCACTTGATAGAGATGGAAGAAGATGAGTGGCCAGATGTTGTAGTCTCCCTCATGCCTTGCTGGGCTATTTACAACCTCAGTCACATTTTAAGCCCCCTCAGGCACTTATTTTACCAGCAAAAATTGACCACTCCGCAGACAGTGTGGTGGGAATCTTGCCCCTGAGGTCTGTACGCTCGTGGGGTGATGCAGGAAAGTACAAGGCCCCTGTGACAGCCTTTGCAGACAGTGAGACCTTTGGGTACTTGCTGCCTCTTTCAGGGGCTGAGGTTGTCCCCACCAGGGGCCGTGCCCACTGGAGAGGTCTCTCGGATAAACATTTTCTTGCCTCGCCCCTTCTTCCCTGTACCCTCCATCTGGGGATGTGACCTCCTATGCAGCAGCGTGGGACTTGGTGAGAAGGTGGAGATGCATTTTTCAGGGGCACAGTTGGGGGGCAGGTCTGCTGAGCTGCCTTTTTAGGGTTGGATGGCGGTTGGACAGCTGAAAGCTCCATCTTGAAGGCTCCTGCCTTAAAAATGCTGCCATTGACTAGCACCGCCTTGCATTAAGGTCATGCCTGTACTCTCATGAGCATTACAGCTCCTGTACCCTAGTTTCCGAAGGTGCTGAGTGCGCTCAGGTTACCAATTCCTTCTCACAAGTCGGTAGGTCACGGGACATGTTTTCTCACACTTTTCCAGCCTGTGTTTGCCCCTGTCAGAAGATCTGAATCGTGATACGGCATTTGGGGAAATGCTATTTGCAGAGCAGAAGTGGAATATTTTGCTTGACTGAGACAGTCTTTGATCTTTTGTTCTGGGGTTTTAAGAGTCACACAGACAGTCTCTGGCAGATTGGTAGCCAGAGTCTTTTATAAGTAATCTTTAAAAGCCAAGTCACTTCGTCTACCTCAAGGTCTGAAGATTCCTCATTTATAAATTAGATAATTTTCTGGGAAGGGGATTCACATTTTAATCTGCATTTGAGCATCCACCTTGCGAATCCATTTAAGCAGCTTGAATTACTTGGCATGGCAGCAGAAATCCGAAGTGTGAGTTACCTTTCCTGAGCAAGATTTTCACTCGTGCAAATTTTGGTTTTGAGTACTGCCAGTGAAAAAGCAAACCAAAGAAGAAACGCAACCACCTAAACAGAGATTCCTCATTACACCTGGTTGGCTTTGTTTTTCAAATTGGGAATGAACCGCTGAATGAATGCACAGAAACGCTTCCATACTTGTAGCCACCTATTGTACAAAGCATATACTATAATTCATTTAGAAAAATTAAAATACTGGAGGGCCCCAGGCAGCCAATTAGACATTTTTCCCAGGTTCAGATGATGCCTCAAGAGGATCTATTTTTATACCTGCTGACAAATTATGCCTACACTTATTTTCTTCCTGAATATAATTCTTGGACAGTTAAGCACAGAGTAACTTTCCATTGCTTTGCTCTGATGTTTTGCTATTTCATGAGTTAAAATACTGTAATTCACAAAGAAATGGACCAATAAGACAGGTAGCCAGGTAGGTGTATTATTCTTCTGTAGTCAGATGCCTCATGAATCACTGCCCTTGTAAAAACTTTTAATTAACTTAATATGTTTCCTATCAGCAAGTCAAAGCAAACAACTGTTTCAGAGGGAGATACTGACTTTGTGGACCCCTCACAAACAGCAATATGCATATGGGAGAAGGAAGAATTTAGAGAAACTGCTTTAAGAAGCATTGTGTCACTTGAGCAGCCTCTTTCATGGCTCCCTTTCTACCTCCAGCTTCTGCTTCTGCAGCATTACTAATTTACCTTGACAACTGACACTTGTCCTGTTTCCAGCAACAAAATCTGTAGTGACACAGTGACTTAGCGTTTCTGCGTTTCCTGGGAGAGCAAAGGGAATTACGCTGTGCATTGCTGTCTGACCCTCATTATCTATTGCATCTGTTCTGGCTGGGTGCTGCAAGAAGTGCTAATTCCTATCTTGCCATCTGCCTGAAATTGTCATAGTCCTTCAAAGCCACAGACGCATTTTGCATCGTTCCATACAATTTATGCATTTAATTAGGATTCCGACAATCCCGTGTCCTGACTGTAGGGTAGCAGATAATGCAAGAGGGTATGCAGCCTCTCGCCTGCCCCATGGGTAGCTGGGTGGCAAGTCCTTCTGATGTCTCTTGGGTGAGAGGGAGGCTCTGGGTCCATGGCTCTGGGTACACGTGGGAGATGCTGTCCTGCTTGTGGAGGGGCACAGGTGGACAGCACATACAGGAGTCCTGAAGCCAGCCCATGCAACCTGGCAGCACAGCAACACCACCAGTCCTGTCCTACCACCTTTGTGCTTTGTTTAGTAAACTCAGGGAAGGGAACCTGCCCTTTTATCTCTGCTCTGGGAACATGGTCCCAGGGCTTAGGCTGGAGGGGAGGGTGAGAGGAGGAGGAGGAATCCCTCTGCTTCAAAATCCAACCTTAATTACTGCCTGTCTCCTGCACAGCTTCCACCCCCGCGGCTGGCACAGGTTTCAAACGAGGGCGATGGGTAAAGCCTCCAAAATTAAATCTACATTCATCTCCACCCTTGTGAACAAGAAACCCTGGTGAGAGCGGCTCCTGTGCTGATGGCAGCAGTGGGGCATGTGGGTGCTCAGCACAGGAGGCGAGCCGGCAGCCGTCTCTCCTCACCGCTGGCTGCTGCTGGTGCCCTTGGGAACTCACTGCTCCTAGGCTGGTGCTTTGGCTGGGGCACCGTGGAGAGACACCCACCAGCGGACAGAGGGTATTTTTATTTTAGATCACCCCAGGAGAATCTCCCCAAGCGCAGGACACCACCACATGGGGCTGAGCTGTCAGCAGCTCAGCCGGGTGCAGATGTGTTGCAGGGAGCCCTGATCTGCCTTAGTTTGTCCTGGGAGAAATCCCATTTATCCTCCCTCTTGCCAGCTCCCCCAGGTATGGGGATCTTGGTATGACTAGTATGACTTAAGAGCAGACGTACAGAGATGTTTGGGCAGAAAATATCTCCTTATCCTGCAACGAGAGTTTGCAGCTCAGGGATTTCCTGTATAGAGAGAGTGTTAACACGAAAGTTTATGACTTGTCAGCATCCTCCTTTGGCCCATCTGATGGAGTCCTGGGCTAGATGGACCTTTGATTTCTGTTATTGGGAAAAAAATAGCAATCTGTTCTTCACCTGGCATTTCCCAGCAAAGCAAATAATAGCTAATGAGCTCACTGCTGACATTAAATATTTAAGAAGGCATTTTTTAAAAATTACATAATTATATTTGTATATAATTATATATAAAAAATTATCATTATATTTCCTTCCAAAGGAAACAGAACCATGAAAGCAACTGCAAGCACTTTACATAGGAAGTTTTGAGAGAATAAATTTGTAGGCTGCAAATTTGTAGACAGGTTTTCATTGCTTTTATCAGTTTTATAGGAGCTTTGGCATGGGCAAATGCAAGCATGCACCTATGAGATTAGTGAGAAGTCCAATAATTAACAAATGCGCTAGGTCACACTTGCATAGCTGAATTACTACAATATAAGTTACAATTTATATTAAGCATATTGTATTACTGAATTAGGAAAAGATCAACAGACACACGAGGTCACCTGGTATTTTCCTCATGGGGAATAGCTGGGAGGCATCAGCCTGTGCTCCTCTGAAGGATGCAGGGATGAGAGATGCTCTCCATTGCGAGCAACTCCCTGCTGCTGAGACTGCCAGGTTTACTGTCGCAGGGACCGCTGTGCACGGAGAGACACACATGTAGCCCTCAGCGGGGTGTGATGATGAGGACAGCACCCTGCACAGCACAGCACAGCATGGCTGCTGCCGTTGCTTCTGCCCAACTGTCCAGCTGAACACCGGGAAGCTCTTCCTCCTTCCTTCCAGGAATAATTAAGATTTTTCCTACAGCAGGCTTGATGAGGAGGTGGGATTGCCACAGGCCATTTGGAAACATTTGCTAATGACCTCCTTGGTCCCAGTGCTGAATGCTAATTTACATTATGAATTTCACTTGACGGTAGTGCTTGCAGCCAGAAATGCTGACTCAAGATGCCATGAGGTGAAGACCTTGGAGCTAGCAGAGATATTTAGTAAATCTGCGCAGGCTGCACTAATCAGGAAAGGCAGGCTTAAAAATTCTGATTAGAAGTGACATCATCTAGCTTAATGTAATTTTTTAATGCTTTTAAGGATACCATCACACTGAAGGTTCCTATACTATCTGCATCTAAAACTTAAGCTGTTAAAAAACCCTTGCATATAATACCCAGATCTAATCTTACTCTGCCAACCAGCAAGTTTCCAGGAAAAGCAGTGAGAATCTGTAATTTAATAGCATTTAGTATAATGTGCAATTGATGCCAAGAGAAGAAAATGTAGAATTAGCTGTACTAACTTTGAAGGGCCTGAAACAAAGGGGGAATATGCATGAATAGCTGGAGATTCCTCAGATAATAGTAATGTCATAAATTTAGAATATTATAACATACTTTGTAAGGCGAAGTAATTTTATATTCTAAGTAGAGAACAAATATAAAGAGCTTTCCTAGAGTGTGCTGTAGATTAATGAATTTCAAATAGGAACATCAAAGTGAATCTAACAATAACTCTGCCACAAATAAAAAATATGATGGAAAGAAGTTAAAATACAAAGACAAAGGGCCAATTTTTTGCTCTCGTTATCCTGGTGTAAATCCAGCATAACTTTGTTGATCTCTTCTGTGACACTGGGTCTAGAGACTGGAGTGACAAAGAACAGAATTTGACTCACACTTACATTAAAAGTGGGGAGAGTATAGAGCTACTAGTGAAAAAAGCCCCAGGGTTTTTGGGAGATGAGAGATCTTGAAAGCAGGGAGAGGAAAGCCCTGGAGGAAATGCTTGAAGGGCAGAGCTGTCTTCTGCTGCGGTGTGGTGTTACCCTGGCTGTTGGATCCCTGTCCTGGCACGTGCTCATACGGAAAGCACAGAGGGAGTTGCTGCAGAAACCCAGCAGATCAAATGGGACCTGCAGGGAGGGACGACTCATGAAGGGGTTTTGGAAATGAATGGAGGTGGGGGAGAATTTAAAGCACTCTTACGAACACGGCTTCACTCTGAGAGAAAGCGAGAGGGAGGAAGAAGGGGGACACCCAAGGCAACCGGTCTCCTGGGTCCTCTACACGTCTGCTGCCCATGCCAGGGTGCAGAGCTGAACGTGGAGGGAGCTCGGGGTGGTAGCGTGGCAGCTGTGGTGGGCACCCTGCCTGGCCAGGGCAGCCCCGGGTCAGGTCACAAAGCTGCAGCCACGTGGTGGGCGAATGCAGTGACCTCCAAGCAGGGACTCGCATGTCGAGGGAAACAGAGTGGGGAGGTTATCAGACTCACTACAGTCAAGGTGCCTGCACATGTGTCCTGTTTCCAGCATCAGTTGCTTTGGACCAGCTGTATCTTTGCCCTGAGATGGCTGGGCCTCTGATCTTCCCCTGCCATAGGGCTGATTTGAGGGGGATCACTGGGTCACGTGCTGCCACCGCTGCCTCCAAGGCTCCTACCTCTCCCCAGGCAGTAGAAATGAAATGGAGGAGGGCTTGATAGGTGGCTTTTGAATCCTCAGGGTCATCAGTAATGCTTGAGACTCCTGAATATTTCAGCTGAAATGAATAAATATGCAGATGCGTCCATGCACTTACTGGGGCGACTTTAGCAAATGTGTGGAGATGGTAAGGCATTGAAGCCTGCACACAATGAACTAACTAAATATTTTTGCTGGAAGCTGTTCAATTGTTACAGTCAGGGAAAGCATGGTTAAGGTTGACACGTCCTCTCCCTTCTGTTAGCTTTATTCTCCCTTCTAGTGCCTCTGTCATAACAAGCATATATACACATACATAAAAAGAAGGCTGGATAATGATGGGACTTGGCATGACATGCTATTTGGGTTCTGCAGCAACCTACTGAAGTGCCACTTGACAGGTTGCTATTCAACCTGAAGGGATCAGGCAGTCAGCGTATCACATAGCAAAGACTGCTTAAAAATAGAGAGGACTTGTGTCAAACTTGGAGGAAGTATTGATTGAAGCCAGAAGAGGAGTTAGTGCTTCCTTCAGTGTTTCTAATCTGTCTAAATGACCTGCACAAAGAAACCAGCTGCAGACTTCTTACGTTTGCTCTTACCTGTAAGCGCAGAGCAGGCAGCAAAAAGAAATCAAAGGGATGTCAGATGTGAAACTGGGTCACTGTGCAGCAAATGGAATTTAATGTGAAAATAAAAAGAAAATGGTAGGTAAAAACATGAAATAAATGAAGCTAATGAGAACAGCTCACAAAGCAAGCCTTTGGAATAGCTGTTGCCTGGTTTACTAAAAGGACTGAACATTTGAGAAATCAGTTTCCAGGAAATAAATAAAATCTGAGAAACTGCCAAGATACCTGACCACAGCAGTGGGCTCTTTGGTGTGGGAGCATTGTTTTCGTCAGATGGGTTACGCTCAGGGAATGGAGGAGCAGGATGTGGCGCTTGCTCTGATTTCCTCAGATTTCCTCATTTTCAGCCATTGCTGCTGATCTTCTGAAGGTGTGAGAAAAACTGAATTTAGTCCTTCTCCTGGGGAGAGCTGCAGAAGCTTGTGTCCATTAGGGCAAGGGGAAAGGACCCTGGGAGGCCTTGGGAGAAACCCTGTTTTAAAGTCTATGGGGAATTTTAAAACATCTGTTTTTAAAGTTCTGGTAATATCCAGCGTAGTGCTTGGTCGAACAAAGAGCTCCTTGTTCAAAGCTGTTGGCTGCTCCAGGGGACCGGGAGCAGGAAACAGGGCAGGTCTTAAGAAGACGGATTTCCCTGGTACACTGTGGGAGGCTTAGGGATGCTGCACGTATGCCCTCATATGATTAGGCAGTTGCATGTCAAGAAGCTCCTTAGGATTTGACAAAGGAAAGTAGGAATGGAAAACTCAGGAAAATATTTTTAAATGGAAAATTGTGAAAACTTTCTCCTTATTTCCAGACCATAGATTTTAAATTCAGGAGTAACCTCAGGACACTTCTTCCAAGTGGGTGGGACGCTGCACGCCAACTTTCAGCATTAATGGGGAGGCTGAGCAGGGAACGCACCTGCGCATTCCTCTCCTTTAGTCGGGTGCCAAAGGATTTCTGGGTTGGGATGGAGTGTTGGGCCAGAGGGTGGCAAGGGTGGTAAAAGTAAGAATCTATATTACTTAAATTGGCGGTAGCTCCCAACAGGGATAGGTAAGGAGTAGGAGAGGTGGTGCATAATGGGTGTCTTCACAACAAAACTAGATATCTATGTATGTGCAAACAGAGTAAAAAGTATTTTCAGTTGGCTTTCCAAGCAAAAGCCATCAAGGTAGAAAGACACTGGTGTTATTCGGTAAATCATAAGCTGCCTTCCTGGAGGAAATAGAGCGTTAAATAGAAAAGCTAAGTGAATTTGATGAACCAAATGGCCTATGCTTGTTCCATCATTTTTTATTAATTGCACTGGGTGGCTCGCTCTGGGTCTTTGAGTGTATATCTGAATGCTCTGCTATGTCTCTGAACTGTCGCCTGGGCTCTGACTGCTGGAAGCCTATGGTGATGGTGACAAACTATCCTCCCCAGCTCTTCTCCGGTAGAGAAATTTAGAAGGAGAATAAGGATCACATGGATACAGACAGCCCCCAGAGTGATGTACAGATAGGGGCTCTAGGCGACACTGCAGCGTGAGGTTTGTTGCCCCTGAGGAACTGAGTGAGGCTGTTGGGGTGTAAGGCAGCCCCTCTGATAAACCACAGTGCCTGAAATTACTCTTCCCTGCTGGCTTTTTCCATATTGCTTCCTCCTGAGGGCAAGATGGCTTTCACACAGATTCTTACCTGTGCATGACAGTAAGTGGGATGGGGGACGTATAGCAAATGCCCTTCTGCAGCAAGCCTAAGCCCAGCACTTCCCTGCCTTTATTTAAGAAGGGACTTTCTGAAGACAATTAATTGTAGATGAATGAGTTTTTCTTTATGCCTTCAGCTTCTTTGTTGCTGTCACCTCAGATGCCACTGAGCCACCACAGTGATGACAGTTTGTCCTTTAGATAGATGATGTCAGTTGCCAATGCAGAGTATTGATTTCTGCTGATTGCTAATGAGTAGGTTGGACTGTAACTTTGCATGGAGAAATTGAGCTGATTCAGGCTATTGAAATTGTCATTTGGGCTGGTGGAAACTTCACAGCTAGCAATTATCTGTGTGCTGCTTCGGCAAAGGCGGTTCCCTAGGGAAAACTTCTCACTCTCACTTTCACTTGGTCTCCGAAGCAGGTTTTCAGGAGACTAGTGCCTCACCCTAGCCTAGGGCGGGGTATTCACGGGAGAGGATCGGGAAATGAAACAACATGACATATTCATATTCTTAAAGCAACTACTTCTGGACTGCTGAAGTTCATCTGCTTTCGAAGTAACATTAACCGTGGATAATGTAGTGCACCTCCAAGGGTAGGCAATCAGCCACCTCCTATCCCTGCTGGTTATGCAACTCCCTAACCTTATTTTCATGGATATTTTATCCGCATCAACTCTTAGCTTCAAGTCCCAGCTCCTGATCTGTACAGAATAGTTTCTGATGGGTCATGAAAAAACCTGTTCACACTTCGTTGGAATAGGAGTCAACTGCACCAAAAAAAAAAAAAAAAAAAAAGAAGAACAAAGACTGCTTAATGCAAGCAGGATGAAAAATCCTTCTAGATGAGTTCTAAGCAATGCATCCTCTGTCATCCCTTGAGATTTATTCAGCTGAGTTTTGATATTTTGATGTATCTCCTCTGCGCTTTCATATATTTTTCTCCTTGTCAGCAAGTCACATCTTCAGCAGTAGCAGATTCTTTGCAATTAACCAGCATTTTGAAGAGTCACAGTTCCCTTTCACCCCTCCTTCTCTCCCTCCAGTCTTCATCTGGTATTATTCTTGCGAAGTCAGTGGCAACTGGAGAACTAATCCTTTTAACCTCACTGTAGGATTTCTGAAATTAACCTTCTAGGAAGGAAACTTACTTCTCATTGCACATTGAAACTTCTGAATTACTCACTCCCCTTGAGCTATACTGCTTTGATATCCCCATGATGGATGCTGTACAAAACTTCAGACATGTTAACCAGATTAGTTAAAAATCATATTAGGATGTCAGTGTGGTCATATGGGATAAGGCTAGTGCTCCAGCTGGTCAGGTTCCACCTTCAGCTGCGACAAAGGAACTTTTCAATTAATTATCTGTGTAACTATCAAATCTTTCTCCTCTTCACGTTGATAACAAAAATGAAGGATGGCCTAGCACCATACTGATCTTTCAGGGCTCTTCTGAAGGGGTGGACAGCTTAAGAAAGGTGTCCTGTTTCACGTAGGTGTTTTTCCTCCCACCTATTCCTCCCACCTATGTTATTCTGTGCCTTGTATGAAAATTATTAGGTTGCGCAAGAAAGCTTGTTTGCTTTAATTTAGAATCATGTCAATTTTTTATAAAGGTCTTTATTTAAGCTCATTTTGTGGCTTGGTTAACTAAGCTTTAAGGAGGTCAGATGACTTTCCCAAGGGCACGCGGGGACCTAATGTGTCAGCTTGGACGAGATCTCCGGTCCCAGTGGGTGTAGGGGCATTATGGATGCTTCAGTCTGTGAAAGAGTACCTGAGCTACTCTCTCTGTGCTGAGAAGGCAGGGTCGCCTGTAGAAAAACTCTGTCTCAACATTCTGAAGCTTTGTGCTTTGTTGTATCCAAAGGTGAGAAACATTTACGAGTCACATGGCTCATAACATGGCAGATGTATAGCCAAGGGATGTGTAACCTCATGCTGGTGAGGTGGAGTCCTTGCGTGAAGTGTATTGCTGGGCTGATACCTCCCCTCTGCAGCCTGGTATCTGTGGCAGGCACAGAGGAATGCAAGGTGGCTTGTAAATAAATGATATTACTTGGGTGGTATGAAAGCTGGCTGGAAATGCTTTGTATTCTTTTCCTGGAGGCTCCTAGATGTGCAGAATAGCTGTTCAGGGTCCTTGTTGTTGTTGTTGTTGTTGTTGTTGTTGTTGTTGTTGTTGTTGCTGCAGGGCTTTAAGTTTGCTGATAACATATGTTAAGTGCGGCTTACAAGAAGATGCACCAAAGGGATTTGGCAGCGTGAAACTCTAATTAAGCCTCCACAGAATTTGGGCTTTTGGGGCATGTAAGTTAACACAGGGAAAACTTGGTGTGACTTTAATGGAAAAATACCTGCGGTGAACAAAGAAGAGCTTGTAATTAGTTCCTCAGGAACTACTGCATTCTCGAACTTCTTAGATTTATTTACGTATTTTGAAACCGTGTTTAACCAGGCGAGATGGCCTTCTCAGTCAGTGACAGCATTCAACATTCATGGGGGAAAAGCATTTGCTCTTGAACCTCTTCGGTACCTAAATGCCACTCCTCTTATATGAGAACAAAAGGGGACCTGGGTCATCGAATCCAGCCCTCCAATATCACAAGCAGCCGTACGGTGTGATGACACCAGCACCAAGGCAACTTGTTCTCTTAATGTCCCTGTAGCATTCATTGGTAGTATTGGTTCCTCAGCATGGCACAGAAGGGAAAAGGACCCAGCGTGCAGAGGGCTTGCTGGGGCAGGACAGCGGCTGGCCAGGACCCAGATGCATCCCTGCCACCCACTCCAACCCACTCTACCCTGCCAGGTAATGAAGGAGTCCGGGGAAGAGCCCTGGAACATGATAACTTCTCACAGCTGGAGGAGGAAAAAGGTTTAAACTGCTGAATCACACCAACTGCTGCAGTTTATGTGCAAGGGAGATGTGGGGAAAGTGCTTGCTCTTGCCATCAGATATGCAATCCATCTATTATTGAATTTTCCCTTAATAACCTATGATGAACTCATTTTTTTCTCTGCTTCTATAAGTAGCGTGGCAATAGGAAACTATCACAGATCTGATGTTAATACACAGATAAACAGCAAGCTGGTTAATCACAGCATTCAGATGGCTCTAAGCCTGCCTTGCTGCCTGGCAGAGATAAATTAGGGAATAAGAGTGATGTAAAACAATATTTTAAAACTATTAAAACCAATGCCCACATTTCAGAAGTTATTCTACCAGATACAGTGCTGATAAAAGGGGGAAGTTTATCTTCCATTCTTTGTATAGAATATGTATGTGTATGAATAATTGACACTGCTGGCAGTTTTTATATTAATGAAGCTACTGTTTATCAATAAAAGTGATTAATAGCTGCTTTGTACCTAAATTACATTAGGTCATTCAGTGCAGAGCATATAGCTCCTTTCTCTGTATCTCTGGGGAACCAGAAACCTCCTGGTCTCTGCACATCAGGAAAACTCCTGATGCAGCAGTTCAGGAGGATGCAGCATGCAGGGCTGCTGGGCCCCTGAACCTGCAGAAGAGGTTGCAGCAGACCTTGTGTCTCTGCAGCTCCACCATCAGTATCTTTGCAAACTTTCCTGCAAAGTTTTCTGGGACAAGCCTCTGTCTTTGTGGCCCCCAAATCTTGTGGTTACAGTGGCAGAATGAAATGCTGGAGCTTGTAGAGAGCTTCATGGAGTCTGAGTTGCTCTTTTCAAAGAAGACTAGTGCTACGTGACTGGTTTGGTCTCCTTCGAAGTCCCTGCACGACCCTTTGCAAACGGCATTGCACAGAGGGCTTTGTGACAAAGGTCACAAAATGAAACCCTTTTAATGACCCCATTATACACTGTCGTTGTCTGCATTAGTAAAGAAATCTTACAGGCAATCTTTGGTTTCTTTCAAAAGCAACCATGTTAAATGCTGATATTTAGGATGCGGAGGGTAACATTGCAATTGAGGATGAGGAAAAGGCTGAGGTGCCAAATGCCTTCTTTGCCTGTCTTTAACAGCATGACCAGTTATCCCCAGGGTATTTAGCCCCCTGAGCTGGAATGCAGGGATGGGGAGTGGAAGAAACCCCCATAATCCAGGAGGAAACAGTTTACAACCTGCTGAGCCACCTGGACACTCACAAGTCTATGGGGCCAGATGGGGTCCACCCGAGAGTACTGCGGGAGCTGGTAGAGAAGCTCGCCAAGACACTCTCCATCATTTACCAGCACCCCTGGTTAACAGGGGAGGTCCCAGATGACTGGAGGCTTGCAGATGTGACGCCAATCTACAAGAAGGGCCGGAAGGAGGATCTGGGGAACTACCGGCCAGTCAGCCTGACCTCGGTACTGGGGAAGGTTATGGAGCGGTTCATCTTGAGTGCACTCACCAAGCATGTGCAGGACAACCAGGGGATCAGGCCCAGTCAGCATGGCTTCGTGAAAGGCAGGTCTTGCCTGACCAACCCGATCTTTTTCTATGACAGTGTGGCCCGCCTAATGGATGAGGGAAAGGCTGTGGATGTTGTCTACCTGGACATTAGCAAAGCCTTTAATACTGTCTCCCACAGCATCCTCCTAGAGAAGCTGGTGGCTTGTGGCTTTGACGGTGTACTCTTTGCTGGGTAAAAACTGGCTGGATGGCCGAGCTCAGAGAGTTGTGGTGAACAGAGCTAAATCTAGTTGGTGGCTGGTCACAAGTGGTGTTCCCCAGGGCTCAGTGTTGGGGCCAGTCTTGTTTAATATCTTTATCAGTGATCTGGATGAGGGGATTGAGTGCACCCTCAGTAAGTTTGCAGATGACACCAAGTTGGGTGGGAGTGTTGATCTGCTCGAGGGTAGGAAGGCTCTGCAGAGAGACCTGGACAGGCTGGATTGATGGGCTGAGGCCAAATGTGTGAGGCTTAACAAGGCCAGGTGCCGGGTCCTGAACTTGGGTCACAACAACCCCATGCAACGCTACAGGCTTGGGGAGGAGTGGCTGGAGAGCTGCCTGGCGGTGAAGAACCTGGGGTTGCTGGTTGACAGCCGGCTGAACATGAGCCAGCAGTGTGCCCAGGTGGCCAAGAAGGCCAACAGCATCCTGGCTTGTATGAAGAATAGTGTGGCCAGCAGGAGCAGGGAGGTGATTGTGCCCCTGTACTCGGCACTGGTGAGGCCTCACCTTGAATATTGTATTCGGTTTTGGGCCCCTCAGTACAAGAAGGACATTGAGGTGCTGGAGTGTGTCCAGAGAAGGGCAACGAAGTTGGTGAAGGGTTTGGAGAGCAGGTCTTCTGAGGAGCAGCTGAGGGAACTGGTGTTGTTTATCCTGGAGAAGAGGAGGCTGAGGGGAGACCTTTGCTCTCTACAACTACGTGAAAGGAGGTTGTAGTGCGGTGGGTGTTGGTCTCTCCTCCCCGTTCACTAGTGATAGAATGAGAGGAAATGGCCTCAAGTTGTACCAGGGGAGGTTTAGATTGGATATTAGGCAAAATTTCTTTACTGAAAGAGTTGTCAGACATTGGAAGAGGCTGCCCAGAGACGTGGTGGAGTCACCATCCCTGGGGGATTTAAAAGATGTGTAGATGTGGCACTTCAGGGCATGGCTTAGGAGACATGGTAGTGTTGGGTTGATGGTTGGACCTGATGATCCTAGAGGTCTTTTCCAACCTTAATGATTCTATGATTCTATAAAAGGGTTCCTCACTGGGAGTTATTCAGCATTCAAGCCAGCACAAAACCTGTGTATCCTCAAAGTCTCACGCACACACCTAGTATTTACTTCCAAACGCATGACCAAGACCCACACAGACATCAGGTATTCCAGGTAGACATCAGACCATTCAAGGTTTTTAGTACATTTAGGCTTCAAGCTGGCCTTCTACGTAACATGAGTTGCCTTTGGAGTGTATGGGAATTCAAAGCATGGCACTGCGTATCTATATTAAATCATTTTCTTATCAGGGTGCTTGTAGAGAAGCTGTCATATCTCAGCATACTCAATTATTTACTTTCCTGATTTTCAAAGCATTTGCTCTGAAAAGGATTTTTTTGTTCCAGTGGAGTGGGTGGAAGACATTGTGGTCTAATCTCACTGGATGAAGGGACTTGCTTCTTCCTTAAGTAAGAATCAAAGGGTAGCTACTATTGAAAGAGCTTTGATGAGCTTTTGGACGATGCCGGGATGAATTAGCTTTTGCCTCTCACAGCATACGTCTTGTTATGCAGTTGTGAAGAGAACTGCATATCTGAAAGGGCTGCTAGCTTTGAAAGATGCAGTTCTGAGCAGGAGCTGGGGGCACTGGCAGAGTCACTTTTGCAATACTACCCTCCTGCCTTCTCGTCTCCATGGCTCGTCAGCCAGAAAGAAAAGCTGGTCCCAGTTCCAGACTTGTGTTAGCGGACTTGTATTTACTTCTGTACCTGACCGTGACATTGAGGTACCTTGTTTTGTTCCCTGAGGACTAAGATGCTCTGATGCACCTCAGGGCATTGCTGTGGGGAGAAGAGCATATGCAGAGCCATCTACAGTGGGAGAGGTGTCTTGGGACCTACAGTAGCTTGTTCTTTAATCCACACGCCAGGTAACCATCATAAACCCTGAGCTATTTTCTCAGTTTGGCAACCATCAGGCCTTTTTAACTGCAGCACTGAATAACAAAGCATTTAAAAATACCTAAGCATAAACTCATGACCTCTGAGAGTTTTTTCAAAGCAGTGCACTTACTACATTGCAGTTTTGGGAGACGGCCCAAAAATCACCCTGAGGAGAGACCAGAATAGCATCCTTAGAAATGCGTGTGAGTTGGAAGGGATTATAAGGATTAAAGAATGCTCATAGCACTCCTTAGGTAGGGGCTGACTTGCAAACCTGAACCAAACCCTGGTTTTTAAAGTGAGTAATTTTGAAAGCATAATGTTACCTTCCAAAGAGCATCCTTCCAGTGCTGTTGTTAATTAGTTGATAATCTTCTGTGCTTTTATGCTTGGGAACACCTCTCCAGGAGAGCCCAAACCACAGTCCTTGCTAGTTATAATAGCAGACGTGCCATTGATGTCATTTGGCTTTGGATCAGGCCCTAAATGCATACAATATCAAATTATGCAGCAACTTCGCAATTTCCATTGAACTCGGCAACAACAAAGCAGTCTCCCACTGTGCATTATGGAGAAAAGTGGGCTCCACAGAGAAGTAAGTGAGGAAAAACCTCCCAACAGCATTTGTGCATTTGTTGGCTGCTGCTGCTGCTACTTCCATTATCGGAAATGTTTCCTTAAAATTGCCATACTGCCAGTGTCGCCCATTCTCCGATCACTGCCTGCCAATATTAATAAGCTAGTGACAAAGCTGTGTCAGAAAGTTCCAGCTCTGACTTTATTTACCCTTGAGGGCAGATACAATCTCGGGAGGAGCTTTCAATCCTATTATGGCAAACTGTGGCTGCAGCGTCAGGCTGATGAGATAGAGAAACCCACAGTTCCTCATCTGAAAGCATTATTAATAATGTTCCTGAGGGTTGTTCAGTTATTTGCTAGTTTTCCTAAAATGTAAGGCCACCTGCCATGTGTCCTGTTTAATACAAATGCTCTGCTTGGGATGTCCTTCATGGTGCGAAAGAGAGATTAATGTGAATGATTGAAAGGGATTACTTACTGCTGTCTCTGGACCCAGACCCTGCAACTCCCAGGTTCACAGGTCAGAAATGCTGTGGATTTGCCACCTAAGGTCACCTCAAGATGTGGCAGGGACTGCTGACTGTGCTCCACTTTGACATGAGTGGAAGCTGCTTAGATCAGATTGCAGTGATGGATACTGGGACCTCGGCAGGGCCACAGCAGACCGTGCTGGACAATGACACTTTTGACAAACAGGCGGCAATGCAGTTGTTTCCAGTAAGGCCAACCCACACATAACTGGATAACGAGGTTTCTCCATGCAGTCCCCACAAGAGATTTGTTTGCTCAGGAAACAAAGACGCATAACAGGACTTTTAAGTCTATAAATGAGACCATATCTCTTCTCATATTTACAACATGGCTAGCTCTGTCATCTTTGATAATAACACCAAAAGGACTGTTTGCTCAGAAAACAAGCCCTCATTGTTCAGGAAATTACCATTTAAATTTATTTTATTTTATTAAACTTCTACTGTTTGGCTACCCATGGTGTGGGAGCACTGGAACGTATACAAAGCAGCAAGAGTGCTGAAGTCTAGATCAGACTTTAATAAGGGAATGTCATGTTTCATTTAAAAGCTTCTCCTCACCTTCCTTTTTTGTGCCGTCAAGTGAAAATAAAACTAGAGTTATAATTACATCGCTGCCTCCGCTCCACATTATCTGTGAGATCTCTCACATTTCTTTCCACACCTTTTCCACTCCTCCCTAGCTTTGCTGCTTGCTTAACAGGCTGTCAGGATCCCGGCACTCCCTCAAATAAGCAGATGACTAGCTGTGGTCCTTGTTCATTATGGGGTGACAAGCTCAAGGAATAAATGCCTACAACATGGAAAGTTTGATGCCACAGGGTGTCAGCCTGACTTGGTTGAGTGGAAAATGAGGTGGCCTGTGCTTCCCCACTCTCTCTGGAGCATGAAATTGGACAGAGACTGACTCTGACAGATGCTCACCCTCTTTGGTATCTCATTGCTGCTCTCAGATCTACCCTACCACGTTGCTCCATTACGCTTTTACAAACTACTGTCAAGAGTGCTTCTCTGCTTCTCAGAGTGCTTGACAAACAGTTTGGCCCAAACCCTTCTTTTTATTCTCCCTACGCCTTTTCTTCTTTCATTGCTGTATCTTACACCTTATCTTCCTGCCTCTTCATTTTTTTGCTTCTTGGCACTTTCCCCCCTTCCTCTCTCTCCCATACTTCTTAATTCCTTTTTCCTTCAAATCTTCCCTCTGAACAAGCCTGTTGATCGCCAAAGAGTTACAGACCATTCGTTTCCCGGCCTGCGCTGAGTTCCTAGTTCCCAGGTTCGGTCCAAACCCCACACCTCATGATACCCCTGTAGGACTCCCAGGACTTCAGAGAGGCTCTGTGCACCCATTGGCATGGCTCTTGGGTAGCGGGGACCCCAGACCGTAGTTTCTTCAGGCAGGGATTTTCTAGCTTTGTGTCTGCAAAATCCCTGGCCCTTGGCCTAAATGGTGTTGAGTGGTTTCGTGCATGATACTTAGGACTTCTAGAGTAGGTTTATTTTGGAGAAAGCTGGTTGGAGCTGGCAAAAACAGACATGGGAGGTGTGTTAACTTTAGCAGCTATGGGGACAAGAAGTGGTCCAGAGCTTCACCTCAGTCCCTACCCCTATGTTGTTTGGTGCGTTGCAATTATGTTTGGTCTTGGTGTGACCATACAGTCGTTACTAGAATGAAGCACCAACCCTGAAGTCAGTCATGGTGTATTATTAATAAGCAACGGTAAGAATTTAACACTGTTAGAAAACTCCTGTGTCACTGAGTTTAGTCTTCTTTTACTGCAGATGATCACATCATACAACACCCGTACCTAAAAGGTAGATATTTTCTTTTGAGGTAGTAAATTGCCTCCTTAAATTATGAAAGTACCTCACTGAGAATGCTACATTCATCATGGGATTTTGCCTTTTGAACATTAAACTGTGTTTATAGAGACTCTCTCCTCCCAGAGACATCAGTGCTGCCTCCGAGAGCGGCGGGCCCACTTTCTTCTCTGCCTCAGGTGGCTCACCTCCCTTGCCATCTCCCTTGAGCAGTGTAAGCTTTCATACACTTGCATTGCTGGACAAACTAGGTCAGTGATGCATCTGGAAGCTAACTTAGCCAGAAAAAAATAAAAAAGAAGAAAAAAGAAGAATATTATCTGACTTAATGAGATGAGCCCCACCATGCTGCTATACGACCACTAGAGCTACATCTTGGTGTAGCTGGAAAGAAGAACCAGGGGAGTGGCAGAAGACCTCTTCCGAGCAGTCTAAGTTTAAGTCAGGTTAAAGTGGCTCTTTGCTGCAGCCTTAAAATTGCCACTTTTGCTAGCCTTCACAAGAGTCAAGAAGGAACCAGCTGCACTTTCACTATGCTTTATCTGATGAAGCCTCTTTCAAGCTTTTCATAAAAGTAGGTGGCATTGTTCTGAGTAAAAGTGAAACACAGTTTAATGAGCAAAATAGTGGCTGAGCACTTGATAGTTAAAGCACCAGCCATTGGCAGGGGCAAGCGCACACTGAATGCTCTGCATTTGTCTTTAGCCCAGGCAGCAGGCAGGAGCACAGAGGTTATGTGACACAGCTGGTTGTTCTCTGATTCTGAAGCTCTCTGATTATACAGGTCTCTTCATATGGAATAGCTGCTTGAATATATGACTGTGACAAGAAGCCATATTCTGCTTAAACTGCTTTAAGCTAGTACACTTTGCAATTTACCATGCTCCAGCTTTTAATAAACACTTATCAGAAATATTTCATGGTAATTTTTGATCAGATACATGCAAACGTTCAGTAGCAGCATTTAATGGAAATTTCAGGAGCTTTACCACTAAAGCCTCTCAGTGGGTCTGAATTCATTTGTAGGCAGACTAATCAAAAGAAAACCATTATTGGCATCTAAATGTAGAAGATTCAGTTTGTAAATGATCACAGTCCTTTGTAAAGCCCAATGAGTGGGAATTATTTTAAAGGCTTTAAACATCTTTTTATTTCTTATCTTGTTTATTGGTATTTATGGCAAGATGCTCCAGCAAAGCAGGGGATGAATCTGTCTGATTTATCATTTACAGCTATAATGTTTATTTATTGCACACGGAATTTCATGGATGTGCCAAACAACATATTATTTACTGAATATAAGTCCCATTATTAGTCTCCTGGTGTGTACAGAGCCAATGAAGATCACTTCAGGTAACAGTATAAGCCAACAAAGCCCACTGCTTGTTCCAACATGAAGTATACAACAGCTAATGCAGCTCCATAATAGCACACCCTAATAGCAATACTTGGAATGATCCCAATAAGGACTGACATCCATTATGATTCTTTGTATTTAGACAAAAAAGCGCATATTGGACCTGCCATATGTAAAAGGATGGAATCAGTGTTCAGCCCAGAAGCTACTTGCCAAGCCAAAGTTTCCTGGAATTAACACAAATGGTAAAATATGTTTGATCCTGCCTCAGAACAAGGACTGGATCATATCTTTGGTCCCTTCCAATCGAGTGTTTTATGATTCTGTGGAGTCAGTGAAAAAAAAATCATGGAGCAGATGAGAATTTCACCTTTCAGATCAAAGAAGAAAGATAAAGAGACACCAGGAAGTGGTATCAAGAGGAGAATAACTGATATAGGCAAAAGCAGTTTCTGTTTTATTGTCCTTTATCTCCTGGTGGGAATTTTTCCTGCTCTATAATTCCCTCCTGTTCTGTGCTTCATGTATACTGTACTGATCTGCTGATTTGTAGTTGTGGCACTTTTATCACCCTTAATATCACCCATGAGTGTAGCTCACACAGGCATCACTTTTCAAACACAATTGTGGAAATGGAAGAATGCAGTGGACAAGTATTTGCTGCTTCTTATTCTCATCTTTATAGAAGTATGACTGTTGCATGTTGCTTTCACAGTTTTGAGTTAGTCTTTCTTGCTTATTAGTCGTGTTCTACACAATGCCTTCTGATTTGTTTTCCATGTAATTTCTGACTTTTACGTTTCCTAATTGCAAAGCACCCTGTATTTGTTGCTTTCTCATGGGCAAACAAATGGAAAGTCAAAACACATTCGCCTGGTGGTGCCAAGCACACAACTCATCGCTCCTGAATTTAAATGTAATGCACTTTGCAGAAACAAAATCCTGCTACCAGTGCAGCTGAGGCATGCAAGTAAAGAAAATCAGCTTGTAAACATGCAATCAAAAGAACTATGATGTATTTTCCTTTTCTCCCTCCTTCTCTCGATAAATATATGTTTTGTATTTAATGCCTTTGCTTATAGAATGATCATGTCCTTGTTTTCTCCCTCATCAGATCCTTGAATAATAAATGTGAGCTGTATTAGCATAAACCCTACTTGCTAGTTTTGTAAAACAATAGCTTTTCTAATACATTGTCCATATTTTGACAGACCTCAATGTGTTAAAATTCTGTTCTTTCATTTCAAAGTTTTTTTTCTGGGTGCTTTGTGTTGGTGTTACAGCCTTGTGCCTGTGGCTGCAATAGGTGCTTTTGTTCCTGCTGTGGAATTCCTAGTGCTAGTGCTTACTCTGCCGTCTCCTGTTTCTGGTGAAATCGATGGTTTCAGGTCCTCTTTGATCTGCATTAATTACAGAGGGGCATGAAAGCAATGTTAATTGCTTAGCTTCTGACTCCAGTTCTCCTTCTCAGAAATACTTTTCTGCTCCCATATTGACTTTGTGGATGCAAACACATGGGTTTTATCCACCAGTGGGCCATGCCCTTGCCAGTTTTCTGTGAACAGACTTTGAGCAGCAACTTGTTCTGCTCAGTCATGTGCTGACCGGTGCAAAAGCAGGCTCCTTGCTTCAGAATTGCTTCCTGTTGGGTGTGAAACCTGAGCAAATAATTCTCTTTCCAAAGAGAAAGCTTATATTGTTTTCTGGATGTTTATCCCCCACTGTGTAGGTATTAATCTCTCTATTATGGGCAATATTAATAATTGACAGAGGGCAGGAAATACAAACAGTTTTAATCTGAGCTTCATACATTTATTTAACAACAATGTATACATTTTTAATGGCATTATGGATTTTTAAGTAGGGAAAAAAAAGTGCATTCTCTCACCAGGGTGTGATTGAGGTCTTACATTCCTACATGGGAGAAAAAGTTCAGACCCAACCTTGGGGCATTTAAACACAGTCCTAAATAGTTGTGATAATATTGAAACCTACTAATTCTTGTAAAATTATCTTCAAAGGAAACTGTGATAGGGTGCAATCACTGGAATGTATTTATTATAGGTCTCTGAATTGCTACCTAAACCCATAACAAGCAAGACAGCACCTCAGACAACCTTTAAGTATACCATTCTTTGAGGGGCAGGTCATAGACTCTACCACCATTTACTAGATTTAATGGCTTCTGGGGGACTGTAGTAACAAAAAACTCCAAGCTAACTCCCAAAGCCAAACATGATGCCAGAGTTTGCTGTACAGTAGAGTCTACCCTGCTATTCAGAAATAATCAATCTTGTATCTCTGAGTGCCTCAAACACATTTGAAAACACAGGCAGTAGAAAGTTATTCCTCTTAGGCTTGAAGATCCCCTTCTTGTACTAAGTGCTTTCCAGCCCAAACTGTTTCACATAAGTCTTTTTCGCTGGCATTGAGCAATCCCCATCCACAGCTCTCGGTGGCCCCAGCCTTGTGCTGGTGTTTGTGAAACTGCATAGCAAACTGAGGCAGCGAACTGGTCTGGCTGAAAAAAATAACAGGGGAGGAGGGAAAAAATAAAGGTCATTGGATTGCCTGCATTTGCTCTCTGTGTGGCAGACACAAGTCACTGGAGGTGGGGGAGAAGAGCTGTGCATTGGCTTAAATGACATTGCTACAGGTTGTCTAACCCCAGCCTCAGGGTGAAGCCCTTCAGTGATGGCACAATTTTCATTGGCCGTGTCAGAACATAAATTCCCAGGACCAGGATCACTAAAATGGCCTTCAGGAGAGCTTCTGCAGTCATGGAGACCTAGTCAAATTGTGCTTGATGGCAGGTCAGCTGGAGGTCACTGTCACACAATGCTTACCAGCAGCAATTGTCTCTAAAAGGGTCACAAAGTCATGTTTAGCATCTTTCTAGCTGAGAAGGCTCCTTACCATTATCTTCCAAGAAGTTAAACCTTGAATCTTGGCTGATTCACTCGTGAAGCATATGTAAAAACACTTGCCTGCCTCCATCATGACATGAGAGGCATAGTAAGCAGAGGTGGCTGGTGTCTTTGTGAGGAAACACACATTCATTTCATCAGAATCAGACATGAGAAGCTCTGGCTCAGGTCTTTGATCTGAAGCAGTTGATTCTGGGACATCCGTGGCAATCTTCTGACCAGGACAGAAGCTGTAACCAACCTGCCTGCTGCCTACTCTAGGGAAAGAGTGTTTAGGGTTTGGCGTTGGCATTTCATGATTTTACAGGAAACAATATTGAGATAATTCTAAAAGAGAACAGGAAGCATTTTTGAAATCCCAGGAGTTTTTGAGGATTGGAAAACATGTTTCCAGTTCAGCCTAATCCTGAACAGCCAAAAGCCTGGGGAGGCATAGGGTTTTTAGGTGCTGTGAGGGATGTAAGGGATGATAAACGGTAACACGCATACATTGATTTTATTTTCCCTCTCTTTGATTATCTTTGGCCAAGAGATATAACAAAAAAGTCTACTGCATACTTTGACATGGAAATATTTCCATAAATGTGGGCAGAAGCTGAAGTTGCCTGCAACTGACTATGGGTGGTAGCTTGTGTTTATTTTGTGGTGGTTGTCTTGAAGTCTTTTGGGGATCAGTGGCTTTCCCAGCTGGAGATAGGTTGTCAGGGCCAAGGTGCGAATTACTCCACAGCAGCATGCGATAGAGGTGCCACCATCTCAGCTTCACAAGGCCTTCTTGTGCCTTCACTCTGGTTTGGATGGCTTCAGGATCTGTAAAGCTGCTCTAGTGCCAGGTTGTGTTTGAGTTTAGCATGTCTTGTTTCATAGCATATTAACTCAAAGGCCTGCAAGAACATTGAGCTTAAGTACATTACTTCAGTCATGTGGCTCTTAAGGGCTTGAAGATCAGAGCAGATAGTAGTCTGCTCAGCTCATAATACAAGTAGTGGAGCTCAGGAGTATGCCTACCTGCCTGTTAGATACGCACTAAACATCTCTGTTGCAAGATTGGACAAGATTGCAGCTAACATCATTGTCTTGGAAGATGCATGCTCCTGCAGTGACAAAATATTCTTACTCAGCTAGGTGAGATCCCAAAGAGAATCTTCCAGAGCTCAAAAGCAGAAATCCTGTCCCCCCCTAAAACTCCACCACTCTCTGCCACATCTGTCTCTACCTAAGCAGAATCGTCAGTATAATTTTCAAACCAAGATAAAGAACAAACTGAAGCACCTTCTGAATTAGTGGAGAGCTGGCTAACAATAGAGAAATATCTCTAAAGTCCTGTCATTATTCCCAGAAGAATGATATTGTTCAGTCCCCATTTTGCTTAAGGAGAGATCAAAAGAAGTAGTGAAAGAAAGAAGAGCTATTATAAGCATGAACACCTTCATTTTCCTTCATCCAGAACACTGAAATCTGTAGCAGTCTTGTGCATGCATCTGACAGCAGAATTGGGTCTGATCATTTGTGGCTTCTCTGTTGTTTTTTTTCTTTTCAATTTGAACTCCTCCAGCCATTTCAAGCTTTTGAATAGATGTGGTGATACAATGGCTTTCCCTGCCCCCTGCCACTGCCATGATCCCTCTGATAATTGTGTCTCCTGAACCCCATCTGTATCCCCAGCCCAAAGTTTAAATGGGGCGTTGGCTGGAGCCCTTTCAGCTGCATTTGGTGGGACTTCACTGCTTTGGAGTCATGTTAAAGCTGATATATAGCTCACTCTACACTGCCCACAAAAGGTAATTGTTCAATTTTATTTTTATAGTGCTTCAATTTACAGCAGGTAGTTAGATTTTGTATAGGCTTATGCATTTCAGATGGTGAAGCCCTATCATTTTAGTGCAAAGGTTTCATGTAGCCACCTGCAGACTGTATTTTAAAAAGCCTGGCAATTTTTTGTTCTGGGTTCTGGGACAACTTTGTTACACCTGTGGTTTAATATGATGTAGGATTAATTATACCCTATAGGCAACTCTGCAGCTTTTGTCTTTGCCTCTGAAAGGAATGCTTTGGAGGTGTCCAACCACATTAAGGGGGGAAAACATTCTCTACATTATTACTTTGCCATTTCTTAGCAATAGACTGGCCATTGCTATGTTGTGATGGTTCTGCAGCTTCAGGAATTGCATGTGAATTTTTCCTTGTGATGGGCTATTTCATCTGTAAAAATTGCATTCCTGGGGTCCCAGGCATATTATGAGCTGTAGAGACTAGCCCAGACGATGAACACCACCACATGCCACAATTAATTATTTTTCCCATAGCAGATAACCTTATGAGACACTAAAAGGAAAAGAAGATGCTGGCTGTAGTGGAAGACTTGGATGACAATCACCTAGATTAGATGACAAACCAGCAGAAGGCAAAGGAGTTTGACTTTCACAGGAGACTTCACAATGTTACTTATTTTAATGGTACTCCATTAAATAATAAATACTAGAATGGGAGCCTATGGGGTGTTTCTTGGTATATTCCCTATGCCAAAGTCTTATGCCTTTTCTAGTGGCCCACTCAACATTACGCAGGAGCAAACAAGTGTCTGTTCTGATGCCATTAGTGAATTTAATCTGATCTCCTCTCACCAATAGTGGTCAGTGCATCTGAAAACAGTCCCGGATGCTCCATATTGGTGCTAATGGGAAGATCACTTTCAAGACTGTATCAGTTGGTAACATGTATGTGATAAAACATCCCTTATACTTTTCCTTCCCATACCTTGGTTACTGCTGAAAGGTTAAACATAAATAGTTTTATCAATGCTAACTGTTGTTCTTGCCTCTGTATCATTAATAAATGCAATAACCAACAGCTCTAGTGCGGAATTTGTGGGCATCCTGCTGTTAATCTTTTGCCACACTAAAAGCAAGCTGACTATGTTCATTCTTTGATCTCAGGCTCTTAGCCACTTTCCAATGCATGACGAAATGTTACTCTCATCCCATGACTACTCATTTTTTATAACAGTGTCTAGGGAGGGACTTGGTCAAAAGCCTTTGCAAGTTTAAATAAATGGCCTCTGGTGGTTGCTAAGGGACAGGGTATTTCAGCTCTCCATATGAAATGTGTGAAATGCAAGAGTATTTGAAGGCAAAGCTTTCTTACCAGCAAGTTATGACCACAGGAAGGGGATTCATCTCAGCTGCCTTTAGCTGTCTACACGCCAGCTGTCTAATCCAAGTTAGTTATCTAGGCTATGTCTTTAGTCACTGTAGAGGGAAAGGAGTACCTCCAAAAGGCAATTCATTTAATCCTAAAAAGGTGTGTTTAAAGGTTTCATTTGCTGAGATGCTGACTTCAATGGCAAATCTGGCTTAAGTAGCTTCCACTGCTGAATTTGCAGTTCCCCTCCCGTTGGATGTGCTGGTACAGCTGTTGCTGGGCCCATGCTAGAAGCAGGAAGCTGAATAGATTTGGCTTATTTTTAACCTCAAAAGAGACTCTTATGGAAATTAAGGATATGGTTTCACAGGCAGCTGAGCTGATTTAATGGCTAATTAACACTGAAAGGTGAAGGTCTGGGTCATCTTCCCTCCTCCTCTCTGACAGGATGGTCTGGTTCTCCCCTTACATGCCTAGCAATGTGTTTCCCATTCTCTCTCTGTGTCAGCATGATGCTCCTGTACTTGCATGATGAACTCATCAGGGAAATCATCAAACAGAAAATAAGCACTACCAAGCATAGTAATTTTTTTTAGCTACATTATGTCCTTGATTTTGCTGTTGTTGCACCTACTAGAATGGTAGCACCGGTAGTGAGGGAGGAGGGTGTGGAGGAGGTTGGGCCAGACTGCTTGGTAGTATTTCCATGGATGCAAAGAGACTCATGACAGCAGACACTACATTGTCCCTGGATGAGAGGTACCGTTATGTCATGCTTTAAAGCAGGTTTTCCAAGACTGTCCAGATATTCAAAACCTGACTGGAAACAGTCCAGGGCAACTTGGTCTAGCTGACCCTGATTGAACAGAGCATTTGAACTAAAAGATCTCAAGAGGTCACTTCCAACCTCAACAGTACTGTGATTCCATGATTAGGGACTGTCCTCCACAAAGAGTCCTTTTTTGCTGGTCAAATCAGCCAGGCTTTACAGCCTGGTCCCATAAATAGCTGTAATGGCACAATTGAGGAGGTGGCAAACTGGACCACGAGAGTGTGAATACTTAACTAAGGGTGGTAGGGAATAGCAATTTTATAAACCATTTTTCCTGCTGCAGTCAGCATCTTGTTGAGCAACCTTTATGTAGTTCAGAGTAATTTTGTTCATTCCTGGCACCTATTTCATTTCATTGGTTGTAGGGGGAGCCTTGATGAGTAGCTTAAATTAAATGACTAACTTTCAGATGACTAAAGTTTGGCAAAAGGAATGTCACTGTAAGCTGCTACACATCAGTGCTACTCGAGGCCCAGAATGCAGCTGTTGTAAAGGGTTGGCTCATGTAGCCTCAGAGAGCTCAGGGAAAGCCTTTCACAATATGGTAAAATCATCTCATTGCTGGGCCTGGTTTTTTTTGATGTTAATGCTATGCTTGGAAACCTCAGCTGATCACTGCACTTTCCTGATTTCCTGTCTCTAACTGATTTAAGTGGGGATTCCATTAGGACATCACAAATGATGTGGTAATTTGGTATGCTCAGGGCCTCTTCACTTACTTAAAAAGAATGAAGACAGTGGGTGAATCATCCATTATTTATTGATGGCACTTAAGAAAGCACTGTGGTAGATGCTATTGCAAACAGACGTGTCACATGATCGAGAAATTAAAGTCTGTGGACACCTTGTAAAGATTGTTTCGAAAGGTCTTTTAAAAGGAAAAGTTTCCAATCTTTGACAGCATTGAAAGGATTACTTTGGAAGCAATGGCTATACCAGATGGCACGAAAAAGCCACATAAATTCTTCTATATCCTCAGATGCCCAGGTGTTGTACCTGCTTCTTGAATGAGGAAGGCAAGAAGGTAACTAAACTACCTTCCACCTAATCTACCTTTCATTATGCCTTTAGGGATTGACTGTATCTCTAGATCTGTGTCTAGGAGAGAACAGGACCTAAAGCCTATCTTCTGCACACCACCTTCATGACTTGCTGATCTTCAGCGTATTTCCACAAAGCAGGACCTCCTTAGAGAGACTGCAAATGTGGTGAGCCACACTAAATGAGGATCCAAGAAGTACCTTTCTCTTCTGTGTCTGTAGAGGTCTCAATCACAATTTCTCTAGCTTTCTTGCGAAACCAGACGTGTTAGAATTCGACCCATGCATTGTTGTCTAATGACATAAACCTACCCACAGGTCTCCTTTCTTATGCTCAGTATATCTGGTATCAGAGGTGGAATGTATCATATATTTATAAAGTGGAGTCAAACTGATAAACAATGGCCCTAGAAACAGTGTGAGTTACAAAAATGTAGGGCTGAAATATCATGGGACTCATCACCCCAGCTTTGAATGCTTGCACCATAATGTTTACATCTGAAATAGTTGTCTAGATGCCCTTTATACTCAAGGGGAAGAAGCAAGCACTTCCAGGCCATGATTCATCTGGCCGATTTTAATCATCTTGCTTTGGCGCAGGAACTTCTCTTCCTGAACTGACTATAAAGGAAGGTTAGGGGAGCAGATCAGATGAGGACATCCACATGGAGGTAAGATGAGTCCTCTCTTAGTGTCTGCCGACCACAGCACATGTATGTGTGTGTAGTCTACCTTTCTCTGTGTGTGAGTAAAGGTAGTCTCCTCTGTAGGAAAAGCACTGCTGCAACCCAGCAAACGTAATAAAAACTTGAATTCAGCTGGCTTTCAGGAAATGAGAAAATCAGTGTGTGGCTGGAAGAAGAACATAAAGGAGGTGACTTTACTGGTTTAAAAGCACCAAGACAAATATAAAACTGCTGGCCTGTTCTTTAGGCTCCTGGAAAATAGGTCCAGTCTGTTGTTCCTGTGAGCATTTCACTAAAAAATGCAAACCCCTTGCCAGGTGAGACATTTGCTTTTAAGTTTCTGCACAACGTGGAGCAATTCAAACTCATATTCCTTTCTGCTATTTGTATATGTTGCTACACTTTCTGCTTTTTCTAAGTATCTTACCAATGTGCAGAAATGTTAGTAGCTATAGGCTTGAGCCAACCGAGGTTTCTCCATCTGTACTTGGAAACTGCAAAACTGCCGTGTCTCTGTACGTAATTAGTTCAAGCACGGTGCCAGACTAATAGGACTACATAGCTTCCAGGTTATATCTGATGGGCTCGAAAAGATGGAGACATCAGAAATGTAGGCATCTATTCTGCTGGACTGGGAAGTGTGTTTGTGATATCAAAACAATTATTTTTTTTCTGTTGAATTTTGTGTAAAAGAAGTAAATGAGATGAGGTCTATTTCCTCTATAAATTGCTTGTGGGCCAGTGCTGAAGTCCTATGCTTATCCTTTAAAGGAGATTTGAACTTTGCTACTGGGTTCTTTTCTGCTGTAAATATCACTATACTTATTTTGTATACGGTCTTTGTTGTTATGCTGCATTGGTATCTGAGTAAAACTGAAAACTTGTAATAAACAGGAAATCAGAGGAGACAACTCAGGGTACCTTTTTGTTTCTCTGGGATTTTGAAGGACCAGTTGTTCTGCACCAGTGCTGGAAATGTTGCAGTTTGTCTTAATACATAGCAATATCAAAAACAATCAACCTCAGAAAGTGTCTGGTTTCCACTAGAAGAAAAAAATCAAATAACCGTGGGGGTTTTTTAATACTGGTCTTTTGTGCTTTCAGAAAACCTGGATATTTTCAGACAAGACTTTCTGCTTTCAGCCACCCGTAACAAACAAAAGAATATGTTAACTACTCTCCATGTATTTTTACTGTTGATGCTGGAAGCTGGTGACCAAAAAAAACCCCGATCTTAGACTCCTGTGCAGAGTTCCTTGGACCTTTCTGAAGCTTTGCCTATATGAAACATTTTTAAAATGATGAATCAGCAAATTCTGCAGAAAAGAGTAGTTTAGCGGAATTTTCCTCTTACCTTTTTTTCTGCTGAAGTCACTGTCAGTGCTCCCATTTATATAAAATGAGTCAAGGTTTCATCTAAACCTGTGCTGGTTGTATCGTGCCTATAGTTTTGCTGTGTGTAAACTTTCTATGAAAAATGTTATTGTGAGAAATATAATTTTCTTCTCCCATCATTAGCCTGTGTAGAAAAACAACCATAAGTACTGTGGACTGTGGTACAGCAGGTTAACAAAATAATCTGCATTTTATCAAAGGCTAAAGAAGTGTTCTCAAAAAAGTTCCAAGCCTGTCAGTACCTGCTGATGTAATTTTGCTAATTTGCGATAAAACATTAGGTCCTGGACACCCTGCTAAGGCACATATTCAGTGACTTCTTCTGGAGTGGGAAGAGAAGCGTACACTCTTAGGAAGCAAAGTTAGGCTCCGAGGTGACATGGTCAGACAGCATCAGCCTGAAGGATTTGGGATTTCTGAGGAACGACTAAGGGGAAGCTCATGTTTTCACTGATAAATAGCAATATATCCCAAGTGCTGCAGTTCAGTGCTCAGGTGACAAATGACACTAGAAACCCACCTGTCCAGAACAGCCACACAAATGGCTTAGAAAGCCTCAGCTCCCATTGTTGTCTCGGGAAAAGCTGTGCTTTGTACATGTCCTTTTCCTTAACAGGAAAGCCCTCACTGTGAGTGGCAAAGCAATGGTTATATGGTCCAGAGCGTCCAGATGAATGAGGCTCCCTGACTAGAGGGATGGGCTTTGTCTCAGGTCACTTAAGCTCCCTGGAGGTCAAACATCTACCCTAAAGCTGTGGTTCCTTGAATATTTCTCTTGGCAGCAGTTGGCAGCTGCTTTAAAGCCATTCCTGCTCTGGCTACTCACTTCTGCTTCCATGTTTCTCCTTTTGATGGGTCAATACTGCTCTTCATGTGGCCATGCACTGGAATGCATTAACCTAATTCAAGGGTGGGGGGAAACAACCATGCAGAACAACCTTTATATTTCCTTTTTTCCCCCCATTGTTTTTCAGCTGGACTAGTTCTATCATCTGATTCACAGAATGTCCTCTCAAAAAGTCGGGCCAACATCTCTGAGGTGCAGTGAAGTCTGGGGCAAAAAGAAAGGGGATGGGAATATTGCATGCTGCCAGTGCCAAAACTGTAAACTGATGTTTAAGATATGTATCTCACAGCATCGGATGAAGCACATTCCAGAGGTGCCTGTCTCTATCTGTTGACCATACATACAGGCTAAGCAACTAACTTAGATGAAGGAAGCATTTGGGTGCCAAAACATAGGTGCCTACTACCCATCGTGTGCTTTAGGGTATTCTTGGCCTCTGGCTGACACTCTGGAGGATAAGTCCTGTGTCATAGCTGCCAGGTCTGTGTAGATACCTTGACTCTGCAAAGATGTCTAAAATGGCACTAGATGTGTGTGTTCGGACACTTGAATTGCTCTAAAAGTTCAACTTCAGTCAGTTACACCTAACTTCAGTTAACTGTGTGAAGACGTCTTGTCAGTGTATACGTGCAAAGACCACACACGTGGACCTCCTCTCCCAGCCTTTGTCTGGAGCAGTGCACAGGAGGGCTCATCGCATGTGCCTCCGAGGGAGTGATGGGGAGCAGAATCCAAAAACGAAATGTGAAACCAGTGCAACCAGGGATAACTGATAACCCACCCCTGTTTTTTGTTCTAGTGGCTGGAAAAAATGAAAAATAGCTTAAATTATCCTTCAAGTTACTTTTTTAGTGTCTATGCAATGAAATAAAGAAACAACTTCCAAGGGAGGCATAGACTCGAAATGACAGTGCTGGGGAGGACTCATGGCCTTGCACCTCTCTTCTCTTTGCTATCCTTGGTATGGACATGATCTGAGGTGTGTGAGCACACATCCATGGCTTCCAGCAGCTTGTTTGAGAAAGAACAATTATTCTACCTGTGCACCTGGGGAGCAATTTGCTGCTGCCCTGAATTAGCAGTAAAGCATCTCATGTTACTGGCCAGTAGACTTGAAGGCTTCACCTGTTCCCATTCTTGGCTGTTTACCAGCCCTGTAAAGGGAGGGGATATTTTTCATTCTGTGCCTACGTAAGCCACAGGAGGGAAATAAGGAGCGGAGGAGTTTCTTATTCCCTTGCAAGAGCGTGTGGTCCAAGCTGTAGTCTAAGCCTGTGCCCACACATTTTAATTAATTTCTAAAAGGTCATTTTTACTAATGAACTTTCTCAGAAGTTTCCCTCCTAGCTTTACATTGTATCCACGGAAGGCCCGTGTGATTAAAATCCTTGGGCATGCCATGGAAGATGGGAGCTGCTTTAATTATAATGTGTTGCTTGCTGACCATTAAATAAAGAGATGAAATAAATTGCCCCATTTTCTGTCTCCGAGGCTGGCTGTTTGAGCATATTACTCATCTGGGGAGAGTGCATTGTATTGCCAAGGCTGAGAGCACACACATTTATCATTAGTAACAGCACAGGGATGAGTTGCTTTCCTGTAGCCTTGTCTTTTGTTCATGAGATTAACTTGTTTTCAACATTGCAAATTCAATGTTACAGAACAATTCCATACTCAGTCATCTGAGAGCTGAATATGGTTTTCCATCCTGTAGAAGTGAAGGATTTTCCTATCTTGAGCAGTATGCTTTTGAGATTCTACAGTTATTATTTACTACTGGAATGGTGTATCAGGCTTTAAATAAATATAGGGGAAGGCAAGGACTTTTCACCATGCAAGTAGACGCATGCTCTCTTTGCTGTCTTCCAATGGATCTATTTTGTTTGCCAGTGAGAATATTTCATCTACAGAGTTTATGGATTCAGGCAACTTTAATCCAAAATCTGACATTGCCACAAACCCAAAATCAAAGCTGTCTGAAATTTAGAGCTGTGGAGTCTGCTTAACCCCCTCTGATTCTTGCCCCTGCTGCAAAGTCAAGTTTCTACCTTTGGGTGTCAAATATGGATTTAAATGCATGATATTGTTAACCCTTTAGCTTCTAATGGTGATAAGTTTGTTGACTTCAGTTACAGGATGGAGAGATGGGACAAAGGACTGATGCAAATGAAGGTGATAATTTATTCTGCCCTATCTGGTATGATGCCATGATGGAGGCCTTGCTTTGTTTAGTGCTTAAAGAGATTCCGTGGAGACTTCTTAAAAGAGAGGCATGGGCAGGTGCATGTGAAAAGGAGGGAGAAGAGCTTCACTACTCTCTTTAGGCATTTGGGTCAGAACTTGCCACCTGACTTCCATCTGGAGCTCCTCCAGAAGTCAGGCTCCAAAGACATTGGTGGGTTTGATCTGTGTTCCCTTACCAGCCATGCTGCTGTGAATGCATGGCAGCAGGAGGTCATTTTTAGGCTCAGATCTCCAAAGAGGCCCTCGGGGAGCATGCTGCCTTTCCCTCAGCTGCTGCAAAGAAGAGGGCTTCTAGCTTCTAGATGCCTGTGCCCATCCACTATGGGTTCCCCACTCCTGCAAATGAATTAATAACAGAAGAGCAACTTACTAGTGCTCCCAGGGCACTTCCCAGTGCCTCCTGGTTTCTCTGTGAAAGAGGAGAGAGCCGTCCCTTTGAGGCAGGGGCGATTTTATTTATTTCCACTGGCAGAGGAAACTGCCAGTGACACAGGCGAGAAAACCCGTCTTCAAAGTGAGGAGGGAAGGCGGTGGCTGCCACACGTCCGGACAGCCTCCCGCCAGTTAGCACGCCACCGGACAACGAATATTACATTTATTCCTCTGGAACAAAGGATCCAAATTCTTAGTACTTATGGGGAAAAGGTTGGAGGCAGCTTCAGGGCATGGTGTGAAAGGAAATAAAAAAGCAGTTGTAAATCATTACAACCCAGTGGGAGAAAAAAAAAAAAGCAGCCCATTGTCTTTTATTACAGTGCTAAATCCATAAGGAAGGAGGTGGGTGATTTATCAAGGTGGAATCCACATCACTTACAACACCCGAATTTGCTTTCATTAGAATGTCAGTTTTCCGACCAAATGATTTTGCTTTCATTAGCCTTGACGTAAATGCAGTCCTCAAAAGCTCTAGTTTCCGCTCACAGGTAAGAAATCCCAACTGCACGGAAGTGGCGTGGTTGTGAGAGTCTCCTTCTCAAGGTGAACACAATTAAATGTTAAAACCCTAACGAACCCAGAGGCCCCCAAATATCTTTATATAGCCACAGCAATAACTAATACCTAATGCTCTGACTGGCCTTGTTGTTGAAAGCCAGCACTAAGGCAAAGACAAGCATTAAATAGCTGATCACAAACAGCAAAAAGAAAGTTGAACTAAGATAGTCAACAAAAGCTTTGTTTAAAATTAGGTAACGGGCAAATCCAAGAACAGAAAGAACACAGTTTTAAAATATTTTAACCTCAGCTGCATGATCAATATTCCCTTTTGATATGCTGTCTACGTTGTTTTATTGCACTTTCTGGTTTTATTAATGCCTGATTCTCCATAATGATGTGGAACAGCGTCAGCAGACGTTCACACATTCATAGGGTGAATTGCCTCAGCGATTCCACCTAAAAGGATTGAAGGCAAGAGAGGGACAATGTGTGAGCAGCGATGGGAATCTCTTTGCAGCTGAGTAGATTTTTTAGGAGAGAGAGGAAAGATTTCATGGAAGCTATCTCATTGTTGCTTGGTTGTGAAACACACTGAATTGTAATATTAGTATAATAGTATAAATAATATAATACATAATAATTATTTTTTAAGTGTTTGCAAAACGAGGGGACACAGGTCCTGTGGGCCATCTCACAGACATTCTGCAGTGCCAGGTGCATTTGTCTGCCTCTGCCCAGAGAGCCTGGGCACGCTCCAGCAGCTTCCCTGGGTGACGTTTATGAGAAGTGGTGTGCTCGTGAGAGCTGCAGTGTTACATCCTGGTGCAGACAGACAGGAAACACTCTTTGGGGGTGATCTTCCCTTTTTCCTTTTAATTCTATGTTTGTCAGGAACTCTGTCTTCCTCTTCGTGCTCACTGGTAAATTGACCTGGAAGTCAAAAGACATGGCTCTTTCTTCCTGTTCCATGTTGCTGACCCCTTAAGCACTGCAACTTGTGCCTGGATGGTAGACGCGTATGGAGGGGACATGGGCTGGGTGGTTGGTGTGTGGAGAAAAGACATATTGACTGCACCACAGAGGTATCCCAGCAGGTGCTGAACGGTGACATGGACCCTGGAGAAGTATTAAGGCTTTCTGGGGGTCCATTCAGAAGTTTGCTGAGGAGATCTCAACCAGAGAAAAAACCAAAGGCCTGTGGGGAAAGGGTATCAGAAAGTTTTTTGGAGCCAAGTGGGAGATGGATTAAACCTCTGCAAGAGCTGGGTATATTCTTTTTCATTAAGAACCATTGACTGTTGAGGTCCTGGGATGCAGGGGCTGGGTGGCCCTGTCCAGATTTTGTCTAGTAGCAAGACTCCAGGGCATATCACACCCTCTTTGTGGTTTCCACAGGTTGTGGATATTGTGTTTAACTCTGGTTCTCTTTCCCCTCCTTCCCTAAAAAGATGTAATAGAAGAATAAAAAAAAATAGAGTTTAATAAAAGTGGTACCATTTGCTAAAAGTTACAGAATAGCTTGTACATAAGGGCTAAGTAGGTAAGACTATTCAGCCTGGAAAAGAGGTTACTGAAAAGGTTACGTGAAAGACTTATAAAATAGTGAGTTATAAGGAAAAGTGACTACCAGATTCTCCTACTCATTATAAAAACTAAAGGGCATCAAAGAATATTAGCAGACAGCGAGTTCAAAACAAACAAAAGGAGGTGTTTCTTCATACAGGTAGTGAGCAACGTCCATAGCAATTGCTGAAACTGCTGAACTGCCTCTTTTATAACATTAATTCATGGCAGAAAAATTTCCCCAGAGCTATTGATTATAAGGACATTGCCTCTGGCTGGGAAAGTCCTTGAGCTGCAAAGTCTGCAAGCCTGGAGGAATGATCTGGAGAAGTGTCTGTACATGCTTGCTCTGTTCTTCTTCAGATGGCCAGATAGGGAACTAGAAGGATCTTTGATCTGACCCAGTAAATCCGTAATTGTGGTCTTAAAGTTCAGGAAGAGTTTCTGTCCCTCTGCATCTGTTCCAAAGACCCATCTGTAGGAGGGTCAGACTGAAACATTTTTAAAGATGTTCTTGCTCTTCCACATGCACATTGTGGCTTGCTGGTTTAACCATATGGGTGCATACTACTGTTGCTATGGCCTGGGAGTCCGGCGTGCAGAAAAGAGCAAAATCCTGTGCTTATTCTTTTAAAGTATGTTTGGAGTGCTTTATAAGGCATGTTTTTTTCTTTAGTCCCTTTTTTTTAACCCAATCATAAAAACAGCCATACACTGATGAGCTAAATGCACTGTGCTTAATTATCTGTTTCTGTGCTAGGGAAAAAAATGGAAAGTTAAAGATAGCATAAGCTACCATGGGGGATTCTTGTGTCCTGTGTTTTCCAGGGTGTATTGCAAGGCCTGGCAGCTCTTGATATGAAGATAGCTACTTCAGAGCTGCTTTAATTTATGCTTATCTTTCTACAGGCTTTGGGAAACAAGTAACAGGAGAGCAGCACACTCCAATTATGCCCTTGATACACTACTTATCCTGAGGACCATAAGCATGACAGCCTTTATTCTGTCTGCTCCTTGTGGCTGCTCCTTGAGGAGGCACACACAGCAAAAGGGAGAGAGGGAGGAAGGGAAGGGAGGGGAGTCCTGCATAGGTAGCAGGAGGGTTGTTTCTCCTGGTTCTAAATACCTTTGGAATTTTTTTTTTCGTCTTGGATTTTCCTCTTTATGAAAATGCAGCTTCTTGCTGGTGAGCTAAGCTCACTTTAGTTTGTCAGAGAAGGATGAAATTCCTAGCAGAATGGAAACTCAAGCCTGCTAGACTGCTGCAGGCAAATTTAATATCAGTCTAGAGATTTCCAGAGATCCTTTGTCTCTGTCGCTTGGAATTCCTCCATCATCCTCCTCCTCAGCTCACCCTCTGCATCCCGCATCCACTTCCCTAATTCACATCAGCAAAATGAACAAGACAAGGCATCCTTCCAAAACTAAAAAATATCAACTGGGAACCACTGCTGTGTGAATTCCTCCTCCCCTCCTCAGACATGTTTATGCATTCATTCCTCCCCAGCCTGCCAGGATCAGCCACTAAGGCATTTGACTTCAAATGATGAGTCTGTAGCTGGGGAGGGCAAGAAGGTGGTCTCCTAAGCATGGCTGAGAGTTATTACTCCACGTTAATTACTGGGGGAATTTATGTGGTGAGCATCAATCAAGGCTTAGGCACATCAGATTCTGCTGTATAAACTGGCCTGTGCCCAAACTGCATAAGATGACTTTTGTCTTAATATTATTACTGTATTTGTCAGCTGAATATATAGCCTGAACATATTCTGAAAGTGAGAAACTCAGGCAAAAACATCAAATATCGCAGGACTGTGAATGTCAGTCTGCATATCAAATGGAATAAACTTGAACTGCCTGGGGTGAGTGATAAATTATAACAATTTGGCATTGATGGGGAAAGGGCTAGTAATGAATTATAACGCGTTGCCTTGCTTAGGGTTACTGAATCATGTGAGGGAATTATGGAGAGAAGGCAAATATGCATGAGCCAGTTTTGCTAGTGGGATTGAGGCAACGCGTTAGACAAAAGCAGGCTTGTGGCACTGGTATTTGCTTCCTCAAACCAGAGGCTCTTTTAAACACTTGGGAACAACTGGGTATTACGCCCTGCTGGGACTGACTTCTTGAGAAGGCAATGTTTGACAAATGAAAACGATCAGGTGATCCTTGGTAATAAGTAGTATTTTTAACTTTTCCACACAGAATACAAAAGAACCAGAGAGGAATAAAACTTCATAAAATAAAATGTTTAGAAAAAAATCAGTTGCCCTCGTAAGGTTGGAGCCAGGCCGAAGATACAACCTGCCCTCATCCTCCCCTGTTGTAACATTTTCCTTATGTCCCCGTTCACTACAAGAAGTGGCTCCCAGTTTTTCCCTAGCATTTCCTCTTGGGCCCTGAGGAAAGCATCTTGTTTGGTCCAAGCTTAGGAGAGGGGTAAGGTGACAGTGAGATGGCTCACAACCCATCCTGGCTTCATAGGGATGAGTCAAAGAAAGGTGCATGAGATGTGAGCTGGACTTTCTTCCTCATTTCTTTAAGCACCTGCCCAGGTGTGGTGGCTTTGAATGCTCATCCTCACTGAGGTCACCACAGAAGAAACTGGGCCAGCTGGGTTTGCATGTGGGATTCAGCCTTCAGGTGATGCTCTCAGTGAACTGGGTCCAAACTTTGGCTGAAGGAAGGCCTCTGGAGTCTGAAATTAAATAAAATTAATTAAATGACAACCAGAAGCTCTTTATGAAACTCAGTGATCTGCAGGTTAACAGTTATAGTGACCAAATGTATTTTAAGAAAAAGACTGAAGAAAATCACCAAGGTTACAAAAAAAGTCCGCAAGCTCAAGTTTTACTTTGTGAAACTCTATTGTTTAAACTTGTAATAGCACTTTCACAGTCAGGGGATGCAGAGTGCACAATAAGGGGCTTGTAGAAAAGTCCTGGCCTGCACATACAGCACCTGCAATCAGCGGCTGGGCAGCCGTGATTGCTTCCTGCCATGCTGCGCCTGGGCAAGAAGATAAAACACACCGCATGCGGGCTGCCTGGCGATCAATGAACCCCGATCGACAGGCCACACTCCAGCAGCTTCCACATTCAGAGCTCTGCCAGCAGCACAGAGGGGAATATCTGCTAAATGTCTGCCTGGTTCATTTGGGTTTTCCTATTAACATTCCTCCATCGTAAACCTTGGGCAAGCGCCACGTAGCCGGGGAAGGAGGAAACCCAGATGCATTATTTTGTGAAGGTATGGCAGCACGTGGTGGCCAGGACATCATCCTCTGCTGGTAGGGGAGGAGAGCAAAGGCAGGAGGATGAAATAGTATGGATTGGGAAAAGCAGGGGAGAGGGAATGCTAAGGAGAGACAGTTCACTGCTGGCTTGTGTACATTTTCTGACAGCTAGAAGGGCTGAAGCTGTTTAAACAGCCCCACGTGGGGCAGGCACTGCAGGGCAGTCGGGGGTGCATGTGGGGTGGCACTCACACAGTGACAGCAGCGGTTCCCTCCTCCTGAAACCAATTCCCCTGGCTCTACTCCATCTTCCTATTGATGAGGAAAAAAAGCCAAGATTTAGAAATGTTGTAAAAAAGACTGAGAGAGTATTGGTTTTTTTTTTAGCTGGGGATTGTGAAGTGTTACAAGGAGGAGGAACTGGGACTGGGAACTTGGAAGAGAATGGGGAGTTTAGGGACCCAGGTGAGAATTTCAGCTTTCCTAGTGAAAAGCCTGGTTATCACCACAACTTGGCAGTGAAGTGAGACTTGGTTTGGGTGGACGTGCCGTGCAGAGGTGGACCAGGGCAGTGTCTACCATTCCTTCTCAGAAACCCTCTTCTCCAGGATGGAAAAGAGGTGTGTATCTGGGTGATAGCGGGTTTCCTGTGGATGGAAGTACAGGTTTGTAGCATATCAGTACTGTACAGTAAGGTCAAAGGTCATAGATATTCTGATAGGTACACAGTTTACAGGTGAAAACCTTCCAGCACCGTCCAGTTTTATAGTGGAAGGATGAGTCCCTTTGCTCTTGCTAGAGCAATGCAGAGGGAGCTCTGTGCATCAGTACTGACATTCCCAAGTGGGCCATAATCTGTTCTCACATAAATAAACAGCATGCAGCTGTCACAAAAGCTTTCATGGATTCAGGGAAATAAAAAGAGGGGATAAGATGTGTGGCAATTAAAATATTTAATATTCAAATGAGCCGGATGTCCTATGGAGCTGACCCAGAGCTTGTTCTTGTTAGAAAGAGTAAAGCTGTCCAACTGGTTGCTTTCCCTTCTGCAAAGTATGGGACCACTGTAGCTGAACTGATGCTCTCTGGTGCCCTGTACCTGCCACAGTGAAGATGAATCAGGTATGGTCTAAAGCGTCATCGTAACACAAAACTTCAAGTGTTGTCCTCAATCCATGTGTCTTATCACCTGCCTTAAGCCAATGAACTGACTGATTCCTCCTCGTCCTGATTTCCTCTGTGATGCCCAGGCAAAGCTGACTTTTTCTGTGTTCTTCATGAAGTCTGCAAAATCCCCTGGTAGGTAAGAAGCACACGTCTCCGATTTATTGATCAGCTTTTAAAATATTTTAAAACCAGTAAACAGATAAATAAGCCTAAATGGCTAATCTAAAGACAAATTAAGCACCTAAGAAGGCATTTATTTCAGGGGATTTGCCAGTTTGCAGGTAATTTTGGTGGCTGTGGTTTTAGGCAGAACGAGTGTGGATGCTACCCTGGTTAACATACAATACAATACTAATGTAATGCCAATTATAGATAAACATCTTAATTAAAAACTGGGGAAAGCATGCTTAGATATTTTCTAGAAAGTAAGATTGGAATGTAATCTGAATCTTTATGAATGCAATGGGGAATAGCATAATCTTGATGTTCTGAGGCTTTTTGCTTGGAAACAGCATTTATTTTGAAACAGTGAAGCCCTTCTGCATAGAAGTAGCTCTGTTTTCAGAAAAACTGCCTACCATGTTGACAAAAGAAATCAGTGTTTGTACTCAAACAGAAGACACGTGACTATTTTGTGTGTCTTGAAATGAAGAGCATGTTTCACAAAAAAGGCTAATAGGCTGGCCTGTGTAATTACCAAAATTCAAGGCATTTTTGGCAAATGTTTTACACAATCAGGCTGTTGTGGACACAGTGTCATCTTATTTTTGCTTGCCTCTCAGATGCCGATTAATAAAATGTGACAGCTGAATTCAGACCTGATACATGCAGAGTTTCTAAGTTCCCTGCTGCTCTCAGGGTTGGGCAGGTAAAAGCAGGAGGTTCCTAATGATGACTGAAGACAGCTGAGATCAAACAGCAGTTGGGTGTCGGCCAGGTATTTCATAAGTGTGACCAGCCACATCCTTGGTGGTGCAAATTGGTTGAGCACTGCTGAGCTCTATGGGCTGTGTTGGTGTGTCCTGGGATGTTCAGGTGCTGCTTTTCTGCCACTTTCTAAGGTGACTTTTTATGCATCAAAAGGCTCTGAATCAAACCACTAAGGAGTATGTAGGATGAAAAGTACAATGAATTTAGGAGCAGCTACCCAGGAAGCTAACTTAGTGATAAGAACTTGCTTATAAAGTGCTCGATGAGAAAGGGAACCAATATTTGAGAGTAACAGGCCAATGATGGAGCTCAAAGGAAATGTTTGAGGCTCTCAGATGTTCCAGCCTATTTTTGATGCTGAAAAGATATCTGATAGTCAGAGCTAGCTGCACGCTGGAGACTAGTACGAAACATGCTGTGAAGTCTGTCTTCCAGCTGACAAAACAGCCAAGCCATTACAAGGCAATCTGGCTAGCATTATATCTTTTAATATATTTCCAGACTTTAGTTTCTGAAATCTCCAGAGGATCATGAGCCTCCAAGGTCATCAGGGTTTTGACCTTTCTTTTATTGCCATAGCAACCAAAGCTGTCTTTAGTGTTTAAATTAGTTAATCAATTGCAGTCCTTGATTTATGCTGGTTGGCAGCAGCCATCCTTGAAAGCTATTTCTTGACTAATATGTGCTTTTATCACAGGAGGGTATTCCCACACCTCAGTTGAATAAGACCCTTTGATAGAGGAATTCACTTCATCATCTGAATTCAGTACCTCATCTGGGGCCAACTAGTATGAATTGCTACTATAGATTTTTTTTAACCCCTGGAATCATCTTAATTCTGGTTTACAACCCCTTAGAAGAAAACCGAGGGTCACTTAATTGGAAAAAAGCACAGGCTCTAATTGCTTGCATAAAAAACGAGAACGCTCCACCTTTGAACTGTGTGTAAATGAAATTACAATGCACAAACAAATTAACCACTTCAAAGAACTCTTGTGAATGGGGTCAAAATATGATCCATTTTCTGTTTAACTGGCATATTCTGATAATCCCTGATTCTTCTGAGAAATAGTATGGAATATAGGATTAAGGGCAAGGCCACCGACTGAAATGCCCCGAGACTTGGGACTGTCCATTGGTTTACTGTGTGGGTTTGGATACATTTGTCCAGCCCTCTGCAACTCAGTTCCCTGAATTGCAAAATGCAGCGAATACCTACCTTGCTTGAGCGGAATCAGAAAGGTTAAGCGATGAGTGTTTTCCTGTTTGAAATGGTCTCTATTTCTTTCCCCCTGTGGAACAGATGTATCTGCACGAGTACAGGTGCTTGCAGCCAGTTCTGCATGTGCTCCAAGCTGGTTTAAGTGAGTCACAGGTTCACGTGGATGGGAAGGGACCTCTGGAGGTCTCTAGTCCAAGTCCCCACTCAAAGCAGATCCAGCAAGTTGTTCAGGCTATGTCCAGGTGAGATTTGAATACCTCCAAGACCGGAGATCCCACAGCTTCTCTGGACTTGAGTTGTCACTGCTTTATCTTTGCAGAGATGTATTTATGAGGACTGCACTCTCCCAGCAGTACTTCTTTGTACAGTAACATATTTTAATAGTTTTGCACTTAAACCTGCTTTGCCTCCTTGGACAATCAGTGAAGTCAGGCTTTGGCCGTCTTGTGCCTGTGTAAGCACAACCTAAGGAATTACCAGACCCTACTCTCTACGGCAGCTCTGAATTAAAAATAATTTACAAATATTGGTCATGCTCTGATCTGTGAGCAGGGATTTCTTTCTCTTCCAGACATGGCTAGGAGCTTTAAGAATGACAAGCATGGAGAAAGTTGGGAATTTCTTGGTGAACTACTAGAAAACAAAGATAATGTCTTCTCTGTTTTGGGATGTGTTCTCAGCTAGAGTACTGGCTTTCAAAACCAAACATTTTGGTTGAAATAGTGTACATGTACTTCTTGTAATGCTGATCAATACCTATTATTCATTGGGCTTTAGAAAAGGATATGGACTCTGCAGTGCCAAAGCCCACGTGCTGCTGAATTGTGAAAAAGCACTCTGTACCTTAGTTTTCACTAATGCAGACTGAAGCATGCTGTTTGCAGAGTGAAAAATAATCCCTGCCATCCAGTACGGTGATTCTTTCTGTTGCCTTAAACCAGTGGCCCCTCGGGACACGTTCGCCTGGTCTGGCTTCTGACAACATGACCTCATCATTATGCTAAACCGATGTTCTTCCTGTCTTTACACAAATAGTCTTGCAAACCAAATGAGCACACTCTTTGTTATTTTAAAGACTGGCTGGTACCAAAGCGAATCATTTTTCCTTTGATTAGCATTTTCAAAGGATAACCTTTGTGAATTTTCCACAGAGGCTGCTGCTGCTGCACAGTGCATCTGGTTGAGTTTTAATCATTTAGCAATTCTTGGCCTCAAAATGCTGTTGTTTCTGGGACTTCTTGAAAGTTGCGACATGGCAGCTGATGTGGACAATGCCTTTTTCCTAATGTACATTCACTGTGTGATAGGATTCATGTTTTACATCCTCTGTTTACTGCCGAGAAGGCTGTTATTGAGGGAAAGGTGAAAGCAAAGAAGCAGCATCTTTGTAACATGCAATGGCAGCGTATCTGTGAAAGATATGAGACTGAGTGCCAGCTCGGAGAATCAGTAAAATCAGAGTCAAGAGATTTTGGGTAAAAATTAAGGGGCAAGCAAATATGGGTGACACTGTTGTGGAGATTTGCTACAGGCTACCTGATCACTAAGAGAAAGTCGACAAGACCTTCGACAGACAGCTGGAAGTAGCCTTACAGTCGCAGGCCCTGGTCCTCATGGGGGACTTGAACCACCCTGATAGTTCCTGGAAAAGCAACACACCGAGGTGCACACAATCCATAAGGCTCCTGTAGAGCATCGAGGATAACTTTTTGACACAGGTGGTGGAGGAGCCAACAAGTTGAGATGTGTTGCTGGACCTTATACTAACAAACAAAGAAGGTCTGGTTGAGGATGTGAGGGTTGGGGGTAGCTTTGGCTGCAGTGACCATGGGATGGTAGAGTTCAGGGTCCTGCATGGTAGAAGCAGGGCAACACGTAGGATTACAACTCTGCACTTCAGGAGAGCTAACTTTGGCCTCTTCAATGACTTGCTTGGAGGAATCCCATGGGTCAGGGCTCTAGAAAGTGGTGGGGTCCAAGACAGCTGGTCAATATTCAAGTGCCACTTCCTCCAAGCTCAAGATTGGTGCATCCCTATGAGGAAGAAGTCAAGCAAAGGAGCCAGGAGACCTGCATGGATGAGCAAAGAACTTCTAGAAGAACTCAAATGGAAGAAAGTCTACAGTATGTAGATAAAGGGCCTGGCACTTGGGAGGAATGTAGGAATGTTGTCAGGGTATGCAAAGATGCGACAAGGAAGGCTAAGGCCCACTTGGAACTAAATCTGGCAAGGGGTGTCAAGGCTAACAAGAAGGGCTTCTTCAAATACATCAGTAGTAAAGGAAAGACTGCGGACACTGTGGGTCCACTGCTGAACCCTGGTGACACAGGATGCAGAGAAGGCAGAGTTACTGAATGCCTTCTTTGCTTCAGTCTTTACTGCTAAGGCTGGCCCTCAGGTGTCCCAGCCCCCAGGGGTGAGAGAGAAAATCTTGGGAAAGGAGGACTTCCCCTTGGCTGAGGAGAATTGGGTTAGAGATCGTTTAGGCAAACCGGATCCTCACAAATCCATGGGCCCCGATGGGATGCACCCACAAGTGCTGAGGGAGCTGGCAGATGCTGTCACTAAGCCACCCTCCATCATCTTTGAAAGGTCCTGGAGAACAGGAGAGATGCCTGAGGACTGGAGGGTAGCCAACACCACTCCAGTCTTCAAAAGGGGCAAGAAGGACGACCCAGGAAACTATAGGCCAGTCAGCCTCACCTCCATTCCCAGAAAGGTGATGGAACAGTTCATTCTGGAGGCCATCTCCAGGCATGTAGAGGAAAAGAAAGTTATCAGGAGCAGTCAACATGGATTCACCAAAGGAAAATCATGCTTGACGAACCTGATCACCTTCTGTGATGGCATGACTGGCTGGGTAGATAAAGGGAGAGCAGTGGATGTTGTTTCCCTCAACTTCAGCAAGGCTTTTGACACAGTGTCCCATAACATCCTCATAGGTAAGCTTAGGAGGTGTGGGTTGGGTGAGTGGATTGAGAACTGGATGAAGGGCAGAACTCAGAGGGTCATGATCAATGGCACAGAGTCTGGTTGGAGACGTGTAACTAGCGGCATTCCTCGGGTCTGTGCTAGGCTCAGTCCTGTTTAACATATTAATCAATGACCTGTTGAAGGGTCAGAATGTGCCCTCAGCAAGTTTGTTGATGATACAAATCTGGGAGGAGTGGCTGATACACCAGAAGGCCGTGCTGCCATCCAACGAGACTTGGACAGGTCTGGAGAGCTGGGCCGAGGGAAACCTCATGAAATTCCACAAAAGCAAGTGCAAGGTCCTGCCCCTGGGGAGGAACAACCCCCTGCACCAGTACAGGCTGGGGGCTGAACTATTGGAAAGCGGCTCAGTTGAGAAAGACCTGGGAGGGTCGGTGGACAGCAAGCTGACCCTGAGCCAGCAATGTGCCTTTGTGGCCAAGAAGGCCAACGGTATCCTGGGATGCATTAAAAAGAATGTGGCCAGCAGATCGAGGGAGGTTATCCTCTCCCTCTCCACTGCCCTAGTGAGGCCACATCTGGAGTATTGTGTCCAGTTCTGGGCTCCCCAGTTCAAGAAAGACAGGGAACTGGGTTTGTTAGCCTGAAGAAGAGAAGACTGAGGGGGGGGTCTTATCAATGCTTACAAATATCTAAAGGGTGGGTGTCAAGAGAATGGGACCAGACTCTTTTCAGCGGTGCCCAATGACAGGACAAGGGGCAATGGGCACAAGTTGGAACACAGGAAGTTCCACCTCAATATGAGAAAAAACCTCTTTCCTGTGAGGGTGCCAGAGCAGTGGAACAGGCTGCCCAGGGAGGTTGTGGAGTCTCCTTCTCTGGAAATATTCAAAAGCTGCCTGTACTCCCTGCTCTGGGTGTATCTGCTCAAGCAGGGGGGCTGGATTAGATGATCTCCAGAGGTCCCTTCCAACCCCTACCAGTCTGTGATTCTGTGATTCTTTGAATTTTCATGTGCTTGTTTACAGCCTTGGACATATGTCCCCTGTAGTTCTAAGAGGCCTTTCATTTAGATAAGTATTCATGCAACTTTGATCACAAAGTTGTGGCTTTGCCACATGTATCGAGCACTATCAAATGAACTGACAAGCACCGTATTTGAGTTCCTCTGGAACAACACTATCCATTTGCAGAAGGATTAATTAGTTATGGTGCTCAGAGAAAGGATTTCAGTAGTAACTTAAGGAATTTATTGCTTAATGTAAAATAAATGAAGTGGGAGAGGGGATAGAGTTTAGGATGCAGCTTGCTGTTCTATAATATTTAAGCTAATTGCAGGTATTCAGAATAGTTTGAACATAACTTTGGCACCAGCCCTGAGCCTTTTAATCTGATCTTATTTTCTAATGTGACTCTGTGGCTGAGAGGCACCCAGGCCTTTTGTGAAGTTAACAAAACAAGACAAATGGTGCTGGTCTTGTGCCAGACACCATGCAGTCGGTGGTCATCAATGATCCCCGCTGCTGTGGTCCTTGCTGGGAGCAGTGGCAGTGTGGTTTTGGTTGGAGTCATGATTCCTCGGGGCCACTGGATGCTGTTGAAAAAGAAACTATAAAAACAAGAGGCTGTGGCAGTCTCTCCCTAAAGAGGGGGTAAACCAACAAGATTTAAGGAGACAAGGTCGTGGCACCTCAGAGGAGGTTTGTATTTGACTTTTGAACTCCTTCTTGGCTTTTTGATCCGACATGGACTGCACCTCCTTCTGGGCAGCACCATAGCACTGGTAGTGTGTGTGTGTGATAATATATTCAGGCCTTGGTCATGTAGAAAACCCTTTAAAACATTTGGTAGCAGCACCCCTTGTGGGAATGAAGCTTGTGTGTGAAAACTGTCTAACAAGGAAAGCAGGGTGAGAGGAACCTTACAAGTAAAAAGCAGAATTTAATGATTTCTCATTTCAGATATCTGGTACTAAAGCCATGGGATGTCATCTGAAGAGTCAAACTGAGGAAAAGTCACTGAATGAAGAAACCTGTGCTAACAAACACATGTAAACTGCAAAAAGCAGAGTATGGCTTTGATGTCCATGTTATCTGTAGGGAATGTTTTAACTGTGTGCAGTCCAGGAGTGGTTATCTTACCTTGATTTCAAGTTGCATACCCTTTCATTCTCCACCAGGCTTTGCTCTCATTTTCTTTTGTTTTTCCCCCTGCATTTTGTCTTTTCCTAGCTTTCTTTGCTTTCCCCCCAGTTGTTCTTTATTTAAAAAAAAAACAAAACTGCAGAATCTTCCTATTTCTGTCTTACCATCTGGTCTCACTCCACAGTGGCTTTCGTGCTAGATCGCTGCTGCTGGAACTGCATAGCAGGTATATGCCATTCCAGGCACATAAATTTTCCAGAAGCAGCTGCTACAACAGTGGTTTTTGCTTGGAAAATGCAATTTCAAAGTCTATTAGGATGGTAGTGGTTTAGACCAGGCACAGTTAAACTAAGATCTTTCTTTAAAAGGATGGAATCTGATCGTTATAGGTATTATTCCCTCTTCATTTTAAGTACCAGAATTTTATATCATATTCTCCTTTCTTTTTTCACATAGAAGCTCTGCTTTCCTTTATAGACCATCTTCCCTTCCCTTCCTGACATGGTATTCATCACTGCAGTATCAAGGTATACTCTCCTATCCTATGTGACTAATCATTGTCATGTGTTTTAATTTCCACCCTCTCCCTAAGAGCAGTAGGATATTCAGTGTCATCATTTCACAAGTAGTAGGAAGAGGTCTGTTTGGGTTGTGGTTCTTAATCCTGGTTTCTGGTTGTTTCTAACCCATCCCCCTTCTAGTTAGTTCACAAAGGCTTTCATTTTTCTCTTTCTTTTTCAATTTGCTCTAATAGCCTTCAATGTCTTCAGTCATTCTCAGTGCATCTCCACCTCACAAATATATCTGGATCTGAGGTGATTAATCATGGCATAGCAGTTTATTTTCTCTAAGGTACACATAGCTGAGTAAGATTTAATGTGCTTCAAACGACAAACTCTCAGAGGAACAGCAGGACATTTAAATTCTCTTTTCGGATAGCTAGAGGAATTGTCAGGAAAACAGTAATAGTGATATAGATAGATATTACAGTGAGGGCGGCGTGGGGAGAGCAGAGGATTTACTTGTAAAATGCATTAACAGGGGACTCCTCTGCTGTCTGACACCTGACAATTCAGGTTACTGCTGAAAGCCTGTTTTTAAAACTCACTCTGGTGAGTTCTTCGTGGTGATCTCTTCATCCAGGATAATTTCTAGCAAGGGAAAGCTCATAACAGATTGACTTTTCCAAATTAGCCAGGGATGGTGTTTTCTGTTGATTAATGAAACCCTGGCAGCCAGTGAACCAGGCAACAACAAAACCAGGCTCATAAAGCACTCGCTCTGGTTTGTGCAAGCCTCTGCACCAAGCAGCATTCCTCCTCCCCTTCCCCTTTGCTGAGTAGCTGCTGTGTTGAAAAGCATGACTTTTAGTCATCCTGAAAGTATTTGGGAGCTCGCCCTGAAATTGCTGAAGATCTTTTCAGGATGAGGGTCACCAAGGGGGATGGTGAGGGGCAGGAGGTCTCTGAAAGGACTTGAGCTTGAGCCAGGTGCCCCCCTCGCTGTCCCCTGGGGGAGCTAAATTGCTCTCCGGGGGGCTGATTTCGGTCCTACTTGTGGAAGCTATTTTATTGAGTATAAAGTACTTAAATAGTCATTACACTAGGATGGAAAAAATAACAGTTGCCCTTCCCAGGCAGACTACAGTCTCTTTCGCTCTTTGTCTCACTGAATAGTTATTTCTTCCATGCAAAATGGGGCAAGTCCAAGCCCTGGGACTTGGCTGGGATGACCCTGATGCGGGGCAGGGGAGGCCAGGAGGGAACAAAATCTGCTGCTGAGGTGCCCTGGGTGGATGCATGAACTGATGGGCTATTGGCACTGCCCTGGTGCAAATGTGCCAAAAATGAGCTTTGCACGGCCTTTGCTATTGTTCAAAGTGTCACAGAAACAAATCTGTTTGGGATTTTTGTCTCATTGACAAAAACTAAAAAAAATGAAACGTTTTTGGCTTTATCTATTTTTTTTTCCCAAGCCAATGATGCTTTCATTTTAGATGCAGGACCCAACTATGACATAACCCTGCTAGAAATAATATAGGGGATTGCTCAATAATTATTTCTTGCTGTATTTTCATTGCTGCACTGTTTCAATTTCAACTCGGGTGTTTTACTCGCTTGACAAGCAGCCTTCATTTTATAGCTTAATGCTGTTAAACAACACTATCATCTGCTTTCTCATTTGTAACGCTGTTTAGCACTAATGATTCATGCAGATAATGTATACCCCGTGTAACAGAAAATAAATACCATGGGTTTTGCTAGAAGAAAGGTAATACAATATTTGAGAGCCTTGATCCCCAGAGAAGGGAAACTGTAACTGTTGCCATAATGTGTCTGCCTGATGAGTTTTGAGCTTCACAGTCAGTGGGACTGAGCTCCTCCCATCTGCCTTCCCACAGCAGGCTGAGTTCAGCCCCGAGGAAGGTCTGAAGCACAGCCCTGCATTTCCAGTGGGAAAAGAGGAATGTAGCTGCACCTACTGGGACAAGCTGTGAGTTTACAGACAGGTGGTGGGAGCTCCCTCGGTCTCCCCTTGGGGCAGCAATGTTGCCTTAAATCCCTGCAGAGCTGTGAATGTTAAGGAGTTGAGATGTCGTCTTCATGGCTTTCCTCCAGTCTGCGGAAAGTCTCGCCCCACCTCTGTAGTCCCTTTTCTGCTACTCCAGGTATTAGTAGCTGCTGGAGTTTGGTGGATGTGAGTCAACACCATGCTGTACTCACAAGAATACACTCTATCCATCAAATAACTCGAGGGTGAATTTCCGAGGCATGATATTTTAGTCTTCATGGCCTGCAGTGGTTTTGGTGACGGAACCTCACTGCAAACCGCAGCCACAGGTGCTTTTTTTTGAAATCCAGAGGGCATAACCCATGGTCAATAATTTCAGAAGTAACCAGTGATTATGTTGCCTCACTGCTGGTGGAGAGCTTTTCGCAGAAGGCTGAATTTCAGAGGCTGAGCACTTAATGCCAGGGATAGACTCAGCTGAAGCATGTTAAGCCCTCCTCATTTCATTAATAATGCCTGCTGCAGCGTGCGTTTCCGGATGCGCGCCGGGGGAACAGCTCTCATCACCAATTAGTTATCAGACAGAAATCAGGTTGTCATTCTGCATTCATTAATTCTGGATCTTTGCACTGCAACGTCACCTGTACCAGAGGGACCCAGGACAGGCGCTAAGCCATGGTCAAATTCCTACTGAATTTGCCAAGCTGCACATTGAGTTTTGTGGACCCATGCCCACATTTAATCCCACAAAATTCTTCAAATTCTGAATATACAAGTTGCCTCCCATAACTACAATTCACACTTTTTGTTGAAAATTACCTCCTGCTCTTCTCTCTCCCAACTTTGTGTTTTTGTCGTTTGCTAAACAGATTGTAGCTTCAGACAAGTAGCTTTCCAATAATAACTAGAGGTGGTAGCAGCCGTGTCAAGGATATTATAAAATCCTGCTGTCTGTGCTGTTTTGCTTAATCCTGACAACACAGCCAAGAGAACCAAGCACTGAACAGAAGGGACATAAAAATCTCCTAATTCAGTATAATGACAGATAGCGTACTTTGCCCTTTTGCAGATATTTATGAATGGCTAAAGTTATGGCTAGGCTTGGATTAAGCAGCATTTCAACCAAAATATTGCATTTGGGTCTTTCAGACATTGAGTCATTTGAAAGGTGGGGGAACATTTAATCTTACGCCCACGCAGACATCTTCATTTCGAAAACAGGATCTCTCCTGACGTTTAATGACTCTCCAGCCTGTGTTGAAACTGAATGCTGAAAGGAAAATACATCAGTCAGCAGGGGAGTGCTAAAACTTTCTCTGTACTCATTCAGACATAATTGTCAGCATCTCTGGGTTTTGGGGGTTTATACATGCTAAATATTCTGGACAATACTCTTCATAGCCTGGAAAATCTTTTATTATGTGTATTTCATGTAACAACTCCTCTTTTTCATGAATCCTACATCAATATTTCACTAGCCAGTTCTTTACTCACCAGAGTAAAATACTCTGATTCTCCAAGAGCTGGTGCTCAGCCTTGCCTGGGTTACTGATTCCCTTCATGTCTGATCACTTTTGAGAAGTCATTTGTGCCTCCTGAACCTGTCTCAGACCAGCTGGAAAATGGAATGAAAAATGGAAACTCTGGAAACTGCTTACTGTGTCTTATCTGAGCTCTCCTTCATAGATGCAGTTCATCTGTGTCGTAGATGAAATATCAGCTGATTCTAACCTCTTCCCTGTTTCAATGGCAATCTTTTCTCAACTAGGGTTTTCATGAATGATGGAGATTTTGTGTCACTATTATGGCAGAGAGTTGTCAGCAAAGTAAAGGGAAGGTTTCAGAAGAACTCTAATTATAGGTGATTTTGAGCCTTGTTAATTATGTGTTGTAGTTTAACCCCAGCTGGCAACTAAGCCCCACACAGCTGCTTGCTCACTCCCCCCGGCGGAATGGGGGACAGAATCAGAAGTGTAAGCATGAGAAAACTTGTGGGTTGAGATAAAGACAGTTTAATAGGTAAAGCAAAAACCGCATATGCAAGCACAACAAAACAAAGAATTCATTCACTCCTTCCCATGGGCAGGCAGGTGCTCAGCCGTCTCCAGGAAAGCGGGGCTCCATCACACATAACGGTTACTTGGGAAGACAAACACCATCGCTCTGAATATCCCTGCTCTTCCTTCTTCTTCCTCCAGCTTTATATGCTGAGAATGACATCATATGGTGTGGGATATCCCTTTGGTCAGTTGGGGTCAGCTGTCCCAGCCGTGTCCCCTCCCAGCTTCTTGTGCACCCCCAGCCCACTCGCTGGTGGGCTGGGGTGAGGAGCAGAAAAGGCCTTGACTCTGTGTAAGCCCTCCTCAGCAATAGCAAAACCATCCCTGTGTTACCAACACTCTTTTCAGCACAAATCCCAAATACAGCCCCATGCTAGCTACTATGATGAAAATTAACTCTATCCCAGCCAAAACCAGTACGTTCTGTTGACTCGGCAGTGGATGAAGGTGTCAGTAGCCCTCATGAGGATCAGAATATCCTCAGTGGTATTCAGCATTGCTGGCATCAGAATCTCCTGAAACTGCTCCCAAATAATCAGTTCACTTTTGCATGGCAGTAGACCAGGAATTCAAGAGCTACACAGAGTCACAAGGACACCTGGTTTAAGCAGGCAGCCATCAGCTGGTAAATTCACAAGATGTTATTTTACCTTCAGTCCATGCCTAAAAGAACGGGGGATATCTGGGGGAAAAATGAGGTCCAAGGCTTAGAGGTGGCAGCTTCAGGGCAGCAACACATGCTGTGGACTTGCGGTGTCTGCCCTGGTGTACTTCTCGAACATCCACCAGCAGCATGAGCCACCTTGTAAGGTTTTCTAAAGTTTACTTACTTACCCTGGCAAGCCTGCCATTTAAATTGTCCAGGAGGGTCAGCTCTCCACTTATGCCATGGATATTTGTTGATTTGAGATCCCCCGAGGCGGGTGAAGCTGCAGAGGCTGTAACCCAGTCCTGAGGAATTACCACCAAATCCACCCCCCTGGAACCCTAAAAACCCATGCACGTGGCTGCAGAGCGGCTCAGCCTAGGTCGTTCTTCTGCTCCAAACCTCCCTCCAGGTGTCTGGGAGGGTCACTAGGGAGGGTAAACCAACACTTACTGCCAAATGAAATAACGCAGCGACTCTCTGCTTTCCTCCAACTGTTATTTGTGTCTCACCGAATCCTGGCTGAAAGAGTTTAACTTTTCCTGTGGGGAGAAATGTCAACATGAAACCCAGCAGCAGATGTTTTTTTCCACCAGCTTGATCCCTGCTATTTTTTCTGAAAAGGGGCATTTTCTCTTTATTTTCTTTACATTAGTTTTTATCACTTTTTCTCAGGTGTTTGTGAAAAGATAAAGCTGATAGGAATTTAGAGCAGAGGTTGAAATGGTAAATTTGATCTTTTCACTAGCTGCAAGTCACTTAGAAATATGGTTTGCAACATTAACAGCACCCATGTGTATAGAAGACCACTGAACAGTTCTGTTCTTTCCGCTCTTTGGCACTGACCCACTATAGCTTCGTTCAAAACCACTTTTTAAAAACAGGTGGCTTTCTTGGGAGAACAGCCTTGGTTCTGTGGCAGAGACATAGGCACCTGTGTTGTATGAGGAGGTGCTGGTTCATTATGACCCTGGTAAGAGAGGCACTCAGGCTCTGTAAAGTATTACTTCAGGTGCCATTTGTTGGATCCAACACTATAAAGAGCAAGGCAATAACATAAATAACCTTGTCTGCTGTGAGATGCTGGGGACGCCAAATTGTGCGGTGCGGTGTGGAGCTCCAGTCCGGGCACAGCACTCCACGCAGACCCTGTCTCTGCAGTGGTTACCCCATTTTGGTCATTTGAGCTCTTACAGGGTTTTTCTTACAAGAAAACAACTCCATTCATCATTTCTACTGCCAAACAGAGAGGATGTCTGCATGAGAACTTGTTGCTGCACTGTCAGATAAATGCAAGGCCATGCAGGTGTGTAATCGCTGGTGCTGAGTGGGAGCTGCCTGTGGGCTCCTCCATCACCCAGCTGAGCCTGTCCTGCAGGCACGGCACAGGCCTGAAATAAGTCTGCACTCCACAGGCACGGTTTTGTCAAAAAGTTCTCATTCAAAATAGGCGCCTTAATTTTATGTCATCAGAAGCAGCGCTCTCTGTGCTATCATGTGTTAGCTAATGCCCCTGTTAAGCTCAGAAGTGGTTTCTTGGGTTCTTTGGAAAGGGCATATCGTAGACAATATGATTAGTCCTCCTGTAAAATTAAATCATTTAATATGCAAAAAAGAATCATTATCATTTGTGTCTTGAAACAAAATCAGGGATGAAAAATACTGAGATAAACCAGTCCAAAATTTCAGATTTTTCAATAATATAAAATTTGAATACATTGAAACTCACAGATTTTGAATAGATTAAAATTATTCTGAATATCAAAAGCTATCAAACTTGTTATTGATATAGTTTTGGCATGGCAGTTTCTTTTGTTCTATTGCTCTTTTTATACCATTTCTTAGCAAAAGGGATTTGAGAGAGAAAGAGAACAAGAGGGAAGGAGGGCGGGAAGCAGGACAAAAAGAGAAGAAAGAAAAGAAAGAAAAGAAAGAAAAGAAAGAGGGAAAGAAATAAGAGGGGAAGGGAGGAAGGAAGGGAGGGAGGAAGGAAGGAAGGGAGGGAGGGAGGGAGGGAGGGAGGGAGGAAGGAAGGAAGGAAGGAAGGAAGGAAGGAAGGAAGGAAGGAAGGAAGGAAGGAAGGAAGGAAGGAAGGAAGGAAGGAAGGAAGGAAGGAAGGAAGGAAGGAAGGAAGGAAGGAAGGAAGGAAGGAAGGAAGGAAGGAAGGAAGGAAGGAAGGAAGGAAGGAAGGAAGGGAAGGAAGGAAGGAAGGAAGGAAGGAAGGAAGGAAGGAAGGAAGGAAGGAAGGAAGGAAGGAAGGAAGGAAGGAAGGAAGGAAGGAAGGAAGGAAGGAAGGAAGGAAGGAAGGAAGGAAGGAAGGAAGGAAGGAAGGAAGGAAGGAAGGAAGGAAGGAAGGAAGGAAGGAAGGAAGGAAGGAAGGAAGGAAGGAAGGAAGGAAGGAAGGAAGGAAGGAAGGAAGGAAGGAAGGAAGGAAGGAAGAAAGATTATGTGTTTTAGCTATAATCTATTGCGGTTCCTCTTGCTGTCATACAGTGCCTACTTTAATTTTCTTCAAATTAAAAAAATGCCAGAAGAATTGCCATGCTGAAGCTGCAGACACATCTTTCTGACTTTAATCGTCTTTAACACGTTATGTCTGTAACTGCTTGTCCCTGCTGCTCAGTACTTGCATTATTCAAATCTGAACTTTACATCTGACTTTCCTTCTAAAGTTTGTCAGAAACTATCAAATTCACAACTTCAAGTATAAATTGGTTTTTACTAAAACATCAATTAAAAAGACTGGTCCAGTTTCCAAGTTAAATTACAAAAAGTGTTCAGACCTTTTTTTGCTGTATACAGTACAAATACAAAAGAAAAAACCTGACCCTTGAAAGAGAGTGTTTCCTCCACATCTTTCACCTATGGAAGCTGCTCACCAGTCCACAGCTCTTGTCTCCTCCAGTATCTCCTCAATACTTACTTCTTTCACAGTGCTTATGTGGAGGTAATTCAGCAATAGCAACCTAAAACAACATTCAGGTGGATATTCTTCCTATCTGAGTAAGGGTAAGACAACATTTTAACTATTATCGTCCCCCCTTATGGCTCGTTGTTTATTGATGTATAACTTTTGGTTCAGTTGCCTAAATGGTTCATGGCAGGATGAGTGAAAGTCAAAGAGCTATAGGCTCATTTTAGTCAGTGTATGAATGCTTTGATATTGGAGCCCAAACTCTGGTTGGTTTAAAGCACAAAAAGTTGAATGTTCAAGAATCAAGGATAAGTTCTCCTTTATACATTTTTTATAAGCCCATATAATCTCTTGACTTCTCTTCCTTTTTTGCTAAGATTAATTTTGATCTCTGAAAGAAGAAATAAGGTGATCTGTCATTGGTATTTCTTGTGCCTGGAGCATCCATCATGACATACAAGCAAAAATGGTTTGCTTTTCTGCAAACTACTGGCTACAATAGAAACCTGAGTATGTCAGGTTCATAGCAGGAGCTCCGTCAGGCTCCATTTAATTAGTGGAGGTTTTAACAAGTTAAGTCTAGACAGTCTAACAGTGTTTGAAGTAAGGTTAGTTCTTTCCTAAAGTTGTTCTTGCTCTTCCTTTCACATTTTGAATTACAGAAAGTGGGGAGGTGGGGAGGTGAGAGAGGCAGGGCATCTAAAAGCCGTCTTCACTTTTAAAGGATTAAAGCATCCTCAACCTGCACCGCTGCTTGTGATGCCAGCAGAAATTTTATTGGTGCAAAGAGAGATCTGTGGCTCAATGACTTCAGAGTTTTGGGAAAATACAGGCTCCCCGCTTGCTCATTAAGAGTATTCTTTTCTTATCTACAGATATATGCAGATAAGATGCTAATTATGTGGATCCATCTGTTGTATTTAAAGTGTCATAAACGTAGTTCCTAAGTTTAAAGCTGTTCGTAGAAGCTTATTATATTTCAAGTTCTTCTTTTTAGAGTATGATTTTTTTCAAGTACTATTTGCATCTGGAACAAAGTTTAAGAGGCTGGGAAGACCTGCAGGTTGCCTGTCGGATAATTATGAACCATATTTTCCCTCTCTTTTGGGAACGCACATGACAAAGCATTTTACTCACCCTGGCCACAGTTCCTGCCATTTTTGTGACATCTGCTCCCACCACATAGACTATACATCTATTAAACACTGGGTGGTGTGGGGAGAGGAGACGCTTTCCTTCTTTCTTCAGCAGTAGTCTGTTAACCTGCTAGAGAAGAGCTTTTATCTGAGCATTTCTACAAATTTATTTACCATGTCTGATTTGCAGGTGTTTTGTGACACTCTCCAGCATGAATAAAGCCTTGGAAAGGGGAGGGGAAAGGACAGAAGTTTAATTTTGAAGTACCTGACGGTCAGGTGGTAGAACTGGGAGCATTTCTGATGCAGCTGGATTGTCAGAAATATACTTGAACTTTTCCTTCAGATTTTGCAGCAGAATTAAAATAATCAGGGGAAGATCCAGGCAATGCATTGCTACATTAGTGGGAAAGTCCCAGATGTCTAGCACCCTTTTTCTCTTCCAGTTCAAAGCAAACCCACGTAACACACAGCTTGCTTAAGGAACGCATCTAAGCATTTGTTTGTCTTTTGAACATGCACTTGAAATTGGGGATTGCTTGTACAACAGCTCTGGCAAGAAGACCCCTGAAGTAGCACTGTGGGTTTTCCCCGCTCCTTGCCCCACTGCCCAGCACAGGTCCAGACTTTGGCAGGCTTCTTGCCTTCATCCTCCTGAGATGCCTCCTTGGAGAGCAGGGTGACAAGAAGGCAGGGATATTTAGAGGCTTGTAATTTCCTCTTGTGGTCCAGGAAGGTGTGCTGCTTTATGGAGATGCCAAATATATTACAGCAGTTGATAAGGACTTCCTTCAGGTGATATTAGAAAACACTAGGCACCTTTCAGAGAAGGGAAGTGGCCATTTTTCAAGCAAGGTGAACCAACAATAAATAAGGACAGGAGAAATAAATCTGTGAACAGGTGGCTTCAGTCAGGAAAAACAGGAAGGAAGTACTGGAGCATTGCAGTGAAGTGGACCAGTGCCATCCTGTCCAATCGCTATGGCTTGGTGAGACCTGGTATGAGGTTAGGGGGCTACAGTGAGATAGTTTCCATATAATCCCTTGGCATGTGAGGAGGTCCCTCAGTCTGGATGCTGGAGGAGCCTCTGCATAGCTCTGTCCTCATTTTTACTGCAGATCAATATCTGTGTCAGGTAAGGACACAGACTGAGATCAGTGAGCATGATTTGAGATCTGCTACTTCAGAGAGGTTGTTTTCTTAACAATGCGATGAGCTCCACCTTGGCTTTTTTGAGTAAAAAGTGTTAGGGGCAATATCGTATTTCATACTGCATTCTCGGTTGTACATAATAGTATCTATTGGTATTAGCCAGAAGGCTTGCTGAGGGTATCTTAGAAATGTATGTGTACTAAGAATTGCACAAATTTGGTTGGTAAGCAAATGTAACCTTCCTTTTAATTTTCTCAGGCCAATTGTGATGGTGGCAATTACTGTCCACTTTGATTCTTACTAGTTCACTCTCTTTTTCCTGAAAAAATGTGACTGTTGAAGCAACTCCCAACATATCACAGCTTCCACCCTGTCATCAAGGAAAATGTGGATGAGTTAAAGCTCAGTTCAGATTCAGGATCTGAAACCCCTGAACATTTGTGATGCACAAAGTTCAAAAAAAAAATGCAAATCTCACCCAACAGTGCGTCATCAGAGGTGAGAAAGGTCTAAGGAGCATTCTGGGAATCTTTCAGTATTCTCAGTTGTTGACACTGCATTGCTTATACATAACTGTTTGGTCACAGGGAAATATTTCTTATTGGAAGTTAGCCTGCAACATAGTGTGTGCTTCCTCACAAAGGCTTGTGGCTACTGGAAGTGAAGCTGTGTGAATAGCTGCACACACAGGTTAAGAAAGATTTGACAGAAGATAGGTAATGCCTACTGAAAGCAAGTCCTACTACATCACCCAAGCTCTCTCAAGAATGTGTAACCAAGTCTGAACAGCTTCAGTCTGGCAGGCAACAGCTGTTAAAGCTACAAAGAAATGTAATCGATTTATATTTTGCATATTGACTGCTGCACTTTCCAAGATACACCTTCCTATACTGGTGCTGTCACAGTCCATATGCCATCAGCAGTAACACACTCAGCTTCCCTCCTCATGGATGGAGCAATGGAAGGGGAGCTAATGCAGTTTGACACCCAGCCTAAGACACTCCAGGATCTGCAGCAAAAGCTGGATCACATACTTTGAAAAGGTTTAGCAGAAGTTCTCCCCCTACTTCCTGACTGGAGAGGGTTATATAAAAGACTTCTTAATATTAAAATATTTCCTTTCTTCTGTGTGGTCTTTAAAATAATGCCTCTGCAACTGTTAATGTCTCTGATGTTATTGCTTTGAAGACCGCATAAAATGCTTTTAAAGGAGAAAGCTTTTAAAGGACTCATCCATTTCGAACATTGGCAATCAATCTGACTCTGTAGCTCTAGATATAAGTGGAAATTTTGATATAACAGAAGTTAAAGGCAAAAGATTTTACATGACAGTTTGAACAGATGTGTATTTCTAAGTGCTGAACTTTCATTTGTTAGGATTTCATTTAGTGAAGGATGCTCTATAAAACTGCAACTGTCTCACTGCATTTGACTATAGATTGTTAAGCGTCAAAGATCTTGTGTCTTTCCTGTAGCTAATTCAATAAAGAGAAGAATGAGCCTTTTCTACCTAATAGTGAGGAATCCACAAGAATTTTAGCATATTAGCCACTGTGACATCCTGGAAGGAAAAACTAGGCACATTAAGCCATAACTTCTTTAGAAAGCCAAGAAAGAAATGTCTAATAAAAAATGTAGAAGGTGTTTAAATTAACTTCAGTCTGTTGGGACTTATTTTATATGTCACTGTGTGGAAGAGTTTAGGGAAAAAAGCTTCCTGATTTGCAACTTGGTTTCCTTATTTCCATTTCTGAGAATTCAAAAAATTCTCATAATTTGAAAGATAAGATTTTTTTTCAAGATTTTATTAAAACAAAAAGACCATGGGTTAAATGAAGGGCAGGTGAACTGTGAGCATTGGGTTGTGCCGTGAGACTTTTATGTTGTAGATCAGAAAGATCAAATGATGCTAAAAAGAGATGAGTCAGTCTGGTAGGAATTCCTAATCTGACTGATGGAACACTCATCCCTGGGAAAGAAAATTTAAACTTTTATTATGAGATCCTGGAGTTCATACATCCTATAAATTTACGTGGGGCATGGCCTTGCAGAGGAAAGCCTTTCACCCTCATTTTAGGGCAGTGGTTCCATCTTCAGTCTAAGAAACATTTTAGAATGAAGGGGAGGGTGGGTGTTTCTTCTTTGACAAATAGCAGATACTGGTATAAAGTTGTTCCATTCAATCTATTTTATTCCACCATCTATAATTGAGTTCCACGTTTTGGTTGCTCCAAGGTTATTGTAGCAGCAAGAGTACCATCACCACAGAAGGATTGGATGATGGATTTCATATTTCCAGATCAATATGGATCTTCTGTTATTGTTGAACTAAACTCAGTCTGCTCTTCTAGTATCTTTTCTGTCCTTTCCTATCACTTCTTCAACCTTTTCCTTATTTAATTTTCACCTAAGATGATAATACTTAAGTGCTACTTTTCCTTAGGGACATATTTTGGGGGTTTTTACTTTCATTATTCTAAAGAAAGATGACATAAGTTGACTGCATCTTTCCAAGTGGAAAAGGCATTGTAATATGAATTCTATACCTCTTCATCTTTATATCTACACAGCTGTATAGCTACCACTGGGGACCATGTTTCTCTTATGTATAAAATTCTTTTTTGCATTTGTGACGCTACAGCTGCTTAGATTACTTATTTCCTTCCATGTCTGAGTCATTTCCTCCATTTACATTTTTCCTTAGAATCTTTCCTTTCTTTTTAATTTACCAGAGACTTGTTTTTTTTATATGACTTTGTAACATCATGTAGCTAATAGATCATGTAGGAAGGCTATATACCTTTGAAATATGAAAATTAATGTTCTACAAACGTCCACACGGAATAAGCAAGCTTTCTGGTTTTGCGCTGGAAGTATATGGTATACAGTACTTATGTGATGTCTCAGAGTTTTAAGCTCATAATTTACAGAGAAACAATATAAGTATAATATTTAGCTCTATTTTGAGCCATGATTGAATTCTTTGATAATCAGACTTCAAGGAAGAAATATTAATCTGGCCGATACTGTAACCAACCTCCTAGAAAGACAAGCAGTCTTTCTCAAAATGCAGACTATTGTAACTGTTACTCCTGTTCATATTTGATCTATTTATACTTGATCATTTTGTATTTGTGTTATATAGAATTATTCCCATTTATCTATTACAAAATTTCTGCTTTGCAATCATTGCCAAAAAAAACGTATCCAGCTAGCCAAATCAGGAGTAATGAGAACACCTAAAAAGCATGTGTTTCTCAACTGAAGTTGCAATCCCCGGTCCAAGTTTACATCTAACTTTGCAATTCAAAACAACTTCCATTTCGAAGTGTGTACTGTGGGTAAGACAAAATGCTTACCTTTGAGAAGGGGACTGAGGCCTTCCCCAAACACAAGCCTATGTGTGTTTGTGAATGTGGTTGGGCACAGCTGAGAAAACAATACAGGCCAGTGAAACAATAAGCATCTCCTCTTTCCCCCCAGAGTCCCCCAGTTCTTTGGGATTAGCCTCTCTGATGAGCAGAGCAGTGGTGTTTCCAGTGCATTGTGGGGTCCTGGTCCCATGGTTACCCTTCCCGCTTGTGTCCCTGGGTTAAGCCAGGGGATGCGCATACCCATCCCAGCATACAGTCAGGGCACAGCAGAAGCCACACACACAGAGGAGGGGAAAGCTGGCAGGTCCTTGCAGTCCTGTGGTCAAAGTGTGGATCTGTGGACAGACGTGAATGGAGTCACTGTGTTGGTTCAGCTGGTGATGGACATGTGTCCCAGGGCAAAAGGCAGGTGTCCCAGGAGGTTAGGTTTACCCGGGATGCTGAGCAGCGATCTAGTTTGTCTTACAGTGTGGAAGACCGAAGGAGACAGCTGAGACAAATTAGCAGGGCAGCATAGCATAGATTACACGTTAAGGACATTGAAATCATGTTTTTACGATGCTGATTAGTTTGATGGCCTTGTAGCTCTTGTGCTGAATGAGCACTGGGAGGCAGGGAAGGGGCGTTCCTCCTGCGCTCCTCTCCCCTTGTCTTCAGGAGCCAGCCACTGTCTGGCGGCAGCTCGTGGTGTGTGGATTTGATTCATGGCATCCAGCACGTCACCAAGGATTTATGCTACATCAAGGGGACTGTAATCCTCTTTTTAAAGTAAGGCTTCATGAAAGTTGGGCACTCTGTTGCATTAGTGAATGTTTATTGCTGTTCTGATAGAGTACTTTCAGGTATCATAACTTTTGTCAGACCTGGGCTCTGAGCAGGGAGGCATAAATATCCAGGGGAAGGCTGCTTGCGCCGCACATGGGTCTGCTCCACATGCTCTCTCCAGTAGGATTTGGCTGCATGTAAGCACAGCAACTGTGGGCATCTTCCCCACTGGGACTTCTGGGGTGACATAAGGACGCAGAGAGATTTGCCAACACAAGTGTTCGGCTCAGCATCCCGTTAGGAAAGATGCAGGAAGGAAAAGTAGGAAAATGGGGAGGACCTGCCCAGTTGTAGAGGAAGCTTTAGGATGACAGAGATGTTGATTTAACCTCGAGTTGTCATTCCTCGCAGTCGCTCCAGCTGCCCCAGATTCTGACCATTCACCTAGAAAAAACCAATTTGCAATCAGTAGTGAGGAAGCTGTATTTCAGAGATTAAGAAAGGCCTTTTTCTCTCACCTCTGCATGTACTAAAGTCATGTCAGACTGAGCAGAGAGCAGAAATAGAAAACATAACTTGTCCCTCAGCACTGAATAATTCGCATGATTTATTTAGCATCTTCTTTGCCAAATGAGAAAATAACACATTATTACCCGTTTTCCTCTGAAATACTGGTGCTTGCCCTGCTATCTCGAAGTAGCCGTTCAGGGTGTACCAAATATAACAAGAACTATTTTACCAGATCTTTTCAGCTTAACATGAAACAGAGACTAGCTCTTTGTTTTCCTAATGTGCTGGCGTGTGCTCTGCTTTCTGAGGGGAATGAACTCGGAGCCAGGTTAGTCACTCACCCATAGATGGAGCGGGATTAATGTTCAGATGAAAACAAAAATGATTATGATTTGAGTATATCAAATTTCTCAGAGTATGAAATAATATACTGAGCAAAAGCTATAATTCACATGGCACAGTCACCCACTAATGACATTTCTAGGTTGTTTCTGAGCAATTTCGAGACACTGTACCATAAAATCTTAATGCTTTTTATTAGAATAAGCATGTGTTTTGTATGTAGCGATCAGCAAGCTCCAGGGCATGAACGAAGCAGTAAGGGGCTTTCTTAGAGCATTTTTGTTGTATGATTTATTGTGCCTTAGAATTATTTTTCAGAACTGACATTTGTGAATGATAAGTATTTTTTCTGCCTGGTAATGTGGCTGGAAACAAAACCATGCAGAAAATAATGTACTCCTGTATTGTACAAATGCAGTTAATACTCTATTACAAGAAAAAAGCGTTCTCAAAAACATTGTTTCATGTCACAATATGCAACTGTTCAATAGACCAACTGATCTTGCACAAAGGGAGTCCTGTGATGAAGGTTTTGATTGTTCTTAGATAAACAAAAAAGCAGCCTTACAGATTTCATAATGACTCATAACAGAGTGATTCATAGTAACTAAGCTGTTGGGATCTTTGAAGAGGCTCAGGGCCTGAATTTTACATGCTTTAGAAATATTTTCCTCTATTTTGATTGAGTTAGGAGCAGCGAGTGAGGCATAGATGGCCTCTGTGATCAGTTAAAAGTACTCCTAAACCAGCAGAGTTGTGAGAAGTCTTGGGGCAGGCTTCTGGATCAATGGTTCCCCCCAGAACCCTGCAGAGTTGGTGCTAAGGGGAGCAACATGGCCCAAGTGGAAAGGTTTAAAGCTTCAGAGCGGTGGCCAGTGCAGACACGCATGGCACATTGCCCCAGTGTCTTGGCGTGGAGTTTATTAAGCAGCACAGATAAATCTGTGAATACTCCTATGAGACAACTGCATTTTATTTACCCCTCTGAGCAAAAAAAAAAAAATCCATTGCTTTTTACTTTCTTGACTTTTCATTAATCTGCTGAATAAACACTTTGTTTGTGCTCATCCCTTGTTCCCATGTTCCCATCTCAAGTTCCCATGCAAACTCTCCTCCCCATCACTCCATGTCCTCGCTAGCTCATGCCAGTTATCTAACATCTCACTGCTATTCAGCTCACAAAAGTTGCATTTCCTAGTTTACAAGCATTCCTGTTTCAGCCATCCCTTCGGCTTTTGTTCACATCACTGCTTTTCAAGCTGTGTCTGGTTTTTTGTGACTGGTACATTTGGTTAAGGCTATTCTGAAGAACAGCTTTCATCTTAAAATTGCCCAGCAAAAGCCCACCTAGCTTGCAGGCTGGCCTGACTGATCAGTTCGAGGAGCCTGCAAACCTCAAGAGGTGGAGAAAGCAAGATTAAGCTCATTCCCTATCACTGATCACAGCCTAAGGTGGACTTCATGGATAAGTAGGGTCCAGATCCAGTTTAAGCAGATCTGATTTAGGACTGGATCACTCTCTGGTGATGTTCAGGTATGTTTCTTTCTCTCCACTGTCTTGAAACACTAGCTCTTACTTCAGATAAATTATTTCTACTCAGTGCTTTTGAGTGCTGGAAAACCTAAACCATGGGTGCATCCTTGCATAAGGTGATCACACTGGATCTGGGCCATGTAATAATAATAATTATTATTACTCAGTGAACTTGATATTACATGGGAATACCAGCTCTCTACGAAAATAAGTATAGTCCATGACTTTAATAAAGCTGAATCTTCATAATCCATGTGCTGGTTGTTGTGGAATATGATGATTTAATTAAACTGTGCTTTGCACCTTTCTGCCCTTTTGTGTTAATCTCTCACTGAGCTCCGGATTAATTTGCCTATTTACTTGGTATAAATCCCACTGCGGGTTTTGCCTTTGTGGGACTTTGATGTTAATGCAAAGGAACCAGTGAGTCCTGAAAAGTCAAGGCTGTTCAATTTTATTGAGATACCACAACACTGAGGTTTTGGTGGTTAAACCAGCTATTTGATTTGGGAAACTTAGGAAAACTCACAGCTGTGACATGGTAGCTCAAAGACTCCTGCTTTGATGAGAGGCATGCAGATGTCTGTTATTCAAAGCACGAGATAATCATCAGTGTCTGAACAAATTCAAACTGATATCAGCTTCTGCTCATTTTATTATGCAATTTCCACTTACTCCATCTGTCACTCATATTATAAAAAGGAGATGCATTGATAAAATAGAGGATTTACATGCTTCCTGGAAATAAATCCTCAACAACTGAACAGTGACATCTGGTTTCCACAACCATTGATGAGAACCATTGTGATCTCTTTCTTAATGCAGACATGATCCAAAGCACATTGAAATTTGACAAAAGCATCTCCAACCTTGTAGTCCAGCTCATTGCTACTGAACCCTTGAGGCTGCCGCAGAGTACAGACTGGCCCCACAGCATGTTCCCCTTACAGCCATAATAAACTGCATTTTGATCCTTCTGACTTGTATCTGAAAATGTGCCTGTAAATTAGGCTTCACAGATGCATTAGTAGCGTAATTGGGTTGCATAGCAGGTACCCCTCACAGCATTTTTCACATCTAGAAAAGGAAATTAGGATCCAATGCAATTTTTTAATGTCCTTAAGAAGATCAGAGGGAAAAACATAAACTCCATTAATGAAACACAGAACCAAGGCTGCTTCTTCTTCTTCCCACATTTTCATCGCCAATGTATCACCTTGACTGGGCTGCATATGATGGAAAGAGAGCCTAGAAATGAAGGAGCATCCATTAAACCCATTCTTCCTCCCATTAATGCTTTAGATGCTCTGATGATACCGTCTCAATGGCTGCAAATCCCCAGCCTGCTTCTGTGCTGAAGAGCCCTGAAATGTACCCAGACACAGGCATGGGCCAGCCCTGGGTCCTGATCCTGCTGGTGGGATGGAGGGGGACTGTTTTCACCCACAGCCGGACTGGAGCGTGGCCCATGGGGGTGCATGAGGCTGCTGGAGGGGGTTATAGTTCACCAACGGCCTGAGTGATAACAAAGACTCAATTCTCTTCTGGAAGTTCAAGACGGGAAAGGGGGAGGGCAGGGAAGAAAGAGAGACAGAGCTGTTGGGAGCAATTCATTCACTAATGAACTTCTGGGGGAGGACAAGTGGGACCTGGCTGTGCTTGTGTGTTCTGCTTGAGACCAAGCAAATGTCTTCCTCTTCCGTTACAAAGATCTTAGGCTTATTGTTTAATGCAGAAATAAATATTGCATTAAAATGACTGGCTGAATAATCCAATAAATAATCCATTTCTCCCAAGGGTTTAGGCAAAAATCTAACCCAACCTCTGCACACACTGCAACGTCCCCTAAATTGGTCACGCAACTACCGTTCCTCATCTGCACAGCTTTTTCTTGCCTGGCTTTGATGCAGTGATTTGACCTAATTTAACTCTGTCCGTCAAATGGCTACCCACAGGTTTGCCAGGCAGGCAGCAGAGCGGCTGCTCACCAAGTCTGTCCCATCCCTGGCACAGCCTGCGGTCTGCTGCCTTTTAGGAAAGGTGCTGCTGTGCTCTACATGCATAAGAGGATCATGATAATCTCCTTGACTATAAAGTTGATGTCAAGCAGCAGCATTAACTATTTTTTTGCTGTTGAGGTAAGGAAGGACACCCACAAATAAACTCTTTGGACCTTTTTTCCCCAACATAACCATTTCATTTGCTCCCTGGAGAAAGCAATATTCTCCCCAGGAGCTGAAATAAGATTTACTGTATATTAATGTCTTATTTTTTCTACTCTTCATCCCTAGCTTCTTTCATCTGTATTAAATCAGTCGCACTGGCTGACCTAAAATGTGTCGGCTAAGATTTTCCTGTACTGAAACTCAAGAAAAACTAGCCTTATTAAAATAAAAAATGACAGGTTAAGGCAAGAAACCTTGTGATGATTTTCTTTTTCTTCTACTCTGGGCAAAATTGGAGTTTTTTGTGACTCTATGCTAAGCAAATGTCTTAAGCGTTTCATTTCTTGCTGACGAGTAGCAGCCACCAGAACCTGATACCACCACCCCCATGCAAGGACTGAGTCAGCTGGTTTCTGGACACCTACACCTTGAAATTTCATCTGGAAAATGCCATTAAATAGATCATCCAGTTTCCCATGTCCCCTTTAATAACTGGGGAGGGTGAGTGAAAGCTGAGCAGGTACAAGGGAACACAGAAATCAGTCTTGCCCTCCACAGGATCTGTGTGTAGACAGCTCCTCTCTAATGATCCTGGAGGCTGCAGAATGGACTTACTGGAAATATCCATGAAATGCAGGAATCACATCGACTGTTAAATATGCAGGGCTTTAATTTCCCCATATCAGCTGAACTGTGTTAGCCCCATGGCAAACACTTCACCTGCCACAAATGCAAAACAGTTTGACTTACCTACCTTGACCTTCTCTCGTTGTCTCTCCTGTTGGTATGAGGCAGATTGTCCCGGCAGGCAGCTCACTCCTACCTTCTGATTAAAACTGGTGTTTTAGTAAAATATCATGCCACCTTTCTCTCTTTCCACTCCCATCAAAAAGCATCAGTATTATGGCACTGTCTGTAAAAGCATCATCTGTCTGAGGAACGAGGTCTGGCTGGGGTTTTGCTTTAGGTGGTGATAACAGACCAAGGGGTGTCCCTGATTTCAAATGCTGGAGGAAAAAGAAATTCATTGCATAGCATTCACCAAAGCAAAAGTTCTTCTTAAAAAGGGCAAGCTGCAAACCGAGGCAATTCCAGCCTGGAGAACACTTCAGAAGAGAATACAAATCCCAATATCTCTGTCCCCGCTTTTCATGGACCCTGCTGACAGGAGAATTTTACTGACATTCATCTTCATCATTCGTTTTCAGCGTTCACCTTCTGCATTCGAGAGGCATTTTGACTGACAGAGAAAAGCAAAACGAGACAGATGTACTCACTGGGGAAGGCTTATATATAATTAAACATGTAAACATTTGGAAGCCACTGTTATTTTTACGATTATATGAATAACATTGTCTTGACTTGTGCTCATAGGAGCTATGTAAAGCTGGGTACAAAACAGCTCCCCCCTAATTCACCACACCACAGCCTCTGGGCATGCAGTGATTGCCGGCGTGTGGTGCTTTTTGCACCCCTGCTTCAAGGCATCGTGTCACGGCAAGCACCAGAAGGTGGGTGTCAAATACACCTTCTCCCATGGCTCTGCGGAGGATAGACAAGCTGTACCTACCACGGGGACTTTACATTGCAAACTGTCCACCCAACTCATTTTTATGGTGCGAAGAGTCAATAAAGTTGTTTATGTTCCTACACCATTCTGCCCCTGGGAAATATCCAAAATCAGCTGAACTAGTGTCAGCTGAGTGGCAGGGTAATGACAGGGGAGTTCTCAGAAGGCTTGTCTTGTGACAGTTCGTAAGGAATTAGAAAACGTCGCCCTGCACAGCTTTGCAGAGGGCTTTTTTTAATGCGTGATACAGTAAATCTATTTGAAGATTGTCAGCAGTGTATTTTCAGTACTGCTGCTCGCTGGGAGGAGCTTCCACCCAAATGAGATTTGGAGGGATCTTCACCACCAGTTGGAGTAATGAATTCTGAGTTTTGATAATGCTTTTTGTGAGTACCGTGCCTGTGCTCAAAAGGAATATCGCAGGGAGACCACCCTTCTTACCCTGGGACTTAAGCTCTCTTCAGTGGTATACATTGCTCACCATGGCAATGGGAATTGAATTTTCTGCTTCCTGAGCTCTCCTGGATACTTAAACCAGACTCATGTAATACTATTGTGGCCAGTGTCACTGCACCACTGAAAACTAAATGAATGAATAAATTAGAGCCGTGGCGGTTTGGATTGCTGAATTGCATCCAAGCTTTTTATTGCAGTCATGAACTCCTTTTCTGATGACAGACGGAATGATGCTTATTAGGCAGTTAGGCAGATCATTGTAACAAACGAACGCGAGAAGTACAGTAGCAAGGCTGTATATCAGAGAACTGAGAAGGGATTATCTCTTAAGAAACCTCTTTCCAACACCAATTGCCTTTTCACTGCAGGGCCTCTTCATATTACACAACAGTTTATTCTCCCTTATTGATGCAAGTAATCTCAGTTTATGGCTTCTATCACAATCTTTTCCTCCTTGGCCTTTTAACTGCCTTTAATATAGAAGCTATTCCCATCTTCCTGAAAGTTTGTGTTCCTTCAGCTTTCATCCTGCTCCTATTTCATACATCTCTGAATATCCCTCAATGTCACATTTTCCTCGGCCCCACTTACTGCATTGCTCCACAACTGCTCTCAGCCATGGGCAGCACTGCAGGTCCCCTCGGCTCTGCCCACCTCTCCAGCACTTGGTTAGGTGCCAGACCTCTGTTTGGATTCCCCTTGTTCCCTTGATGTATCTAGACTAGACTCCTCACCTGTTTGGGTCATTGCATGGAGGGCTCAGAACAGACTGACCTGGACTAGGGTTTGATAATTTGCCCAAGCTGATTTACTGGCTACCTGGGAGGAGGTGGCCCTTTGCCCTTGGCATGACACATTATCCATCAGTATGCCAGTTTGGAGAATTAATGCTAGCAGAATAATAACCCCATAAAAAGCAGTGGTGGTTGCTCAGCTGTGACATGAAATTTACCCCAAAGTAATATTTTGTGGCATATTAACTAGCATAAGAGCAGGTTGCTTTGGGGAGGAGTGGTCCTGTTGGATGCCCCTCATATTGCCACCTCTGCCTGTTAGTGCAGCTGATCATACACTGTGCATGGTGAGATGGAGCACCTGGAAATCAGCCTGAGGGAGAGAGAAGCTCCATTGCTCAGCTCTCCACACAGCCACAGCAAGTGGCACTGAATATTTCCTGAAGGTAGTGGCAAGCTGTTGTGCTCCAGAGGAGGCTGCTGTGCCTGGGGATGCCGTTGGTGGTGTTTTGTGCTGCTAGTCCTCACGGTGTGGTGTTTGGTGAACGTGAGGATGGGGGCAAGCTGCGTCTGTGTCACCTCAGTGGGAATGAAAGGTTAATATGATGGGACGGAAGATTGTCATGTAGTGTTGGGAAGCGACATTGTCTTTGTGTGTATATATATATATCTATAAATATATAAAATTGTTCTAGGAGAGCTCTGAAGTTCAGCAGATGAGACATACATATAAGCCTCCATTTAACTGCTCCCCTGAAGTCAGACCAGAGTGATCCGTTTGGCTGTGGAACAGTTACCCCAGGAAAGCCATTAGCCTTTATTGCTTGGAGACCTTTGAAATTGGACTGGACACACCATGGTGTTCAGCACAGATGAAAGCAATGTGCTTCAGGGAGCAAAGCACAACAGACTACCTCAGGGGACGAACCGCCCCTTGTGAGGGGGGGACTGGATGCAGATTGTCCTTTTCTGTCTCTAATTTGTGCAGCTCTGCTGGATCTGTTAGACTCAGAGACCTGGGATGCAGTGATCTGCTGCAGGGTACTGTGGCACAATTTTTTTATTTTTCTTTTTTGATAGCTTAAGCTGGTTTAAGTATTTATTACTTGCCAACCTCTTATTCCTGATTCTATGTTGTCCCTCAGGAAGGAAAAAAAAAATGCTTATTTTCTACTGTATCAGCTCCCAAGCAGCCCCGTAAATGCTTGTGGCAATATCCTGCTGGGGCAGCTGAGGAAGAAGTGGTGATGGGACGGTTGTGAGCAGAAGGGTGCAGACAGGGAGAAGGAAGCCTTTCAAACCATCCCGTGGTGATTGCCAGGCAGGAAGATGGCCTTATTCTGGTTCCTGTTGCTGACCTTGTTGAAGTTACCCTGACACTGCTAACATGTTTTTCAGGGGGCAGATTCAGCCCCAGTCTGTAGACACTCAAACCTTGTCTTGATTAGTTTTTATGTAAAAGCTGATTTCCAGGGACATTTTAACCAAAAATAGCAGATGTTTACACTATCAAGTTTTGTTGTTGTTGCTGCCTGCAAACTGAAAAAAAGTGTCTCATATTTAATTTATGCTTGTTTCATGTATTTAAAAGCAAACAAAAGATGCATTCATAAACCGTGAGGTAAGGTATCGTATGTTTAACTGACACTTTAGCACTGTTTCCCAAGGACGTGTTGTTTCCATCTGAGGTAGGTGGCCGCTGAGATCACAGAATCACAGAATCCCAGGCTGGAAGGGACCTCAGGGATCATCTAGTCCAACCTTTCTAGGAAGAGCTCAGTCTAGACAATGATCATAAGTGGAGGAGTGTGCAAAATGGAAAAGATACTGTGGATTTTGTTCATTCCTGGAAACATAAGATTTGTCAGCCTGTTGGATTATACCTGCTTATTGCATCCTCTGGCCAGTCCCTATGGCTTGTGCAAGAGGAACACTTACCCATATCTCAGTGTCTTCAGATCACAGCTTGATCTGCTAGGTTAAATGGCTAATTGAAAGTGAGTGCTTCAGTGTACATTAGTCAAACCCTGTAGTTAAAATGGCAGATAATTTCTTTGTAGCTGCACACAAAGGCAAATGTCTCTGTTTCTTTTGTTCGTTGCCATCCCCACAGCCAGCTAGGAAAGGCTGCTGATTTAATTGCGTAATCTAGCAGGAATCAGTGGCAGGGCTTTAACTTAACCGCATCTAAGCTATTTGTGTTATACAGCCACCCTTCCTTCTGCCTTCTTTCCGTGCACTCATTCCACACCTGTGTTAAGCCACATGGGGTTATTGGAAGATGCTGTAGACCCAGATGTCTGCTGGAATATCAGACTGTGTAATTAGCTGTGGCCATCTAGACACTAGCTGAAGAGATGTGTCATTTAGTGAATAATGCTTAGTTTTGGTGCCAAGAGCTGTACGTTCTGGCTTCTGCAGACCATATCGCAGGCCGTGAAAGTAGCTGTGCCCACTCCTAGTGGAGCAAGCGCTGTGGTGGGCTCTGCCTTTGGAAAAACTGGGCTTGTTAGTTTGATTTTTTTTAAGTGCTCCCCTTTCCTGTTAAATAGAAGGACAGAAGGAAAGAAACTTGAATGAGTTTGAGTCCAGCCTAAGTCCGTTAATAAAATTACATGATTCACCCAATTGTTTGTTTTACTTTTGTTCTGGATTACAGTAGTTCAAACCTTGTGTGAACACCTTCCCTCCTCCCACCTCCTGTCCCTCAAGGTCTCCAAGCACCATGCAGAGGCAAGAATTCCCTGTGCCTTTGGGAATTATTGTAATCTTTTCCTCATGTAGGGAAAAGAAGGCTTCAAGGGACAATATGTGTAGTATAATGGTTGTACAGAATTCTCTGGGGGGGACAGAAGTCGGCTGTAACCTTCATGACTCCCCAGGTCTCTGCAGTGATCTTGGAAACATTTCTTGGTCATTATAGTTACAGCTTTTTTTCTTCAAAAAGCATCAACATGTCAATTAAATACAAAAATAAAGCAATCCTCCTGGACACTATATGTGTATATGCAACCCCATGTCTTTCCTGAGTCACTTACTCTGCTCCTTGAATCCTACCAGCTGAGGGACAGTCAGCTGCTCTGCTTTCCTCCAGAGCCTTGACCTGAGCACTAGCAGTGTCTGGAAGTTGCACCAGAGAGGCAGAGCAGGCACGGTGAAATGTGCTTTTTGGACCTTGTCCCTTTCTGCTTCATTACCGTGAAAAGCCTGAATATCAATTCATTTGTATTCAACCTGGCTGTTCTGCTTCCAGACCTCTTTTCTTGTCTGCAGCTGACGGGATGTCACGAGGAAGTGACAGGGCAGTGACAGTTTGTGTGTCATGGTCCACTTCTATTTGAACTTGATTTTTATCTAGTAATGAATCAAGCCACAGGAGTCCAGTCTGGGAAAAAAAAAAGTGTCCCAAGGAAGCAGGCTGAAGCTAGAAAGTTTTTCAGTCCATTTGGAAACAAGAATGCATTACAATGTGCTTTTTCCCCCCATACCAGACCCCAGTATTCTCACAAGGTAGACTGCATATAAAAGGGGTTTTGCATTATTTATTAGTATGCCTCTGTCACACATAATGAGGGCTATAAAGTATGTAAGAGTTTATAATTGGCTATCTGCAAGAAGTAATCCTAAGGGGGCTGTGTAAGGATCAAATAAATTATGCTTCATTATAGTAGTTATGCCAAGGATATTAGAAAATTGTTTTTAGTTGGAGGAAGGAGGAAAAGAAGGAGATGCAGAAAAAGAAAAAACCCTCATTTCTTCCCAGACCCACTTCTGTCAAAGCTTTTACAGTTTGAGGCAAGATTTCAGCCCTCCTCTTTAAAATTCCTGATGTGTTCAAGATGCTAAATAAGCAGTTGCCAAGATACTTGTACAAATAATGCATAAATGGAGTTTATCTAAATTGTTTTATTAATAAACTTTACTGAACTCTCCCATGCAGTTAAGAAGGAATCCCAATTCCCCACTATCCACCGTTGGCACATCAGCTTCAGAAATGAAACTTTTATCTCTTCTTCTCAGGGGGATATGAATGCTTGCCCCCCCCCCCCCCTTCCCGAATCTAATTATTGTTCTGATAATTCAGAACAAGGATTCAGTGGCAGTAAAATACAAAGAAAAAAAGGATGAACAGCTGGTCCTGGAAGCTATGATGGTATCATTTTAAAATGAACATTTACATTTCAGAAAAGCCAGGATGAAAGGGATCTCCATGTTTCTGACTTAGTTATAGGGCTCTTCTGATGCTTCTGGATACAATTTGTGCTACAATGGAGGTGCCCCTAGAAAACGTACGTTAGACAAGGAAAAGTCTTGTCAGATCCAGGAGGGAGGGAATATCCATTCCCTTAAAGCAGTTACTAGGTATTCTAATTTAAAATAGAAAGCCAAGGAAGGACAGAGTTTCTCTCATGGTACGATATACTTGGTTTTGCAAAATTTGCAGCAGTGGAAATTACCTGTAGAAAAAGTAAGCTAAAGACTGTGGCTAAAGCTCTGGCTTCACTGACATCAGTGGCAAAACTGATTGATTTCACAGGGGCCAGTTGTCCCCCATTGCATCTACTTGAATGGGTAAGGTTACAAGACTGGGCCTGCAAGGTCGCCTGAGCTTTTGTATGTTAAACATAATACTTTCACAAGTCTAAAGATATATCCCATAGCTTTTATGGTGCCAGAGTTGCACCAGCCCCTGTCCAAGCCATGAAGCAAACTCATGTTTTGGAATACATTAGTAAAATAGCATTTTGTATGGACAGAGTTGTGTGAAAACTGTAGAAAACAGGAGCCAACTTTAGGGACCAAGAGCAGTGGAGAGACTGCAGCCTCTGTAAGTTGCTGGGGTCAGCCTGCACACCAGAAACCTCACCCCAGCTCCAGTCTAGGGCTATATGCTGAGTGCGTAACTCCGTCAAACAACATTGGCTTGGGAAAACTTGCAGGTGGTTTTATTTGCGTCATAGCAAACATAGGTCACTCATTTAATATCTGAAGTGTAAGTTGAGGGGAATCAAGCAAGGATCAGCAGCACAAGTGGCCAGTGAGGAGCTGGATGTGTCACAGGTGGCTCTGAAAAAAAGAACACAAATAATGGTTAGTATATGAAGAGAGTTAAAAATCATAGAATCATAGAATAGTTTGAGTTGGAAGGACCTTTAAAGGTCAACTAGTCCAACTCCCTGCAATGAGCAGGGACATCTTCAACATGACCAGGCTGCTCAGAGCCCCGTCCAGCCTGACCTTGAATGTTTCCAGGGATGGAGCATCTACCACCTCTCTGGGCAACCTGTGCCAGTGTTTCACCACCCTCATTGTAAAAAAATTCTTCCTTATATCTAGTCTAATTCTTCCCTTTTTTAGTTTAAAACCATTACCCTTTGTCCTATTGCTGTCCCCATCTTTGTTATAAGCCCCCTTTAAGTAATGAAAGGCCTCGATAAGGTCTGCCTGGAGCCTTCTCTTCTCCAGGATGAACAAGCTCAACTCTCTCGGCCTTTATTCATAGGAGGGGTGTTCCAGCCTTTGGATAATTTCTGTGGCCCTCCTCTCAAACTGCTCCAACAGTTCCATGTCCTTCTTGTGCTGGGGGCTCCAGAGCTGGATCCAGAACTGCAGGTAGGGTCTCACCAGAGCAGAGCAGAGGGTCAGAATCACCTCCCTCGACCTGCTGGCATGTTCTTTTGATGCAGCCCAGGATACGGTTGGCTTTCTGGGCTACAAGCACACATTGTTGACTCATGTCCAGCTTTTCATCCATCAGTACCCCCAAGTCCTCCTCCGCAGGGCTGCTCTCAATCGCTTCATCCCCCAGCCTGTTTTGATACTAGGGGTTGTCCTGAGCCAAGTGCAACTTTCTGCCTTTTTGAAAATAGGCATAAGGTTTCCCTTTTTCTAGTCCCCAGGGACTTCACCTGACTGCCATGACTTTTCAAATATTATGGAGAGTGGCTTGGCAACTACATCAGTCAATTACTGCAGGACTCTGGGATGCATCTTGTCAGGACCCATAGACTTATGTATGTTCAGGTTCTCAGGTGGCCGCAAACCTGATCTTCTCTTACAGTGGGAGGGACTTTGCTCCCCCAGTCCCTGTCTTGAGGTCCATCTGCTCCAGAAGTGTGGGAAGAGAGATTGCCAATAAAGACTGAGGCAAAAGAGTTGTCAAGTACCTCAGCCTTCTCCTCATCTGTTGTTACCAGTTTGCCAGTCTTGCTCATTGGAGCGGGGGGTTGGGTACGCTTTCTTTGACCTTCCTTTTCTGGCTGACATACCTGTAGAAGCCCTTCTTATTATTCTTTGTGTCCCTTGCCAAGTTCAGCTTCAGCTGCGCCTTGGCCTTCCTGGCCCCATCCCTACACAACCAGGCAGCGTCCCTGTACTCTTCCCAGGATACCTGCTCCTGCTTCCACTGCCTGTGCATTTCCTTCTTGTCCTTTAGTTTGACCAGCAGGTTTTGACTCATTCATGTCTGTCATTTGCCTTCCTTTCCTGATTTCTTACACCTGGGGATTGCAAGCTCTTGTGTTCTGTGAAAGCGTCCTTAAAGATCTGCCAGCTCTGTTCTGCTCCCTTGTCCCTGAGGGTAGTTTCCCAAGGGGTCCTATTGACTAACTCCTTAAAGAGCTGCAATTTTGCTTTCCTAAAATTCAGGGTCCTGACTTTATTCTTCACCTGGCCCACATCCCTCAGGACTGTGAACTCCACCAGTGCATGATCACTGCAGCCCAGGCTGCCTCCAATCTTGATGTCACTTATTAGCTCGCTTGTGTTGGGGACCAGCAGATCCAGTATCACGTCCCTTCTGGTAGGGCTGTCTATTAGCTGGCCTAAGAAGTTATTCTCAGTGTATTCCAGGAGTCTCCTGGATTGCCTACAGGTTGCCGTGCTACTTTTCCAGCAGATGTCAGGGTGGTTGAAGTCCCCCAGCAGAATGAGAGCCTGCAAGTCGATGCCTCCTGTAGCTGGAGTAAGAAGGCTTCATCAATAGGCTCCCCTCGATCGGGTGGCCTGTAGTAAACACCCACCACAAGGTTCCCTTTGTTGCCTCGGTATCTAATTCTTACCCATAGCTTTCAACCTGCTCATGGCTATTCTTCAGAGACAGCTTTTTCACACTCTATCCTTTTCTTGATGTAGAGGGCAACGCCTCCGCCTCTCCTTCCTCACCTGTCCCTTCTGAACAGCCTGTAGCCATCGATAGCTGCACTCCAGTCATGGGATTCACCCCACCAAGTTTCAGTAATGGCAACTAGTTCATAGCTTTCTAGCAGCATGGTGGCTTCCAACTCCTCCTGTAAGGAGGTAAAATAAAGGACACCTGTAAAACAAGGGACTTTTCCTCTTCCTCCCTGAAGACTTTAGAAATAGTCCAAGTGCCATTGTTAGTTACTTCTGCAGCCATCTAACATTCATCTAATAGCTTGCTCATTTTCTGTTTGTTTCCAGCTTTTTCTTACGTTCTCCCTCAGTCCTTGTAGGAGGTCCAGCCAATGCTACTATTGCTCCTTAGCACTCACTACTCCTCAGTCTGAATAACAATGCACACTTGTATCCAGCAATTGCATGCTCCAGTCACCAAGTATTAATCCATTAAGACAATGATCTTGTAAATTGGAGCAGAAATATTGTGTTGGGGATGGCATGAAGGTACTGATAGGCTTTTATCAAGGACAGCCTTTATAGCAAAGATGTACTTGAAGAGTCTTCTGCTGCATATAAAGCATCATTTCTGAAAAGTTTTTAGGAAGAGAGAACAGTAATGAGCCCCAAGAATCACACAGTTCATTCTAGGGTTTTGCTAGTTAGCATTGTCATCACCTTCAAGATCTTCATTTAACTTGATTTAACTCTCCTTTTGGTTTCTCTCAGTTGAAAGCAACGAGTTTGGTTCATTATTCAGCTGTTCTGATATCATTCTGGCATTGCTTTTGGTTTTTGAAGGAAAAATTCCAACAGATTGCTGAAGCCAGCAGCTGCAGAAATCCTCTGGATAGAGAAGGCTGTATGGAATGGCCAACTCTAGCAGGAAAGCTGAATACATTAGGACTGCTTAATCCATTGCAGAGAAAGGTGCTGCAAAGAGGGATGAAAATAAACTGCTGTCTGAGTCCCAAGAGGGGTTTAACAATGTCCATGGTTTAAGGAGTGAACTTAAATTATCAGAAGGAAGATATATATTAGACAACATGAAAAGCTTCTGTTGCAGACACAGAGCCACAAGAACAGATTGTCTTAGAAGGTGGTGGGATCCCCACTGTGAGAGGCTTTTTAAGAACAGATTAAACAAATATTTTTCTCTTGGAAGACACAAGTAGAGCTTATCCTGACTTTGAGACTAAAGGATGGGTTAGATGACTTCTTGATGTCCCTTCTAACCCAAGTTTCCAATACTTTTTTATGTTTCATATGTTTTATGGCCTCTGCATAAAATAATTTACTAAATGATACAGGAGTGAGATGGGAAGCAAAAGGCTTTCAAGAGAAAGAACTGAACAGTGCTGAGGCAGTACTCCAGTGCCTTGGGATAACTCATAGGTGGGTGGGGAGAAGAGGATTTCAGAATGAGATCAAAGGTGGGCTCATGAGCTCATGGTGGGAGAAGCATACCCTTCTCCTTAGTTCTTTCCTCTCATGCACTGGTCTTCATTACCAGAAAGAGTTAAGTATGTCTGAGATGTTGGTAAAGTTGTCCATATGGATCCTCTCTGGAGAGGATAAGCAGCAGCGCCAAATTTTTCTGAGCTGCAGATGTGCAATATATTTGTAACAAACTGCAGCTCCTATCCAAAATTATGATTTATGACATTTTGCAGCAAACTGAAAAATGGGACCTATTTAAGGGAAATTGACTTGATGGAGTATTTTTTCCTCTGCAAATTAGGTCAGTTACTGAGTTTGAATGCCTTTGGAGAGAAAACACAGAAAACTCCATACTTTTCATTTGTTTTGAAAAACAAATGGATATGTCACATGAAGCAAACTGTAGACCATGTAAAAATCATGCAAAACAAAACACAGACAGCCTGACAGTATGGAAACAGTTTTTTGAGTGTCACACAGCTCTCATTGGAGCTGTGCTGAACCTTATCTCTTACTGAAAGTAAAGTAACTGAGGATGGGATAAAAGTTGTTTTTAGTTTAATTGCGGAAGCCATACGAATGATCAGTTTCACATGGAGTCTATTATTGCTTAGATTTGACTCAATTTCTTTTGATTTTACAGTGTAATTCAGCTCAAAGGCAAACTGCACTGAGTATATCTTTATTAATGTATAGATTAATTCATGTGCCTAACTGCACGCTCTGCAAGTAGCCTTGTGGATGTGAGGGTGTTTAAAAAGCTGCTAAAAAGTGCTGCAGCTACAGCAGCAAACAGTAAATTAAACTGACCTCTTCTTTACTAGTTCCCATGTATTTCACAACGCTTTCTATGATTTACCCATCAGAGAGCTCTACACTGTACAGGGACAGATGCATTTGATGGCTGCAGGCCTGTGTATCACAAGCTGGTGTGTACATTTTTGCAGAGTAGAGGGAGGCTTAAACCTGTGAAGCACCAGTGAGAATAGCATAAAGGGAAAAGTGATTCTCGTCTGTGTTTGGTGACTGTCACTGACTTTTACAGCATTACAGCAGTTTATCTTACTGTTTCCTATCTAGAGAAGTGATTTCCAGACTCATTTGATTTGAGAGGTCTTACAGACTTTCCGTGCAGACCCATTCAATCTTTTTTTCAGGTATAGATTGCCTAATAGCATGTATGAACTTGCTTGGAAGGACCCCTTGTTTTGCCAGAGTCTGGAAACCATGTACTGAAAATGCTACTTTGAAGTCTTAAGTATGGCTGAAGTTTTACTGGGCTGTGCGCTGGTTGATCTTCCATTAATCCTTGGACAGCTCAACTGAAATGAAGCAAACTGAAAAAAAAGAAGAAATGCAAAAGCCTGGTGTGCAGTATTCCTCCCCTGCATGTATGCTTTGCATCAGTTCCAGTTCTCCTGTCACTCTGAAGCTATGCCACCAAAGTGAAGGAATTGGCTGGGCAGCTTTGTTGCTTTATCCAGCATCTACAGACCATTGTTTTTCACAGGTCAGTGAACTAATGGACATAGAAAAGCAATTCTTTAGTATTTAATCCATGTCTGGATATTTCCAAAGGCTGGGAGAATCTAGAGTAGAAATCACTGGAGTGGTGCTCAGGAGTCGGGCTGCTGCAGACTTTCCCTTAATTCTTGTAACAACCTTAGTCTGCCCAGTTTATATTGAAAGAAATGGCAATGCCTGTCCATTTATCCATTTGTCTGCTTAGGCATCGTCATTAACATGGGATGGATTTCCTTCATTCAATCCTCATGGTACTTCATGAGATCATTTAATGTACTGGGAAATCCTTCAAGCCTGGAGCTTCTGCAAAGGCTCTGGATAGTTTTGTCTGGCCTCCAGTTGCTCTTGAAACTTATATTAATGAAAAGGAATATGCCTTATCTACTATGACTACTAGAGAATTACATATTTTGGGAAGTTATTAAACTACCTTTTATTAAACACAGTAGGCACCCTTGTGTTTCTAATGGAGCGATTTCTATTTAAATACACTATGTCATATGCCATATGCTGCTCTAGACTCTTTGAACTGTCAAACATTTGATTCTGAGCCACAAAACGATGGGGTGAGTACACAGATGGGTTGTCACATAAAGAAGTCTGATGGCATGTGATAACGCTCAGGCTTTTTTTTTTTTCTTTCTGCCATAAAACTTATAATGTACAAGCAGTGATCATGGCTTGCCAAACAAAAATGAGCTGACAGTCAAATGCCAGAGTGTTTCTGGATTCTTCAAGCATTTCAGTTCCACTCTGTGGATTCACTCTGTCTTTAACTGGACCATGTCACATCCTTTTCAGAACAAGAGGTGTCAATCATTTTGTTGTGTGACAAACTCTGAGAGGAATGATGCAGAGACTCACCAAAGCTAGTCCTGAGTTGGTCTAGCTCCGTGGTAGCAATTGAAGCAGATCAAGACCATTTTGAAGCAGCAACTTGTTCCATAGAAATAACTTCCTTTTATGGTAGAGTATACAGTTTTACACTCAGGAGCAAGATAATTTGTCCTTTAATCTTCTCCTTTTCCCTAACATTCAGGTTATTTCCTGTAAAGGAAAGCAGAGTTCATGACAGGAATTGAGGCATTTGCAGCTTAAGGGCAGAATGATAGCAGAAGGATAGAAGATAAGGGACAAAATAAAGTGTAGGTAACTTTGGACAGGATTCAGTTATGGATTCATAGTCTTTTTGAAGGTGTTTACAATACAGATATTTTCCCTTGAGGTAGGTTGCCAAGCTCACATTAAGATAAATACCTAGGGTAAAACTCATTAGCCTAAATCTAGATAGTTTGCGCCGTTAGAGGTACCCTAGTGCCTGCAAGACCTCTGCATGGGCTGGCAGATATGACAGAGGACTTAGGGCAAACTTGCAGTGCTCTGGAGAGGCAGCTGGAGGCCAAGCAAGATACAGAACAGCACTTAAACTGACAGAAGGTGCCTGTGTTTGGGCAGCCAAATCCCACTCTGAGTTCATACTGCCAGTGGAGCACAGTCGAAAAACTAGAAGTGTCTAGTGCGTTTCAAGATGCCCTTGCCTATCCCACCTCTAACTGCTAGTCCAAGTATGTCTATTGGCTCTGTGTCATGTCTGCCAGTCCCATGTGAATGTCTTAGACTTAGGTGAACTTAGATGTGTCCTGATCATAGAATTATGTGTACATTTTCTTTAGGATGAGAAGAATAGCTTCTAGACTCCATTGACTGTACTGACAAGGGTCTCAATTAAGTTGCCACTGCAGAGCCATCTCCATAGGCTTGATATGCTCTATGCCATCTGAGGCACCTAGAAAGGAAGATCCCTGCTGTTCTGGAGCATGAGCTGGTCTCCAGGTGGGCTACCCAGCTAAAATGCTAGTAGTCCTGTGTGTATACACATAACCTGAGCCCCAGCTGCCTTAAGCTGAGGTGCCTGAATGATGGAAAAACAGATTCCTGAAGTCGTTCATGTTGGAAGGGATGTCCAACCCTCTGCTTAAAGCAAGATCAACCCTGAATCATGATGTTGTGGTTTAACCCCAGCTGGCAACTAAGCCCCACACAGCCGCTTGCTCACTCCTCCCTGGCGGGATGGGGGAGAGAATCAGAAGAGTAAAAGTGAGAAAATTTGTGTGTTGAGATAAAGGCAGTTTAATAGGTAAAGCAAAAACCGCTCACTCAAGCAAAGCAAAACAAGGAATTAATTCACTGCTTCCCATTGGCAGGCAAGTGTTCAGCCATCTCCAGGAAAGCAGGGCTCCATCACGCATAACGGTTACTTGGGAAGACAAACACCATTGTTCTGAATGTCCCCCCTCTTCCTTTTTCTTCCCCAGGCTTTATATGCTGAGAATGATGTCATATGGTGTGGGATATCCCTTTGGTCAGTTGAGGTCAGCTGTCCCAGCCGCGTCCCCTCCCAGCTTCTTGTGCACCCCCAGTCCACTCGCTGGTGGGGTGGGGTGAGGAGCAGAAAAGGCCTCAACTCTGTGTAAGCCCTGCTCAGCAGTAACAAAAACATCCCTGTATTGTCAACACTCTTTTCAGCACAAATCCCAAACACTGCCCCATACTAGCTACTATGAAGAAGATTAACTCTATCCCAGCCAAAACCAGCACACATGGTCACAGTAATCACTTTCATACCTCCAAGTACCTCCTTCAAGAAACAAAAGCAGCCAGCTCTGGACTTATCCAGACTGCTTAGTGCTGTGCCTTGTGTCTGAACACCGAAGGATTCACAATCTCAGTACTCCTCCATTTACCTCATCCATGGGCACGTAACCAGTATGTACTGCATGAAGCCCAGAGGAGAAAACCTGGTGATGCTGGAATCTCTCATGTCCAATTGTCCACACGCAACACTCATGGTTGGGAAAAATAGCCATGGTGAAAGCCTCCTTTTATTTTCTTCCTTTCTTTTTTTTTTTTACTGATTTGAACCTTGGTCTCTCATCCCCTGGGACCTGTGGAGCTTCTATCAGAAGGATGTTCTGCTTGGCACCAAATGCTTGTATCATCATTGGCTGAGAGAATGAGTATGTAAGAGGGACTGTGTGATCTGGCATAAGGGAGTCAGCCTGGAGTCTCTGCTTCAGTGAACATTCGTTCCCTAAACAGTTGATGCATCCTCCAAATACCCTCCACTGTGACTCTGTGGCCAGCCTTAGCCCTACTTAACTGTAACCAATAAGATATAAATTGCATGGGCAGGTACCTGTTTCCTTGGATCCCTCTAAATCCCCCTGCATGTGAATGGTGCTGTATAATAAATGGTAATAAAGGAGTTTTCAGTGAAATATCCAGCTACACACTGTAATTCAACTAGTTCTCAAAGATCATATTACTACCCCTACTGCATACATACAATAGGATTAAAACTTGGGATTTGTTAATACCAAGTGCCAACCTGTGCAGACTGTGGAGCCTGTTTACTGCTACTTTATAAAATCTAGTTACAAGAAGTATTTCCAGGGGTGATTTTCAATGGTTGAATTGTTGTGAGCTGCAGCCTCCTGGAACCCGCACCAGCATCTATTTTGCAGGGCTGTGAAACTGGTGCTGGGTCTTTCCTTTCCATGGCAACTACTGCTATGGCCCTTCTCACTTGTCCTTTTAACAAATGGCTTTTATTAATTAACTTCCATTTAGTAGCAGCTCTGTGTTTGATTTCTCCACTCTTCCTACTTCACTGTTTCTTTTGGGTTTCTCCCAGCCCCCATGCCCATTTTCTGAAGCCTTCGGTATTGCTTTAAAAACACCCAGGACCGAATAGAGCAGACAAAGCCATTAACTTTTGGGTAGCAATGTAGCATCTGTGGGTGGGGAGATTTCCCCCTCTGAGCCTGAAGCACCTGTGTAGTAATGAGCACACCACCTTTGATCAAATGAAAATCACAGCGAACTCATGCTTCATCTGCTGGAAAACTCCCATCTCCACCCTCCACTGCCCCATGCCCGAAGCCAGGGGAAAAGCGACGGCTGTGACTCTCCCATGACACAGCACTTTGCTGTGCTGGATGCTGGCAGGCATTTGTAATGCCTTTTTTAGACTTCCTATGCCACTGGCCCTGCTTTCTGAGGGCTCGGGGAAGCAGCAGCAGGCAGGTGGCAGCTTTTTGCTGTGGCTCTTCGCTGAGGTTCGGAGCCAAGCAGCTGCCAGGCAGCAAGTGCTCAGGGTGTGGAGTAACCCAAAATAACAGAAAAATTCTCATTTGAGGGATGGGGCTTGACAGTCAGAAGGATGGGAAGTAAGCAAAGCCAAATGCATTGAATTAAAACCTGGCGATCAGAACCAGAGGGAAAGGGTGGTGGGTTTTGCCCTTGACAGAAACCCCATGAGTTCTATTTCCATCATGCTCCAGATGAAGCCGTGATACTGGAGGCAGGATCTGCAGAGCTGAGGGTTGTACCATTTTATTCTCTCTGGTTTTTGTTCTTATGTTTAATCATGGTTTGTGTCTAGAGTCCCTCTAACATACTGCTATAGCAAAGTCTGTGGCAAAACACCTTCACCTTGAGTGGAGCCCTGAACTGACTCGCTGTCTCCCGTCCTGTGACCCTTGTGAGGAGGAGTGGGAGGAAATTTGCCACATCATAAATGCCGTCTCTATCTGCATCCCCTTGGAGAACCCTGCCTGGATATTCAGACAAGATACTCCCTTATTACATTCATTCACATTGTAGGCAATTGTACCCTCTCTCAAACGATGCGCTTTCAGTTCAGGCTCAGTAAGGAACCAGTAAGGAACCAGTTAAATGCCCCATGTTCAGTGACTACTAACTTGACAGAGAACCGTTGCCCAAAGTGTTGATCTCATGTTTAAGCCTAATAAAAGCCCTGGTCAGGTGCATGCCTGGGTTTCCTTGGGTACAGGTACTAAGAGGAATGTAAGGGACTGATGTGATAACATTTCTCTAATGGAAGAACAGCAGAGAAACCAGCGGACAGAATGATGAAGTCAAGAGAAGCAGTAGGGTTGTGACCTTAAAGAGGGGAATCTTCTGGGTGAGGAGCTGGGAGCTGCCAGTATAAAGACATTGTCCCATTCTGGCTGAATTGAGGCTGGACTCCCGCAGGCACGGGAGCCAGGCTGCCCGCAGCTGGCACCGCCCTGCTCCCCCCCGCTCCTCTCTTTGCTCTGGCGGGTCCTGCTTCTTTGCCCAGGCTCTGGAGTTTGTCTGAGCCTGCTCTGACCCACTTCTGTCACTCTGCAGTTGCTGCTTGGTTGCAGCTTCTGGAGAGTTTCTTAAACAGGGACTTCAGAAGCTGTGTCTGTCACATCATGGTTTTTAACCAATTCTTCTTTACCCCCATTATTTGTTGGCTAAGGTATGTCTCAAAGCAGCACACAATCTTCATGTGCTAGTTCAATTTTACTTTCATGCTGCAGGCTCGCTTTTATAGCAGGTAAGCCATTACAGCTAGGAGAGTTTTTAAATCACAAGAACCGGAGAGTCAAAGTCCATGCTGCATCTAAAAATTGGTTTTGTTTTGCTTGTAGAGATTACTATACCTTCAAGTGACAGATGGGAATGTGAAAACTTCCTATCATCCTTGAAGATTCAGACAGACTAATAGAGATAAAATGTGAAAGGAAAAATCATCATTAAAATGGTTTTGAAAGGGATGACTTCCAAATTATTGTCTGTCAGCTTCTCCAGATGGCCTGAATATCTGTCAGATGAGTGGTATTCATTAGAAATGCCTAGCAAAAATAAAAATGGCAAGGCTTCTTTTTGGTCAGGTCAGAAAATGAAAGGGGAAAAAGTAGAAGATGGGGGGAAAGAAAGGAGAAAGATATTTCGAAGAAGATCTTTCTCACTAAAATTTGAGCATACAAAAGGCAGAATTTGGTTCTGGTTTTATTTTCTCTCTGCAATACATATATCAAGCCTGGCCCATTCTTTTTATTTTTCTAGGTGGAAATACAAATTTAATGTTCATGATGACACTGGGCTCCTTCCTACCTGGGAGGCTTCCCAGGGCCCCCTAACTGCTGGCCGAGGAGGCCCTTTATGGTGCCTGGGCTGTCCCTGTCACTGCATTCATAGGGTATAATTGTGACTGGAGCTGAGGATGTACAAAAAAGGAATACAATTGCCAGTGCCCATGTAGAAGCCCATAATCAAGGAAAGCCACCATCGGTTTTGTTCCCATTTGAAAATTCATTTTCTAGCAGCAAGACTCTGAGGCTAAATCCAAAGCTAAAAGCCTCATTTACTGCCATCACTACCTGTCTTTATTGATCAAACTGATGGTTTTCCATGTTGGAAATGTCTGAATCGTGCTTAGGTCTACCCTATGCAAGGGAGAAGGAAGGACACTGGGGAACATTTGGTTTTATTTAACAGGCTTTTGAGGGTGCAATGATCAAATGGGCTGACAACAAAACAAGAATGAGCCATATAGCAATCAGGAGCATGCTGTGACTTCAACAAGTGAGAGGTAGAGCTGAGTCTGTAAAACAGGACTTGCTAGCTATGAAATGTAAGGACATGAACAGACAATTAAGTTATGGTGTGATGTCTCCATGGGTTACTTAAAGCACATCAGATCTTTGGGTGGAGGCTCCCGTTAGAGAGCCAAAGCAACAGTCTGAGGGCAACCCAACACAGGGATTTGCAACCTTCTGTTTTTGTGCATTGACTTCTGCCAATTGATTTTGGTCTTTCTGACTGAAGTCATTTTGCCCACAGCAAAAACTGGTTAACGTCTCTTGGTTTATTAATCCTTCTGATTTTATTATTTGAGACTTACCTATACCCAAGCTATTGTAGGAGATATTAATAGCAGCTAATATTTTACCTCTTGGAGTAAGGTGATTGCTACATGCCACAAATCATGTCTTTAATGCTTCAGAGATGAAACCTAGATATGTGCCAAGCCACTAATGTAAATACCGCCCCTTCCCTGCTGCTCCCCTGCTCAGCAGCATCCACCATATGCAGAACCTGCTATACGCAATTATTTTCAATCACAAGCTCCACTCCAGACAGACGAGATCATCTTTCAAGTGCTAAGTGTTACTAAAATATGATCACGCATTATACTTGCTGCAAGAGTGACAGGGAAGGCAGTCTGGGATGGACAAGGATTACACTGGTTAGTTTGCTATTGAGGCATCCACCCTCTAACTCCCTGTTTGTAGTTTTGCAACTAGTAGGTCTGGGCAGCTCCTGACTTAGCACATAGGCTGGTTTTAGCTCACTTTTTGAAGGTATCCAGCTCTCTGTATGGAGTTCGCAAAGACCCTAGTGGCTAAATGGGACCCTGCTAAATATTGAAGCCAAGCACTTAATTCCAGCTTTGAATTGCCAAAGCCGGCTGCATTAAGTCAGCCCTGTGGCTCTCTCCCGTGTGCCTTGCTAGTGCATTGAGCCAGCCGCAGCACTTGCAATAGCAGTGTTTCATGGATCAGGGCAAGGAGCCTGTTTCACTCCCAAATGCAGAACTGCTCCAGAAGAGCTGGTCTCTGACAGTGCCAACACCTCCACTGGTGCATGGCACATCATCCAAAACAGCAGCCAAGTGCCACCAGTGCCTCTGCTGCTGGCTGTCCCTGTCCCACTGACTGGGTCCCTCGCACCTCAAAGCTGCAGCCTGGTTTGTGAAGCTGCCATTTATGGACCTGCACATTTCCTTCCCCTTTCTAATTCTTTTAATGACTCCATTCTTTTAATGGAAAATGACAGATGATGGTAATTTCAGCATGGTGTTGGTTTTTTTTTTTTAACTTTCTTAAGAAATGTTATAGGCATTCTAAGCATTTTAAGCAGCTGTAAAGATGGGTGTGGTGTCCTGGGTAGCATAGCTGGCTAAATACAATAACTATGGGGCAGGCCAGGATGTGACTCTTGAGCTAAACCAGTAACTGCTCTCTACTGAAGCTGCAAAATTAACTTAAGGATTTCCGTTGAGTTTGTAGCCCTTGAATTTAACTTAGATTTTTAAATGGAGGTTGCAGCTGTTCAGCAGGATCTAAATTCTCTGTGATTAAACAAAGTGGCTGTGAGCATGTCTGAATTATTATCAATAATAGTATGCAGTGATTTTGCTTTTGCAGAATCCAATCCACACATTCAGTTGCTTACAAACAGGGGTGGATTGGTTAGAAGGGGAAAAAGGGGCTGAGGGGCTTTTGTCCAAGTCCTGTTAACACCATGGGCTTTGAGGCACACTCCACACTTCTAGCACATAAAAAAATGGAGCTGAAATGCCAGTTCCCAACCTCAGTGCCCATGCAGATCGAGCCCTGTTGAAGTCATGCAGAATCCTGCTGAAAGCAATGGGACATTACACATACCCACTCATACATATATACATACCTCAGGGCATAAAGCAAAACTTGTGAAATTTTTTCCTACTGACTAGCAGTCTCTAAGTCTTTGTGGAAGTCTTACACTGAAGGTAAATCCCTGAGTTTGGCCCACACCTTGCCTGCGGGAAGTACTGGGGAGCACAACTGCTTTGTCAATAGACCTAAATCCACAACAGGCACATACACACCACTGCGGGGAAACATTTGAAGGTGAATCGAAACCAGCTGAAAAGCAGTGGTATCAAAGGAGATGTCAAAAAAACAGCTTTAAGACTTGTGGCCAGTTGGTACTTGTGACAAAATCGGTATTTATAGGCATAAGCCGTTTTGCCAGACAGGAGAGTAGCCTTGTGCTCCTGGCAGCACCTTTGGTCTCTGGCAGGTTTTGTGTTCACTAAATGAAGCGTGTGAGCTTGCCCATGGCTTTATACCTTGCCCTTTGCACGTAATCATGCTGCCACTCATGCTTTGGGGCTATGCGGCGGCACTGGCGTTAGGTGGCAGTTTCCTGTTTGATCTCATCACCACAGTCAGGGCAGGCTCTGAGCAGAAAAGAAGCTGCAGTGCATGATGTCTGTCCATAAATGAAACTCAGCACTGCTAAAACCCATACCTAACTGGAGAGCTAGCTGACACAGAGGTAGGGAGGTTTTCTGACATAGCACACTGGTTTGCCCTTACTGGGTTTATTCGTTTCTGGGAGGCACAGCTAATGGTGAGACTCAGTGGTGGGTGATGTGAGCTGGTTATTAGACAATGTGGACTGGCTTTAAGAGGAAACATCCATGTATGAATGAGGCAGTTGCTCCGTTGGAGCAATTTAATGTCACAGTATATTGGGTTGGTAATGAATTTTTGACTGTATCGCCAGGATTTTTGTGTAAGGAAGGTCCTGATTCTACTTTCCCAGGATCTTCTCACCTGTCCTTCAATTTAATTTTTCTAGATTTATGCGAGCTGATGAGAGAGCAGGACTAGACGTTACGTCTCTGCCTAAGCAAGCCTTATATTTGAAGGTGTTTACTCTGTAGAGCATATAAGAATTTTGTGGTTTTGTGAAAGAAACAAGGAAATCTAGGATTATTTTTAATAGTAATTATTAATCAATAATAATTGTAACTTGGACCGAAGTTAGAGGTTGAGGCTTAATGCAGGTCAAGGCACATTTGCGTGATGTATTTTAAACACCCAGAGTAGGTGACATAGCCTGACTCACAGGATTTATTTTAACTGAAACTGGACTTTGGACTTACAGAGATGGATGTACAGAAATAGGAAAGAGGGTGTGACAGGGGGATGAAGAGGTCTGGCTAAGGAAGCAAATAAGTTGCCACGGCTTGTGGCCATTGTATCCAGTGTATCATCGGAGGCAGAAAGAGTGAACAGGTACAGGGTGTTTGGAAGAGGATGAGCTGTGTTTGGAGGGTTGCAGTGGAAAGTGCTGTGAGCAATATTCGTGGGAAAAAACCCAAACAACCACCTGTTAGTGCAACAAAACCTAAAGGGAGCTGAAAACAAACAGCCCTCTGTGAATGCAATGAGGGCTAGACACTCTTGCCACCTGAGGAGAGTAATTGGCAAGTGCTGAGTAAGAGCTTGTTCTGGGTTTGGAGAGGCAGCATTGTTATGCTAATAGTCCTTTTACTTGCCTGCAGTGCTGCTGTTGTGTTCTCCTGGAAGAATTGGGCAGGAGAGTTTCCCAGGACCTATTTGTGAGGAGGGGCTGGCTGCCGTTTCAGCTGGTCCAATGCAGGCGGCTGCAAGCCTACCACCTGCACACATCTCCCTGCCCCTCGCAGTGGAGCCCTCTGAGCACGTGAGAGGTGTCCCAGAGAGTCTGCTCAAGGACACAAGTTGATTGAAACCGGCCCAGCCAGCGTGGTTCAGTTTTGGCCAGAGCAGCTTCTGGGCTGTGGTCTGACTGGTACTAGGCAGGTCATGGGCATCATGGCTGATGTCGGAAGGGGTCAGAACCACAGCAGGACTGGCCGGGGCTGCCACAGTCCACCAGTCTGTGAGGCTATCTCTGGCATCTGGGTGCTCTTCCTCCCCTTCCCAACCATTCTCATCATAAGTGGTAATGTTCCTCCTTGTCCAGCTGGGTCCTGCCCATTCCCAGCACATCAGCCATGATGTCAGCACTTTGCAGTGCCCTTCTTGCTTCAACAATTCAAGTGAGAATCAGGTTGTGTTTTTTTTTTTAAAGAGTCTTAAGCTGTCATTAACAAATGCAGAGCCAGTTTTGGCCTAAGTACTCTTGTCTGAGAAACATCCTTTCTGAGAATTTAATTAGAAGCGACTCTCATTTACATGGATTCTACCAGCTTCTATCAGCTCTGCAACCCTGGGGAAAAAAAAATCAGATGATACTGTGAAAGCTATTAGTGAGGACATTAGAAGCAACCATATCCAGGTCAGGAAAAGTTCTTAAAATACCTAGCATTCATGTGTCCTTAATTGCTTTTCTCCCTTTACAGCTGTTGGGTGAATGCAGCATCTGAGAGGGAGCTGCCTCAGGGATTTCTTTTCCATTATGTGATGTAGATATGGAGAGAGGAGCTGGCAGTGACTGCTCAACAAGGAAAGGAAGAGGTAGACATGAGTAGCAAGAAGAAATTTTAACTTAGTGGAGGAAGAATTAAGGAGATAATATTAGGCCCTAAACAGGGGCAGATGTGCTTGGAGGAGCAGCAAAGGCATTGCTGAGCTATTTTGCTAGCAGTTAAGATGGTAAGAGAAAGATGGGGTACCATTTCTGGACTTCAATGCCTTGTTGAGGTGTCTTGGGGCAAGTCAAGAATGTAATAAGGTGATTTCTGTCTTACAGAAGCATCAGAAATATGAGAAGCTTAGGTATCTTGAGGATGGAGGCAGCAGGAATGCACAGCTAGCTCCAGGCCCCAAGTCAGAATCGCTCTCAGGACTCCTGTTAGCCTGCTGTGACCTCCACAGCGTTTCTGTCACCACACACAGGGCTTGCTGCCCTAGGAGCAAGACAGCAGAAGTGCTTTGCCAGGGAGCACATTGTCCTTATTGTCAAGAAAGGAAGAGTGAGGTGGTGTGAGGTCAAGGGACTGGCCCAAAGTCACCCAGTGACAGCTGTAGGCCTTGAAACCTTGTCCTAGTCCTGTGCCCTACCTAACAGGTAAAAGGCACCCCTGCAAAACCACACTGCAAAATTTGTGAGGACTTGCTTCCCTTACAGCCTGCGAAGTGTCAGGCACACCCAGCCTGTTACCTACATAATGATTCATTTCCAGTCTTGCAAATAGTATCTGACAGAAAGAAGGTAACATTTAAATGCTGTAGCGTACATTTAAATGTTCTCTCTAGGCTGTCCGTGTAAGAAGCTTTGCCAGCTACACCCGCTTTTTGGCAGCTGCTGCAGTGACAGCTGAGAATGCAATATGATAAAAATGCCACTTCTGCAAAATAATCATGGCCCATTGGGTGATTCCCAGCAAGATCTTGTGAAGGGAACGACTTAGCCAAAACACATCTGTTTGGGGCAGCATGAGGGCTGGAGAAAGTAAAGCATGTTGTGAATGTTAAGCTAAGCGTGATAATAAGTAAATGGCTCAAGAGCTTGGTTGTTTTAGCTGAAATGATTTGAAAAAACTTTGTGGAGTGTGTACCTGTGGTGTGAATTGATCAGGTGACATGAAACCATTCTTTCCCGGCTTTTGAAAGGATGAAAAACAAAGGAAAATGACAACAGATTAGCACAACTGTCAGTTTACTTTTCCTGCTAGAACCTTGATAGACCGTGGTTGATTGTTGTTTCAATTAATCAGAAGCAATCAGCTTATAAATGCTGTGATTAACACAGCTTCTATTTAACCCCGTGTTGAGCTTTCCAAACAGTTTATGTAGCAGTTCTGCAGAGTAGAAGGGAAGTCTAAAAGCTCTCAGGTAGAAGCTCCAGAAGCTGAGGATGGCTTCTGGTGCTGAACTGCCAAGGCTGCCTCCAGCTGTAGACCAGGGTACAGGGTAGCAGAACACAGCCATAGAAGTCCAAAAGTTTTTCTACTGTTTTTAGGAGAAGAGATTTTTTTTTTCTCTGAGATTCCTAAATGGCAGTTTGACACTTTGATTCCCAGGTGGCAGCCTGTGTTTAAGCTAATGGCAATGGCTTATATAAACTTCTATTTTCTCTTCTCCCCATAGGTTTGTTGATCGGCTCTGGTTGTGCCCTCTATCCTCTTGGCTGGGACAGTGAAGAAGTCAGACAAACCTGTGGTAACCTTTCCAACCAGTTTGAACTGGGTGAGTCATCATCAGAGCATCTCAACCACATTAGACTCTTCTAAGTATTGTCCATAAAAGCAAATGAGGACATGAGCACAGGCTTGGAGAAGCAACCCAGTTGTGTGTGGTAGGGTATTCATATTGCATCATCCTGGAATATTTTCCAGAAGAACATTATAAAAGAAAATGCAGGAATGTATGTATGTATGTATATGTTTAAGCCATCAGATGTAGGAGTCTTGCAATATGGGAGCTCCTGGAGATCTTGACAGGGTAGGCAGAGGCTTCACGTCACAGCACAGGTGAGGATAATTCACAATGAGTGCAAATAGCTGTCTTTGAAGTCTGGCCTGTTTATGGCCTAAGCCTAAAGAGTATGGTTTTGCTTACTCACATCCTTGGGAAGCTGGTAAATAACAATCATAGAATCATAGAATGCCCTGAGTTGGAAAAGACCCACAAGGATCATCAAGTCCAACTCCTGCCCCTGCACAGGACAACCCCAAATTCACACCATATCTCTGAGGGCATTGTCCAAGTGCTTCTTGAATATCGCCAGGCTTGGCACCATGACTGCCTCCCTGGGGTGCCTGTTCCGGTGCTCCACCACCCTCTGGGTGAAGAACCTTTTCCTAATATCCAACGTAAACTTCCCCTGGCACATCTTCCTGCCGTTCCCTGGGGTCCTGTCACTGGCCTCCAGAGAGAAGAGACCAGTGCCTGCACCTGCCACTCCTCCTCCCCTTGTGAGGAAGCTGCAGCCCTCAGGGAGGTCTCCCCTCAGTCTCCTGTTCTTTTAAGGGTGAACAAACCAAGTGACTTTAGCCTCTCCTCATACAGTCACTTGCTCCCTGTGTCAGTCTTTTCCCAAACAAGCCACTGGTCTTAATGATGACATCTGCACTGAGCACTGAATGAGAGCCAGAGGCGCAGCCAAGCCAGGCTCACAGCCACGCTGTATGGAGTGAGCCACCTCTAGGGAGCCTGTCGGGCTGGTGGAATACAAGGCCCCAGCAGGGAGCTCAGGATTAAGCAATGTGCAGAATCAGGATCTGATGTTTGCGTGCATATCCAGATCCTTTTTTAGCTAGAAGTATTGATGCAGCTGCTGATACCCCCTGCTCTATAAATGCTCTTTAATCCTGTGTCACCTGAGGAAGAGGGTGGTCTACAGTCCTCCTGAAGGGGCAGGAGTCACTGAGCACATCGACCCTCCACAGGCTTGGGAGCTCCCACTCCCAAGCATGGGCACACACCACCCCCCATTTCCAGACCCTGCGAGCTAAGTCCTATAGGTAGTGTTAGAAACCCTTTCCGTAGCTGTGTGTGCAGGGCTTGTGATAGCCTGGCAGTAATCCCAGCGCAAAGAACAGTGGATGAAAATGGCCTCTTAGGGTTAAACACAAACCTGCTGCATTATCTTTTAATTTTTACACTGATATTTCTGTCAGGCTTCAGGAGTAAGGAGGTTTTTTCCCATCTCAGAGATATTTCTTGTGAAGATATGCAAATGAGTTGAGGTTGAAAGGTAAAAAGATACTGCTTTGGGAGAGATGTTCCAGGTCGCCCTCCCTTACACCATTCCTGTGGTGTTTTAGAGTACATTTGATCAGCATCCATCTTTACCACTGCCACTGACGTTATCAGCAGCCACTAATGGTGTTGCCCAGGGAATGTGTAATGTGCTCTAGAAGCTTTACCTTGTTATTTGGAACTCTAATATCCTTCTGTGCTATTGATACCATTGCTGGTACACGCCAGTGCGTGCTTTTTCACACCAAGCATGTGAGAGGCTCTGCTCTGTGATTCCTGACAGCCGTCTTGTTCTGAGGCTTTAGTCATTGCTCTCCCCAGAGTGCAGGAAACTGTTACCTTTCCATGTTATTTGTCTGCAAACCCACAAGAGCATGGGTGTCGCACCAGTCTGAGCTCCTTGAAGACAGTACTTAGGCAGTTACAAACTATGACCTTAAACACAGTCATGCCCACCATCAGAGCAGAGACTCTGAGACCATCTTCACCACCTCAGTCCTGACTCATGAGTCAGATATTTGCATAAATTTAATCACTCGGCCATTAAAGTCAGTGAAGAAACCCATGTGAAAGATTTCAGCTGACAGCTTTCCTTCCAGGTACCCATAAGGACCATGAGATATATTACATTAACTGTGAAGGCATGTACTCTTACTGTATTTTCTGGATCCAGACCATGCAGGGCATGTGTTACACATGCCTAGACTTGTCGGAATTGCTGGTCTCGCTGATCTGCTGCAACCGTATGTTAACACATTAATTAACAGATTACAATGACAGTTGAAATTTGCTATAGTGATTTCCATCAGGCAGCTCTTCCACTAAACATGTCTTTTCTACATACATTGGCAGTAAATTTAAATGCTTGGCTAGGATTTTTTATATTTAATATCAGTGCCTGGTTGATGCTGTGTAGGCAAAGTCATCTGTAAAGAAGAGGACTGTCTGAGGGCCGTTTGATAACCACACTGCTCGTCATCTTTCATAAGTAGGTACTTATAACCTAAACCTTTAGTCTTTTCTGAACCATTAGAGACTGGCTTACTCATTATAGCCTACAGGTCAAAAATGATGTTTCAAAAATTTAAATTTGCCTTGAGACTTAGTGAGATTAAGTAAATATTGCTTTCATTTGAATATTTAATTTTATTAAGCCGCAATGATACACTTTCTATTCCTGAGTCTGTGCAATGAGTTGTCTCAAGAACCACATATATACATGCTGCATTCAAAACCTGCCCTCAGAAAAGCTGAGCTGCTGTGATCCCTGCGCTCATTTGCTGATGGGAGGAATGGTGGTGGTGGGAGTGCTGGTCCTGCACCTCTTGCTGCTGTGGGTGCTGGCGGGGATGGCACTGAAAGCCTAATTCAGTGCATGGAGCCACTGTCAAAGGAGAGGGTGTTCAAAGGGATGCTGATCAGCAGACAGCATTCAGACTCATTTTCAAGCACGGCAGAGCAACTGTTGCAGCTTGGGCCACAGGGAACTTGTATGTGTGGTTAGGAAAGGAGTGTTAAAGCACACCAGGTTTGAGCATAGAGCCAGCAAAGGTGGAGGTTCAGTGGTGAGTGAGATTCATTCTGGACTTGCAAAAGGTGAGGTGAAAAAATGGTTGAGGTTGGAGGTAGAAGAGAGAACCCAGGAGCTGCAATTTACCTTACAGGAGAATGGGAAAGACAAGATGCAAGTGCAGAGGAGGGACTGCAAGAACTCCCTTGAGAAGCAGCTGAATTGTGCATTGTGAAATGTAATGTTAACCAGAAATATTCCAGAACTAGCAAATAAATTAAAATTTTTGTTTTACCAAAACAAAACAAACCCCCACTCCCTGTAACATGCTCGTAACTAGATAGAGTAAATAAATAGCAATGCTAAGAACCCATAAAAAAAGCCTAATCCTTAGTGGGTGTGCTAGATAAGAAGTGCTTCTTCATGTCTTCAGGCACTCTAAAAAGGCATTAGACTAATAGGCACTCCAAATAGTGCTGAGATAGCCCATATTGTGAAGAGGGGACCTCCTCCCTCCACCCCCGCCAAACACACATATTTCTGTGTACGTTCCAAAGCAATATTTAAAAAGGCTGGAGGAAAAATAACCATGCGTTTAATTTACGTATAAGTGGATTTGGGTATTCTTTTCTAGAAAACCTGAGCTGACATTGTGCAATGCCCAGCAATTTGCTGCTCTCTTTAAAATTGGATATTTATTTGTTTTTTATTAAGTGAACCATGTCCAAAGGGTTTACTTAAACATTTATGTATTTAATTGGGCTAAGGTTTTTCTATCAAATGGAAGTGTTTGTACAACTCGATCTCTACAAAGAGGAGTTGTTCTTCAACTGAAGATACCCTGCCAAGGACAACCTCATTTCTTGATTAAATTGCATTCAGTAGATAAGCTGTTTTGCTAATGAGGGTGGGGAGTAACCTCCATAAATAGACAGACAGACTGGTACACCTGTAGAGGGGCCTGCTGTCTGCTCTTCTCTAGCAAACTGGTTTTGCCATCATGAAAAAAAGCGCAGTGATAGATTAGGACTTTGACAAATGACCTCTGGCAAATCTTGTTGGGTGGTTAAGGCCGTGACAGGTCTCTGCCGTGTTGCTCTGTTTGTGGTTCCCAGCTCCCTGGCAGTCAGCAGGATCTGCAGGGAGGTCTTGGGGCCCCGCTCCCTATTGCGGTATTCCATCTCGGGTCACGGATGGAGCAGAGTTCCCACCAGAACACCAGGCCATGAACTGGAGCAGTCTTCTGCCACTGTTTTTAGGGTGGTAGCTCCTGGAAGTAGGGCAATATAAATAAATGGGGGCAAGAGAAAAGAGATGCTTTTGTTTTAAACTAGCAGTTGTTTGCCCAGTGACCAAGTCAAAGTCCTTACTCTAATTACCAATTGGCCCAGGCTAACGCCAGAGGTGGAGTTATAAACTAGCAGTGCTCCAAGGGACTGGCTTTCACTTTTACGAAACGTCTGAGGATGGATCAAAATCATCTTAATCTCATGTCAACATGCAAGCTGTTACTGTTAGGCTGCATTATTTACACCCTGGAGTTGCCTGTGGTCCCATTCAGGACAGCACTGACGTGGCATAGCAGTGCAGAGCTGCTGACTGAAGGGTGTGAAAGTGAGTCAGATGTACACAATCCCATAGTCTGCAAAAGGAATTAGCAGGCAATTTCCCAAAAGCAAGCATCTTAATAGCATATCGTATAGCACACATTCAGTTTTGCTGAGCTCTAGTGGCACTGATACCATTTTGTTTTCATTTTTAAATGTACCACACAAGAATAACCCTGAAAAATGAGGGGTTTATCAGGAAATTCACTAAAGTGAGGGACTCTGCACTGAGGTGAGAGTATGCATTAAAGTGAAAACTGCATCAGACATTTGCAAAAACTTCCACATTTTGCAAAACTTAAACTGTGTGAAGAAATCTTCTGAATTTACATTCTTTTTCTTGAAGGGCAATGTGAGTGTATACATGTGAATACATTAGCATTGGTTTTGAATGTCTAAAATCAATATGAGACTTCATTTTAGGCCATTGATTTCCCTAGATGTGCATGCAGAGACTGCCTGGTCGTTGCATGCTTGTTTCTGTTGTGATGGGTGCGGAGGCACCTAAATCCCACAGAAGGTCCCAGAGAGGACAGGGCATGCTCAGTTTAACTCGCAAAATTGAGCCTCAGTTGGCATATGGTGAAACAGCACTACAAGACTAATACCTAAGAGCCCAAACGGCGAAATGCTTATCTAGAATAATTTATTTTTCTAAACATAGATGACTCATGCCATTGTAGGTGCCCTAGAAAACTTCATCTGGCCTCCAGCTGCCACTTCCCTGCCACCAGATGTATGAAATGGTGTTATGTACTTACCTTATTAACCTGAAAGAATGAAGACACTAAATTTAAGATAAACTCCAATTTTAAGTTGAACAACTTAGAAATAAATTTCATCTTCCTGTGAGGAGATATGGTGTGTTTGGGCAGTCAGGACTCACCCTGGATGATCAATACTCCAGAATTTTTTATGTCCTACCCCTTTTTGTGAGAGAATACTTTTTGTGTCATACATTTCCTACATAGGGCCTCTTTTTCATTCTGCTGGGTGATCATTTGTGCTAAAAAGCATCCTACAGACATGGCTTGGTGTTTGCTGTATGAAACTACCTTAAGGGCTTATCTTTGAGCTTCCTGGTGCTTTTATTTGCTGTTAAAGGCAGTGAAAATCACAGGTCTGGCAGCAAAGGCTTGCATGGCTCAGGTGTGGCCATGAGCACTCTGTGCCTGCCTACCCACCTGGCAGCTGCTACCGCAGCCTCCCTGAAATGCATTCTGTGCTTGTTTGAGTTAAAGCCATCCTTAAGAGGCTGGGAATAGTCACCTGCCCTGTTTCTTCTGCAAGTCCTCCTAGATCCTCTCCAGTTGTTTCATGTTCTCCCGCTGTCATGCTCCATCACTAGCTGTCATGAACAGAGACATCCGGGGTCTAGGGGCCCAGCTGCAACAGCAACCAAAGCAGATGGCTCCAAACGCATACCTTTGCTTGACTTGTGTGATGGTCTATCCATCTGTGAACCACTGTGAAAGGGCTTTCCTGGCCAAAGTGTCTGTCTGGAGAGCAACTTAAAAGGCTGGCTTCCGTACCGAAATAAACAAGAAGCTGAATTGCCCTCAGAAGCTCCCAGAAACTTCTCTTTTGAGCGATATTTGTTTCCAAAGATCATTATTATTAAGGCTCCCCTTTGCCACTTTTAGAGGGCCTGAAATATCTTAAAGAGAACCGTTGACTTCATAATTACTTCTGCTGTAGAAATATTAGAGTAAATGATCTTTAAAGCACTTTAAAAGCAAACAGTGCAGTTACTAAAACAACAACATAAAAACCCCACAGAAAGCAGTGAATATAAAAAAGCTTTGTCAACTAGTTAATTGGCCTTAGGTGGCATCATTTCAGCATCTGGCTGAGTGTTGACATATAGTGCCAAAACGATCAAGAAAAGGATTTAGAGGGTAGGACAATTTATTAGAATCCTATTAAAGGCAATGACTTCAAAGCTGTATTTTCCTGTGAGCAATCTATCTGACAAAGCCAGGTTTTTTGTTCGCAGATCCTCTGCAAACAGCTCAGAGATTTTACCCGTTCATTTTTTCGACTAGGGCTGAGCACAATCTTTATGAGTGTACCTGAGCTGCAGCTCCTGAGTTCTTAGATAAATGAATGAGTCAGCCTACATGCTAGTAAAGAAAGTGTCTCATCAAGAAACATTTCCTCTTTTGTGCTACCCAGATAACTTCCATTCTTATACCTTTGTAAGCCTTTGGTGACTATATCAAGGACCACATATATTCTGTCTAAGATAAGGCACTTTGTTGCCAGAGTTAGAACACGGTCATGCAAGGATCCTCTGCAGTCAATGGAGATAAGCAGCAGCATCCAGCCAGGGACTTAGACCACCTGGGAGCAAGTACCTGGTGCTCTTTATTACTTGAAAGGGAAGCTAAACTTGTTGTTTGGAATACCTTCATAGCTGAAGGGAGAAAAATAGGTGTTACTTTGATGTCTACCTTAAGATGAAATGCAACACACTTTTATAAATGACTTTTTCTCCTTGTTGTGTCCAGAGGTGGTCTGGGGGACTAGTTGAGTGTGGATCTCCACACTGTGGATGTCCAGAGAGAGGTGAAATAAATTTCACTTCCTGCAATAGGTGAGCTTTCTGCTGACTTCTTCCAGGAGGCTGGGAGAGCTCCTCATTAGCAGGACATAACCTATTTGTTCTTGGGAATTTAAGCACTGTAATTGACACAAGGTAATGGTTTCTCCTTCGTTGTTCCATGATAAATGCACACCTACAGCAAATTTGGGCTTTGATTAAACAAAATCATGTGATCCTCAAAAAAAAGGAGGATTTGGTCATATGAATGAGTGTCTGCATACAGCATGACTGAAGAATTTCAAGTTGGCATTTCTTTTTCCACTTTCTTTACACTTCTGAACTTTATGAGATTTTATGCATTTAATTGTAGACCAAAATGCCCATACAACTTATTTGAGCATTTCTAAGTAACAAAATATCTTGATCTGTGCATGCATAAGAAATCATATATTTTTAAAAAATATAAATGCGTTGAGAAAATCATATCCATGCAACAGACAAAGAAACTAGCTCCACTAAATTCATTATTTTATATCAAGCTATTTGTTTGGCTGCAGTTTTACCTTATATAGTGTTCTTTCTTTGTTTCACATAACTACTTTAATCCTTCCTGGATGCCTTCCAAGTTTTAACTTCTTTTCCTGCTTTTGTAGCTGATTTCACATGATGGCTTTCATTATAACTATGTAAAGAAAAAAAAATCTTTAGCTATTTGATTTCTCTTGGCTTTGTTTCAAAATAATTGTGCCTTCTTATTAATTAGCTGATTATCTTTTACATTCATTTGTGGCTTTCATGTCTCCAAATCCCTGTATATCCCTTAACAACACACTCCTTACTTTTTTCTCTGATTACTTTTCCAACACCTTGATTGATTACATGAGTTCACATTCCCTGTAGTACTGGACTCTAATGTGAAGCTGTTAATTAGAGTTCCTGCAGAACTTTTTGCAAGTAGGTATTGTAGGGGTTTTTTTCTGAAGGTATATCATTTGTATTCTTCAGCCCAGCTAATTCTGAAACCTTTTTTCCATCATCTTGGAAAATAGGCTGTACTTAAGGTTAAATGATTAGAGTTTGCCAAATACTCCAGGCTGCAAGCCCAGGATAGTCTTAACAGTAACAGCAAAGAAGGTACAAATATTTAAGATACTAAGTCTTGTGATTAACAGGTTTGCATCCAATACCCTTTCATATTCTGGATGTTTTTTCATATGTGTCAATTATTGGTTATTTTAGATGAAAATCATATGTTATTTCCAGGACCTTGATGACTCTATGTGATAATTATTTATAAGACATCATGAGTAGAAATCCTAGCAAAATTCTTTTTTGGCAACTGGATCCTGGCAGAGCTCCAGAGTAGATCAAGTATCCGCAGATTTTGTGATGCCAAATTTCACTCACTCCCAAATATGTCTTAATCTTTATTTGTCTTATATATTGCCTTATATATGTGGGGAACACATATCATGGCCTTAAAGAGCATGTTAGAAATCAGGAAAAGGCATGGAAAAGTTTTTTAATAAGCCAGTCCATCGCTGCAAAACTACCCTTCCATATTCTTTGATTCCTTTTGATTTAGCAAATATTGTCTTATGTTTTATGGGACTCTTTTCTGCTGAATCTTCTTTTGATAGACTCCTCACTCACCTTGCTTTTGTCCTTTGTCATTGGGGACTGGATTTCTTTCAATTTCTTTCAACACTTTTGCAAAAGAGAGGAGTGTGATGTTTCAACTCTGCTTCCATTTGCTTCGAAAATGGCCATCCAGCCCTATAGCTGCAAGGTCTGTTATTCCATGATTTCAGAGTTCATCCTGACACTCTCTTGCTGCCAATCCCAGTAAAACAAATGTAAAAACAAAGTTCTTAATGGCTGGCTACAAATTTACCTGAGCCAACTTGGACACTCCTACTTCACCGAGCAACCAAGAGTTCTAATTATTTATGCTCTCCTTTACAAAAAAAAAAAAAAAAAAAAAAAAAACCAAAAACAACCCAAACAAAGAATCCAGAACTAACAAAAGGCTGAAGCCACAGCTTCTCCCTCCATACTGACCTGTCAGGTAAAGACTGTCTTGTTAAACACCAGTTCTGTGCAGAGAAGGAAGCTGCTGTGATGCATGTCATCTCTATCAGCTGGAAGAGTACTTCAGCTGCTGGGGAATTTACTTTGGCATGAAATCAGATGCAGCCCATCTTATGAGCAAGAACATGTACACATTCCTGCATGTACCTCCACGCCCCCAATGGACTGGCATACTTCTGCCTGTATCTATCTATTCCTGTGCATCCTTGAGGAAAACAACAGCTTTTCTGTCTCTGTGTGTGTGTGAAAATTGACATGCTTTCACTAATTGTTTTAATTCTATCAAGTAATGAGGTGGTCTTAATGAGGTGACATTTAAAGAAATGGGAAACTTCAGTGCAATATTTCTAATGTTTTATACAATGGGCTCCATGAAAGCAAACTCTTCTATTTGATGGCTGAATTTAAGCCCCAGTTCTGCAAAGCCCTTAACCATTTACTTACCTCTGAATACATTACTAGTCCCACTGATGTCAGTGCAATAAAATTTGAACATGAGAAAGGGTCCTTCTATGGTATCTATTATTGTAATATAAAAATATAAAGCTAGAAAGCAAAGTCTATCTTCTCTGACATATAACATTTCTATAGGTGGATTTCTTTTCATTTGGTGTTACATTTAATTACTCATCAACCCTGTTTTTTATAAGGCTTCATGCTCCCTTTAAAATGAATGTTCAATATCAAAGTGAAGCAGAAGAAATTTTACAATTTAAACTGCAAATAAATTACCCAATTATTGACAGTAAACAATATTTCTTTAGGGTGCAATGGATTAAAGTAGCTCATACATGTAGTAAAATGAGAGCACTAGAGCAGAAACATTAACTCAGAAATATTTTTTTTTCCTTATGTAATATAGGATTATATTGCTACAGGGGTAGCATTGTTCCATTTTGACATGTGGCTATGCAGTGTGGGCAATCATTCATTTCAACAGGTACCTTTGAGATGGATTCTCTCTGGCCATATAGCTATACTTAGCTATGGACTGAGGGCTTACCTATATTTACAGTGAAAACTATAGCGAAGTCCTATACCCTCAGACACCTTCCCCGCTGCAGGCTCTGCAGCACAATAGCTTGAAATGCTGTTCTGCTCAGCATCATCCAAGTACAGATCAAGCTATTTTATCTGAGGCCTCCCACTGCTCCTGACACAGGCTGGAAATAATGGCCAGGTTTATTGCTGTGTTATTGTTGCTGTAAGGTCAGGCTCCCAGCTCTTTCATCCGTTCCCCTGCACTCTTCCATTCTTTCATTTGTTCATCTTGACCCAACTCACACTTGTGAACTACATTGCATTTGTTAGATCAAGAGGCTGCCTGCCATGCCCCAGAGCATTAAGTAGGGCACTGGTCCTTGGGGTAAATGGAGCATTGTACGGAGAAATAAATGTTATTCTCTTCAGCCAAGACTGAATGTGCATGTTTTAGCTGTTGAGCACGTCTCTGACACTGATTGAACAGTTAATTCTTAATATGTATCAGGTACACTGTCCCCCTCTCCCATTGCCAAGGCACGAAAGTTGAAATCACACTATGCAAAAGTTCAAATTTACTTCATTCTACCCCACTTAGGTCAAACTTTGGGCAGCACTACCAGGTGAATCTTTAAACTCTTCTTGAAGTAGCAAAGAAGCACTTGGACAACACCCTCAGGATTTGGTGTGAATTTTGCGGCTGTCCTGTGTAGGGAAAGGAATTGGACTCAATGATCCTTGTGGGTCCCTTCCAACTCAGGACATTCTATGATTCTATGATTTTGACATTTATTTTTGCCACCCAGAAACATCGTGATGAGAAAGATGTACTTTTTCAAGCTGCAACTACAGTTCTGTAGTAGGTTTAGCAATTTGAAAAGACCTGTCAGATGGAGTTTATCTTATCACAAGAAAGGCTTTAGTACCCCCCACCCTGGTATAAATGTGGTCATTTTCAAAGCAATCCAGTGGATTTGGACATCTGGTGTATGCTTAAGTCTGGTTTTGAAATTCCCAGCAGAAACTATAGACAGCATGTGTTCATACACAAAGCAGTAGATGGTCCAGAGACAGGTCTCTCCAGGGACTGCTGTGCAATTAGGCAAGGATCAGCATCAGTGACATTGCCAGGCACTTGGCGGCTCTCCATGGTTTCTGATGGTCTTCTCTTTAGGAAGTCAGACTCTCTGTGTGGTCTTCTGTAATGAGGCCAAGAATGGTATTGATCTACAGAGTATAACCAGATTACAAAACCAAGTAAATCTCTCTCTGCTCCAGCAGGAGAGGGGCTAACGAGCTCAAGCCAAGGCTACAGCTCCTCAAGTCTTCTGGTCACATCAGGATCTTTGTTTCATTGGACATTTTTTAAATAAAAAGTTTTGAGGGTTATGAAGAAAAAATGAAACAAGTACTGTGCTTCCTGCTGTGGTGTCAACCGGAGATGTTCAGAGTGACCAAGAGCATAAGAGTTGTCTCCCACTAACATCTCCTTAGAAAGCTGGCCTGACAATATCCTTCAGACAGGCAATGGATGTGCTGTCTGCCCTGAGGCATGCGCATGCTTTGGACATGTTATGATGTACAGACATCTTGTGTGTCTTGTGCTTAAGACAGGATTAGCCAAACTGATAATTGCCTGAACCAGAAGCCTGGCCCTCAAGGATGCCATTGGGACAGGGTATGGACATGCCACCTGTTTCAGCTCTGTCTTTCTAGATGGAAACTGTGTTGCTGCCGTCTGTTCTCTGGAGGGGAAAATGGTTTCTGCTGCTTTTTCCAGAGAGTAGGAAGGATGTGACGTATTACTGCTTGTGCCTTACTGAGAGCACTCACTGTTTAAAGCAGGGTGATATCACCCAGGATGGTGACACAAGGAGAACCTCAGTTGTAATGAGTCCCAAGCACTCAAAATCAAAATAACCAACTCAAAATCAAAATAACCGAGACGATGCAGTGCAGGTGAAAATTACTTTTGAGGTGGGCTGAAATCCTGAGGAGTGACAGCAGCCATCTCCTTGCTTTCAGAGATCTCTGTCAGGATGCTTCCTCCCTGCTGCAGCTGCTGTTTTCCTGATCTCCTCCTCTACTGCAGGCACAGTAGTGCCTGGAAAGGGAGGAATTGCTTTATGGTCCACCATGAGATTCCCCAACACCATTCACCGGTGATGAGTTTGGCTGTATAAAGATACTGTGGCCATTAAATATATTCAAGGCCATATTATGACACTATATCAAACACATTAGAGAAAAGATCAGTGAAGTTTTAAACAATGAGTTGTGACCTTGGGTGGGGATAGGTAAATTTCTCTATTTTTGTACTCATGGACTCCATTCCTACAACAGCCCTCATGCAGGTGGACCCCAACACCATGATCTTTTGCCACCGGGACTCTTCTGGTCAGGACTGATGCCTGTAAGAGGGGAATGTGAACGGGTTCCCTGCAGCCGTGTCCTGGGTTATAGTCACCCAGCAGCTTGCAGCTGGGTCCAGTTTCAAGCCTGTCACTGAGGTGGCAGAGGTGGACCCACCCAGCTTTTCTGAAGGGAGCAGACCCTGGCCCATGTTACATGCAAACCTTCAAAATCTCAGTCAAAAATAATCAAAATGTCCTCAGATGCTGCCTGGAGAAGGAGAAGAAAAAGAAGGGTGGGAAAAACCCTTTTCCGACTGCAGCCACTGCAGAGAGCGGTGCCACGGGCGCTCCCTGGGCTGGGCGGGCAGAGGGGCGCCTGCCCCATGGCTGGTGTGCTCACAGTGCCAGCAGCCTCTGCTTTGGCTCTCAGGTGGCATTTCCCCCTGTGTGGAAAACAGCAACTGGCCAGCCAAGTGAGCTCGGAGGCCTGTCTGCTGAACCGCTATAGAAAATTAAGGGGAGCCATTTAAACAGCTTGGTTTCTCTAATTGCTTGAATTATGCCTCGCATTCCCTGTCTGAGGTGGATGTACAAGTGGGTGGAAACCTAGAAAATCTAGGGTTTTTTTCCTGGGTGATAGAAGAAGGTGCTTCCTCCCCCAGCTAACACTTTGCCGTGTTGCTCTGTTTCCCTTGCAGGGACCTGCCACATCGGCTGGGCCTACTACTGCACGGGCGGGGGCGCAGCGGCGGCCATGCTGGTGTGCACCTGGCTGGCCTGCTTCTCGGGCAAGAAGCAGAAGCAATACCCGTACTGAGCCGGCCCCGGGGTGCGGGCGCTGCCAGGCACCCGAGACGCTTGCCGACATCTTCTGGATAATGACGATGAACAAGAAATTTTTAAGTGCTTTCTCTCTGGAGCAGGTTTGGGTTGGACAGCGGTGCCCCAAAGAGGGTAGAGGGGTAAATGGTGGTGCAAAAACACCTGGCTGGACTGGGCAGGGATGGCCTTTCTCACCTAAGCCCAGCTGTGGTCTGCTCCACAAAAATATAAGCAAGGAAAAATCGGCTTTGGCAAATGGTGAAATTCTGTGTGCACCGATTAATTGAGAGGTTGGTGAGGGGACAGCGGTGCTGGGGGGCTGGGATAGCACCTGGCAGCCCCTCGGCACGGTGCTCCCAAAAGCACATATGCACGCACAGATGTTGACCATGGCACAAAATGAGCAGAGAGGAAACTTTTTTTGGTGCGATTCTTCTTTCTTTTCCTTTTTTCTTTTACTTCTCTCTGGTGGTTTAAAATTCAGTGTTGCAACACTTTTTAATCTATACATTAAACTTAATAAAAGGACCAATAAGCCACTTTATCAGTATTTTGTATATTCTCTACACATTTTTCTTCCCCAAACATTTAGCCACTGCTTATTCAGCCCTATATGACTTTTATTAAGCCTCTGTGTTTTCAGCATTATTACAAAATCGCAACATAATTACTTGGCATATGTAGCCTTTCCCTATAGTACTTTTATGAAGTGCAGTAAATGGACGTTTTTCTGTCCATTGGAAATTCCACTCATGGTACTGTAGAGTTCTGTTGGTTACGTACGACTAACAGGAAACTTCTTCCAGACATAGATTTCTGTTGCTGTTATGTTTAGCTCATTGATGTTGTATTGTGCTGTACCATGTTTATTATTTCAATATTCATTTTTGTAAAAAATATATATATAATATGTGCTATTTTATGTTTGTATTTGAAAAATCTCTGTAAATAAATTTTTCCTTGATCAATATTTGCAATGCCTTGTTGTGTCACTAGATGAAAAAGTTCCTTTCCCAGATCCCCATTGGAAAAATCCTCAGAAATAATCATAACTTCTATAACGATGCTGTATCTTTTTTTCTCTGTAAAACACATATATTTAGGGTTTCGTTACGTTGCCTGAGGATAGACAGCCATTGTCACCAGAGCCATTCTAGCATATCACACATTTTTCCCTGATGTTGTCAGGTGTCCTGCAGGACTTCAGGGAGATCTTCCTCATTCTGGCCTGGCTGCTGCAGGCTCAGTGTCTCACACACAGAGCACTGCATATCCCTGTTTAGGCAACTGAAACAAGACCTTACTTTCTTAATAGCATCGACACTGATCAAATGCCTACCAGGCAGTACACCTAGCACAAGGCACTGGCAATGCACACACAAAACTCAAAAACAATCTTTTCTTTTCTTTAAGAAAAACACTGTGAACTTAGAGCATGGGAACTTGTAGGGGATTTTCAGTCATGACATTAATTGATGTTATTCCCATTCAAATCTGTTTTTCTGCTCTTGTTTTCCCAACATGATATTTCTGTCATGTATTTCTAAGTTACTGTCTATGCTCTAGTTGTGGTTCTGCTGGTTAATAACACTGGTAGGCATTGCAACTCTGAAATCGTGCAGTTGCTTTGTACATTACACTGGGTGGCTTTTTGGAGCTATGTGGAAATAGCAATGTCAGTTTACAGTGATCAATCCTGATATTGCTGAACTGAATTTTATTTCGTTTCATTATAGGCTAAGCACTATTTATTCACTTTATTGTGCTGTGCAGTGCAAACAAAATTGTACTTTACCCCTCCCAGATTAGCCCATAATAGCCCTATCACATCTGACTGCACGTCTGCTGAGTAGCAAAGCAACCATGCCATGGGGGCTTGCCTCCCTGCGTGCTCTTTCAGTGGCACCAGCAGCAACAGGACATGGAGCTCTTCACTCCTGCTTCCAGGTTTCAGGGCTCGTCCCTTCTCGTGAATGCTGAGGACCATACCCAAACCTGCTGCGGGAGGTCAGTGGCATTCCATATACCCTCACAGTAAGAATGAATAAGCCTGTTAGGGTTGTGGACAGCTGCTTTAATAAAACCAAAGGAGATAAAAACACAACTCTGGCTCTGGTTCCCCTGGCCCCAGTAAGATCTTTGGTAGGTATTTCAATAGAAGAATGCTGCCTTTGTTCGGTATGCATGCTACTGTGGAAATATGCCTTTCCTTCCACTGAAACTGCAGTTTGCTGTATAAAGTTTCAGTGACTTGGTTATAAAAAAATAAGTATTACTATTCTAAATTTTACCCTCGACAGATTATATTCTGGCACGTGTATAATGGAGAACTTTTAAACTTTTTTTAGATCTTCCTGTGCTCTGATTTGGGCTTGATTTATCGTGACAAACTGGAACTATGCAATTACTTCATGAAGAAAATTAGGGTTTTGTTATGATACAATACAGTCATAGCATGACCGACTTCCTCTAAATTTGTATAAAATCTCCTTCTTTTAATTTGGAATTGAATAAGTGCCAGTTTTTAATAAGCAAGCCAATGATATATGCTGCACCTGCTTTGTAGCTGTTTATCATATAGCCTTCAGCTGCTGTGATATGAATAAACCAATCACAGCTTAATTAGGTTTGTCCATATTTGTGCATTTTTGTTCTGATATTCATTTTGCACTAGAGTATAAATACTGTTTATTATCATGGTTATCCAGCCTCACAGCTACAAACTCTAATAACTTCGAACTGGACAAAAGATTGCTTTCAATTTCACAGTATGAAGTGTCAATGAAATATTTACAATATTTACTGTGTTTAATTTTCCATTTATTTATTCTTGAAGATGAGGAGCTTGGCCTTGCATTTGTCAAAACAAAATATGTAAGCTTGCATAAGCTCCTAGGAATTCTGTCCCTGCCATTGCTGGCAATCGTATCACATAATCCTGTTCATAAATTTATTAATCTCTATTTTAAAACTATTTAATTAGTTTTCCCCATACAACTACATTGCGAAGTTTAAAAAATCTCACTCTTTTGGTGACTAGACACTTCCTTAGTCTAGATCTCCCTGTATTCTGGAGTTCTCTGACAACGCAGATGTCAGAAGTAGCAGTCCACTTCCAGGAAATACTCTGTGAGCAGCAAGTCTCATCTGTCACTCCTAACTAATACAGGAGCTATATAGAAACAAATTGTATGGCCACAGACTGATCATTATCAGAAGCTACCTTAGGACTAAAGGATAATTCAGGTGGGAAGGGACCTCAGGAGGTCTGTAGTCCAGCCTCCTGCCCAAGGCACGTTCAATCATGAGGCCACAACAGGTTGCTCAGGGTTTTATCTCATCTGGCCTTGAAAACCCCTGAAGATGGAGATACACAATGTCTCTGGGCAGCTTGTGCCACTGCCTGACTGTCCTTGTGGGGAAACAGCTTTCCTTATAACTGATCTCTTGTTCAACTAATGACCACTGTCTCTCATCCTCCCACCAAGAATCACTAAGAAGACTTCATCTCCATCTTCTGTCACCTCCCAATAGGTACTGCGTGGCTGATCTTGGATTATTGTTTCCCCCTACAAGCCATCTTTTCACCAGGTTGAATAAGCCCTGATCCTTGGCATCCCTGCACAGGGGCAAGTGCTCCAGCCCCCAACCAACTTGGTGATTTCTGCTGGACCAGCTGCTATTTGTTGGTGTCTTTCTTAGACCAGGGGGCTAAAAACTGGATGTGGTATCCACATGCAGTCTAACAAGTGCTGATTAGAGGAGGACAATCACTTGCTTCCGTACACTGGCTCTGCTCCTATCAATGCAGCCCAGGAGGCTGTTGCCCATCATTGCCAGTTTGTGCTGCTGGCTGCTGTGCAGCTCACTGTCCCCAGGTCCTTTCTGCAGAGCTACTCCCCAGCCAGGGATCCCCCAGCCTATGTCACTGCAGGAGCTTCTTCCTTCACAGGTGCAGAACTTGGCATTTGTCCTGTTGAATTACATAAGGTTTCTGTCATCCCGTTCCTCCAGCCTGTCTCAGTCCTTCTGAAAGGCAGCCCTACCCCTCAGTATATTGACTTGTCCCCCCCAGCCTGGTGTCATCTGCAAACTTGATGAGAGCACACTCCTCCACCTCTTCCAGGTCACTGATAAAGCTGTTAAACAGGACAGGTCTCAGGCTGGACCTGTGATACCCCACTTACCGCAAGAATCCAGGTAGGGTCTGACCAGGAGCCATGACCCTCTGAGCCTCGTCATCCAACCAGGCTTTTACTCATCTGGTTGCCTGCCCATCCAGACCATAATGTCACAACCTGGGTACAAAAAAACTGTGGGAGCCTGTGTCAAAAGCCTTCCTAAAATCCATGCAAACAACAACCACCGCTCTTCCCTCAGTCATGTATCAGTCGTTTTACCATGGAAGGCAACTGGGTAGGTCAGGCTGACTGCTTCCAGTCACTGAAATGAGGTCATATGGGGCTGCCAGTGGAAATAAGGTGTTGGGGTCCTGTTGCCTTTGTGTGCTTAACTTTTGCTTTGCACGGCTAAATACAGAAGAAGTGGTCATCAACAAATCTAGAAATATGAAGGGTAGGAAAGAATTGAGCTCTGGAAGTTGGAAATTTACTTCTTATATAAGTTTGAGTGAGGCAAGTGGAGGTGGAAGAACTTGATGCAATACTTTATTTACATAAGTTTGGTCTTTGGGAATGGCTTCAAAATAACACATTTTGAGTAGGAATTTCTCCCACCCAAACCCCAGAGAGCTGGAGAGTTTGTTTGCCTATGCAGCATAGTGTGCAGTGCCAAGACTCTTGTCCTGAGCATTAACGCAGTATTTTCTAAAAGCGAAAATGCAAATTCTGTCATTCAAGCATTAAGTCACGGAGAAGCTTTTCTGCATAAATATAAGGCATGTAAAGGCCCTGTCTGGAGTTTGAGAGGGCATTATGCTTCTTCTGTAAAAAAAAAGCTATTACTTTCCAAGACTTACATGTTAACAAATAAATTTTCACTACATGCTGTAGGGTTTGCTCCCTCCCCAAAATACAAATATATGCCTATGAAAAAAAAATACAATTAAAAACGTTTTGAAATGAGAGTTAGGTAGCTCCTGAGGTGGTTTAACCCCTCTGTTTCCTTTTTCTTGATAGAAAATTCAGAAATCAGTTGCAACTGCAATTTATCTGTCATCCTTGAGTTTGAAATAGTCTATAAAAATATCAAACTGAATGACAAGACAGATAATCTCTACATCAACATAAGCATTAAATCTACATACGTAATGTTTCAGAGAGACAATGGTGAAATTAGATATGTCTTTTTTTAGAAGTGACATTTTAGTGTAATCCCTTAAGCAGACAGGATTTTAAATATATGCTTTCGAGTAAGTATTAAGTGTTTTTATTATTATTATTATTATTTAAATAATGATGGATTAGAGAAAATTAGGAAAATTTTGAAACAGTTTCAAGTTCAGTTTTTTTAGTGGCTGGAAGGATGGTAATTAGGTTAAATATAAATAGGTGGCCTTTTTTCATGTTTCTCACCAAGAAACAGAATGCTCATTGAAATGTATATGGATATTTTAGTTTAATAAAGATGGACTCTGACTTCCATGGACAATTTTACAACCTTTTAGTCTGCTAGAAGTATCTGCTAAGAATATCAGTATGTTAGGGATATTCTATGCTATGCCGAGCATATTAAATTAAGCCATCACAGAGAAAATTATAATCTGAAAGGAACATATGGCACAACTTCATTATACATATCTACATCACCAGGGCCCAGAGCATAGTCGCCTGTTTTTCTGGCTGCCTAAGAGCAAACGACCTATATGCTACTCTGCTTTAAGCATCCTCCATCACACAGGGATATCTTGTGGCCCTCAAATATCTCTTCAACAGGCACTGTGGACCATATTGAGCATCACTAGAAGTATGATCATCTCCAAACATGCCTCAAGCATGATTGACACCTCAGTGGTTATAAATCACTTTGGCTTGTCGGAGTGGGAATGGTAAAGCAATGCTAGAGCACAGAAAAGCTGTCTCTCACCTGGAGCCTAAATGAAATGCAGGTCTATGTTAGCAGGCAGAAAGCTGCTGCCTCACACTATCCGTGGGGATGGGAGGCAAGTTTGCTGTCACCATGTAAAGCAGCTGCTAGCTCCTGTCTGCAGCAAGATTTAGCACTCCAAGGAGTGAGTCTGTGAGTCTGTAACCACTCAGATAACTTTCCGGACATTTTTCCTATAGGACACAAATGGAGGCCACTGTCTGAGTTCCCAAAAGAACACATTAAAGACAAAGAGTGCTCCCATCTTGCATGTCCCCCTCAGAGAGAGTTCCACCTGGAGCAGAAAGAAATGCTCGTGTACAGCTCCTACAGCCTCCTTCATGTGTGAGACCCCTGCACCAAGCCTCAGCTCCAGAGGGTAAAGCTCAGACCAGATGGTAAAGACAATGGCAGCAGCCAAGGTGCTACATGTGCTTTTGAAAACTGCATGCAGCCCTGCTTTGCGTACATGAATGTCTTCATCCCCTTTTCAAACTCCAGGAGCTATAGGTAACTTTTACTCTCTCCACATCAGCCAGCAAAATCAATATTTAAGTACCCTTGATAAATAAAAGTTGTTGGTCTGTGTACACAGTCATGATGCAAAGCACTTTTGCTCCAGCTCTTCGCCCAAAAACTGTTTCATCAAGTAATGGACAGCAGCTTCCTACATAGGACTCCTCTGTGGGTGGTTTTCTACAGATTCCTCTGCCCCCAGCCCAATAATTTTATTCTGTTCCATAAATCTCTTCCAGAAGTGACTGCTTTTCAAAACCTTGGGCTTTTGAAAGCATGGTCGCTGCTAAAGAGAAAGCAAGCAATTCATGTGAATGCTCGTTTTCTGTTAAGGATTCCGGTCACTTCAGTGGGCTTGGACTAAACTCCATGACCCTGATCCAAAAACTATAGAAGCTAATGGCAAATAGTCCACTGGCTTAAGCACAGATTCAATGGGCAAAACGCCATAACTATTCTATATCTGGCTTTGTAATATGTTCTGGTAAACTGTCCATCTTTTTTTCCTATGGAAAAAATACACACACATGCACTCACACACACATTTTATGAGCAAAAAAATCCTTATATCTTTCCTGGTTTTGTACTTATCTAAATGTTCCTTGTCATCTGAGAATTAACTAAAACAAGATCCTACAAATGCAAAATCTATGTGGCACCTAATATTGGTAATTAGTATTTATTTAGGAGTTATGTCTTCAAAGATCAGAAACTTTTAAAAAAATGTTTTGTATTGATTTTGCAGACAAACAAGCTGTTGGATTTAGATAATAAAGCACCTTTTTCATGATGCAAACCAGCTGTGCATCCTTATCTTGCCTATTCCAGAGGAAGAAAATGAAAAGTGGATTAACTAACGTAATGAACGTTTCAAAGGACATAAAGAAAAATCTGTTATATGATGTAAGGCCACGGTTGTTTGCTGATATGACCAGGTTGGGTGGGTCCGAAGGGACTCTTTCTACTGCCAAATGGAAAGGACAAAGAACAGAAAATAGAAATGTACCCATATATTGGGGGGTTTATTGAGGACCCCACTACAGGGTGGTAGTAGATGCGCCACAGCTATGGCTCACTGTGGCCAGTAACTCTCCATATGAAGCATTTGTGTTATTCTTCTCCATGTAATACCTCCAAAAGCATCAGTAAGCTTTCTGTTTGTACAGTACCTAGGACAAATATTTCCCTATCTATCAGTAGGGCCCCTGGGTCCTATCCTAAAGTAAAGTAACTCCACTTCACAGAAAAAGTAAGGGTTAGTAAAGGACTCTCTTTTACTGAATGGTAGTATCTTTTGGTAGGGAAACAGAGAAAGGAAACCTCAGTTAAAACACAATTCAGACAATACATTTGAAAGTATAAAATACTTCTTGCCTGGATCTCAGTGGCCGTATTACAAACTGCAGTGTGAGATATTTGTTTTCAACTAGCTGTCAACATAGCATTTGTTTTCTACACTTCTGGGATTAATACCTAATTACGGTGCACACAAGAATTAAAAAGACTGAGTGCATTCCTACACCTACCTCTCTCTCTTGTTAAAATCAGAACTCGTTTTCACAGAAACTGTTCCACCACAAAGTCCTTCATGTTGACTTGAGCAAGTCTGTGCACCTTCAGCCACCCCAGGAAGTACCTGACCCTGCCTCTTCTCAAAAACCTGCTGTGAGCAGGATATCTGCTGCTGTTCTCCACATCACACTTTCCAGCCCTCTGCTACAACTTGCTGCTGCAGAGCATGGCTGCCATTTCTGGAAGGTTTCAAGCTGTTTTGCACTAGCTGACCTGAGTACCTCCTTTCAGGATAATCCATTACCGAAAGATGCCACAAGTCACTGCAGTAAATTGTTTCATTTCCAAAGTTGTTGTTACATCCTACTCTCTTGCAGACCTTCAACAATGTTAACGTATCAGTAGTTATTACTAATACCTTTTATTTTTTTTCTGGTCCTGGGGGCAACAACACCAGGAGAAGTCACACCGGAGTGACAGACTGGTCTGTGGTAAAATGGAAGAAGTTACCTTTTAGGAGGCAGCAGCCTGTAGAAAATAAAGCCAGCTATGCCCAGATGTGCAGTGACATTTCAAAGAGGAAGCACATTAAATGTTTAGGTCTGTAATGAAATATTAAGTAATCTGCATTTGTCAACACATAGAAGTGGTATTCACCTCTCTCTGAAGAGTGACTGGTTTTGTCACGTACTGGTGAGCAGTTTCACAGCTCTGCAGTCTGTAGGTTGTTATGCCTGTTCATACTGTCAACATCAAGTAATGTGAATTATAAGGCAGGTTTCTGGGCCAGTCTGCCTCTCAAGGGGAATCTGAAAGAGATTTTAGCTAATGGTATCAGGTCACTGAAGCATACCTTTTCAGAAGCTGATTTTGTGTGACCTGTGGCCTGCAATATAGCTATGCTTAACTTGCAGCTATCAAACAAGCAGAGAGACCTAACAGATGACTAGACAGAAGCTGCTTGAAAAATGATGGGGTTCTGCAAATAAGATAAGCTGAAAATAATTTTTAAGCTTTATTGATAACACACCTGAATGAAAATAGTTGATGCTGAAATTCCCAACACTGCCTCAGAAGACTCATATACATAAGCATAAGATAGTTGCTGCTCGGTTTTTCAATAACTTCTCTTCCAAGCAATAGAGCTGGTTTTGTCTCCAGCTTATCCAATATTAGCAGTATTGGGGTCTAGTTAAATGTTTATTAAGCTTCATGCTTCTCCTTTCTTCTCTTCTCCCCTAATTCTACTCCTACAAGACATTGCTTTTCCTGGTGGAAGCCATTGTATTCACTGGTGCAAATATTCTCACTCCATACATGGATATTTCAGCGCTGTATTTTTGAAACAGGCAAATGCTTTTCACAACAGACTCAGCTGTCTAGTTCATATGCAGTTTCCTTTGGGAGCCACAGTAAAACTCCTGTGAATGCAGCACTCAGTGCAGGGTACTTCAGTGGCCTTCATAATTAGGAAACATTGCTGCCTCAGCCTCGTTCAGACAGATGATTTCAACAGTCAGGAAGTAAATGCACTTAGCAGGAAAGCATGCTGTTCCTTTTTCATTGCTGCTAAGACAGCAGGACCATTCAGAGCTGCCTTCAGCACAATTATAAAATGTTCTTAGCTGCTTGGAGCCATTTCAGTCAATTTGAACAGTTATTTCCTTTCATAGCAATGTAGAGTGAAGGTGCTGACAGTCCTTAAATGCATTGCTCAAGATATACAGCAAGTCACAACCCAGCTTCTGGGGCAGGTGGTTTTAAGCTGCCCCGTGTAATAGGTAGCTCAGATATTGCTCCCAGTACACCTTGTGATGATGCTTTAACCAGCTGCAATACCGTGGATGGGGAGAGGTCTCAGGAACAGTGGTAAATTAGAGATATTTTTCTCCTTTACATCATGGACTTCAGGAGGGCCCAAGTCCCTGGCACCTGATGACTATAGACCATTGAACCACAGCACGTATGAGATAAGCAGATAAAAAGAGGTGGTTGAGAACTTTTCTGCACATGTTGGACAGCATTTCTGAGAGTGCCAGCAGCAAAGATGCTAAGGCAGTAGACTTGGACCCTGACTGCCACCCTGAGTACCTGCTGATCTCCAGGACACACCAAAAAGAGGTTATCCTTCAAGTAAGTAGGTAACATTTTCCATATCAGGACTATTTTTTCCAGTCTCCTTACTTCTAGCTTTGCACCTCTTTACCCCTAAGCAATCTCCTTACTAATTCAGTTGAATCCACACCAGTATCTACAGCCACCTGTGTTTTCTTAATGGGTTAAAAAAGGAAGAAGAAACACATCTATGTCATTCAGTATATTCCATAAAGTTAGGCTTATTTGAATAAAAAAGGTTCCCAAAAAAAAATCAACTGAGGCTGACAAATGTCCTGAAGATCCTTTTAGTGCCTAAGAGGAGTGCATTGTGGAAACTGTTTACTGTCTCCTGAGTAATGGAGTCTGCGATAAGCAATTTGTTTTGTAGGAAAACAATGTCACCTAAAGTAGCTGAAGGATATTGTAATGACTTTCCCACATTGTCAGTGTTTCATTGTATTTCTTGGCTTCTTATTAGTACACTGCTGTATTGAAAATTAATACAAGGGAAACAGAAAATGGCTGCAAACATGTTCAACATGCTACTGCATTTCAAGGATGTAGCTGTTGACTTTACCAATATTAAAACCAGAATCCTGTAGAAACCTATGCTTTTTGCACAGAATATGAGAGCTGGCTTTAGGATGATGGGACCCATTGCATTATTATTCCTTAGGTCTGAGGATGTTTGTTTTCTGGGACCTGACAGAACTTGAGGTTTCTTAAGGAGGCTTTGGATTACGGGCACAGCATAGGCTCCCTCTTGTGAGACATGCCTAATGAAAAAAAGTCAAAGAATTCTGAACTGTCATCTGATCTCAGTTGAGGACTAAACCTCTGAAAATCTTCATAATGCTGGAAGACTCCATAGCTTTGTTTGATTTGTGGATCAACTGCCTGTGGAGAAGTGGCATCTAAAAATAGCAGAACATGATGAAGGGACACACTGGGGAGCTTTAGCAATGGAGGAGCAACCTGAGGGAGGCAAGAAGAAAATTGGACTGCCTTCCCCAGTGTTACTGCTGGTGACAAAGTACCCACTTATTCTTAGCATCCTACAGTTCAGCATAACGACAACGTTTTTGCTCTCAATGTGAAAGGGCTGAACTTAAAGGGAAGCAACCAGATTTCTCGTAATAATATATCTTATATACTCAGCTATGCTAAATTAAAGGCACTAAGTGAACAGTACCAAGACATCTCTGAACAGTAACTCATAGTCTTGGGCATGTGCCCTCCGAGAGGTGAGACAAACTGGCCTGGACAAAGCACTGTTCAGACGTGTATTTCTTGTTTGACATTGCAAGAGGACCAGAACATGCAAATTGAAAGTAAATCTGTGAGCATGGGCTGATAACAACCCACAGCTGTGTCAGGATCTACACAGCACTACAAGCACAGCCAAGGCAGCATGCACAATCCTGAGCTCTTACATGGCTACTGCTAGAGAGACAGGCTGATTTGGGGCTGGTTTTCTCAGGGTAGACAGGTATGCCCAGCGGGTGCTGTCCCCAACTTGAGCAGAACGCCAGCCTCTCATGCCGTGAGGAAAGCTTCACTACAGTGTGTGTTATCAGAGCTGCGCAGCCTCTGCCCTGCCCTCTTCCAGGGCACAGGACTCTGGTGGGTTTGGTGCAGATGGGTGCTGGGGATTGGTGTCCAGCTCATGTCTTTCTTTCCGTCTCACTTAGCCCAGGCAGTCCATGCTGAAAGCAGCTTTGCTGAGGCTCTAGGAATGCCCTATGCTATTAAACAGAGAACAGAGGATGTGCAGCAAGGCCACCTACTTTGCAGTCATTGCTGAGCAACTTTTAGCATCGCTACACTGTGGGACTGTGCAAAAGCCACCCCACAAGGGAGGCAAAGGAACCCACTGAATATATGTCTGTGTATACATCTGCTAGAAAACCAGAAGTCATTAATGGAGCTTGAGCATCTTTCCTGGTGCTCATGTCAGCATATACAGTATTCTTCCAGTGGCAGGACTCAATGGACTTTGCAAAGGTGGTAAATGGTTTTCCCAACTTGAGAAATATGGAAAATGAGATGCACATTCATGCAGTCTTGCTGAGAGCTGCCTGTGAAAGCCAAAGGCAGAACCAGGCCTATCAGCCAAGTTTTCCTCTCAGATCATTGCCCTTCCCATGAAGCATCGCTGCCTTCTGGTAGGGACTCCTTCACCTGCATCTTCCAGGTTTTATGAATGTGCCTTAGCCAACAGCTTCCAAAGTTTTCCTTCTATAATAATGCTACTCTTGAGCAAGGAAATTTCCTTCCAGGTGATGTCTGACTTGACACCAGTTCTCTGCCTGGATGTGGTTGCTATGACAGCTGCTCCCAGTTCAGCGAATACTTGTCCTGCCAATCCTTCGCAAACACAACTCTTGCATATCTTGTATTCCCTGGGAAATCAAAATACGCTTCTGTTTTTAGTCTTTTAATCTTCTCATGTCTGTCTCTGCTTTTGTTTGGAATCAGTGATGTTAAAACAGCCTTGTGCTGCCAACAACAGGTTTTCAGAAAAAATATCCCCACCTCATTCTATGACAGATTTGGAGTGCTGTATTGCTTGGGATGCTGAGAAGAGAGACTGGGGAATCTACTTTTATGGCTTGCTTTTGAAATAAAAACTCTTTCACATAAAAATCAGCAAGTCAACACTACTTGGCAAATAAATGCAGCTTAAGTGCTCTTAACTGGAAGTAGTTACAGTAAACCTTCCTCCTAAAAAATCTGCTGGGTAACTTTCTGATGATGTGAGCTGGGGTGCTGGATGGGCTGGCAGAGTGCACACGTGTGCAGGAGTGTGCACTCAGAGGTGTTGAGAAAAGTCATTTTAGCAAATGTTATAGCCTACAGGGATATATATTCTTTCACTGTACCCTGTTGCCATTTTGAAGCACACAAACACACATAACACTCACATAGGCATTATCTTTCTGTTAAAATTCTTGTCAGATCTGGTCCTCACACCTCCACTCTGTTAAATGAATTAAACTCAGATTCCCCTTGCCCCCTGACTTACCTACATTGATTTGCATGTCAATACCTTTCCTTCCCTCAGTCAGTTTGTTCTACCCTTTTCTTTATTTGCTCTCCACAGTAATTTTGACTGAGTTCCTTGCCCTCAACTCACAGCAAGGGGAGGAAACTGATGCAAGGTAGTTGCAGGGGAGCAGGGAGTCCATCCTGGTGACTCTGGTGTCTGTTTGCTTTCATTACCATTCCCATTTCTCTGGGCAAAGCCACGCTGGACAAAGCTGATTGTCTCCTTGGATGCTTTGGATGCCCACCAGGGTACAATGGACACTGCTCCACTCATCTTCCTTCCCAGGTCCCTGGTTTTGGATATGTGACTCAGGTACCTTCCTTGCTCATTTATATTTTGCTCATCCCTGAACTCTCATGGCTCCCCCAGTTCTGTAACTCCCCCCTCCCTGTTCTCAACAGAGGTTAGCTTTCAGGGTAGACCTCAGCCTATCTTTATCAAGGAAGTCAGATGAGATAATGGTCATTCACCATTCTAGATGTCTAGAAATAGATATTCACCCATTTCTATACCCTCAGAATCAGTAAGACAAAACTATCCTCTTTAAATCAACAGCTTTGCCCTGCAAGCAACCAGAGTCAGCTGTGCAAAGATTATTCTGCCTAACTGCTGGCAACCTGGGTGGATGTTCTAAGTCTTGGAAAAAACAAGTCTCTCCCATGACTCTCTCATTTTTGGACTCTGACTTCCTCATTGTATCATGGTGAGCAGAGCTCCTCTTAGGAAGAAGCTTCCCAGTGCCAAGGAGGAGAGGGATGGCTGCCCGCCACAGCTCCCAGCAAGTTCTGCGAGCAACACGCAGCTACTGCTCCATTGAGTCTGGTCCCTGTGAGCAGCGAGTGTCTGCACACTGCTGCATCGGCTCGGGGCACGGCTTCAGAGCATGCATGTGTGTGGAGAAGCCGCTGCTGTTGTTCTACAGTTTCAATTGAATTTTCTCAACTTCCTGGTTGACTGCCAAAGACCATGAGGCTTAATTTCCCACCTTTGAGTTTCTCTCCCCCCTCCGGATCTTCCCATCTGCTGCATTTCATCTTGCCCAGGTAAAGCTATGCTTGCCAGCCTTCCCCTTCCAAAAATACCGCAGTGTTTGTTTTGGTTCCTCCAGATTGTGCTGGATCTGACTCCATGTACTCTGACTACTGACTCATGGTCCCACTGGTCACCTCTATCTGATTCCAAAGTTTTCATTATCTTCTGCTCTTTGCGGCACTGCACAGACGCTTTTGCCTCGTAATACTTAGCAATCTGTTAATGTGGCCACTGTAGAGATCCGCTTTTATATTTAGTAACATCACTCATCAGTGCAGGATTTTTTCAGTAAAGGAAGTCTGAAAAAAAGATTGTCAGCTGTTCCTATGTTTTTTTTCTATGCATAGACCACAGAGTAAAATATTCTACTGAGGTTTCATAAGCAAGCAAACTGAACTATATGATTTTTTTTCACTTTGATTTTGCATATATTTTCCAGACCCTCAGGTTAAAAAATATCTGGACACATATTCTGATATGTTATTTGCTGAGTGCTTTTAAATGAGCATTTAAATGACTATTGTGCACAGTGGAACTGAGAACTTGAACGCAGGACAGAGTGGAATTAGCTTTATCCTGAGGCCCTCTTGCAGGGTGTAAAAGAAAGCCAAGACTCATTGTAGCTTTACAGCAAAGTAAACTGAGTTGTCTTCCTGGGAGTTCTTACACCTGTAAAAGGCAAAGGTAGCTGATAGGACTTTAGTGGATCAGCTGTATCTGATTAGCTTAAAATAGAGACACTTTGACAAGCCTCATGTTGTGGTTGCAACCCAGTGACAATCCACTTCAGGGCAAGTACAGCTCCAGCCTCTTCTTTCTGTTGGTGGGCAGCAGGGACCAAGACTGCTGAGCCCAGCAGCTGGAGCGGATGGGCTGACAACTCACTCCACATGCATAGCACCCGTGGGAACCTTGCAGTCCCCTTATCTGTTTCCCACCAGAGGATCAAAGCCCTTCGAACAAAACAAAAGCCCTAGATTAAACCCCCTTCCCTTGGAAGGTCGCCAGCACCCATTCTACTCCCCATTCCTCTTTTACCTTCAGGTTGGCCTTTTTGCGTGTGTTCGTTGTTGAGCCCCTCCCTCCCAGCCCTGCATGCAGCTGGTGAGGCTTAGCAGCCACCTGGGCCAAACCTGACCCACTGTTTCCCCTGCCTGCTCCACAGCCCCCGCAACATGTCCACCTCCCAGTGCTGACTTGGCTCCCTCTGCGTGAGGCAGGATGGTTGCCACGTGCTCTCACCATCCTGCCCTCCTGCCTCTCACTGGGTACCCACCTATCAACTGTATCTAAACACACATTGAACATGACAGGCGCCAAAGCTTTTGGTAATTGCACCCGAAGGCTATGAAATTTTCTGACAGCAAATCACCCTGCCAAACGCAGGCTGCAACATTTCTCCCTGCCGAAGCATGTCAGGCAGCGCAGTCGGCATTTGTGCCCTTTGGATCCGACAGCACTGTGTCAGCCCAGGAGGAGGAAAGCTGTTTTATGAAGACGTCTGCTGCCTTTTCAGCTGCCAGCAAATACAAGGATTGGGATTCTTCGCCCTTCCCTCCATCCACTGTCAGCCCATGTTTTTGCTCAGAATTCACTGCAATTCAGGTGTCACTGGCAACTATTTCCCATGTCTGGTCTAGCCAGGTTTCAAACAGAGCAAAACTTTATTGTTGGATGTTATAGACTTGTTTATGTTCACATGCGAGAAAAAGGGAGAGTAAAGACAGGTCCATGGCGTTCTGGCTCCTGGTGACTGGCTGCCGAGTGAAGACAAGTCTTTCTAATCAACCCTCAGCTGATATGTTTAATTAACTCCATTTCATCATTGCTGATTATGTTTCTTTGCCTCTGGGTCTGGGAAGGATCAGAGCCAACATATCATCTTTGTGAAGAGTGAATGCTATGCCTGTAGTGTGACCCAGATTGCCTGTTATGGATTTGTAGGTATTTTCTTGAATATTTTCTGTGCTGCTGGTTGGGGTGAGTGCTCCCAGGTCAGCAGATTTTCATCATCAGACTGGATCTCCTGGTATTCCTTCCCTGTCAGAAACTATCTGGACATCCAGGTGGGAAAGATATGGGAAGAGGACCGGTATGGAGAGGAGAACAGAGAGGTGATCTGAGGACCTGGAAAGAATTTGGGGATGCAGCTATGAACAGAGAGGTTTTGGTGTCTGCTCTGGGGATAGTATCCGAGGGACTGAAAAATGAAATGCCTTTAACAATGGCTGGAGCAGGGACTGTCATGCTTCAAGGCTTTGTTTTTTCTGAGGACACAGGCAGTATTTCAGACAATGGCAGCATTGCCAGGGCCTCATGGTGAAACCAGAAGGATGTGACAGTGATGTCTGTCAAACGTTTCCAATATACCAGCTGGACACTGGGCTGTGCTCTAAATATTTTTTTCTGCATTTGTCAGGAAACATATCTCTGTCCCCAGCTTCAACATGAATTTGCTGAAGCTGCGTGAGGAGCACTTTGGTAAAATATTATTATGGACAATTCCTGTAGTTTCTCCATTTTTTGGTTCCTTTCTGTCTCTGGTCACCCAAGAAAGCAGTCACAGCTCCTTTTGTGATCGTGCATGGGCTTGTGCTCAGAGAGGACCATGTGCTTACTACCATGCTTTGGAGTCAGGTGGGCCCAGGTTTGTGTGGTGAAGGCAGGGCATATCCTGCCTCTGTGCGCAGCTCTGCATCTGCAAGTGGGATTCACCTCCAGGACGGGCTGGTCTCCAGCCTTGCCAAGTCATCAAGGGTATGAGTCTGTCTCAGGGTTTTCTGTCACCCTTTTGATGCACGTAGAGGGGAGGGAATTCTGGGTGAAAGAGGTAACTGTAGAAAGTGCCATGGAAGCCTCTGGAGCAGCTTGGAGATGAAACAGACACAGATTTCCTTCGGAGGCTAAAGAGAGCTAAACCAACACCACAGATATTTGGATTCATGGCAGTAGGTAGCCCAGGGATTCTGGACTTCAAAGAGATGGGCAGGCTGGCAAAGTCTCTGCAGTTTTAATTTTTCCTCACTTTGTTTGCGTGGTTAGCGATTAATCTCCTTATTATAGCTTTTCCACCCAGGAACTAGAAATATTATTCACCTGCTTCAGAGGAGTGTTCATGAGGATAAAGAGGGATTTGGGGCTCATATATGATCTAGGTGTAAGGGGTTTTATCTGACCTAAGGCTGAGTGATACACAAAATAAAACTGGTCTTACATGCTCCCATTTGAAATATTGGTATCAGAGTCATGATATTTTGGAACCAAGTTTGATTTTTCCCTCCTTGTTTTTCTTGCCATGGAGTCTGAGGGGCTGTAACACTGCCATGGCCCTGGCCACCCCCTAAGCAAAAGGAGTTTCGTTGTTCCGTAGCGTTCCACCAAAGAATGCAATACACTCAGTGCATGGACATCAAAGGTTTGGCAGCAAGGTAAGAGCCAAGTGGTTTGCTTCAGTTTGTTTGCTTTTCTTTGGTCTGGTCTGACTTTCATACAGAAGAAATAAATTTGTGGAAGAAGTTCTCCATCTTAAAGTTTTTGGTGAATAACTAGCACTGAAGTGGCTGCCTGCACTGCAGTATCTGGGAGCACCTTTCCCTCCGTGTAGCTGTCCAAGCTGTGTCTTGACCCTATACTGTGGCAAGGACAGACACATTCCTCCCTTTCCCCTGCTCCAATGCATTATAACTACCACACCAAATGAACTCACACACATCCTTCAAACAGGAGCCACAGCACACGCTGAACGTTTGCCGATACAGACTGAGACAGCAGGACTCAGGTGTGTGTGGCAGCATGTTGAAAGACATATCTTGAAAAAAGGGAATTTCACAGCCAATACAAAAAGAGTTAAGCCCTTGAGAAGACCCTATTCTCACTGAAACCCCAGGCACTAATATTTTGGTTTAGGCAGGCAGAGAAGATTTCTGTTTTTCCACCCTAGGACAAGTGTACACTAAACATAGCCTTTTTAATGACTGGAAAAACTTGGGAAGAAAGTGTTGCCTGACAAGCTGTCCCACATGGCCACAGTGCAGCCACAGAGCTGTGAAATGGGAGCAAGAGGCTTACTTACATTTTATTCCTGGGAACTCTTCCATAATCCTTTGAGAAAACACTCACTGTGAAAAGCACCGCCCCCCCCCCCCCCCCCCCCCAAACTCCAATGTATTGCGGTAACAGTAATCTATTATGTATATTTTATGTGTCACTTATACAAATTACAGTGAAACTTCAGTCCTGACCGTGGTTTAAAATAGACACAGGAATGACAATGCAGCAGTAACAGCAATAAAAACAGCAGCAATGATAATAATGAATTAATAAAAAGAATATATCCATTAAGGTTCCTCCTCTCTACAAGTACTTGATAATAAAAAGGTATTTTTAGCATGCAAATTATTTGATATAATATTGTCTTTATTATTTATGGGTTCAGAAATATCAGTAAGGCTTGCAGAGACTCACAGTATTTTAAGACACAGAAAAATCACATTTTCTTCCCAGCCATCAGATTGCTTTTATATGAAAAGAGGTAGTTAGATTTGTGTTTTTCATTTTGTTGAAGATTCTGTACATTAACACCTCATCCTGAAGAGGAGAACATCTCTTTTTAATAATGGAGTGTATTAGAGGTCTCTTAGGAGGAAATTCTTGGCACAGAAGTTTCACTGGCAATGTAAGCAACCTATGGAAGTACATATCCCTGTTGTGGTGACTATAGCTAGGACTCTCCTTTTTCTGGACATGTTGAATCTCCTGGAGAGTTGTGCCTAACTGATCAATGCTCAAAACAAAACACTGAATCTTGTTTATCCAAGTTCTTTGGCCAGTACTGCTAAAAAACTTTTACAAATTATTTGATGTGCAAGGTGTTCTTCCTGTATCACCTCTAAAACAGCAGCTGTTTTTCTTCTGCCTTTCCTCAGTGAAGCCTTTAGAAAAATATTATTCAGTTTACACCAGGCCCTTTTCTTCTCTGCTTTCTGACTGAAAAGGCAGGCAAATCCTCATGGGACAAGTGGCAGCATTCTGTGAATAGTCATGAGCAAACACCCTCCTAATCCAAGCAACTGGACTTGAAAATTGCAACGTCTCTGCCACTCCTCCCAAATGTTATCACCTTTTTCATGCTCACAGGCCACATATGGAAAGAGATGCGCAAGGATGGTTTCCTGCATCCCTCCAAACATAAATATTCCATAAATTTCTCTCAAGGTTTACTCACTTTTTCCAGTTACCAGAAGTGTTTTAGAATAATTTGTGATTTGAACTAAAATAAGAACAAAGAATACCATTTCTACCCAAAGATGTAAAAAATTGGAGTCATCACTGACTGCATATGTACATTTCCTTTTCCTCTGGTTCTTTTGTAAAATTAGCCAGGTTGTTATTAGCTCAGTGAAGATATCCTAGTGCTTTGAAATCACTGCTAAATGTTTTAAAGATCTTTCCTCCCGTTGAAAGAACTGACATGTTTGAATTGGCACTGAGCAAAGATGGATGGGTTCATTAGGAAGAGCCAACAAGTACTTGGATGGGGGAGGTCAGGTTAAAAAGAGTGGATGCCTTCACTTAGGGGCAGTAGTCTAAAACTTGGCAATCCAATACTGGTGACAAAGTAAAGCTCTAAAACGAGAGCACATATTAGGCGTAGAGACAGCCACAATAATGTGGTTGCCATGGCATGTAGAGCAAACATGTACTGGTGGCACGTCTGAGGCCCCCCATCTTTTGTTGCTTGATGTGTGCTTTCCTATAGAAAAAGCACAATAGAAAGACTTGGTTTAAATATCAGACTTGATTAATAACCTCTTTGCTCTGCAAAACTATTGTTAGCTACATGCACTAACTAATCTTTGTTACATGTTATTTTTATTTTGTTATTATTTATATTTAACATAACGAATTTATTATGTTAACTAATCTTTTAATGCTGCAGAAGAATGTGATCTTCCTAACTAAGGCTGCGGTTAGGTAAACTGAGTAAGCAATGCATAAGTGAGAGGCAATATCAGCATTGAAGCTGGTTCTAGAAATCACAAGCTTTTGATTCATACAGTCAGATTCATGTGCCTCACAGTAAGATTCGTGTCACTTAACTCTAAGTGTCTGAGTTATAGATATTTAGTCCTGTGCTAATTTTCTGTTATGTCAGTGATGAGAAATAGGGTCTTCAAGGGCTTGATCCTAATTTAGGTCCTTACCTTAGGCTAACATAATCCTGATCTACGCTCCTTGGGAGCGCATGTTTCTAAAAAAGATTGATGGTGTTTATCAGATTAACCCCGTACCTGGCCACAGCCCCTCACCTGCACACATGAAAAAAAACCTAGGCCAGGCCATGTCCCCAGGCCCTGGCATGTGGTTGCCCCTACCCTTTTTCATCAGGCTGCTTGGCATCGTTTTGGTTTGTGCCAGCCTGCAATTTCCTGGGCTTTACCCAGGCACAGTTCTGGGACTGTCATGGGCAAGGGGATATTGTCACTGGGAGGACTGAAATGGAGACAAGAGAGGCTTACTGAAGCAAAGAGAGTGTACCTGCATGGACACGGGCCTGCCAGGCCACTTGGACTCAGGCCCTATGTATACTTCTGGCCAGTTTCACTTACGGGGCTAGAACTGGCTTTTTATGGGCTTAGATTTCTTGAAAGCACAGATAAAATTGTAGCAGCCTTCCATCTGATTAGGTCTAATACGCTGAACTCTGCTTCCCCGTGTCTTTCAGACCATGCCACATGCTTCTCCAAGAAAAATTGTGATCCATCATTCTTTCCTTAACTCCCCACCACCCAAGTGATATAGAGCCCAGATGCTGCGAGGTGGCATCCCATGGCTCTGCTGAGTGTTTATGTCACACAGATGCAGCATCACAGTGGATCTGACCATTGGCCTCCCTTGGTCAGTCTCCAGCTCTGCCTTTGACATGGCAAAAATTGGTGCCTTCAGCAGATGACATTAAATCCTTGAAAGAGGCAAATGGGCACTGGCTGTCTCCATAAATCTCATTTGTACTTGTCTCTCAAGATCAGCCATCAGCTTCAGTTCTGAAGGGTGATACTTAATGCACCTTACAAATGCTGCAGTTCTGTTAATTTGGGCTGTTCTGGCTGTTCCCGCTCTTCAAGTATGCTGGATCTTCACAGGAGTCCCGGCCTCAGTAAATTCCCAGGGCAGTCTTTTTATAGATGTGCAAAGAAGCACATTTGAATTTCTCACCTGTTATTTTCCTTGACTGCTTGTCCTTGCATCATGAAGCAGTAGGAACAGAAGCTCTGGCACTGTGTTATTTATTATATTATACCTCTTCTATCCAGTGCTGGGACATCATCTTGGGGTCAACAAGAGCTTCAAACCATGATCTACTGCTGCCTTTTGCACTGCCAGTTTGTAGGCCTTCTGTGCTTCATGATCAGCTCAACCAAATTCCCACATCTAAATCATTAACTGTAGCTTCTTGGATGACTTCTAGAATCAGTTTTAAAATGTATGCAATGCCTACTACTTTCCAGTCCTCTGGAAAAGTGACTGTTGTTTGTGGCAAACACAGTCAGCTCTCAGCTACTTCATGCACGAACATATGTAGAAGGCGCCTAAAGGGTAAATGACCTGGACCTGGTGGTGTAGGGAACGTGAGTATTGAGTTTATTCCAGCACCTCTTCTTCTGTCGTTTCCTTCTTTGGGAGTACCTCATTGTGGCTATCACAGAGGAAACCCAAGGAACTACTCACTGTTCTGGGGGGTAAAATTGAGACAGAGAACCATCCTGATGCTCATCAACCTCCTCCTTTTAATTAGTTACTCCTTCCTAGCCACTAGACTGAAAGATTCTGCATGGACTTCTTGCTTCACTTATACTTAATCCATCTCCTATTGATGTTTACTCTTACAAGGTGTTTGTTCTTTGAATACCATCTTGGATCTCACACTCTAATTTATGCTTCTGTTTGCTGGCTTTACTGGGATTAGATTTGCGCATTTTCAAGGATTTTTGTTGGGCTTCTGTTGCAGCTACAACCCTCATGTGGAAAGCACTTTGAGCCTCCAGTATGAAAAGTGTTGAAGTGTGGTATGTAAATATTTCAATTAAATAATCTGCCGAAGGTTTGGTGTTACAAGAACATGCTCCCCTAAACATTTTAAAGCCTTTCTTTCCTTGCTTTTGTGTGTGCATTAATGGTGCATTCTTAATGACAATAGGAGTTACTAAAGAACACAAATCCGGCATTCCCTTCTCAGGCTATATGTACTTTTAACAACTCCCATGATACAGCAAGAGATTTCTCATTCATTACTTCTCAGCACATGATTTGCACTGCCATGATGTAGCTAATTAGCTGTTGATGGATTCTGAGTCCACATCTGCAGCTTTATTATCAGAATGAAAGCCACATGAATCTTCATTTTTCGGTGGTTTTTTTGTTTTTTTCTTCTGATATAAGACCTCTAGACTTTCCAGATTTTATTTTTTATCATATTTTCCACAGCTCTATGTGAGGAATTATTGCCTGATGTCTGGAAAGTTCAAATTAATACCACCTGCCATAGTATCCATTAGTCATCACTGTTTCTCTGTCACAAGTTCATTGGTGCTAAGTGACTATAGCCAAGGTAAATAGAAAATGTAACTGGGGAAGTAGAACACACTGTAGTATTTGTTGGTTTCATCTTTTTTTGAGATTACTCTGTCAACAGTCATGCCAAGTAAGGGTATTTTTTTTTTCTTTTGTTTTGTTGTCTTACCAGTCCTCATGTTATAAAGGACTTTAACGCAAACATTTACATTTCAGGTAGTTTTGGCCATTTTCAATTGTTTTCAAGCTAGTGCACACAATGAACTGAATGGCAGAAAGACTATACAATAAGCTTATTTCAAATAACTGGTTTACATCTGTTTATTTTTAGAGAATAGCGCTCCTTGCTGTCATACCAGTGCCAGAAGACCATGTAAAAAGCTGTATCATGATCTATTCCTTGTAGGTTCTGTCTTCTGAGATGATTCCAGATATGAGGCTTGAGCTTACACTAACTTGAGATAGAAGGAAAATGTGTGCCATCCTGAAGTTGATGGCAAAGTTCCTGTTGATGTCAAGAGGACCAGGATTTCACCCAGGAAGATTTGGCATCGGCTTCACTGGGGAAGTGTCAACATGTACTGCTCCGATAACATTCTTATTTTGTCAATGCCAAAGCATCCACCCACTCTATGTCCAAACAGGAGAAAAACCCAGATGGTGTCACATCATATTGCCATCCAGATCCTTTTGAAAAGAGTTTTGGAGCCAAATCTGATCAATATATTTAAAATGTTTTACTCCAAATTTTCTGTAATGCTCCAATAGGCAGTTCCTAGGATAGATGCCATAGTTAACAGGATATGCATAACAATTACCCTCAGCTGAAGCAACTGGCCAAGGGCTTGGCAATATCGGTCCCTCCCTCTCTTGGTCCCTCCAGATCTGGGTGGCAGACATCACAAATAAGCAGAATAGCGGAGACTATTTTCCAAATCTGAGAAGGAAAATCTTCCCTTCTTCCCTCCATCACCCTGCATGATTCAAGAGTATATCCTATAAGTGGCTGAACAGGAGAAAGTCTGCTCCTAAGGAAGCTAGGGCCTGCCCAAGCCTCTCCCTGGGAAGAAGCAGAAAGAAGAGCTTAGGGAAGACACTGGCTGGCAATAAGTAGCTGTGCATCTTTTGGCTCCTTCAAGCAAGGTGTATAAGTGGACCTGGGGGGATTTTAATCAGAAGCTAAAGGCTGAGAAGTTCTGAGGCTGCAGAGATACAGGTTTGGCCCTCTCCCACTGTCCTTGTTGTCTCTGGAGAAAAACGTATGTTGACCTGAGTAGAAGGATAAGTCTGGAGAGATTTTAGACCAGTGTTGGTTTTGCTTTGTTGTTTAATGAAACCTAAAAAGCAATTACAATTAAATTAAAATTGATTGGATTTGAACATGGGATTCTAAAACATACAGATGAGCAGCTTTTCTCTTAAAGTCTGTAGTCCCTAATGAAAACCCAGCTGTATCTTTTTTCAGTCTCATGTAATTTTATATTGCAATAGAAGAAAATGCAGAGATCTTCCTGGAGCTTCATTTTAACTTGTATAAACAACCATAGTGAACTTCATGGACCAGATCCTGCTTTCTTTAGATTTCTTTAAAAGGAGAGTAGAGCCTGGTCTTTCAGCGCAAGTGTTTAAACTGTTTGCAGTCAAAGCAAATTCAAACTCCACTGAAAGCTGTAGTGTAGCTGGAATTTTTCCATAATATTTAATTGTCTGTGTGTAAAATAGATCACTGTGTTCCCAACAGTTAATAATTTTCGTTTTGTAAGAATGGTCTGCACATAATTAAATACTAAATCACTTTGTGAAGGTAAACCATAGTATTTGCTGTTAAGACTTCATGTGCACTATGGATGTTCAGGTTTATATGTTAAATCTATCATAGCCATGTTGCTCTTAGTACTCTTAGAAGTCCTCAGCATCTTTTTCTAACATTCGCAGCCAGGGGAGGTGGAGAGTCTCCTGCTGGCAAAAGTAATGCATCTTCCATCCTTGGATACTAGCTGAAGGCAACATAGCCTTGTGATTAATATGTTAGCCACATATTTAAAAGGTAGGAAATTCCGCTTCTGCTGAGCTTGTACTCTTGCTGACATTAGTATTTTCCATCTTTTGCTGTTGATCATGTTTTTCCATTTTTCTGTAATGAAAATGGGACAAAAACCACTCAGACATATCACCACATATTTAATATAGCCAAATCATTGTAAGTGGAAAGATAGGTCTGACGTTTTGTCACATTATGGAAACACAGGAGCACTGTTATACACAAGAGAGGTGTTTCACTTACAGCTTTGAAGTAAGATTTCAGAAACAAGCAATGATTTTTCCAGGTTTCATCTCTCAGGTTTTTGCTAATGAGCAAAAACTCTTTAAAATTCCCGCTCCTGTAAAAATCAAACTCTGGACACTAAAGAAGTGAGGGAACCAAAGTCATTATTGCAGATATCTGCTCTGATTTTGTGTAAGCATGCTTTTGCCCCTTTTTGTTAGCAGCACTCAGATCTGCAGCTGAACATATAGTACCATGTAATTCTTACCAGTAGCCCCACTTACCACCAGACCCTAACCTGACCTTGCTTTATAGACATTTGTAGGTGCTCCATGGGCAGAAATGTGATCCACATAAACTTATGCTCCATACAGATCATGCAGATGCTCTTTTTTTTTTTTTTATCTTGAGGACTTAGAAAATTGTTACTACCTTGTGAAAAATTTACTCTCAGACTATTCATGTCCTGCCATGGTTCTCTTTTTTTTTTTGCAGGGAGAAGGTTCAATATTTCTGGGACCCTAGGTTACTTTAGAATAAGCTTGCTTAACATTGTATTTGGTTCCTTGCTTTGGTGAAATATAAAATAACTCTTAATGTGGGATAAAGGTCTGAAAAGACATTTTTCCATAATCATGATTTTTCCATATCTTGGAAACAAGCTATCAGAGATATCCCTTTCTCATTTTTTTATTTGGATCTCCTGGGGTCAGAGTCATATCACCTACCTTCAGATGCACACATAAACATCTGAACTGTCTAGAGTCCCTGTATAATCTGTAGAGAGAAATGGGTGCGTCAAGACCATGAGTCATCTGACAATGTGGGAACATCATGTCTGTTCTTCTTTGTCTATGAAGGGAAGCCTGAAGGACCACCACAGAGGTAGCTATCTGCATTACACCTCTGCAGTCTGGTGAGAGAGCTCTCACATGTGACCTTCTCTTCACTTTTACCCTTGTAGGTCTTTTGCACCCACAGTTTCCACTGGATAGCAACGCACACACCAGTGGCCAGCTCTGGCCTTGATTATGGCTTCAATATTAACAGGGCAGAAATGTCTGCACTTAGATATCTGTGCTGTTAACGGATATCATACTCCCTGGCCCATCTTTGGCCCTACCAACTCATGGTCTCCCATGAGACCATGCACATTGCAGGAAACAGCATAAACCAGAGATTGTTCCCAACAGGCAGAGTGAATGACACTTTCTGCTTTGGAAGAGGAAGAGATTGTAGTCATATGAATACTAAGGGTGTCATCCCCTTTGTCCTCATGACCGTGTCTTCCAGCCCTATTTTATTTGCTAGCATAGACATAGCCCATGTGTCTCATCTTGTAAGTATAAATATAGTTTAGTTCAACAATAGCTATTTTCTAACACAGTGTTTTATCCATTACATTTCATCTGCCTAAATACTTCTTTTCCTAACTTGGCTCTTTGTTTTCATATGTAAAATGTTTTGGATTAGGTATATATTTGCTGACATCTCTGTAGGAGGTGGTAAATTGTCGACATTAAATATCAAGACAATTATTTTTACTTATGGAACACTGTCTAATGTCTGTTGCAGCAGAGCAGCAACATTTTTCCATAGGAGTATTGTCACTTTTGATAAACACCCTAGTGGTTTATTTTTCAGTATGACATCTGTCTCTTTTCTTTCTTCATTGAGCTTATATAACATATGCACAAGAACGATTAATCTATTCTCTATGTTTTAAGGGAAAACAAGTGTTTAACTGTTCTCTTTCTTACTTGTTCTTTACCTTTCTGAAAATGTCCTCATTCATAGAAGGGTGTTTTTTAGGATCTCACTTTTTATTGGTTATTTAACCTTTTTTTTTTTAATGTCTTCTGATAGAATTCTGGTAGGGATGGTAAAGCAGATTGAAAGACTGTAAGTAGATTTGCTGTTTATCAGCATTTTAAAACCCTAGATTTGGACCACTGTACAATTTTTCCAAAAATCTCAGGATCTCCTTCCAGGGCCTTGAAGATGAACTGAGAATCTGAAATCCTTGGAATGAATGACAGAGAGTCAGAGAAATACTGAGCTGAAGCCAAATCCTTGTCAAGTTATGTGGATCTATGCTAGATCTGGGTCACATTAACATTTGACAAGCTAGACATGTTCCGAATAGTTAATTTCCCAGCTAATTTAGTCCATCAAACCAGTCACTGTCCTCAGCACAAGATCCAGTGTTAGTACTTCACATTTGATCCCCCAGCTTCCATAAGGATAGTCTCAAGCTCTCAGTAATGTGTCTCAGTACAAAACCCAACCCATGCTGTATTTGCAGGCTCTCGTTTCTTGGTACACATCTTGACCTGCAGGATAGCTGGTACTCTGCACGTTTCTTTCTCTGTTTGTTAGAGCAATTGAATAAAATGCTGCAAGCACTACCTGGATATACAATTTAAGTAGGTCAACTTCTCTGAAAAAGCTGCTGAGTTCTTTAGTGGTTGGAAGCAATAATCACTATTCATGAGCCTTGCAGTATCACTCAAAGGCCTTGTTTAGATCAGACAGATCTATTGCGCCAGCTACTCTACAAAGACATAAAAAGCACCTCTCCCAAAGACCTTACAACCAGAATTTAGAGTAGGCAAAGTAATGGAAGGAGTAGGGGAAAGACAGGGAAAAAGCAATAGTGAGAAGCTTCAGACACCACTTAGTGGAATATTTTAGATGTATTGCCTTTATTCACTTTTTGTGATGTAATCTCTGAAGCCAAATTATTCTGATACAATCTGTTCTTTATAGAGTGCAATACCTGGAAAACAAGTATTATTGTCTGTGATTCCTTGATCTAGGTGGGTACTGGTCTTCTCTGATAGTAGTTTGTCCTATGTATAGTGGGTTTACCTCTACCCTTTAGGCATGGCAGCTAATCTCCTTCCCAGATGGGACGGGGATCCAAAGTTCCCTCATAGGGAAAGAGCAAGAGCAGAGAGTGAGGAGAGATGCATCAGTGGCTTAGCTCCTACTATGTCTGAATTAATGGAACAGGAAGATGATGAAGACCTATGGAAGGTACTAATGCTTCTGGGCAGGTCATGAAGCCTAGATGCACAAAGTCTCCAAACTACTTCAATTTATGACCTGCTACTGAATAGTTAGTACAGTCTTTGATCAACCACAATGATGATGGTGGTGACGACAGCGAATGTGAAACGTTGCTTGAGTTGTAAACAATGCTTCTCAAAACCAAATAGCCATGTATGTACTACATATATATATATGTATATACACTATATAGTGTATGTACTCATACACTAAAGAAGCTGTGAAAACTTGGAGACAATGCAGAGAATAGTGACAAAAACTTTTGAGGAACAGAGAAATGCCTTATAATGAGAAATGCAAAGACATTTCTTTACTCATTGCATACACCACCAAGTGGCAACCTACATTCTAATATGACAAGAAAATATTCAAGTTACTATTATTTTTCTTAACCTGTCAGAGAAAGACATGATAAGAACCAAAGTAAGGCTGTTAATGCCAATCAAATTCAAGTTAGGCGTAAAACATGAATTTTCAGCAGCAAAGATGATTAACTAGTAGAACAAACTAACATGGGAACATCTGCCTTTGACTTTGTCAAGAGTGTTTCAGTCTAAGGCAAGCCTCCGTAAGAGTGTGTGGTGGATTTCACATGGGAGGGGAAGGGAGGGGACAATCCATGCCTTATTCAGAAGGTTTAGCCACTTCATCTACTAGGTTCCCTCCAACATCAGAGTCTAAGGCTCTGGTAAGGCTTTCTGCCACAGAGAAGAGAAGAGTTGGGTTTGAGAGGAAGGAGGCCAATCTGTACTGAAAGTGTTCTCAAGTGCCCATGGTAATCGGGGTGATGTTATGTACAATGTGTCCTCTCCATCCTCGGTGGGGAGAAGGGACAGGATGGCAAGATTTTTTTGTGCAGGTGATAGCTGTGCCGAAGGAGCAGGTGTAATTTCAGCGTTTTTATTCTTGATTTACAAGAGGGTGAGAACCTATACTTAAAGAATGTTTCCTTATATGTATGAAAGCTGTCACCTATACAGCAGGTATTTTTGGGAGTATCAGATGTTTCTATGACACATCTGATCCCATTCTGAGTCACACCAGTCTAAGACTGGAGTAGTAAGGAGTAATTCCAGATTTATATTTTGAAAATCATGGTTGTCTTCCTGCATTTTGTGTCCCAAGCCCATGCAAAGCAACAAGTACAAATCATGTGTGATGGAACCTGATTGCTGAACCAAAAAAAAAATCCAGAATGGTTGCCAAAAGCAATTTTCCAGTGTATGTTTGATGCATTGTACAACGGACCCTCTACCAATAATACCCAGCATACAAGGAAAGAGATATAAATGTCTGATAACAGCTATAAAGATGAAGCACTATGCAATAAAGACTAGAACTGTGCTGAACAAGCCAGCTGAGAACAGCCCACACAGGAAGCAAGAGAGAGGTCATAGCTTGTCATTCATGAAATTATGCTCTAAATCAGAGGCAGCGGGTGGCAGAGGAGTCCAGTGCAAAGTGTTTGCAAACGCACTGAGGGGGAGTATCTTAAAATTCTGAGAAATAAAATTGATAAAGAAGTGGTGGTTTGAGGGAAAGGAAAGTATTTAGAGTTTCTGCAAACTCAGCAATTGAACTGAGATGTGGATGGTAGGGAGGGGATTGCCTTGATTTAAGAATTTCTTCAGTGTTTGTTTTCTTGCTGATATTTCCTGAAGTAATGAAATTAAACTGTTAACTTTCATTCACATTGAAAGGTGAATCATGTTCTTTCCCCCTGTATAGATGGATGCTCTCCACTAGGACCCATATCAGTTTGGAGCACTTACTGCTGAAGTTCTCTTCAGAGGATCTTACATTCAAGTGATGAAGCCCTGCAGCACAACTGTGAGGCACATGAGAAAACAGCATTACCTGTATTTCTCTGACAATGGGTGAGACAGATATAGGTAAAGGCTTTATCATGGCCACAAGGTCATAAAATGTGAGTGGGATATCAGAGCTCCTTGTTCTCTACCCTAAAAGAAAAGCTGATGAATGTGGCCTAGAAGGTCCTCCTACAAGTTGGGAGCAAATCCATACAATTAACTGTGGATTATATTTTTAATGGTTTGCATCAGGAAGGATTATCAGGGCTCTGCAGTGAACCATCTCAGGATCTGTTCAAAGGTTTCACTGGTGACCTGTATAATGGACTATAAAACAGGACTGTGACATTTTGTAGATGAGCTGAGGACTGCAAAATTTTTGGAAGAGAAGATTAATATTCAAAAAGTCTTGAAAATGGGTTCAAAGGGATAAAATAAATAGAGTGGATGGATTGCAATAAGGACAAGCTTCACTCAAGCAATAAAAGAGGAAAATCCTGGAAAAGGAACAGCAGGCAGCTCTCCTTGCAGAAGTATCTAAGAGTCCTAGAGAAATTAAGCTGAAGGCGAATCAACAATAGGATGGCTACTGCAAAAAAACAACTGGACCCTAGGATCTCCAAAGTGGAGAGGCGCCTGGCAGGCAGACAGAAAGGAAGTACAACTGGAACCTAGTTTGTGTCCGCACTTGAATATAAATCAAAATTATAATTATTTTTAGAGTAGAGAAACTACTCACATTTCTCAGTTGATGGAGCTGGAAGCACACCCAGGTTCATGTTCAGGGAAGATTAGTTGACTTGAGCCCAGTGTGGGTGAAGCTTGGGAGAACCTTGGATCTGCCAGAAAATATAAGAGCAGCCCTCAGGGCTGAGATACTCACCCGTGCCACATCCCACCCTGTCATACTAACCCCCCTTTTTATTTATCTTTTTTTTTTTTTTTCTGCTTAAAAAGGCTCTGTTTATTTTTCATTCCTCTAGAAAAAGATGGTTTCCCTAGAAGGACCTTCCCTGGAATGCAGTACTGAAAGGAATTAGATTCAATACACTTTTAATGACTGTCTAAAATCTTTTTTGGTGTACCAAAAAGAAAAATCCTCTACAGTGAGCCCCCCATTGCAGAACGTGCATAGAACTGCACACCCATTTTAATGGACTCTCTTCTCTGTCATGCTGCCAGAACAGAGGAGACCTTTGAAACATCATGTCAAAAGGTTCTTCCAAATTGTATGGAGTCAGGTTCTTGATCTACACCAGGCATACGTTCCAATAAGGCTTCAACCTCTGGGCTGAGCCTCTGTTCTTTAAAGCATGACAGTTGTGTCTTCTCAAAGATTTTGGCTGAATCTGCTGCAGTGCAGTGGACTGGTGGGTGGACTGGGGTGGACTGATTTTTGCTAGCTGGCACACAGCTAGGAGCATGTTTCTGTTCCAAAAGCTACTGTAGATCCACTTGAAAACTTGTCTATTATTGCCTGAGGCGCTCACATTCATTGTCGTTATTTCTGACACATGCATGGTACAGTCACTGAAAATGTGAGAAGCATGTGGTAGAACTGGCAAAACCATGCTTATGAAGACATTCACTGGGCTTTCTGCCTGCAGCCAAATAAAGAAGAATATGCCATATTAGAATTACCATCAAGGAATTTAAGTTTTTTTAACGGCTTTTCTTTATGCTTAAAACAGGTTGCAGCCTAGGGTGGTATAGGCAAGTCACAGGGTCAAGTATTGATTCACAAGACATAAAAAATAGGTTTGTTTTCCTCAATTTTAGCAGTGCTAAAACTTGAGCCAAATCTGTTTATGAGGATGTGATGGTGGCAGGAGGCCCAGTTCTGATATTCAGCTAAGCAAAGCAGACTTCTGCTTGTATCTTCAACACCACATATGTGAATTGTCGAAAACATACTTTAAGGGGAAACAATTCCCCATCTTTCACACTTCCTGGCTTCACTGGAAGGAGAAAATTGCTGGAGTTGCCAACTCCAGCCTGGCAAAGTTAACCAACTTTGCATCCGAGTGAGAAAATCTGACAGCATGAATTTTCAAAAGCATCGAGATATATATAGGAAAGCCTAGGAGAAGTTCTTGTTTTCCAAAAATGAATTTCTGGAGCTTGTTTAGTGGTAATCTTTTCAACAACATGCTGGATTCTGCCTTCAGGAACTTTTGTTCATTGCTTTTAATATTCATCTCAGTCTTCTGAAGTATTTGTTAAGTCAAATTAAGTCAGAATATTGGGATCTGAAAGAGCAATACAGAGCTATTGGGTTTTCATACTCTGTTGTATGAGTGGCAAGTCATTTCCATAATACCCTGAAGTCAAAAGACAAATTTTAGTGCACTGTATTGCCCTGCAGGTGCTTTTGTTTTGCTGACTACAGCCCCCAAATCCTGGCTTAGCGTGCAAAGGGCACATTATACAAAGTTAGATGATAGTTCTCTGAAATAAACCAACTTTTTTTTCTAGACTTTTGAAGTTTGTTGTCAGGAAGCTAAAACTGATATCAAAGGGCTAAAAAAAAAGAGCTTGGTCATTTCAAATTTGGGACTGAAAGCAGACTTTGGCTGTCTGGATGGATTGGTGACTGGAATAAAGCATTTTATAATCTAAAGGAAATATGTTGAAGACAACAGATGAAAATCACAGTGAAATAGCTACCTGCATGTGACTGAACTTGCTGGTTAGTTAATGCAACTTTGTACTTCTTTAACAGCCAGTTTCAGACATGCAGTAAGTGCAAAAGCAGAGCTGTTATGCTGTATAATTGCGTGTAAGACTTCTGCAGAGTTGGAAAAGTTTTCTCAAGGGGATTCCCAGAATTCTGCAACACAAATCATACCAGGTACAGTCTGACCTCTTTTACTTCAATAGAAAAATATGTGTGGAATTACTCTCAGGTTATTTAAATAGCATCCTCCAAAGATGTATTTTGTAACACAGAGAAGATTCTTTCTGATAATTGCTCTTTTTGGTAACTGATTCATGTTTTTATAAATGTATACATTCTGCTAGCTGCTAAGCTCATCGTAAAATATGAAGTACGGTCTTAGTAACAGTTTCTTGCTTCCTGAAGATTATTGTAAAGTAACACATTTAGTATTCTCTAAGGCCTAGTCAGAAACTAATGTTCCTATACACACAAATCTCTGCACTAATATTATCTGGAGAACACTATTATAATGAAAAACCTGAGCTCTCCAATATTGGGGGAAAAAAAATATTCTGTGCATCTGTCATTGGATAAACTGCCCTTTATAACTTTCTGACTCTGCAGCTCTGTACTGCCAGAGATGTCTGAAGGGAACACAGGCTAATTAAGACTCAGAGGCCAAGCCTGCAAGACTTTGGAAGTAAGGCTGTGCGTGACAGACACTTTAAGCCAGTGTAGTTGGGTCCAGCCCAAAAAAGCTTTGCTGCTCACTCCCAGCCGTGTAGCTTCTTCACCCCTGCAACAGTCTGTGTCCAAGGGGGGTGGGAAGACCAGCTCCAACTTAAAATTAACATGGCAAAAAGGAAAAGTGAGTTTAATTCGGTACGAGGAACTGTGGGGAGGGGAACAAGGGGCTGGGCAGGCAAGATGAGACTGCAGGTTTTAGTGACAGCACCCTTGGAAAGCATATGTGGGCTCTGACTTCAGCTACTGACAATTTACATCACCAGTCAGCTCTGCCTCTTTGGCAGCCATTTCTCTTTGCTTCTTAGTAATATGGGAGATTTAACATCTACAGAAGAAGCCATTTCCATCCTTCCTGAGATAAATGCCTTTCCTTTACTTTCTTCCTTTTTTTTTTTTCCCTATAACTTATTAACTGTAAGTCAGACCAAGACAAGGAGCAACACAGTAGCACCGAGCCCTAGTTCCTTTCCACTGTTGCACACAACGAGTATTGATTGCCTAGAACAATCTCTATTGCTTTGCTCATTTCAGAGATATTCCTCTCCATGCAGTTTTTATTTCATTTCCTGTGAGCATGTGTTAGCCAAGGTAAACTCACCCCACAGTGCAGCGAACATGAACAAACTAAATATTCGAAGCTTATTGCTTTTTTTTTTTCTTTTAAGTTGGATTCTATTCATCTTGCTGAAACAAACAAATAAACAAACAGAAACTCCTGCTTGGCAAAACACATTTTCAAGCTGAAATATAGTTCTTACTTCTCTAATGTAAAATCTGCAAAGAAGCCATCGGCATTGTGGAGGAGAGTTTCTGTAACAACTAAGTAGACCTGCAGGGTTTTCACTGCTGACAAGGAGGACTAAAGTGAAGGAAATTCTGCCCAAATTCATATTTCTCTGTCACATGGATGCCTTGGCTATTTCCTCATTGTTGCCTCCAGGTTGGCTTTTCCTCTGGAGCACTCTGAGACCTTCCGAGGCTGTGCAGACAGCCCCAGCGTGCTCCCCCGTGCCTGGGTAGGGGCACAGGGCTTGGGCACAGCCAGTCTTGACAGCAGACTCAAAGACACCCTTATCAAATGTTCTGGTTTGTACAATGCATTTTTGGTGTATACGGGACTTTTCCCCACAGACTGGGAAGAGGATTTCCCAGCTCAACAGAGTTAATGTTCACCTGAAGTTTGTGACATGGCCTTTTTCTCACCAATACTTCTCTGAAAACAGTTTTCCATCATAATCCACTATCCCACTTCTGCCTGTTCCTGGGATGAAGGGCTAACATCAAAAGTACACACTGGCAGATGCAGTTTCACTGTATTACTGGATGCAGCTCATCAGAAACTTTTCATTTTCCCTCTGGATATACTCCTCTGCTCCTCCACAGCTCCGCAGGCTCAAAAGAAATCTTGAATTTATCAGCAAAACAACTAGCAACTTCCTCACAGCTAGAGAATCTATCTGCAAATGGAAATAGTTGAATTGAACCAGCTGCACACCACCTGGAACATCTTCACTGCAGCCATTTGTAGCAGAGGAGATTTTTTTTTAAAATTAGCTTAAAACTATCACAATAACAGTCCCACTAGCTAAATTCAGGGATTTGTACCAATAGTTCTCTGGAGGCCTTATTTTTCTGTTGTGTTGGGGGTTTTTTGTTGTTGTTGTTGGTTTCTTTTGTTTTGTTTTGGGTGTTTTTTGTTTTGTTTTGTTTTGTTTTTCAGTAAGACAGTGGTGAACTCCAGTGTCCTCAGAGAATAAACTGGGTTAGAGAGCCCTTACTGTCCAAGTACTCAGGAACAACAGGTCTCTGGGGGAAAACAGCTCTGATTAGAACCATCGGGGGAGCAGTCCCTAACATGAATATGGTTTTCTGATCTCATCTTGTTCCATGATCTTTTTCATTTACATAGTCAAAATATGTTCTTTGCTCCAAAGCAGAAAGACCACTCTGATCTGACTGCAGTTAGTTATACCTCGATCAGTTCAAACAGAAAAAAGCAAAGACTGGCATTTCTATCTGTACCCTGCCAGTGGGGTTTCCTTCATTATAGGCTTCCCATCGGTGACATTAGGATGTCTAGGAATCAAGAGACGTTGACACTGCGAATGTTCCCCTGGAGTGTTACCTGGCATTTTTTTTCCAAATTAGGATGCTTAGGAAGCCTGGGACAGAGAAACTAGAACTGTACCCATTGGTACTGCAGATGTTATAAATACAAATGGATAGTCAAAGGTTGTTAATTTTTATGTGCATAAAATGCACACACAAGAGAAGAATATAAACCAACTATAAAACAGATGCATGGTTTTCTCTAATGCTGTGCTCATAATATTATACCGAACGCTGTGAAGTTCTCTTCTCCCCGCTACGTATTTATTTGCTTTCTAAATGTTTGTATATAAATTCAGCTCTTATTAAAGCTATTGGTTGAAAGCACTGACTGTACCAAGCTCTTGAAGAGGCTGGCTCTGCAAAACCTTTCCTCTTGGCATCTTTATTCAGGTCTGAGATGTTCTTTCAATTCCAATGGGACTGAATATATATCCTCCTTTAAAAACAAACAGCAAATCCCTCCATTTCTCTTAGGAATGAATTAGTATCTTATTTCTTTGTGGAAAGAGAACATCAAAAATTCTGTGTCGTTCTGAATATTGCGAATTTTCCACTGACATGATTTTTCTACAGATAATGCTGTTTCAGCAAAATAAATAATTTCCTGAGGAAGTCTGGCTTTCCTTGCTACACCTTTCTGCCTTCCTAATTTTATTCTGAAAAAAAATATATCTGAGATATACTGGATTTAGTCAAGATGGATTTTACTCAAAAAGAAAGCACTGTGATTCACTGAAATGTTTTGATGTGAGCAGTCTGAAGTTAAGACACTGTGTAAATCATCTTTTTAACTGAGGTCTGTGTCTCATCTTAGTACATAGGGCTCTCATAATCTGCCAAGTACCCTCATCCAAGGGGAGAATGAGGATCTCAGGCATTGCAACTGTAATGTGTGCCATGGCTCCTTGGGCAGATGCACTTCAATGTCAGCTTAATTTTAAATAAAACCTTTCAATTTGGGGACAGCAGAACCTTTCATTTCAATGTATCAAAAAAAAATACTTCAGAGATTTTTCAGATCTGTTTTCAGAGCTCGTTCTGCTCTTTCAGCTTTTTGATCACATTTAAGGGAAAGAAAATATCAGAACTGGTGGAAAATGAATTCCAATTTTTGTTCGAGCTCTAATTCAGTGTCTGCTGTGCCATGCCATTGCTCACCAACCTCACTGTCCTTATTTTAGCAAAATTTGCATAGCCATTTTGGGGAGTTTTGCTGAAGCAAGGGATGTAGGACCATGTGAGAACAGATAAAAATATAACACAAAATCCCACTGATATGGTATGTCGGACTGCAGTTGTTTTATATGTAAGGCAACACATTCACCCAGGGAATGGAGAATGTCTTGAAATTTCATGTAGGTGGCTTTCTGTAAAAGAGTCATTAGCAGAAGCGTGAACTCTAGAGGTCAATAATATTCACCTCATCTTTTTTGAGAAGAATAATTCTCTCTACTTCCAGAGTAAAGGAGGCCAAATCTGTGCTCTTCAGACCTATGCTGTTGGATAAGCCGAAAATCTTTTCTTCCTATATACCTATAGATGAAATTTCAGTAGTTGGCCCACTGAGGTATTAGTTACCTGAACAGAGCTCTGAGATTTTGAAATTAAAGCACAAGAGGTCTGGTCTGATCTCTAATGCATAGACAAATTACAGTGTGAAGACTACAGCAGAAGAGCACAGCTGGTAAATTATCTTGTTATTGAATGTAAGAGTGTAATAATGAGGCACGCTGTTACCTGTCATTTGGATTATAAAATAGTTAGTGCCATACCCTGCAATATTAAATTTTTACTCAGGCAAAGTATGTTTAGTAATCTGGAGGTGAAGAATATCTTTAACTTGTTTAAAAGAAAATAAGAGTTGCACAGTTCTTATCATCCCCCTCTTTACACCTGACTAAAGGTTTCAGGTGTTCTCTTTACTGCAAGGAATATGAACTAACATGGATTAAAAAAATCCAAAACTATGACCTGCGTATCTGGAGACTCCACATTTCTTACGTGGATTTCAGCAGAAATTTTGCCTGAATTGCACTAATAGGATTTGACTGAGTTTATCATTATTTGCCCTGCAGTATCACAGGCAAGTTTTATTTCTTGGATCATATGAGGAATTTTGTAAACACATGAAAGGAACACAGCCTTGGAAAGCAGCAGCAGGGGTCCAGCTGGTCTGCCAGTACGTGAAGGTGCTCTGGGAATGGCTTTCAGCACTTCCCATGAGCATAAGCTTTTACATTTTCTTTAGGGTCCCTATCGTGAAAAAGCCTATGCATGTGAATTATGGTTTCCCCAAAGAGCCATGCAGATCAGCCCGTGACCAGCATTAGCAGTTGTTGTACGTATAAAAAATGATATTCCAAATGTCTATCTGGAAGTACTTGTTTCTCTTCATTGTCTATAGATAACATAGATTGTCCAACCCTTAAGCTACTAAAGCTGAGCGAGAAACTTGACTGTTCATTCTATGGTGGGGGGGTATGGTGGGTTGATGTAACCTACCAAAAAGAGTATAATAACAGACCAAAGGGATTTCTGGAGTTAATTCTTGTTTCAGTTTAAAAACAAACAAACAAAAAATTAAAAAAAACATTGAAGAAGAAAAGAAAAAAGAAACAACACAAAACAAAGAAAAAAATCCCAGCTAGGACTCAGTTTAAAATTGCCAGTAGTAAAGAACTGATCACTACCCTTGACAAGTCATACCGTTCCTTAATTACTCACAATTAAAAACTGTACCTCAGCTTCACCCTCCAGACATTAGGTGATTGCCTGACAGGCTGAAGCAAATATAATCAAAGGTTACATCTTCTAAGAGACCATATAAACCATGATTGTACCACTCTCTTCTCTTTGACAGACTATGTGGATGGAAGTCCTGGGCCCTTCCCCTACAAGTTGAAACCAAAGCCATTCTTTAAATTCTGGGTGGAATTATTCTCATTTAATTCAAATTATCTATTAAGTCACCAGCTCTTTTAAGCTCAACCCTGAGACTTCAAAAGTGAATGAAAAGTAGGTGTCAGCACGGGTGAAAAGAGTTGTCCTTGTAGGCTTTCTGTCTATTAGTCCCTAGTGAAAGAGCTACATGATGAGCTTAAACTAAATGTCTAACTTGCAGATAATAAAAGCTAGGTGAGAACAAATGTATATGATATATCAAAACCAAAAAAAAAAAATCTTTAATCGATGACTTTACAGTTACAGGGAATTCTCAGTCCTTCTTTTTGTTATCAAGCACCTGAGAAGAGTTCACAGAGTTTTAACAAAGCCACCAAAGAACACCCAAATGTATATGTTGGTTTAGGGAATATTCTGCTTCAGAAAATCACAAGCATCCAAGTAAACATGAAAAATAGCTTTCTAATACAAGCTTCTTCTCAGCTATAACCAGAGCATCTCCACTGTGGCACTGTGGTGTTAAATATTGCATTTCCAGCTTTGGAGTTGTTTGTTTTATTTATTTATTGGATAATACTGAGATGCTGATAACCAAGTTTATAGATGGATATAAAATCTTTCTGCTGCTGTTAATTTTCTTTTAATGTTACAAATAATAATAAAAAAGGTCAGACTACTTAATAAATCAGCCAGCTTCTTCCCTCTCCTTTCCATGAAAATGCCCAATTCAAAACATAACATCATGCCAGCCAGACTTCCACTGGAAAGGGCATCTTTCATGATGAGATAAGTGTCATTTCAGTCACTGACAAAGCTTTTGCTGTGGTCTCTACAAAAGAACCTCTTTTCTTATCACTGAACACAGCTGTAAGCTTTATAAATTTATGCTGCGGCTGCCCAACTCTAGCTCCTATTGTAAAAGCTAGCAGTAGAAAATTGATATGCAAATGTCTGTACAGTTTCTTGTCCTTGGGCTAAGTATGGCAGCTTATCAGGAATTTAGTGATACTTAGAGATTACTTGCCAAGCAGTTCTTCATAACATGGATGAAGGAAACTCACATGTCCTATCACAGTTCTTGAATGTTGAGTGTAAAGCTTGTTTAAGCAGAGTGATGTGGAAACTTTGGGGTTAGAAGGAATGTAGAGACAAATATGAAGCCATACTGTCAAGGTTTTAGCTGGGATAGAGTTAATTTTCTTCACTGCAGCTGGCCTAGTGCTGTGCTTTGGACGTAGTATGAAAATAACGTTGATAACACACCAATGTTTTGGTTGTTGCTGGGTAGCGCTTGTACTAGTCAAGGACTTTTCCAGCTTCCCATGCTCTGCCAGGGGCACAAGAAGCCGGGAGGGGAGGGGGCACAGCTAAGAGAGCGGATTCAAACTGGCCAAAGGGATATTCCGTATCATGTAACGTCATGCCCAGTATGTTAACTGGGAGGAGCTGGCAGGGGGAGGGCAATCGTGGCTCGGGGATGGGCAGCGTCGGTCGGTGGGTGGTGAGCGGTTGTATCACTTGTTTAGATTTTTCGTTTTTTCCTCCTGCTGAGGGTTCATCTCTTTCTTTCTCTCATTATTTTCGTTTTCATTATATTACTATTATTATTATAATTGCTATTACTCTTTTATTTTAATTATTAAACTGTTCTTATCTCAACCCACAAGTTCTCTTACTTTGGCCCTTCCAATGTGAGATGGAGTGAGCGAGCGGCTGTGTGGTATTTAGTTGCTGACTGGGCTTAAACCACAACACATAGCTTAAGGCTCCTATACAGAGATATATTTGTCTTCCTGTGCTTACTAGACAGTCCTGAAATTAAGCATTGAAGGATTACATTCACTTTGTTTTCTCTTAGTTTTAGAGACTGAGGTTTTTTGCCCTCTGTGACCCCACTGCTTTGGAGTCTCTGCTGTCCAGGAGACAGTCCTTCAGATATACAGCTTGCACATCTTGTTTGTGGAAGTATGATAAATACCACCTTTGCAAAAAAACCCAAGCAGCCCATGCCTTTGCCCTGTCCCCTTCTTTGTTTCCCTTTCCTCTCCTAGCACCTAAACATACCCCTGTTGCCTCCATGCTGGACCCCAGCATGTCCACAGAGACAGCTTGTCCTCAGCTTCCCAGGTACAAAGGAACAATTATTCATAGAGTTATAAATCTCAAGTTGGAAGAAACCCATAAGGATCATCAAGTCCAACTCACTGCTTCCTCACAGGACTACCTAAAAATAAACCATATGACTAAGAGCATCATCTAGATGCTGCTTGAACTCTGACAGGCTTGGTGACATGACCACTTCCCTGGAGAGCCTGTTCCAGTGACCAGCCACCCTCTCAGTGAACAGCCTTTTCCTAATGTCCAAGCTGAACTTCCCCTGATGCAGCTTCAAACCATTTTCTTGTGTCCTATCTCTGGTCACCAGAGAGAGGAGATCAGCACCTCTCCCTCCACTGCTCCCACTGGGGAAGTTGTAGACTGCAATGACATCACCCCTCATCCTTCTCTTCTCCAAGCTGAACAAACCAAGTGACCTCAGCCGCTCCTTTTAAATCATGCCCTCGAGACCTTTCACCATCTTGGTTTCCCTCCTCTGGACACACTCTAATAGTTTGATGTCCTTCTTATATTCAGGCACCCAAACTGCACCCAGTACTCGAGGTGGGGCTGTGCCAGTGCAGCGCAGAATGGGACAATCACCTCCCTTGACCAGCTAGCTATGCTGTGCTTTATGCACCCCAGGACTCAGTTGGCCTTTTTGGCTGCCAGGACACGCTGTTGACTCATATTCAACTTGCCATCAACCCAGCCCCACAGATCTCTTTCTGCAGGGCTGCTCTCTAGCCTCTAGTCCACTAATATGTACGTATCACCAGGATTACCTTGTCCCAGGTGGAGAATCTGTCACTTGCTCTTGTTAAATTTCATATGGTTGGTGATTTCCCAGCTCTTTAGCCTATCCAGTTCTCTCTGTAAAGCCTCTCTAACCTTGAAGGAGTCCTCAGCTCCTCCTACTATAGTATTGTTGACAAACCTTCTTAATGTACATTCAAATCCTGTGGCCAAATCATTTATAAAAACTTTAAAGAGCACTGGCCCTAAAATTGTGTAGCTTCTCTTCAGAAAAAGCGCTCCTCTGCCACTGATATTTGCATAACTTCAAGTCCAAGGCATAATAGATCTCCTTGATAAACATACGATACCCAAACTTCAGTAGTGATTTGTAAGGAGATAGGAATTCCCATATGGAAAACATGCCTTTCATGATGTGAATGGTACATAATCTTACCCTGAATATTCATCTGGCTGCCGACCTAATTTGAATTTTGCATAACTGAGCTGTCTTTTAGGGAGATTCATCTCATTTCAGTTTAGCCACAGAAAAGTTGTGCTTCTGATCTGTGGTAGTCACCTGGGTATTTTCGCCATGTGATGTAGAGAAATAGGTATTGTTAAAAGGCTGGACGTCCCTTGAACACAAAGACACTTTTCAAGCATGGGATAAGTCAGTCTGTGCAGTGCTTATATATTTGTATGTTATGGAAGAACCTCAGTTACTTACAGGGGGTGGTCCCCAATTTCCAGTGGGGAAAATATTTCCACACTGCCTAGCTTTAAGTATCTAACTATAAAGCCTAGAAGGCTAGACTGAGATTCTCTGCATGGTAGTGTGGAATACCAGTCTTTTCTGAATTGCCCTATGAAGAAACCCATCTCTCTCCCTTGATAATACAGAATTTTACTTCTCTAGGCACACAACATTATATCTTTTGTGTCTTAAGTATCTTGGTTATATGGCAACCAGGACACTGTACCAGTTGCCAGACTATATGGATGAAAACTTGTCTGGGTGGCAACAGAAGACACAAGTGCTGCCCAGAATTTAGCTATATATTTTGTTCTTTGACTTCATTCTGCTATGAGACAAGACTGGTTTCCCAGACATGCAGGAGAGCTTGCTGTAGAGTCTCTGCTATGGGTAATTAGGTACAAGTGGGAAGGAATCCAGCCTGACGGTAGCCTTCATGCTGCATTACAGGGCTAACAGTTTGAAAAACCTTGTAGTAACACCATGTGCCTAAATTTAACCTGGCAGCCAGAGATTCTCTGACTCCAGACTGCCATAGTGCTGAATGAAAACCCTCAAACGTCATTTTGAGCAGAAAGCCTTTTTTTTTGTAGGTAGGATAGTCTGAGGGGGAACAGCTTTCCTGGGAAGCATAACGTGCCATTTCCTGCTGTCAGGAGTAAAACCTCCACCACTGAGTACCATCAATGTAACACTTATATTTTTGCAAGGCAGAAAGGTTCACCAATAACTTTGTCCTCCCTCTGTCAAGACAGCATTGGGCAGTGAAGTCCTGTAGTTTTCCTTGTAGGAGCTCTGGACTTGCAATCTTAGATTGTGCATTGTTCCCTTGACACTACGTGTTGCAATTCATACATCTAAGGTGAACAGACGGTGGCTTTAGTATACTATCTAGTGCTTGCATTCAAGTGGAGGTTAGCAATAAATATGAAGACTGGTAGGCTGAAGAGGCCTGATGCAAGTTGCAGTCTCTCAAACTGTTCAAGTGGTCCTGTTTACCTTTTACTTCAGCTCACAATGTTAGGAGATGGAAACAGAAAACGCTCAGTGAAGTACATTGTTTTTGCAAGTGCATAACTTACCATTTCTAAAGCAACCATTACATCTAAAATTAGATCTTTTCAGGTTCCAAGTTCAGAAAGTGACTATTTTTATAAGCATCTGTGAGCTTCAAAAGCCATTAGAAAATGGCTGTATTGCAAGGAACGTAGAAAACAGATTTCATACTTCATTAATATCTTCCTGTTTTGGATTTTTTCCCATCCTGCAGAGGGACTCCTGTTGTGTTTTGGACTTATTTCACTTAACATAGCCAATTAAATATTCACTGACATAGGGACATTTCCCTCAACCCATATGTGTGCCCCAACCTCCAGGTTCTAGAGACAGCTGCTTTCTAACCTAGTAAATATTACTTATTTCTTTATTTATAGAGAGTGGAACTGCTCCAGGTGGAGAGAATGAAATGAACATCAGAGATTAATGTCTGTTTCTGAAGAGGAGCTATTTTACTGAATAATTTCTGCCTATCCCTACTCTGTTTCAAAGTATACACCCAAAGTTCTGTGATTAGAAAAAATACAACCAACACCACCCCCCCACTTCTCATAAAATTATGAGTTTATGAAGACAAGAATTGCCACCAAATTCTAGCAGACAGAGTATATGTACTAGCTTGAGATAATATTTAATCTGGACTTTATGGTAGGTGGAAACAGATCGGATTAAATATAAGACCAAGAAAAAGTTGAGACAGCAGGAAGCTGTTCTTTAATGACTGAGTTGCCTCTTTAAATGACACCACTACCTTCAGATTGAGCTACACCCTCACCTCCAGATTTTGCTTTTAGCTGAAATCTCTGTGTAAGTACACACACTGACTAAAGAAGGTTGAAACCAAACTCCCTAGGTCTGTTAGTCTCCAGTGATCTGCTATGAAGATTTCTTGCACCATTTGCTGAAACACTGTATGCAGACATCGCTCACTACCCCGAGTCCTGTTTGAAGCTGGTTCTACATGATAATTCTGTGCTACCTACAGGGACTAAATGAAATGAAACAAACTGTTATATGTTAGTATGAAATATCCGTATGGTATCAAATGCCATTTACACTTGGAATCCTAGTTTTACTACATAGAATATACTTTCCAGGCCCAGGGGGTGTGGGTGGGGAATAATGAAGCAAAGATAGGCATATCAAGAGTAAAGAATTTCCAGGCTGGAAATTCCCACATTGGTGATTTTCCTCCCTGCAGTGAGCAGGAATTTGGTGTCTGCCTTTGACCAGTTATAATCAAGACTATTTTTTGGTACAGTGTGTACACACCTTCTGGTGCCCTGCAGAGGTATAAGAGGGAGTTGTGTGGTCCACAGTCATGAGAAACTGAACCAGAGACTAGCTATGTCCCGTGGCAGTTAGACATTTCCTTTCAACTTGACCCAGGAATGTCTATACAAACTCAAAGTGGGAAGCAGTTGACTCCTCTCCAATATCCTCTTTCCTAATTATTTTAAGAAAGGTATATTTTCAAAACATAAGGCAGGAAAAAAGAGCACGGCCTAATAAGCTCATGCAAAAAGAGGAGAACGAGGCTTCGTTACCAATATCAGGCTGCCTTTAGATGCAGATCATGTCAGGGAGATGGCTTGTCCTCGTCTGTCTCAACCTTTCGTTTCCCAGGAGTTTTTCAAGACAGAGCAAAATGTGCGTCTTCTCTGGTGTGCATTTTACTATCAGCTGAAGCTATGTTTAATCACCTACTACAGATATATATATATATGCCAACCTAGATAACGAAAGCGTTTCTTAACTTCCCAGTTGATACTTCTGTTTCTCTCTATGGTTTTGCTTGCACTGCAAATGTAGTAGTAGACACAGCCAAACTCTATGCAGAATCTCTTCTTTGAATAATTAGGCATGAGGAGGAAGGAAGCCAACTTGACTACTTCTTTCACTTTCAAAAAAGATTCCTGTCTTTCTGTCTTTCTGCAGACACTTTTGTGACTGGTGGTGTGGAATAACCCATAGAATAACCTATAGGAGTCATGTAACTTACAGTCAACAAAACCTGTTCAACAGTCTGAACAATATTTATTTCTTATTTCCCAGGAAGACCCTTGGTTCTAAGAAATGAAGTTTTTCTGAGCTGCTCTACTCAGTTATGCTTGGAAGCATATGGATAAATTAGACTAAGGTTATTTCATGCCTGAAACACTACAGCAGCTTTTACAATACCCTTATGATCTACCATATCAGTACACCTGCCATACATTTATATTTTGACTGGTTGCCTACAGTGAAGCTGGAGAAAGCTTCTGTACATCTGTGCACTAAACCAAATAACTGCTGTTGCTATTACATGTACTAATGCAATTTACAGAACAGTGCAGGTCCCTTCCATTAATACATATGTGCGCATGTATCTGTGTGTTCATACACCTAGAAGGATATGTATATATAAAGGAACATGGAAAGAAATTATAACCTTAGTTTTTCTTTCTTCAATCTAATTTAGCAGCTGCCTATTTTTGAGACAAATTAGAAAAGAATCAGCTAGCTCTAACACCATGGGAAATCCATATATTTTTGGAAGTGTAACCAAGCTCACATACCTGTGATAAAACCCCAAATGTTTGGGTTTATTGGTCTCATTAATACACATTTTATTGCACCTCTGCCCCTTAGCCAGAGATAGAAACAGAGGTGAGATTGTTGAAACACTCCTGTTATTTCCACCTAAACAGGCCCTACTTTGGCAAAGGTCCTCAAGACATTTCTAAAACACTTTGACAATTACATGAATCGTATCAACATAAACATGTGCACTTTAAGGGAGGCATCTGCTTCAAAGCCCACCTAAATGTTTAGTTTTTCAAAGCTTAAGCATTAGCTGTTTGAAGTTGTGCTATAGGTGATATCTTTAAGTTTATAGAAGGCTTTGAACACCAGGAAAGAGTTACCTATGGATGACATCAACCTCAAGCAAAGAAAGGACCAGATAGCTTCTTGAAGTCCTTTCCATCTGATGATTTTGTAACTATACTGACAAAGCTGTACCTGCAGTTGCCTGGATATATAGTTTTCTGGAATAGCTGCTCCCATGCATGTCTATGTAGGATCTTTCCTTTCTCCTAGGATCTTCCATTTCTTACAGTGCAATCACATATTTTCCTCCTCCTGAAACAAGATCTTGGCCACAGCCCTGTCCCTACATTCTGAAGGGGAAAACTGCAGGCCACCAGGGCTCTGGATATTGCAAACAGGCTGGGCAATATGTGGTGGGAAAGAAGAGGGGACAGAATGAGTAATTTAACCACTGAAACAAAGCCTTTTTGGTTTTTAAACTCTTTTTAAACTGAGATGAAATCACCAAGGAACCCAGAATGAACTAGCAAAAAAAAAAAAGCCACACCTCCCATACAACCCCTCCCCAACATTTTGGAAGTGTTAGAAGACCTCTTTTAGCCATTTCCAGGTCTGCTTTTGATAGTCCTATGTACAAGATCTTTGCCTGAAGAACCAAGTGCAATTCTTTTCTGTGTCTGAGTCTAAGTAGGTCTTGGTAGCAAGAACTCCTGTTTCTCAATATTTTGCTTCCTTCTTTGGGTCACAGTGTAGTCTTCTTTTTTTTTTTTTTCCTTTTATTTTTTTTTCTTCCCCCAATAAATATTTTAGCCTGCAATGCAAAAAGGAGCAGCCTCAACAGGAAGGACTGGGAATGGTTTACCCCACAAAAGGGATTTGGGGCACTTTCAGAATGACTAGAATTTATCCAATCTTTGCTCTCAAGCAAAATAATTTAAATAATTAGCAAAATAATTTAAATATAGCCTGGCTAAACATATTAAATAAAAGGCTTAAAATGGAAGCAAATGGAACAATGGTGGCTACATCTACACTGCCAAATAAAAGATGATGAGGGAAAGAGCCTGAGTCCTGATTGACCACAATGCTAAACAGTTACTTTGTTCCCTCGGTTTCTTTTTAATATCTTTAATGGTCTCTCTCCAAGATGAATCTGCTACAGAAAGGGCTAACCCTAAACAGTGTGGACTGAGGCCAATTGGTGCCACTAGACTTTAGTGACAAGAATCAGTTCTGGCCTTTTTCTCTTCATCGCTATTGACAGCCACTGTGACCTCCTCACTTGTTTGTGCATGATAGCTGAATTCTTTTTTAATTTAATCCTTTGCTTTGTTTTTTAAATGTTGGGAAAAAAAAAGTCAAAAAGCCATCTTCCAATTAGTTCCAGTTTTTTAATATCTTCCCACATTGTTTGGCCCAGCATTTCATCCTCAAGTCTGAAAAAACCCACACTTTTTTGTTAGTTGTCAAACTCCAAAAATAAAAAAATATTAAAGAACTCGCTAATTTACAGAGTCCTTTCCTTCAAAGATTTTTCCTTCAAGAACCTGTGACAGTCTGTTTGTGGAAATGTAGAGCCCATGTCTTCAAAACACCACACTATTTATTTTTTCCTCAAAGCACTTAAAGGGAAGTTTAAATCAACAGCAGCCTGCTTACATGTGTGCTGCTCTGGGCCTCTCTAAGCTCACCTCTGACAAGTGGAAGTGGCTCATAGAGCCTGTTGTGTCTGTGCTCTGCAGAGTGCGATGCCCTACAAGGCCCTGAGCTGACACCACACTAGTTATCTTTGATACAGATAGCTAATTTCCATTTCTAGACTGCCTGTTTTAAGTGTCCACTAAGCCCTTTAAAGTTAACTCTGGTATCTCTGCATCACACTGAAGCCATCCCTGCAGCCCCCTGCTCTTCCGTGTTTCAGGCTCTCTGATATCTACCCCAGGCAGCCTCTCTTAGCCCACCTTAAAACTCCCTTTTCATGGTAATTTCAGTTTTAGCTGGCTATGCCTAGCCTTGGGAGGAATAATGACTTCTAGGCTGATTGAGGGTAGCTGAGTGGGTAGATAGCTTCTCCTCTGAAGTAGAGATGGGAAAAGGATGACAAAACCTATACAATTAATGCTGCCTTATCTATATAATAAATCACTTGTCCTTAGCTGTTTAGTTCTCTAAAAAGCCACTTTTAACCTCTTTTTATTTAACCCTTTGCATTCAGACAAGCAATTCAAAGCTGAGCGGAGAAACCAAGACATCTCTAATATTACTCCTGTTCAATAACATCAATATTTTCCTTGTTGATCTAAAAACTGCTGACATATTATGTATAAGAGCAATCAGTCTGCCCATCTCTTTTTTTGATTACCCAGCCTTCTGGTGTACTGATGCTGCAAATCATGTCCCATTTTTCGTGAGCCTGAAAAGTGTTCATGAAAGAGAGACTCTTCCCCATCTCATTTAAGACAAGGCTAGGACTTGAAACTGGTACTAATGGTTTCCAAAGGAAACTGCATGCAGCTCTGTGAAACTGGGAAACATCCCAGTGGGGAGCTGGAAGGAGGAAGAGATGAGAAAATAAGGAAGAAGATGAAATGTTCTTTAATCAAATACTGGGAAAAAAAGGAAAAATTCTGGCTCCTCAGGGATATGGTCCTTCGGGAAAAATATAAGCACAGCTACATACTCTTCCAGAAAACATCATCTTTATTAGTACACACCCTGAGATTGCTTTCAAGTCAGCTGCTTCCCAGGAGCTAATCATTGAGTCGACTCCCCTTGACGTGCGGGGATGTTTTGACAGGCGTGGGCGCCTCCAGGGGAATCAGGCAGGACTCTCTGGGCAGGAGGGGCTTCGCAACTGTCAACCGCAGAGAGAGGGAGCTGGTTGTGCGAGAGACCTCCAGCCAGGCTGTGGGCCACATGGTGGGCACAAGTACCCCAAGACCCTCACCTCAGAACCTCTGTTGCACTGAAACTGGGAGGGTGCTCAGGAGCCCTTTACTTATTGGCTCCACTTCTAGACAAAGGATGAGGGGTTGATTCAGCATGTCAGTTCACATGTTCTTCTGATCACAGGGGGGTTTAGATGAAATATAGAGTGGAGTGAGGGCCGATGATGCTTTGGTGGTTGAGTTAATAAGCAGTAACAATGTTTTTCGTGAACCTTGGGTACCAAAGGAAGAAAAAAATATCTATGCAACAGAGCATCTTTCAGAGGCTCCTTATGAAAACAGGCCATCTGGCTTCACTGCAGTGCATTTGTTAACTCTCCAGCCTACTATTGTTTCCCTGCTGGGTGACACATGCCAAATCTGTCACACATCTAGAACAAAATTATAAATAAACAATGGTGTATTCAAATAAAACAGAACTTTCCCGCAGTAGGCTTATAGGAAGCAGAAAAGACGCAGAGAGGCAAGTCCTTGTTCTTTTGTGTGCAGGAAAGTAGGTCCCTTGTTCAGTACTGGAAAGGGGACTTGGATCTGCCTGGAGGAAGATGCCTTTTGCTGAGTGATACTCCTCATAAGTGTTGCAGATGCAGACCTAAAGGCATTATTGCTAGCAACCACTTGGGCTAGTTGGTATCTCAACCACAGTTGTGGCTCTATTTTGCTGTTCACGGGCATGTGGTGAGAACTAGCCTGTAATACTCCTGGTTTCAAGAGAAATGAGAGCAATAGGGAAGCAGAGACGTGAAGTCCAATAACAAGTTAGTAGGAAGAACAGGAAAGAGAGTCCAAGTTTCCAGTAAAGCAACTGGAGTATGGGACTGTACTTGCATCACCATTTGTGAGGATTTTGTATGCTGTCTCAGCCACTGAGCAATCCTTTTCTCTTAAATAATCAGAGATCTTCTATAGCTTAGAGAGATTGTTGGCTCTAAGAAACCCAGCTGAACTGCAAAGCCCTGTAAGCCAAGATGCAAGATAAATATTTAGGACTTCTCATCTCAGTCATGCGCTTGTTCTTTGAGCATCAGAAAGAGAGCTGGAGAAAAATTACATGCCAGATCCCTGGCAGCCAGTTTCATCCATAAGCCAGGCCTTGTACGCCTGTGAAATGTATGGCAGTAAAGTGATACTTTAGAGTGACACCTCCTGGGAAAGACAGAAGAAGCCTTCCATAGGCTTGGGAGTCAAAAGGTCACGTTAACACTGGCTGCAAGCCACCACTCTCTGTAGGCAACAGCTTTCTCTAAAATGAAAAGACAACAGGCCATGCTAACCGGGATGCTCTGCTTTTCTTTTTTCATTCCCTAAGTCTATATCATTCAATGCCTGAACAATTAATATTGGGAAACAGTGCAAAATTGTTGCAAGTTTGATTTCCCAGTGGAGGTGGTGCATTTGCACAGGTTGCAATGCTGGAAGGCCAAAAACTGCATTGTTAAAAGATTAAAGAGTTATTCTGCTTCAGATAATCTTCAAAAAACAAACACCCACTGGGTCTGGTTTTGCCCAGTTCAACTTTCTGCAGCTTATTTGAACTCACAATATATGAGTGGAATTTCTTCGGATTTGAGTTCATGGGAGTAGGAGATAAGATGGGCTCACGGGCATGAATGGATGTATCCTGAGGCATAATTAGGGTCAGGGGTGTCTGTATCTGTGTGTGTTTGTGCATGCACAAACTATATAGCTATAACACCCCTCCTCCACACACACCCCCCCCCCAGACAATTACGCACACATATTTAAAAAAAGAAAATTAATAAGAAGAAATCCATATGAGCTATTGAGACTGCTGTGCTGTTCCATGGAAAATTTAAGCTGCATTCAGAGCAGTCTGCCATCAAAAGAGGTGACCTGATACTCTGCCCAGCTGCTGGTTCCAGGTTTCTGCTCATCCTCCCCGGTGCTGCGAGTCATGGTATCTTACTACAAGCTAATCACAAGGTCGCAGTAGCCACAGAAGAGGCATTATTGTGCAAGCAGTCTTAGGAAAGTCAGGGGAGAGAGGCAGGGCTGGCACTGTTGGCAGTGGGAGGGTCTTTGGTTGGCAGAAGGCTGCTGTAGGACATCATGCTCATTTTGACCTCCTTTGCACCCATTTGTTTCAGGAAAAACTTCCCCCAGTGTCACTGGAGTTCCAGCACTGACACATTCATCCAAGCTCCCCAGAAAAGCCGGGCTGGGTTAACCACAGCACACCCATGCCCAAGTTTCAGATGAGCATTTTTTAATACTAGCGACTATTTTAAATGATAAATTCAAACTTGGAAGCATCACAAGCTCCCTCCACAGCTGAAAATCTCCAAAGACCATAATAAAGAAACTGGCAAGAAGCATACATCTCCCCATTGACTATATAAGGAGTCAAATACCTCTTTTAAGGCAATGCAGTGCACTCACATATTGAGGCTGAGGCAAGCTAGAGCCAGGAAATTAAAATAAAACCAAATAAGTGGGTAGAGGAACAGGTGCCTCTGGGCTTGCCTCAGGGCTTCTGCATTGACATGATGCTGTTGGTGCCACCCACATTTTCATTGCTTGTGAACTCACTGTGGATGTGGGAGGCTTGGGTCTGGGGCCGCTCACAGCCTGAGGAGATTTCCCAACATTCACAGGCCAGAAGAACGTTCAGACCTGCAGGCAATGAGGCACACTGATGGGGAGCGAGCTGCTCGTCTCCTGGAAACAAAGCAGAGAGGGCAAAGGGTGCCCTGGTGGGAGCAGAACGGGAGCACCAGGCCCTGCTGTAGAGGACAACAAATGCATTTTTCTTTTGAGCTAGTAATGGAAAAAAAAAAGCCCAACTCTATTCTGCTCCACTTTAAGCACACAGAAGAGTCTGCAAAAGCCAAGAGTGACCATGCTTTTCAAAAATGTGGCTGTCAAATGGCTCATGATGCTCTTGGGTACCTCCACAACCATCATCAACTACTGGAGAAATGGCAGTGTGAGCTAGCTTTTTATAGACTTATACGCTCAAGTCCCAAAAAGGGCTTTTCAGCACAGGCCTTTGAACTGTGATTTGCTTGTTGCTTGGGCCAACGAGAGGATTTACCCCACTGAGCCCTTGAGACTGTCCCTGTTAACTGGAATAACATTTGAGTGCAAGACTGAGCAGGGGCCCAGGTCCAGCAAATCATGTTCAGGGATATACGTACACATGTAATCCCACGCTCTGACTGAGGCTCCCTGCATGTCTCCCAGTGCTGCCGGGGGCAGTCCCAGGCAGGGATTATTTCGGTCTTCCCACAAGGAGCTGGGATGCAAACTTCCTCTGAACCATCGTGACTGCAGCCGCGCTCCCCTCCCTCTAGCATACCAGAGAAGCCAGGCAGAAGCTCTTGTCAGGACTGAAGTTTTTATTTCTTTACCACACCAGAGACTCCTCACATGCAGCGCAGCTGCTGAAAGCGAAGGCTGTTTTCTATTGTTCAGGTCAGAGTTTGCTCTCCAGTCTGCAGGGAATCAGACTCCAGGATCAAACGCTTGTCTCTGTTCGGCACTACTCCAACAGACGTGCAAGGGAGTTTTGCTTATGTAGAGACAGATTTGTCCCCAGGTTTCCCCAGAGAGAGCTGCACAGCATGCTCTGGAAACCATGAGCAGCGGGTCTTCTTGTTGGAGTGAATTACATTTGCCAGATTTAATTTATTCAAATAAGAAACATCCCTTTCCTACTATATATTGTTTATAAAATCAGCCATGCAGCATCTCTAGAGAGTCATGAGCCAACTGCTGCACATGACCCACTCTGGGATTCAGGCTGCAACAGGAAACTCAGCTTGGAACAAGAATTCTCTCTTAAATGAACTTTTGAAACTGGATCTACATTGTGAAATATTTGGATATTGAGCAATGGAAGAATGTGGAACATAAACACCAGCAACTGCTTCCTTTGAGCATTAGCAAGCTTCAGCAAGCAGGCTGGGTGCTGCTGTGGTATGGGGCACATGAGGAAGCTGGTCAGAAAGCAAGTCGTTTAGGGGTGCATTCATAATATGCCGATTAAGTTGCACTGCTTGCCTCCAGATAGCCATTCCTCCTAGTTATTACTGTGAGTGAAGCATTTGTAAGTGAAAATTGATAACAGTGCTTTCCGCCTCTAAAGTCTCTATGTCAGTCCTTTGTTTGCTGCCTACGATTTTGCTAGAAAGTAGTATTTGACTGTACAGAGGGTGGGTTTGTGTCATCAGCTGCATCCTGAATGTTCTGCTCTGAGAAATCTAATTTAATCAGGGATTACTTGGATGTCCTACTGAGCCACACTAGGATTTGACTTGCAGGCAGAGAAAAGAGGGCATGTTCTTTATTGGCTTTAATTCGGTAATGGTCCAAAGCCACAGGGAGTCAGCTCAGACCTCGACAAAATATATTGCTGTTTCAGCAAAGTGAGCAGAAGAACACCCTGCCCTTCTGGAAGCAATTCTGAGCCAGCAGGTCAACAATAAAGAAAACACTTTTTTTTTTTTTAAAGTAATGTCCCAAAACCTTTATCTGACTAATGGTGCAAATTTCTAAATTATACAGATTACACCTGTCAGCAGTACCTTTGATCTGTTCAAGGGTGGTTTGACAAAGCCTCAAGTAAGAGCAGGACACTGCATTGCTTAGAAGGAGACATTGAGTTAGAAGTTGTCTCTTCAAGCAGGCTCAGTGCCAGAGCTTGAAACCAGCTGTGAGCTTCAGAGGCATCACAGCGCTGCAGTGAGATATTTAAATAGCACATTGACATTCAGGGTGAGCTCCGAAGGACTCCCCCCCACACACACCTGTCTGCGTGGCCACTCGGGGCAACAAGCCTGCTTACTGCATCCACAGCACCCCTAAGGAGTAATAAACCAACAATGATGAAGAGGCAAAATCCAGGAGACAAGAGACTACATATTATCCGTGGGTCAACCACTCAGCCCTAACTCTTTTTCTTTTGTGGGGGTGTAGTGGTATCCATATTAGTTGAATGCCTGAAAGAATACTTAGTTTGAGTCAGACTGCACTTATTCTTTTATTACTGTAGCAGAGATGTCACCAGAATGTACTTTTAAATAATGCCCTCCTGCCTTGTGATTATTTCCTTATGTTCTGTTCTCACATAATTCCCAATGAAATATTACATTCCGGATTCACAAAAAAAAAACATATAAAAAACGCCACGTAGCAGAAGAGTGGTGATTTCTCCCAGGCTGTAGGAACAGAGTTTGAACACTTTCTTTTTTTCCTTTTCACTTCCTCACATTACCTCCCAGTCTTGTTCAAAACATTGTCAGCAAAGGAAATATACTGTGGGATGTTCTGGTTCTGGTCAAGACAATGGCAACACTTCCACTTCAGGGAGGCCACAATTTTGCCTATAGCTGGCTTCAAAACACAGAAGCAGTGAGGGGTCATCGTGAAAAAAAGGTGTTTTGCAAAATTGTTTCCACTTGTGAAATCCGATTTCCTTGCTCCATTCTCCTTTTTAGATGAAAAAGCCTTACTGTTTTCCAGCATCTGCAAAAGGTATTTCAGTGAAAGGTGTGTTGGACAAGTCCAGCAAGTGAAGGTGTCACGTGGGTGGATGTGTCACTGTGGCTGTAATTTAATGAGCACTAGTGACACTGGCATGTAAACTGGGGATCACAGATCCCACTGGAGATGAGCCTCAGAGGCGCCCAAGGTCCCATGGGGGTTATGGCTATACTGAAGCCCCTTCACAGTTAATCTGTTGGGTTTGCTGTTATGAGCTAAGTGAAGGCTGCTGTGGGCAGAACATTGAGGCAGCGTCTCAGGGTATGTATCAAAGATACATGTCTGTGAGAAGTATGCATATATCTGGACAAGGATAGAAGAATCTTCTTCCTCTTTCCCCTAAGAAACCATGCATCTCTGCTATCCTGATGTCTCCTGCTTTATTCTTAATAAAGCACTTAGATGTGTCTCAAAGTTTAAAGCATCATCTTAAGCCCTGGAACAGACTGACCATGCTTTTTCACTGATGCGCTTTGTAGTCACCTAGGCTCAAGCTTAACAAGGAACTCAATCCATTGCTTTTCTTGCATTTGAGCCTCAAGGAGCTCTAATCCTCACTGGGTGTTGTTCTCTAGCAGTCCTCTCCCAGAAAGCTTGCATCCAAATGTGAGGCAAAAGACAAAAGGGTGAGGACACATAAGGAATGAACTCTGTAGATTAATCTAACAAGCAGTGGCCACTGCACCTTCACAGCCTATCTCTGAGACACCACAGCACACAGTATGAAGTAGGTAGCAAGTGGAATTTTGCAGATACATGAGGAGAAATCCTTATCAGCTGAGAGGCAGCATGGAAACACACAGCCGCGCACTTCATGGAAGCACGCATAGGTGGGAAAACAAAGATGCTGATGGTGAAGCCTAAAGTCAGTGCCACTCTCTGCATGCCTAAAATTAGGCAGTGGCTGAAGAGCTTTGGAAAGGCAATTGCCTACTACTGTACCAACTAGAGTGAAAACTGTTGCTGAGATCTCATGACATTTCAGCTTTCAGCTTCCAAGCATACTCATTCTCATCTCTGTTTTCATACAGAGTTGAGGAGTCTCACTGACTTGGGATTTCCTATCTTCACTGACCATGGGTTTGACTCTGCCAGGCCTAAGCACTCTGCCCTGACCCAGCAAAGCATTTCTGCATGTTTATTTTTAAGCAGGAGAGCAGCCCCATTACCTTCATTATACTTGCATGATCCATTCTTTAATGGATCTACTGTTACACTGTTATCACTGAAAATAACAGTGTATCACCTCATTTATTTTCCCTTCACTGCCTGGTCTTTTCCCTCTAACCCTCTCAGTTTTCTGATAACATCTGTACTTTTAAGCATTACACCTTTTTACTTCTCCAGGTTTGAGTTTTCATACACCTTTAATCCACAGTGAAAGGGTATCCAATAATTAACCAATGTTACATTATCATTTCCTTCTTTCTTATTAAGGGAAGATAGATCTGTTTCATAAACCTACACCATCATTATGGTACTCCAGAATGTACTCATTAAGAAGAATTATACAGACAATTAAAGATTCTCATTTAATTTTTCCCTTTTATTCATGGTTAAGAATGTGAATGAACTAAACACTTAAGTTACTGACACAGTTCTGTATGGATGTTTTGTCTGTCATATTTTGCCAGACATCTTCCTTGTAGCAAGGAAATACTGAAAATATTTACCTCATTTTCATAGAGTCATAGAATCATAGAATGGTTTGGGTTGGAAGGGACCTTAAAGATCATCTAGTTCCACCCCCGACCCTGCCACAGGCAGGGACATCTTCCACTAGACCAAGTTGCTCAAAGCCCCATCCAACCTGCCCTTGAACACTGCAAGGGATGGGGGGGCATCCACAACTCTGGGCAACCTGTTCCAGTGCCTCACCACCCTCACAGCGAAGAATTTCTTCCTTATATCTAATCTAATCCTACCCTCATTCGGTTTAAAATCATTACTCATTGTCCTTGTAAAAAGTCCCTCTCCGGCTTTCTTGTAGGCCCCCTTCAGGTACTGGAAGTCTTATGGTCTCCCCGCCACCTTCTCTTCTCCAGGCTGAACAACCCCAAGTCTCTCAGGCTGTCTTCACAGCAGAGGTTTACTAGCCCTCTAATCATCTTCGTGGCCCTCCTCTGGACTCACTCCAACAGGTCCATGTCCTTCTTATGTTGGGGACACCAAAGCTGTACTCCAGGTGGGGTCTCAATGAGAGTGGCATAGAGGCAGAGAACCACCTCCCTTAACCTGCTGGTCACCCTTCTTTTGATGCAGCCCAGGGTACAATCGGCTTTCTGGGCTGCAAGCGTACATTGCTGGGTCATGTTGAGTTTATCATCAATCAACATCCCCAAGTCCTTCTCCTCAGGGCTGCTCTCAATCCATTCTTTGCCCAGCCTGTATTTGTGCTTGGGACTGCCCCAAGCCATGTGCAGGACCTTGCACTTGGCCCTGTTGAACTTCATGAGGTTCGCATGGGGCCACTTCTCAAGCCTGTCAAGGTCCCTCAGGATGGCATCCCTTCCCTCCAGCACATTGACCGCACCACACAGCCTGGTGTTGTCAGCAAACTTGCTGAGGGTGCACTCAATCCCACTAGCCATGTCACCAACAAAGATGTTAAACAGTGCTGGTCCCAATAGCGACCCCTGAGGAACGCTGCTCGTCACCGGTCTCCACTTGCACATCGAGCCGTTGACCACAACTCTTTTGAGTGTGACCATCCAGCCAATTCCTTATCTACCAAGTGGTCCACCCATCAAATCCATGTCTCTCCAATTTGGAGACTAGGATGTCATGCAGAACAGTGCCAAATGCTTTGCACAAGTCCAGGTAGATGATATCAGTTGCTCTTTCCTTATCCACCAACACTGTAACCCTATCGTAGAAGGCCACAAGATTTGTCAGGTACAATTTGCCTTTAGTGGAGCCATGCTGACTGTCACTAATCACGTCCTTATTTTCCATGTGCCTTAACATAGTTTCCAGGAGGATCTGCTCCATGATTTTGCCAGGCACAGAGGTGAGAATGGCCTGCAGTTCCCTGGGTCTTCCTTTTTTCCCTTTTTAAAACACGGGGTTATGTTTCTCCATTTCCAGTCAGTCAGAATTTCACCTGACTGCCACAACTTTTCAAATGTGATGAATAGTGGCTTAGCAACTTCATCCATGAGTTCACTCAGGACCTGTGGATGCATCTCATCAGGTCCTATGGACTTGTGCATGTTCAGGTTCCTTAGGTCATCTCGAACCTGATCTTCTCCTACTGTGGGCAGTTCTTCATTCTCCCAGTCCCTGCCTTTGCCTCCTGTGACTCTGGCAGTGTGGCTTGAGCACTTGCCAGTGAAGACTGAAGCAAAAAGTCATTGACTACCTCAGCCTTCTCCGTATTCTGAGTAACCAGGTCTCCCACTGCCTTCCATAGAGGGGCCGCATTTTCCTTAGTCTTCCTTTTATCATCACATACGTACAGAAGCTTTTCTTGATGCCTTTGATGTCCCTGGCTGTATTTAATTCTATCAGGGCTTTAGCTTTCCTAACCTGATCCCTGGCTGCTTGGACAATTTCTCCGTACTCCTTCCAGGCTACCTGTCCTTGCTTCCACCCTCTGTAGTTATCACAGATGAATAATTTCTGGATGTTTAATAGATATGATATGGATATAGCAGCTAAATTTCATACCCAGCATGACAGTATTCAGCAGAGATACTGTCTGGTGAGAGGATGTTTACATTCATGCATTCAGCTTTGCCTTCGCTGATCTAAAATGAGATCTTCTCTGGACTTCAGTGCCACCGCTGTATAAAACCTGGGCTGAAAATAGGAGCTAGTATCTGTTCAGTGTCTAGCAACTGCCCTTGGGCCAGGCTTTCTGATAACATGTTGGAGTTCCCTTCCTATCACAGATTAAGTGTCCACATCCATCCTACTTCCCCATTTTTGTTTCTAACCCTGAGCTGTGCCAGATGTTCCATAGCTCCCTGAAAGCATCATAGCAATGTAAGAACAGCCCTGCTTTGTCAGACCATGGGTTCCCCTGGCCTAACATCTGACCTCTGGCAGCTACTGACAGCAATGGCCTAGGAAAAACAAAGAACTGTTCACTTTTTCAGAATACCTGAGGAAGACTGTAGTTGAGAAAATTTCTTTGGTGACAAAGTCACCAAAAATGGTGACTTTGCAGGTAGTTACTCCAGTATATTCTTCTTCCATGTATTTCAGCTGGCTTTTTGAATGCTTGCAATTTTTTACCCACTGCAGCACTGAAGTTTGTAAACTCTCCTAATGCACTGCAGCAAGCAAAGAAATGCCTTTTTCCCCCCTGATTTAGCAGGTGTTCACACTTGTCCGCTGAACAGAACTGAAAGAACAGGTTTTCTTATAATGGCAAATGATCAGACCTGCTACATATGGGAGTAATGGTGGGATTGTTTGTGCCCATAACCCCATGCATGGAGGCCATCAGCCTGGCTAATGGCAGGACATAAGTGCCAAAAAAGTGGTTGCTGGGGTCCAAAGTTTTGAAAAGTTCTGTATTTTGTCCATATATCAAACATGCACACTTTGTGGATCAGGAACAGATGTGACAGTAACAGATCGCCTGAAACCACTGAGAGTCAAATCTGGTGGCTGTTTTGTTCTTTAATTTTAAATTAAATCTTCGTTTGCTTGCTAGAGCAAGGTCAATTTTTAGTTCTATAAGAGTTCAGTTTCTTTTAGGTAACACTGTGCAGATGAATTATGGTAACCCTGGAGTGTGGATTTTCTACATTACTTTTTACAACAAAATACTAATGACCAGACCAGTTTCTAGACAGATATCATTATTTACTTCATTTATACATCATTTCTGCATTCAGATATTTTCCTACCCACACACGTTTATGAATATTCTGTCAGTGTAAGTATAACTCAGAGCTGAACTTGGGCCTTTGCCGGTGTCTCCACAGCACAGCATGTCAGGAGTGTCATGCAGAGGAGCATCCTTCAGTCTTGACCGTAGCCACAACTGTAGCGGTTATCTTTAATATAGGCAATCATAGTAGGTGGTGTAGGGATGGTCTAAAGTTATTCTGAAGCTACAGATTATTGCATCCTCTGAGCCAGGAAGTGACAAAGACAGAGTTGAAGTTTGTATCTGGAAATGACTCCATCTGTGTGAGCAGTAATAAGCCAGGGTTGGATGGAGACGCAACAGGGGTTAGCAAGAAATCTCTCCCTAGCCATACCATATGAAGCAGGTGTAGGTGGTCAAGAAGTGTTAGCTGGGGGGGAAACATGTGTCATTTTCAGCCCACTCATTAAATCTACCCTTCTAAAATTGCTTATGGACAGTTTTTCAAGGAGCATCCAGTGAGAGGTCTGGGATAGAGGGTTTTAAGCACTGTATTTGCTTGGTCAGTGCTTCCTGCCTGGCACTCGGCTGCGTTGAGAAGCAGCATAGGTGACTCAGAGGTTTGGACATGACTTGTGGTTTCCTTTCACACAGCCCACAGACACATTACTTTTTTTCCACATTATTACTGAGTTATGCTACAGTGAATGTTAATGACCCACAATTAAATGATTCCCTACACCAAGCAAGACAGACCACTATCCACAAATTCCTCGTTTTCTTTCTCTTGCCTCTATTAAAATAATTAATCACACTGGGGGAAAGCACACACAGCCTTGCTGTGAGGTCGCAGTGAAATGATACATCATAAAGGCTGTGAAACCGTTATAAATGCAGAACTACCAGCAGCATTTAAAAAAAAAAAAAAGCAAGCCACTCTGGAAAATAAACCAGAGAAGAAGCAAGATGCTCGTTGCCCAGCTTTAAAATCAGGAGAACCCTCACTGTGACACACAGTATTAATATTTGCCAAGTGAGGGACTTCAGCAGGAAATACAAGGGCTGTGCAGAAGGTTTTTTAATGGTTAGGAGGCAAGCAGCAGGTGATGCCGGAGAGAGAAAGGCTGTGTCCCAATGCATGTTGAGAGAAGGCATGCTGCAGCCTCACCGCGGCTGGCACGGTTACTGACGTCCTCCACCAAATGGAGGGTGGCAGCGCAAGTGACTGCTGTGCATGTCTCATGTGTCAGCCAGGATGGTCCTCAAGGACATAACCAGGAAAGCCGATGTGTGATGCTCATGTTATTTCTCAGCTTAAAATCACCATGCACTAGTAAGCAAACATTTCTGCTAGGCTAGCAAAGAATTACAGCATCCCAGCTTTACGAGCACGAGTGCCTGTTGTTGAAGTAGGTCAGTGAAGAGCAAGCAGCCAGGTTGGACATGCTGTGCCAGTGCGGGTGAAATCTGTTTCACTCCCAGCTCCCACTGTTCCAAGGAAGGGCACAGAGCACACTCACGAGTGAGCTTTTGATGGTGCTGTGCTGCTGCCAAATGGTGTCCCTCAATAAGCAACAAACCCCTTCCCAGGGGTCAGAAAAGGTAGTGGTGGTGATCGCCTGGAGCAGAGCCTGTGGCACCACGGCTCTTTTGGGAGAGCAGTGACTGCAGAGAGAGACCGGAGGGGCTGGCTGCGGTGGTTGCTGGCCATGCTTCCTCACAGACACTGACCTGGAGCTCCTAAAAGATGACACTGAAACTGGGGGGTTGACACTGCACAGCGCAGCAGAGGAAGGATTTGTCTGTTTGTCTGCAATCAATGCCACGTTCACTTTCCAGTGATGGGGTGGAGGTGCAGCGGGAGACCTGCCACCCCTGTCCGCCTGCTGAGCTCCTGCCGCTCCACACGCAGCACAGCTCTGGTGTGGGAGCTGCCTGCATTAGCACTGTGGTGAACCTGGGCTGGACAGGCTGCAGAAGAGTATGCTACACCACCGCAGTGAGAACACATTCAAATATTCACACTCAGATAGGAAAACATTTCGTTTACTGATGGAAATACCTTTTTCTTCTGCACACTAGGCCTACCTCACATAATACAGAGGTTAAGATGGGAATAATCCAGGGGACTGGCATAACCTAATACTACCAGAGCCAGAGACAGGATTTCATGCATGAAAAAATAAATTATTTTTTCTAAATGTATTTCTCCAGACAAGCCTGAATCTTCTTTAGTGGACCTTGAGGAAAGCAGGAATGATACTGGAGCAAATCTATCTGTTGCAAGTGCTAACTCAAGGTACGAGGTCAGAAATATTTACTAAGATAATCTTTAAAGCATGAAAGTACACAGCAACTTAAAATCTGTAGTAAGCACTGGGACACCATGTTTACAATCATTTATTTATAACATCATGTTTCATTGTTTGCTCTGAGTTCTGCTGAGAAACAACACTTTTCATCGTGTCTGCTTTCTAATTTCCCCCTTTAGTCAGTCAAGAAAAAAGGATGATATGGTATCAAGAATAAAATTAAGATTCTGTGGCTATGCAAATATCTGGAAATTAGCATGGATGAAGTTCCAAATGAATACATACATGTAGGATTTACAGGAAGGAGAAAATGTGCTCAGAATGCAAAATGCAGCATAATTTCTGTTCATAGTATAACCCTGGAGAGTTATCAAAGTAAGTGTGGTACTCTTTAACATGAAAAGGCAACAAAGTTCACTCTGTAGTCAGAGTCTTGATTGAAGAAATACAGAAGTGGAAGAGAAACTGCTGATGAAATGAGGGTGTATCCCCCAAGAAACATCTACTGGAGATAAACTAAAAGGAGTTAATTGTTTGGACAGAATCCAAATAAACTTTATGTTTCATATTACTTGTTTCTTTTTGCACCATAAAAAACCCCCCACCAACCTACGTTTGCACCTTATTAATGGAAATCAATTAGAAACAGTCCAAAAATCAAATAAAAGCCAAGCGAAATGCAGAGCTGACTAAAGGCTCTAAAGGAAATGTGCTTTGTGTTAACTAGGCTATTAGAGAAAACAAAATATAAAAGCAGTAAGAGCTTCAAAGAAATGCAATGGACCAGGTCCAAATTCCCAGCAACACACTGGGCTGGAAAAGATTCACTGGACCGTCTAATTCATTTAACACTTTCAATTCCAAAAAGTGCATCATTATCAAAAATACAGCATATATTAAAAAACACATTACATTTCTTAGAAATTAATTAATGGCTCCTGGATTTGAGCTCCTATTTTCCACTTTAAACACTTAGTATAACCAGAAGCTAAATAGTTTGGGATACACAAAGGAGAGGAATGCAAACAAAAGAAACCTTGGGCACTGAAACACTAGGAGTAATAAAGACTCTTGAAAAAAATTGACTCATAGAATTTCATGTTTTAATTATTCTGAGATTTCTTTGTTTCTTGTGAATGTAAGTTTTGCACTGTTTTTAAGGACATGATGCTGAAGTTTAAGTACTCTCCCTCTGCATGACAGCATACAGTTGCTCTGTGCCCCACACTGTTACAGCCGGCTTCACTGAGCCAGCTACCAGTGTGAATCCAGAGACGGGGTTGTGAAAAGGAAGGGTGAAATACTTCAGCTTTCCTGCAAAGTTCCCACAGGTGCCCAAAGGTGATAGAGAAGATGTCTCCTCCTCTCCCATCCCTCAGTGACTTTTCCTGCCTCCCTCCTGTTGCGTCCTCTGCACCTACAGGCAGGTGGCTTCTGGAATCGTGAGGTTCAAAGCCATATCCCCCTAAGAAGGAAATCAAAAGCAGGTTCTCCATCAGTGTAAACTTGTTTGGGTGCATTGGCTTCGCTGGAGTTACACAAATTCAACCCACAAACTGCAGGGATTCGGAGCCTTTAAAATCCTATAAAATATTTTGAGAAAGTAGTAAACTAATAGGCATGTGTGATATGTGTGAAGAGGGCGAAGTCTTGGCTGAATCAGTAAGCAAGAAGCCCACTGACTGGCGGGGTCAAGGACACACACCCTGTGCATATGGACAGTGATGTACCCATATGTCCACACGCACCTGCTTTCTGTGTTACTGGCAGCACCACGTTTGGTTTATGCTCAGGCTGGGGTATGAGCTTGAGTGACCTTCGTTCCCCCAAGGGAAGAAAACCTTGTACCACAATCCCCATATCAGCCTGATAGCTTTTGAACCTGCACGCTGGACTCTATCCGGCAACCTGGAAATCTGTGACAGGCTCTGACAGCCCCGACTGATGGCCAGTGGGACAGAGGGAAGGGGGAACTTGTACTATCTGCAGATGAACAGGAGACTTTCATCTCTGTTGCTGCCAAGCCAGTGCTTTTCATCAGCATCCAATCAGTGCCAGAAATGCCTTGAAAGAAAGAAAGAAAGAAGCTCTTTGGAGCAGAGTCCTTTTGTGTATCATCCCAGAGCACAGAGGGGCCCCTAGCTCTAAGGAGGGCCTCTTAGGTAATGACTCAGTATAAAAAATTGTAATAATAAATATAATTTATACTAATATTTTTGTAGGTAGGGATTTTCCCAATCTTTCTCACCCTCTGAAACGTGCCAAACTAGAGGTTAAGACAATGGCTCCTTTGTTACCTCTGGAAAAACAGGGAAGGAGAAAAGATCTTGTCATTGTTATTGGAGGAGATACCAAAAAAATGAAAAATAATTTTTATATTCCCATAGGCTTTTGTGTAGCTGTGAGCATCTCAAAGGCAGGACAAGAGCCTGGACAATACAGAGAGATGTAAAATCTGGGCTCTGCTTTAGCCTCTCTGCTGTGCATAGAGACAAAGCACGAGTCAAAATATCTGTGTCAGCGAGTGTTTGCATGTACAGGTGAAAGTAAGAGAGATAAGAAGATGTGGAGAAATAGGAAGAGAGAGAGGGAGAAGGCTGCTGGCTGGTTAGGGAGGGACTAGAAAAGAGAGAAAAAAAGATTATATATATTTAGTGACCAGAAATACTAAAAATTTTTATTACAACTGGCATAAATACTTCACCTAAAATACTTTGGTTGACAAATGGCATTAAAATAAATGTTTAGAAAAATGGAATTTTAGTATTTTCTGTCTTTTTAATGAAGCCTAAACCACCAAACCTAACTTGGAATTTGAATTTTCTCCCTTTTACAGGCTAGAGTAGAAACCAGGAAAAAAGTCTAACAGAGAGAATGAAATGAAGGAGAAAAGAAACTGAAGTAAACAAAGGGAGGAAACGGCAAATCTGAACATTTTGATAATTGTTATTTCTGAAAAAATGTATATATAATTGAGCAGAAAAAGTCTTCCTATTCTAAACTAACATTATTCTCAATTACTCTGCACAGTACCAGACTCATTTTTCAATGACATCTTGTTATTATTATATATTACATTCATTACAGGAGTGCCCAGAGGTTCTCAAGCTCCTGTCACACTGAGTAAGTACAATATTTAGGAAAGATTATCCTCGTCTTAAGGAATTGACAAGTTAACTAGGGACAAGATGCAACAAGTGGGCAAAGAACATAAGAAGAGAAGATGGAAAGGAGGAATAAGACAAGGGACCATGCTGAGAACATGAGGAGCAGAGCTGGAGGGATTCACCACATGTTTCACAAGTGCCTTCTCCCTTGACTTGTCTACAAACAAGCCATGGGCTCAGTATGTCCCTCCAAAGTCACCTTCTCCATGATCAGTGAGTACAGGAGGACTGAAAAGGGAGCTGATGGGCTGGGTAGTAGGTTCTCAGCTGACGGAAGAAGTGTTTTGGAGGCACACAAGTCTCTGCTAGGAGATGGGTCAACACTGAAACGACCACATGCTAGAGAACGGCAGGAGGATGGATTAAGCAGAGGTACTGCGCAATTTCTCCTTGCACATGAGTACATTTCTAAAGTATCCAATGTATCAGGGACCTAGGAACTTGCAAGCACAGGGTGACACCTCTAAGGCCAAAGGAAGTTCAGGGTTGCCCTCACCAGCCACAGCCTCCTGCTTCCCTGCTCATGCATGCCTGTCACTTACATTAGAACAGCTTTTGTTAGACAGAAGGGCTCTAAAGTCTGCCATCACAGTTGTGCCAAGCTCTCAGTTGATCTGTGGTAGGTTGTTCAGTGGCCCCATTACTGGGTGGTGGGAGACTTTTACTCCAATTCCTTTATATAACTTTGCATGGTGGGTGGAAGACAGATGCAATTTCCCTGTGTACACCAGGGCATTTTTTATCCAGTCACAAACCAAGACTCTCTGTTTGTATCCATTTTCCTTGCATTGACACGTGAAGTATCACCTACTGAGTACAAAACTGCTACTTGTTGCTCCCCATGGTTGGGGTCATGCTTCACTCTATAGAAATCCATGCCTGCTCCTTGTCCTAAGTGCCATGAAGGGCTGAGGACTCTTCTTCCTGCAGCCTCAGATCAGCAGTGCTCCTGCACCTCCAGGCACTGCCATGCCTAGTGCACGGCAGGGCCCACCAGCTCATGCACTAAAAAAGAGGAATGGTGGGAAGTCTCATCACTGTTTACCAGTATTGAACCTTTGCCATCTGCCTATGGGTAGAGGACAACCACTGCCAGCTACTTTGGAAGCAATGCTGTGTTTCTTGTCTGCTAACAGCGAAGAACTACAGCTGCATATAGCAACTGCACTGTTAGCCTCTATTCAGAGACAGCGTTTTTACAGAAAGGAAATTCTATTACTTACTGCCCTGGGCTATTTGCAGGAAAATATCTGCTGGGGAACTTTCCACCATAAGTAAAAGGTCTCAAAAATTGCTCCCCAGCCTTTTTTATTTGTATTAAACTATGCTAACACATGCTCTTGTAACTTTCCCAAGACTTGAGAAAGACAAAAATAGAAAAAAAAAAAGAATTTAACTTTTTTTTTTAACAATGACTCAGAGTATGTGTGAAACAAAAAGTTTTATGGCATTGGTTTGAGATTTCCCATGGTTGGTGAAAAAAAACCCCAGTAACAACTGCTTAGAATATCACTGGCCAGAAACTTCAGCATTAGCAGATTTATGTCTTTTCTATTACCTGCAGCAATAAACTGCCTTAAAGAAATCCTCTTGTTCCCTAACTACAAATTGAATTTCAATAAACGTATGTCATATAGGCACAGGAAAGCACAAGGCTGAGTTGTGTGCAGTCTTAAAATTTTACATGCAGCTCTCATTGCCTTAGAAGTTTGGATCAGATATTGTCCAACCTTAATCTATCTGCACTCCCTGGGTAAGACAAAGCAAAATACACCTGAGTGAAAACCTTCTGCTGCAGAAAAATTAAAGCCATAAAAAAACTAGGGTGCCTTTTGTAGACAAGGGGAAGCACTACAATGGGTTGTGACCTTCAAATTCCCTGGCTGGCTACTTATAGGAAAACCTTGGTCTAAACTGGAGCATCATCAGGGTTGTCATAAATTGGAAGAAGGATTTCTGAGAGCCTTGTGCTACACCAATATAGCTGGCACATTTCTAACTTCTTCAGCCTTGTCTCCTGACAACCCATATCTCCTGTGTCTGGAGAATTTGCTGCTCCAAAGAAAAGATGATTCAGTGGCTTTCTGTTCCCTTTACACCTGCAGTGTAGTATAAAGCAACCCAAGGGAACAAGGCTTTTAACGCCCAATGCTTGAATGCCATTAGAGTAGCTACATTGCATCTGTGCCCATTAAACTCCTCAGCCTTACATTTGGCAATTGCTCACCTTTGAAAGGTTGCCATTATTCTCATTATTATCTGTATTGTGGTAGTGCCTGAATAACCACATAGCCTGAGCATTTTTTTTAACACAGATCAATCTTTAGAGTGTAACAGAAAGCTTTATCAAAATTTCTCTAAAGGGTTAACGAAGGCTCACTTGCAGGCAGTCCTACTGATGTCTGTGAGTCTATGCCGGTTCAGGAAGAGGAGGATTTCTGTGTCCAGCATCAAGACCTGCCCCCAGATAAAGCTGTAGCCTAGTACTTCAGAGCTGTGGGCTCAGTGCTGTCCCACTTCTTGTTTTGCTCTTCTTCCCATACTGGCATGTCACTACAGTGCATATTCTTCATAAAGATTAGACAAGAGATTCCCAACATATCTGTGCTGAGGGATTATCAGCAGGGCTGTGAAATGATACTACACAGGAAAATGTTCTAAACTTATTAATTCCCTCTGGCTTCATGGGTGGTCTGGGAAAAAGAAGGTTGAGACTGAGACATTTGGGAACTGGTGGTTTAGGCACCGAACACCCACTGACATCAGAGCAGCCTGTGGTTAGGAACCAAGCACAAGTACAGCCATGTACAAAGGTCCTGTGAATGGACTCAGCTTTTACTTTGTCAGGACTCATTATCCTGCTACTAAACTGGAAATCACGGTTCTGCCATGCGTCATGCAAGAAATATACAAGCAATATCAGCAGACAGCGCAGTTTTCTGCACTTCTATGTATTTCCAGTCACAGCTCTTCTGGGGATCGGGTTGTGCCAGCGGCAGCAGTAAAGTGCACAGGACAAGCAAACTAACCACTTCTCATGCTGAATACAGTGGTAAACCATAGTGGCTGCAATCACTTTTCTTGCCAAAAGTGATCATGCAAACAGTTGTTGTCCATGCCTGCAGCCGTGTTTGCGGACAAGGCTTATTTGTTTCATTGTCTGCAACATCATGTCCATCTTGGAAATAGCAAGCTGGCAGCCCCAGCTCCTTCACTGGACAGCATTTCACTGGCTCCTGGGGAGCAGGAATAGCAATGACACCATTATTGCCATGAGATGACATAAAGAGAATCAATACTGAAGGTAACATTTAGCACTTCAGTACTAGCTTTTTACTGGTGGCCATGAAATCATTGATGTTACCCTATAGTATTGAAATATAGTGTGGTATCTCAGACTCCACAACTGTAGGTAAATACTGACTTTTAATGGCTGCTATTACATATAAGACTTTCAAAATAATTTATAGACAATAATTCAATGAGTTCCCCATTGGATTTTCAAAGGATATGATTACAACTTTTTCCCTTGATTCACACCTACTCTGGTATTTCGTTGGCCAAAGGAAGATAAATTTGCCTCAATTGTGACCAACTGAGTTGAATTTCTCAGATAATAGGAGCTAATGCATTAAACCCCAGAGATCACACATTTGATCCCCACTAGCTGAATCTCGCTTGACACATGGTCTTAAATTTCTTATATGTACAAGGCAAGGATATTAAGTAACTTGCCAAGCTAGAGCAGATGCCACTACTGAAGCTAGGGTCATAACTCAAGAGCTTCTAGGTGGTAGGATGGCTTCATGGCATAACTGAGAACAAAAGACACTGACCTAAGAATGTGAAATAAATTATATGTGCCTGGTGACACTATCACACAAAGCAGCGAATAACGACTAGAAACATAAATGGAGATTCACCTTGGAGAAATACGTGGTTTAATACAACAAACACATTTTGAGTAGAAAATATAATGCTGAAAATGACTTAGGGTGGAGATGGAATAATAAATTAGGCAAATCTATAGCATGATAGAGTATAGCTAAATATCATAGAAAATCTCTGTACCATGTATGAAAATAGCTCTAATATCATGCAGCGGTGGGTTGGGAAAACCCTGTAGACAAAAGAACTTCCTGGCAGGCCAGGTTTGGCCAGGGAATTTCCTATTTAGCAGACAAGGTGGCCAAAGCAGATCATACTGTATGACTGTACTCAATAAAACCCAACAGTGCTGCCATAGTGTAAAGTACTGAAGACGGAATGATCGCCCAGATGCAGCACCACGTGGTGGCAGCTGTGCTGCTCTGAAGCCTCAACAAGGCACTACTATTAGGTACAAAGTGGAGTGTAGACATAAACTCAATAGAGAAAGGGGACTGGAGAAAAGATGTACATTAACCCACAGTATGTTCCCCTTGATGTTCAGGTTCCTCGTGCCATACCCGCTTAGGTGCTAATCCACGCCATAGCCTAAACTCTGCCCCAGGGTTTCAGGCAGACACGGCTCTTGGCTGAGAGCTGGTAACTCGCTAGTGGTAAGACCAAGCACAGCTTTTGATAGCCCTCCTCAGCTATGATTGATGGCCTGAAAAGCACTTCAGACCCCTTCCATCACAGCCATATGTCAGCCCCCACCACCTCCAGCAACACCACATGCTCACCCGGTTGGCGCTGCCTTGCAGTGGACTGGAAGCACCCGTTGATCACTTACAATGGCAGTAATGCTCCTTGAATACCACATCTCTGCTTTCCATGGCCTTGAGGGGTGAACACAGACGGTAGGCAAGACCTGAGATTGCTCTTCTCCTGCCCCTGGCAAGGTGGGGAGCAGGAAGGACCCTCACCCATGGCAGCAGCTCTTGCCCCAAGTGCTCTGGTTCATCCTCCACACAAAGCAGTGGTCCACTCTGGTGTAGGCAAAGTTGCCAACATGGCTTCAGGCTTTTGCTGCCTCCAAGAGCCTATTGCCCTGGGGAACTTCTGTCTGCAGCTGTCCCTAGTGCCAGCATTACAGATAGAAAAGCAAATGAGAATATGTAAAAGCTTTCCAGCTAGAGAGAAACTTTCATGCGGTGCTGTTTAAAACCAAATAATCTAGGTCTGTAAGTAACAGTTTGGTCTGATTTTTTAGAGGGGCAAATTAAGATTTGCAAACCCTTGGTTGTGTTCGGGCAGTTTTCAGAAGCAGTTATACATCCAGAAAGGCAAATAACAACCCAACCGAGTCAGGGCAGGCTTTGTACTAAAATAAACTACACTTTGATTATTGCTGGTGATGAAAATGCAACTTGGTTCAGTTTTAGCGAGGAGATGGAATCTTTAATACATTCTTAGAGTCTTTTGCAATTATTGCTGCTTCTGCCAGGGCCAGGCAATTAAATCTTCAGCTCAACCTTTGCCTTACTAAGTGTTGTCACATTTTCTAGAGGCTCCTGGGAAAGGAGCCTGCAAGGAAGAATTCCAGACTTCTGCCAGTCAGTCTTGCACAGAATTACTCTGCCTAGTGTCCTCCTGATTCTATAAAATTAAAAACATTTATCTCATCCTTGATTCGTTGCCTGTAGACAGCTGAGATCCCTGACTCCAGCATGTTTCTGAGCTGCAACCACGTACTACATGAAATTATGATATCATTAAAGAAGAACTAATAGATATAAGCCCCGTCAGCTGCACTGTTTGCTCTGTTCTCCTGAAGTCATTGGAGATTCACAGTTGAGATTTACACTTAGCTTCCCTTGTATTATCTATGGCAGCCTAACTATCTGTCAACAGAAATTTTGTGACCGTGGAGCGGGGTGGGGGAAATGCATAGCCAAGGATAGTAATACATCAGGTATCTAGTAGGAGCAATCAACAGTAGCTGTTGTGCAATAACTAATGACTAATCAACTTGGCTGTGTTGTGCATTCCTTAATGTGTTGCCACAGCCCCCACTTTCTGAGATGGACTATAAAACACCTATTTAGGATCATACTCAAGGAGGTTGTGTTTGCACCTTTTCTTGTTCTCGTTATTGCTAGTGTCATTAGATGAGATTCATTTGATGCCTTTACTTGTGCTCGTTACAATCTTTGTGACTAGAATATGGTACAGTATCAGAATTTTAATGCCTCATATATTCTCTGAGAGATAATGGCAATAAATGCTACTGCTTTGACCTTCTCTGTGTTTTATCATTTGATTCACTGGTCATCTCCATTCGTTCATCTCTATTTGTGCCCTTATACAGACTGAAGAGCCAGAGAAGAAAAATTACAGTTACCAACAGATAAGAATATTTATAGAATTGAATGTCTCTTATTTGTAAGCATATTAACAATTTATAGCTTTCATCATCTGCATTAAGCATTAGTATTCTGACTTTTCCTTGAGACAGGGATGGTTGTGAGCAGGCTGAATGGCAATCCATGAACCCTTTAGTGTTACAAGAACACTACAGATGAACCTGGTAACTATACACATTTGTGACAGTATTTGGTGTGGGGGATGGAATAAAGGGTTTCTTGTTTGACACTATTTCCCAGAGTGGCCTTAAAAGAATTTCTAGGGAGCTATATTTTGGGGAATGTGAATAATAGGTGTAGCAGTGACCAATTAACCCCTTCACTGCCAAGCTCTTCTCAAATTTTCTTTATAGCTGGCACCCTATTACTGTACCTAGTCAATAGGATACCCACAGGTCCTCAGAGGAGGGATATTCAGGTGAAGAAGAGGTGTTATACATACTGCCAAGACTCATCCACTCAACACAGGAGCCTATCTTAGGAGCATAGATTGGATTCATTTCCCCACAGCTCCCTGTTTTTCTTATAGGCAATGGGCAGAAGGAGGTCTTTCAGAGGATGATGTACAGCACCTTAATTAGACATCTACTCTGGATTGCTGGCTGGAAGAACCTCTCCCCCTTAGCTGTTGAGGGTGAGCAACACGTCAATTTAGGCTCTTAAATTGGGTGCTTAAAAATAGGCAGCATGATTGCATCCCCTCCTCAAAACACTTGACCTGGATGCTCCTGGGTGGTGAAAACGGAGCGTTCCCTGGTGCTCACTCCCTGCAACAGCAACTCATGATTCAAGAGGTTTTTTTCTTTTACAGGCTCACTGACTTGAGGGAGCTCACCTGATTTATAGAGCAGATTGGGGTGTGGTGCTTTGCAACTGAATTGCTAGAGCTTGTCCATAAAGAACAAGAACATTTCAGTAGGAAGTGTGACAGAACCATTTATTTTTTACTTATTTCCATTCACAAACATCTACTTTTCAACAGGCAGATTATGAAATAAGGCCACATTTCCTCCTAAACTGTGCTGTGCCTTGGTACAGGGGAAGGACTATACAAGGGGGTTCATTACTTCATGAAGCTCCAATGACTTCAACCTCTATATATAAAGTTGTCATGAAAGACCAATTTTTATTTTTTTTTACCCTGTCACAAGAATTTACTCATCTAGCTTTGGACAGGAATTTTTACAGGTCTCCAGTACATCAAAAAATACACCAGCAGTAAAACATAGTTCAATTTAGCCTCATCACCCAAGCCAGAGCTCTTCTGGGAACAGGAAAAGCAGGAAGCAGGTAGCTGCCCAGCGGAGCAGCCTGCTGAGGGGAGGCAAAATACTCGTGACTGCTGCTGGCTATGTTGTTGACAGAGTATGGGAGAGCCAGAGTGGCTGCTGCTGCTCCTCCTTAAGGGTCACTGTGAAGGGCTGTGGCCAGTGCAAAGTGTTGCCAGACAATGCAATGGACTGGTGGTCTCCATCCCACCCTCCCAGCTCCATGGCTCCAGGAGCAGAGATCCCAGCTCCTCTTCACAGCCGCCTGCCCCACTCCCCTTCTTCCTGTCTTCCCCTTCATATAGGGGATGTGCCCCAACCAGCCTCCAGCCCCTGAGTGGTGGGGTGGCAACACTCACTTCTGAGAAGCCTTTGTAAGCTCTGGCCTGAGTTTTAGAGAAAGCATTTAGAGATAGTCTGTTAATTGCCCCTGTACTGGGCACTGGTGAGGCCGCACCTTAAATACTGTGTTCAGTTTTGGGCCCCTCACTACAAGAAGGATGTTGAGGTGCTGGAGCATGTCCAGAGAAGGGCAATGAAGGGTCTGGAGGACAAGACTTATGAGGAGAGGCTGAGGGAGCTGGGATTGTTTAGTCTGGAGAAGAGGAGGCTGAGGGGAGACATTATTGCTCTCTACAACTACCTGAAAGGAGGTTGTAGCTAGGTGGGTGTTGGTCTCTTCTCCCAAGTTACTAGTGATAAGACGAGAAGAAATTGTCTCAAGTTACACCAGGGGAGGTTAAGATTGGATATTAGGAAAAATTTCTTTACTGAAAGGGTGGTCAGGCATTGGAAGAAGTTGCCCAGAGACGTGGTGGAATCACCATCCCTGGGGGTATTTAAAAGATGTGTAGATGTGGCACTTCATGGCATGGCTTAGGAGACATGGTAGTGTTGGGTTAACAGTTGACCTTGATGATCCTAGAGGTCTTTTCCAATCTTAATGATTCTATAATTCTATGTGATTCTATAATGGCATTTAGCAGCCCTCATATTACACTCAGCGGGGGACCTGGTACAGGGGTAGTTAGAGCATCACAGACACATATATCACCATGGTGTGTTAGGCTACAAAACAAACCACAGGTTTTGCTTGTCTGATTTTACCTCTGCAGCCAGTCAATGCAGGCTATGGAGATAGTTGATTGATGGCATGCGAGAGCAGGGTGCACAACAGAATCACTGCTGTGGTCTCCAACAACGCAAAATCTCTCCAGAGCACAAGGAAACTTACATGCAATTGCAACAGGCCAGCAAAGAGGTTAAACTGCTAGGTCTGACACAAAGTAAAATGAGAAGAGTGTGTAAGAACACATGTAATAGAAAATGATTGCTAAGAAGGGATAATTAGAGAAACTCCTTGTTCTCTTTGAAAAGCAGCAGTGAATCTGAATATTCAGTGGCATATTCCTTGCATCCACTGCAGTTTGAGTCCTGTGAGACAGATCCACAGACAGATTAGGAAGGACCAGGCAGTGAGATACTCTGTGCAAGGCATTGCCAGTTGTAGCAGAAGCAGAGCAGTGCCTAAGTAATTTCAGGATGATATGATGGGTTGAAGCACCAAAGTGGAGATAAACAGAATTACCAGCTACTGTCCAGAAAGGTAACTAACTTGGCATCCTTGTGAAGTAGCAAGAGCACAGCCATTGTTTACTTTCCATAAGGACGTAGAAAAAAGCAAGGGGTACTCTGTCCATTCAGAGATGCAAAATCTACTGTATCTAGGTTAGGCATTTTTCTATTGTTGAATTTATTTTTTTTTTAAATTCTGTATGTGCACAAGCAACTACAGGAACAGGTGTTGCCTTGTTTTACTGCAATATCTCAAATTTACAGTTCTTAACATGTTTACTTTACCCAAATATATTCTTGTTTAGAAGGAAAGAGCTGGGATTCTTTTCCTCTCTCCTGTTGGAATTGAGATAATAAATGAGAGGGCATTTCAGTAACTTCTCTGGCTGTGTTTCACAAGTGCGAATTTATTCATATGTCAGTGGCAATACTTAATTTCCTATATATATCTCAGACTACATATATAGTGTGTTCCAGACATTATTCCACTGCTGAGCAGTAGGTGGGGAGCTCTGAAGTCAGACTCGCTAGTTGGAGGAAAACAAGCACTCCTGCTTCGGCTTGAGGTATGAGAGTGGAGGACCTGACAAAAAGAGAAACCTTCTCAGCTTTAATTCTGGGCAATGTGTGAAGTCAAATAAGAGGACAGAATTTTGACCTTTCTTGCCTGGGAGGGGTTGAGTTGACTTGGCTGGCAGCGAGTGATCATTCAGCATGGAAGAAGTAAACTTGAGTAGCCTGCAGAAGGATTATTTAAGAATGGCTATCTGTAAAAGCATGAAAAGCAAGGTCAGACTCTCTTCAGACATACACTGGTGTGAATCCAGAACAGCTCTACATGAAGGAAACCAAGTTATACACTGAGATCAGACATAACTTGCTGTCAACACAGTCAAATTTTAAGTTGATCAAAGAACAAAATCTTCCCTTGTGTATATTCAGAATTCATCTGATGACTGTAGACAGATTTAGATGGAAATATTTTCTCCAAAGAACTCAGTAAGTTGAAATAACTTCTTAGTATGAGAAGGAAGAAGTAGTTTTTTTATAAAAGGAACACTAAATCAGAAAATACACGGATACTCTTAAAATCTGTGATCAGCTCTTTTGCAGCTTGTTGAGTTTCGTATTACCTCCAGTGACTAAATATTCAGTCACCAGTGATGTACTGAATGCACCATGGGTACAGCATAGCTTGTTTTAAAAGAGCTGGAACACTGGACAGGATGGAGGAGAATTTTGTGCCAACATTGGCTAGAATGGGAGCTGTCAAAAACCCGTCTTTTTATTCTCTCTTGATCTCATTCAAATACATCAACTCCATTTATTTCAGATTAAAGGCTGCAGTATTCTCATTAAACATTGGCATTAATACTGGAAATCCAATCTGCTGCCATGGCTGGCAGTGCCAACACAAGCTAATCATTTAATGCCTCTGTGGTCCTTTACTTCCAGCTTTTCATTTTGAAACCCAGCTATCTGCTTTCAGATCCTGGCACCCCAGAGGTCTTGTTCAAACCCAGATGAAAACACAGCACAGGTACCTCCTGCCTGCCACAAGAGTACTGAAATGCTGTGTGGTGTTCACAGTGCTTCCCCACACTGGTTTGCCATTGTTCCCCAGTTCTGATGAGGGGGATCATCTACAGAGTTGAGAAAGTTATCTGGTTTTCAAATCCAGCTGATGCTGTTTGCTAGGCAGGAGTATGGGTGATAACCACATCTACCAGCTTTCTTGACAGCTAACACTGCTGGAGATGGTTGTCTCAATTTGGGCCAGCTCTCCTATTGAAATACACCAGTCTATAATGGGGGAACCCACCTGTTGCCTAGGCAAGATCCAGATGAAGCAGTGCTATTGCAGACCCTACACATGGTGGCTGGTATCCAAATAACATTGCCAAAGGCCAGTTCCAGAACATCTCACTCTCCCTATCACAACCATCTTATAAACAGTGCCTCAACACTACCAAGCCTCTGCAACCTTATGCTTTTTATCAGAATTTCACCTCACCACACTTTAAATTTCTTGATTAGCTCTTCTGAGGGACATCATGGCAATAAGCCAGAAATACAAGCTTAGTGAAAGAATTTCTTTGCTGTACATACATCTGTTCTCAAGACAGCAGTATATATGTGTACAGTTTTCCAGCACAACACAGTCCTTGAGCATGCCCCACATATTTAGACTGATCTCACCTATTTGGTGGGTCAGAGGTCTAGGGGTACCTTGAGTTATCCTGTCTCTTCTTTCTGCAGCAGTAATACAGTCCCCAGCAGCCCTTGCTTAGATATGCACATTAGTTTTATATTGGACAGTTACTAGAATAAAATACAGGAACAGCTGTAAGAACATAAAGCAGGAACCAGGACCTTCCTTGCAGCCAAGTGCCCTAACTACAGAGTTGTTCTTGCACCCCTTCTCTCTTAACGTGGCTAAGTGATTCTCAAATACTTCTTGGGACAGTTACTCAGCACCAAGGAGATATTTAGTGAGTGCTAGCACTAAGCTAAGGTAGAAACCTGGTAAAATAAATCATAGTGATAGTAGGACAGAAGTTGTGGATTTGAATCCATGGAAACAAAAATAGAACCTAGGTCTGCCATTTCTTAAGGAGTGCTCTAGCTCCTACCCAAACCACCCACAAGTAATACTATCCAAACAAACTTTGCCCTAAAAATGCAAAACCTACATTTGAGACTTCAGAAAAGGAGACTTGCATTTGGAACATTATAAAAGATACCCCAGGCTACTTTCAGGACGTCATCTTTAAATGCTTATTTTAGTAGCTTATCAAAGTAACAGTGAAGAGAGCAATGAGCAACTTGGAGAGCTTGTTGTCAGACCACAATGCCCCTTTCAGTCAATTTGGAAAGAAGTTATAATGCTTAAATTAAGTGTCTGTAACAAATGACCTACTTAGCAGGCTGTGTAGAGACCACCCACTGCAACACACCATGGCATACCTTTGGGTCATGCTGCTCCTTGCATCTTTTGCACCCTGGCTTCCTTTGCATGGAAAGCGGGTCATGCAGGGTTTGGGAAGATAGCACACTCCCAGTTCTTGCTCCAAAATTGAACTGGGATGCAATTAGGATACATAAAACCTGGGAGTTAGGAAATTCTCCCTCTGTTCTAGAAATGAAGCCTACTACTATCATGTCTATTTATATTCACAGTTTATATAGCAAGGGAGGCTCATCTGAGTAGCTCGTCAGAATTAATTATAGACACACATAAACAGTTAAGTCACTTCAGCTGTTAGTCTTCATATAGCCCCCAGGTCCTAGGCTGAGGCACAATATACAACCCTTGCACAAAATACAGATTTCTACAGGAGATATTGTATTTGCATTTCGCCATTCATTAGCCTCTGCCTTCCTCACTGCCTGAAATTCTGCGATACCAAAATCATGCATTCATGATTGATTTGGGTTATCAGGGAATGTGTTGGAAAGGAGACCGAGTGCCCGTCATGGCAGGTCTAGTAGATTTGGTAATAATTGGGATGGTTTTTGCAACAAAGGCTGAGAGCATCTTGTGGCTGCTGTGGGCTGTGCCTACAAGGCATGATTAGGTGTGTTATAGTGTGTGGGCATGACTGTAATTGTTCACAGCTGCATGCATAACAAAGACCACCCTTGGGCAGGCCTAATTTCTTGCTGATCCCTTTCCGCCAGGTTTTATTTTTTTCACTTCTGGTAGCTCTTCCTGCTTTTGAGAACAAGAAAAGGGGCTCAGGGTGCTTCTCAGCTGATTTCAGGAGCAGGAGGTGAAAGCTCTGTGCCCCAGAGAAGGGCACTAAGCTCTACTGAATAGCTCCTCTAGTGCAGGAGAGCCCTACCAGGAGGTGGGACAGGATGTGAATGAAGTCTGTGTATCCCGTCCTGGGCCAGCAGGAAAACAGAAAAACACAGCTATGGCTACTCTGGAACCCAGGAAGTCTATGCCCTTCTGGCTTAACAGACACTTAGTGTCCTCGGGTGACCTCATGGATGTGCACCATACTTCTCGAAAGATGACATGAAGCATAAAGGCTAGAGCTGAGCTTTCCCCAGCTGACCAGGCTTCAGCCTCTCTGAGAAGATCACGTAGCATATTGTCAGATTATGTGAACCCTTATCAGTGTTTGCACACTACCTGGAAACTTTTCGTTCTAGGACTGGCAGGCACACCCACAGAGCACCAAATGGTCCTCACCTTGTAATAATTACCAGCTTTCTTTACTCATTTTTGAAGAAATGAACAATCCTGTATCCCATTATAAAGCCCAACAACAATCTGCTCCTTTCAGCCCTGCCAGCCCCTCTGTCACATCCCTACCTTTGTGTAGTACATCTCACCTGCTCCTTTGTGAGCTGACCTTCTGGGTGAGGAGAAGATCCCTGCACAAAGGCCATCAGGAGATATCTTTGAAAACTTATGCAACCTATTGGTATTTTTCAATACAGAAAAAGCACAGAATGGCAGCATGTCCTCACCTGAGACTTCAAGAATTCAAAGTCTCTCAGAAATGTTAGTTAAAAGGGACATCTGAAGGTCATTTAGTCCAAACCCCTGTTTACAGCAGGACTGTTGTCAATACTAGATCAAGTCAGCTCTGATTATTGATCTGCTTCTCCACTTCACTATAGTCTGCATTAAGCTCAAGCTTAAGCTTTTTTTCCCCTCCATACCTTCAACTTTTCTAATACAACCACCACCATTGCTACTCTACATTCTCCAGGCTTCTGCTACTTCTGTACTCCTCCTGCAGTTTCCTTTTATGTTGTCCTGCCACTATCAGCTTTTTTCCCATTACAGTCAGGATGGTGTTTGAACTGATGCACATCTTTGTTCCTTGAAAAACAAAGCATGGTATTTCCTGCCCTCTTACAGACCACAGGATACTGTAAGCATGTGCCCAGTGTGTATCCACTGACTCTTTGCTGAAAGCTTTTTTGGATAGACATATATGACTTAATAGAAAAGCTTCTCCTCTTGTTCTGCTTTCTTTAATGAACAGGGTTAAGCAAAGAAAAAACAGTAGGTTATAACTTGCCCAGAACCTTAGAGGCTTAGAGATTCCTCCCCAGTATGTCTTAAATAGTTTATAGAGAACATAAAGACATGAATAACATATTAACCACTACCCAGACTGATTCTGCTTCAGGGACATCACTGGGAATACAAGCAGCAGAAGACACACCTGTATTATCTCTGAAACTAAATTTAGACAGAGCTACATGTCTACCTAATTTCTCAACCCATTTTCCCCTCTTGCAGTGGAACAAGGAGTCCTTCTGGAGCAGATGGATGCTGCTCAGTGTTTTCTGTTTGACTTCCCTCCTATGAAATCCAGCTTTTATAATAACTAGCCTTCTGGCTGAGGACACCTGTAGGTAGGACTGTCAGAATAGAACAGTAGAAAGTTTTGCTGTGTTACACTGCAGTCCATGACACCCAATGCTCTATTTTACGTCGGAGGGATCCCAAGAACAACCAGTCCCTCTGTACCATCTCATAAACAAGCCTGGGTTTTAACATGGCTTCAAAAGAGGTAAGAGAGATTCCCTCTGAGAGGAAATAGGTTGTAAAACAGAGGAAGATTTCAGGTACGATGTCCTAACTGGAGATCCTGTGAGTTCTTTCAGGAACATAAAGTACTGGAGTATCCAGCATGCCTGGCCAAGATGCTTGGTCCCACCATCAACATACTGATAGGAGAAGTAAAAATTAATGTCTGGTTGATGAGTAGCAGGTTTTCAAACATGAATATTATTCCACTTAAATAACTAATCAATGTTTGCAATTTGGGTTGAAATAGTGCTGCTGGTAAGGTAGCTGATTAACTCCATCAATAAGGAATGGGGTTAGACTATATGGCTGAGCTGAGCTTAATTGAACTGATGGCTGCTTGTCTCTGAAAGGAGCAGTCCAGCTCTCTCATCTCCCTTCTCCTTTCCTCTTTCCCCCCTCACCATCACTGCTTAATCTGCTTCCTTCCTTATATTGGCCCTAGTGCTCCTCTGACTACATGCTGAGCAAGTTCAGCTCACTGATCTAGCTGAAAACTAATTCAAGGGGAAAAAAATCCAGGCACAGTTTTCTGACCATTTTCAAGTTGAATGGACTCAGTACAGGGTCAGAAGAGAGAGACAGCCACATCAGCAGAAAGGAAGTATAACAAAGCTGGAAGGAGACATATAGGGAGAGATGCAAAGGGAAGGGAAAAAGGGGAGCAAGACAAACACTTTAGCTCACAATGAGGTGTTAGATCTGTTCAGCTGCTTTGTCTAATTGCCAGTGGGCAGCTCAGTTAGTTTTTAACCCTCCAGTAGGCTTTGTACATTGTGACTAAATACACTTATCAAATTGAGTAATCTTCATTATAATTTGAAACAAAATTTGTTAAGCTGAGTTAGTGCACCTATATTAAATATGCATTTTCTTTCACCTTTTCTGCTGTTACTGCTGTATAGCTCTCTCCTCAAAACTTCTCCATAGCTCTGTTAGGAACAAGAAATTACTAACTCTGGAGATCCCTGTGAAGACCTAGTAGAGCTATATGAGAAGGAAGCTTTGGATCCCACCAGGCCATTGCTAGTCCCAGTGTCAAAGCAGCTCACAGATCTGCCAAGGACAGCAGAACCGAAGACCCAAAGTGGGAGATTAAATTTTTTTTTTAATCCACAAATTAAATCTAGAAACATTTTTCACTAGCCTTCAACAAGAAATAGTAACATGACTGGGGTCCTCTTTTAGTAATCATTCTTCCTGGTACCATAACAGATAACATTAGCCATTGACTGCATACACAGGACATAAGCTGTGGGCTAGTTCTGTGTGCCACGGTGACATTAGCTATCCGAGCTAATTTTGAATTCTTACAGCTGCTTAGTCTAATATAGTCCAGTAGTAACAAAGCTATACTGCTTCCAGTACTCTGGTGAATTTATTTAAATACACACTGCATTGCTGATGTCTTATTCTGAATAATGAGTACTGCTATCTCATTTTGATAAATAAGTACTCATTCTGATAAATAAGAATGGCAAGAAGCACTTTTCTCTCTTGGGACTGGAAGCATTTTCATTGCATTTTTCCAGCACACTGGCTGTAGAAAGCTAGTATTAACTATTGGCAAAGATTTCTGATAAAAACTGTGTATGAAATTCTCATCTAATACACTCACAAGCCATGTACAAAAAAAAGAAAAGAAAAACAGAGTGAAAGATGATCGCTTAGTCTTTTATGGCATCACACACATTCCCAGAAATTCTTCAATGCCTCCCATTCCTGTTGAAGTAATATAAGGACTTGAAACATCATTAAATGATACTTGTGTAAAAGTGTGCAAATCATTTCTTCTTATCTTCTTGTCTGATCCCAAACTATGCATCTGCATAAGTCCTTTTAGGTAAAAGGAAATGGCAAAAGCAATGACAATTTTATTTTCTTTTGATTTGAAGTATTTATTCATTTTGTCTGTTGTACGATAGCCTGAATTTGGATATAAACAGCTATGTGCCACTTACCATACACAGCTGTGTTTATATTAGCAGACAACCCGTTCTCTGTTCTCTTACTGAGTTTCTTGCATACAACATATCTATGAATTTGCCTCCCAGGGTAACTAAGCCATGAATTTCAAAAACTAAAGCTGCAAGTGAGATGAAAAATGCTAGGAACAGAATGGCCACCTCACCGGACAGAGAGGGCTAATCCTCTTTGATTGAGTCTGGATTTGCTTTCAGGGAGTGTACTAATAAATGGCTTTAGAAAAGAGAATATTCACTGAGGTGACTGTCCATGTAAGAAAATACTGCAAGAAAGAGAATTTTCAGATACTGAAATTATGCCTTGAACTCTTGATACTTGCTGAGATGTTCTTCTAAGCCAAGCAACAGAAATGATACTGCTAGATCTGCGTGAACAACTGTGGGGAAGCAACATGCCTCAGGTTTCAAAGATTAAGTGCTTTCAGCAAACTATTCTTAAAGAATCCCCATACCAATAATTAGGGAGAATTGCACCAGATTAATTTTAACTTTAAACTGCTAAAATTAAGCCAGAGAAAACTCTTTTTATAAATATCTTCCAAAATAGAAAATGCAGGTACGTGCCTCTGTGTTTACTTAAATTGTAGCTGTGTGTATATAGATGCAGTTCAAATGTTGGTTGGATACCCATGAAATAAAGCCTGAATGAACAGACATAGCTGATCACATGTTCAGAAATTATTTGTACAGAATGTGCCCCTGGAGAGAGCTGTGATTATCAGACAATGGAGAAGTGCATAATTTTCTGTGAGCAAAACGTCAGCATTGAAGCATTTTTGAGTGAAGGAAATCCAGAAGTGTTTCCTACACAAACAGCAAGCAAAAATGTTCACTGTTTCCCTCACTGTTTCCCAATTGCATTCATAGTGAATGACCCTGAACGGCTCTTAAAACAGGTTATTTGGCCCAGATATCTAGAAGAGATATCTAAGAAGCTAGGGTGAATCTCCTTCTTATGGTATCTTTCTGTCTCCATTAACGCCCAGGGAAGCTTGCACAACCAGCTTAGCCTGTGTCTGTCAGTTAGTAAATCAATGCCTGTCAAAGTCTCTGAGATTTTTAAAGAATCAGTAATTATTAAATCCTTGCATTTTTCATCTCAGTAAGAGAGAGATTGATTTGGTCTACAAATATTTCACATTGCCACAACCCTGAAGACAAATCCTAAAGCCTGTGCTTGGTATTTACCATATCCTTGCTTTAGTGAGTTCCTTCTAAAATATCATTCAAAAATATACCTATAAAACCCTATTTGCTTAGAAATGTTAAAAAAAAAACAAAACCAAAACCAGTGAAGATGGGTATCATAGAGATTTTCCAAGGCTAGCTGAAAAAATTCTGTCAAAACTCAAAATTAAGATCCTTTTTTATTTTTTTCTGAAAGGGCAGGCTCTCCCACACATAATATGTATTTTTCTTTGGAAAGGTGAGAGCTTAACCATGAAAGCTTGGAAGGAAGACTTGGCCAAGAACCTAGTGTTTCAGGGTACATGTAACTAGTGTGCCTCAGCAGTGCTGCAGAACAGGTGCCTCATGTCCTTATACTTTCCCATTTCCAGGGTATCCAGGTACACTTTACACTTCCTGAAATATGCCTGTGGCTATACAATCCTTCATGAGTTTCTTGAGCCATTTCCCTCTCCAAAATGAGACACTGTGTGAAATATGGCCCAGCAAAAATAAAATTTAGTGCATTTGGCCAACAAACCACAGTCCACATAAATCATCACTGTAACATTTAACAATGGATTTTTCTCTTGGTTGAAATATTTGAGACATACTTTTCTTTGAAAATTCAAGATTTTTCTTGTGACACAGAAAGCCATTTTACCACCACTGGTAACCTTTATCCTGCTCCCCATACTGCAGTTTTTATTCCAACTTATTTAATCTTTTCTAGGCACTCACTTTGCTATTTTACGCATGCTATAAATGACTTCTCAGGGACCTGCCTCCTGGAACCATGTGAATACCTCAGCATTTTAGCTCCTGTGTATGAAAAAGAAAGTTTCTGAATCACATATTATTGGAGGAAAATATAAAATTAAGTTCTGCTTTTGTCCTGACAGCCTGAAAGAGAGAAAAGGAAATTTCATAAAACTCTAGAAAGTGATGGAAGAATGCTGACTCATTATGTATTTCTGCAGTTTATTCAGTGGGATTTCTAACCAGGGATAAAATTTTAGTATTAGCTTAAGGTAGCTATGAATTACTTTTATCAATGATAACCAGGAAGTTACTTAAATGAGTACTGACCCATTGCTGGAGCTATTGGACAAGAGAAGACATATCCTGTGGTGGGTACTTTACTAATGGGTATAACATTCCCTTTTTAAAAGAGACAGTTCTCAGATTGTTGGGTGATTGATGACATCTGTGAAAAGTGTTTTTCTAATTAGTAACTAAATTTAGACCATGGTGCCTCGGATGCTCTGCAGCATGCCTGCTGCATAAAAATACCCCTTTAAATGATGGCTTTGTCCCATGCCTATTTGTGCTGTGATTATCAAGTAAGAATAAAACTCTCCTGGCAGGTGTTTTTGTTTCATGACAAAGAGTTGATAGCCTTGTGAATTGAAGTATTTTTTTATGGTCCCATAAGTCATTCAAACCTACACTGCGGGATGACTCTGTGGTTGCGCACATACAGAAAAAAGCAGATCAATTCTTGCGATGCTCTTGCTTCACCAATTCTGCAATTAAACCACATGCTGTTGAGAAACAGGAACACACTGAAACTAATAGACCCACCTGCAAGGCTTTCAGTGCTGTGCTATGCAGGCAGCTCCTCAGACAGTATCAGGGATCTGAAGGAACACATATTAAATATGACATTTGAAAGTAATACAATCCATTACAGCAGACAGTGCGGGCTTTGGAGGGGACTGGACAGACAATGAAGTGATCAAAGGTGCTTTGGTACATCTAATTTTGGCTTACACAGCTGAGTTCTTCTATAGCCAACAGAGGTGATGAGAATATTGGTCTCTTTTGTGTCTTCCTAAGGGAGGGATCAACAAACAGCAATAGCCTATGCAAGTGACAGGGTGATTCAGCATTTCCTTTTTTCTCTATTTCTAACTCAAATTAAATGAAAGAACAAATAATTGCATATTGGGAAATAAATTTAACTGAATGTCTTTCTTTTTTGTTCTAAACAGTGAATTTTTCTAAAAATTCTGAGAGAATGAATATTACCTGGCGAATGCTAACCCTTCAGCAGACTAATTGTCAGTGTGTCTTTCAGTAGACTATATAGTTTTCCTATTTGCCACCAGGGAAATGTGTGCCATTCTGTACTCTCACAGCACAGGTGTGCTTAACTGGGAAGGAAAGGGACTTTTACATCAATAAGAAATAATTTATGAATGTATTTTATTTGCAGTGTTTCTGTGAAGCATCATAACAGAGTTATATTGTCTCTGCCAACTACACTGGGTAGTAATAAATCCAATCTATTATATGAATGTTTTTTACAAAATATGTAATAGAATTATGACTTAAATTGGACTGAGACACAGATGTTTAAAAGCAACAGTTGAAATTCAAATTCTCGATGAAAAATAAGCCATTTTCTACTACACAGAGAATTAATGCTTAATGTTGTACTGATGTTTAATAACTTAAATGTCTATAGCAACCTCCATCACTCAGCACTAGACATTTGCAAATTAAACAGCACATTTGAAACCTTATCACCCACCATGGAAATGATCAGCATAAGGCAGTGGGGTATGGCAGCCACATCAGTCCAGATTCCCTAAGAGTGTTTTGGAAGATCTTTGAAATAATTTGAGATATTCCAAAGGCTAATCATATTTTTTTTCCGTGACTTTTAGTGTGTTCTTCACACTATACAAGAGATAACAGACAATGCTATTAATAACTATTTTGCTCAGATGAATAGTGGCATGAATGTGCAAGCTAGTCAGTTACCCCTAGTTCTATCAACATGACCCTGAAGCCATCCCATCCCAGGGACAGGGGCAGTGGCAGAGAGAGAAAACAAGACAAGATTCAGGGAGCCACACTGAGGGGCTCTTGGCTGCAGCCCACACAGTTCACATCCCAGGCACTGTGAACGTCCCCTCTGCCAAAATACTTCACTGAGAAAACCTGGGTTGTGAGAGTCCTGGAAGGGCAGAAAGCCAGAAATAAAAACTTTACACATGTTTCTTGGCTCTACTCCTGTGTCCTAACTCCTTTCCTGAGCTAACTTAAGACAAGCCTGCTTTTAGGAGATGAATAGCTGGCTTACTGGGACCTGGGTCTAGTGGAGACCTAGACCTCTGACTGTTAAGTGCCATAGCTTTTTCTGTGAAAGTATATTCACCAAACCAGCTGTTTCCCATTATGTTTTTCTCTTTTCACGAAGAGCCAAAGAGAAAAATTATTTGGCTTATGTAATTTTTGTCTCTTTCTACTCTCTGTATCTTTTCTCTGTGGAAAGACTAAGGATGGGAGAGGATCAGATACTTCCTTTCAGGTACATTTTGGTCTTTTTCCTCAAGACATGGCTGAATCAAGGACTCAGTTCCCAGCTGAATATCTTCTGGAAAAGGTTTCAGAATCAGAAACAGTCTTCTGAACAACTATATCACTGTCTAATTCAATGCTATTCCCCACTTCAGACCTTCAATGTGCTTTTACTGTTTGACTCTTATGCTCTCTCTCAAACCTCTCTAATGCTTGGAAGTTTGCTAGCATAATCCAACGTGGGGTCCTCCACAGGCTGCAGGTGGATATCTGCTCCACCATTACCCTCCATGGGCTGCAGGGGGACAGCCTGCCTCTCCAGGGTCTTCAACATGGGCTGCAGGGGAATGTCTGCTTCAGTGCCTGGAGCACCTCCTCCCCCTCCTTCTTCACTGACCTTGGTCTCTGCAGAGATGTTTCTCTCACATATTCTCACTCCTCTCTCCCAGCATTTTTTACCTTTTCTTAAATATGTTATCCCAGAGGCACTGCCAACATCACTGATGGGCTCAGCTTTGGTCAGTGGCAGGCCCATATTGGAGCTGGCTGGAAATGGCTCCGTCTGATACGGGGTCACTTTCTTGTATCTTCTCATAGAAGCCACGCCTGCAGCCTCCCCACTACCAAAACCTTGCCACAGAAACCCAATACAAGGGGACAGCTGTGCTGGGATACTCTCTTACAATACAGATGTGCAGGAATTCCTTCATATTGGTCCTTATACATTACAAGAAATGGCTGTTCAAAAATGTACAAAAAGCAGCTGAGGAAGAATTATGAATATGCTGACTACCAGCCTTTTGGTGTCTGCCAGACAGAAGATGGAGTTGTTCACATCTTTAGTGAAGCAAAATAATGGGACGGAATAGTCACAAAGACCATAAGTAGGGGAAAAGTATTCCTAGCCTCTTAACTGCGGACTTCAGGAATGAATGTTAAATCATTAATCATCCATTGAAAAAGTGGAATTGTGGCAAAGTGCTTTGCACCAGGAGCTGCTGATCTGTTATGATCCCAGTAAGAAAGGCACCCAGACTCTGTAAAATACCATTTAAATGCTGTTTATTATAGCTAAAAGTATAATGATATCATCGCCAGTACTGAGTGGGAGCTGCCTGCGGGCTCCTCCTTTACCATCACTCAGCTGAGTCTGTCCTGCACTGAGGGAGATGTGGGGCACGGCACAGGCCTGAAGGCGATGCTGTATGTGAAGCACAGCACAGCACAGACCTGGGTCTAAGCAGGTTCTCTGTGATGTGGATCACTGACTCCTCAATGTACGATGGTCTTCTGGTCAGCATCACTGCATTCCCCTTTGATCCACATACAGCTGAACTTTCTTCAAGATATTAAAAGTTACCTATTATATTAGTAAGCTGCTTGGCTACTAGAGAGATACTTATATGCAAAGCAATTCTGTGAAGAAGAATAATACAGCATAATGACAAGTATACCAATTACTAGTTGAGGAATGGGTGCAGAACAGCAACAGTACTAGGGCTAGGACTACCAAACATGTCCTGCCATTGGACTCCACCCTTCATCCCATCTCCCCTAAGACACCGGTGGTATGAATTTTGCCACATAGTCCAGTTGCTTTTGTGATTTAGTTGACAAGGAGCTTTGGTGCTGTGGGAGAGTAGGGGCATCTGGCACTTGATGTTTGTTGATATACAGCGACTGATAGCAGTAGTGTGGGGTTTCACACAGAGGTTCTGCATCAGATAAAACAAAGGCATTATTTTTAGTTACATCTCAGGAGTTTGGGTCTCCTCTAGTATCAATAATACAGCCATTAGTTCCACACTGACCACTATCCTCCTACCTCGCTTAGCTGGATTAAAGATGGCAGCCCTCTATCATGTCTCCCTCTTAACATATTTGGTTGATCCATCTGTGAACCAGGTACACTGTTTCTGCTCAGGGGTGAGGTATTAATCTGTTAGGACTTCCTGAGCCCAGGCAGGGGTTAATGGCTTCAGATGAATTTGAGTTGCATTTGATAGTCCTGAAAGACACTGTGGGGGCCTGGCTTTGCCTGTGTGGAAATACAATATTCCCATTTTACAGTGTGGGAATGTTGTGCTCTGCATGGATTAATTTTGCAGCGATGCTGTCTCGTAGTGTCCACAACACTCCCCGGTGCCTCTCCAACATGCTGCTCAGCAGGTGCAGTCATGAGAGTGTCACCAGCTTAACAGGACAACCCACACTTTGGGGACAGGCTGCCCTTCTCCAAGGGCTGTGCCACAGTCCCGACAAGGTGTGGAGCTGCACCTGTCTCCCTGACCACTACTGATGGTCCTCCCAGGAGACGGCAGACTGGTCCTGGGTCTCCCCAGCACTAGGGATGCAGGAGGAGGCATTTGCTATGTTGGTGACAGCAAGCTGGGTGCTTACCCCAGCCCCTGACCACTCTGGCAGGGTGACACTATTGGGAGTGACTGCAGCCCCAGGGCAGAGCTGTATTACAAAGCCAGTAACCCATATTCCCATGCCAGGACCCAGACCTTCTTTATAGGCCAAGTAAGACCATTAAAAGGAATTGTCTCCACTGGAGAGCCCCTGCTTCTGACAGCTGTTTAACAGACAGCTAAGAGGAGCAGGGCTGACAGAAGCAGCCAATAGATGCAGAAGTTTGTGCAGCAGTGTCTGGGCTCTGCTTCTCTGAGACCTTTTTGAGTGTCTTCTCAGGCATCTGGGTACTTTTCCTGGGACCTGGGAACTCCTGGAAACCCACAGAGGATCCTTAGTGTGTCTACTGCTGCCAGGGGAGGGTAAGGACAAGGTAAGGATGGCTCCAGAACCTTCTAACAAACTCTGCCAGCAGTCCTTGATGAAAGGATGCTTCCAGCCAGTGTTCTAGCTGACCCCTGACTAGGAGTGGTCACAGAATCATACAATCATTAAGGTTGGAAAAGACCTCCAACTGTCAACCCAACACTACCATGTCTCCTAAAACATGCCATGAAGTGCCACGTCTACATGTTTTTTGAACACCTCCAGGGATGGTGACTCCACCACCTCTCTGGGCAGCCTATTCCAATGCCTGACCACTCTTTTTAGTAAAGAAATATTTCTTAATATCCAATCTAAACTTCCCCTGGTGCAACTTGAGACCATTTCCTCTCATCCTATCACTAGTAACTTGGGAGAAGAGACCAACACCCGCCTCGCTACAACCTCCTTTCAGGTAGTTGTAGAGAGCAATACGGTCTTCCCTCAGCCTCCTCTTCTCCAGGCTAAACAACACCAGTTCCCTCAACCTCTCATCATAAGACTTGTTCTCCAGACCCATCGACCCAGCCTTTCCAGAGCCTTTCTACCCTCAAGCAGACCAACACTCCCACCCAATTTGGTGTCATCTGCAAACTGACTGAGGGTGCACTCGATCCCCTCATCCAGATCATTGATAAAGATATTAAACAGAACTGGCCCCAACATTGAGCCCTGGGGAACACCACTTGTGACCAGCCACCAACTAGATTTAGTTCTATTCACCACAACTCTCTGAGCTCGGCCATCCAGCCAGTTTTTACCCAGCAAAGAGTACACCTGTCCAAGCCATGAGCTACCAGCTTCTCTAGGAGGATGCTGTGGGAGACAGTATTAAAGGCTTTACTAAAGTCCAGGTAGACAACATCCACAGCCTTTCCCTCATCCATCAGATGGGCCACCCTGTCATAGAAAGAGATCAGGTTGGTCAGGCAGGACCTGCCTTTCATGAAGCCATGCTGACTGGGCCTGATCCCCTGGTTGTCCTGCACATGTGGGGTGACCACACTCAAGACAAACTGCTCTATAATCTTCCCCAGTACCGAGGTCAGGCTGTCAGTTCTGTAGTTCCCCAGATCCTCCTTCCAGCCCTTCTTGTAGATGGGTGTCACGTCTACAAGCCTCCAGTTGTCTGGGACCTCCCCTGTTAACCAGGGGTGCTGGTAAATGATGGAGAGTGTCTTGGCGAGCTCCTCTGCCAGCTCCCTCAGTACCCTTGGTTGGATCTCATCTGGCCCCATAGACTTGTGAGTGTCCAGGTGGCTCAGCAGGCCATAAACTGTTTCCTCCTGGATTATGGGGGGTTTGTTTTGAGATCCAGGGCTGAATACCCTGGGGATAACTGGTTTGACTGTTAAAGACTGAGGCAAAGAAGGCATTTAGTACCTCAGCCTTCCCCTTATCCTCAGTGGTGATATTTACCTCCGTGTCCAATAGAGGATGGAGATTCTCCTTGGTTCTCTTTTTGTTGTCAATGTATTTGTAAAAACATTTCTTGTTATCAAGCACCCATTTAGCTGGTGTTAGACAGGGGTCTATGTAGAGGCCAGGTCTGGAGTGCAGGTAGCAGAGACAGCAGTTTATAGACAAGGTGCAAAGAAGGGGACCTCATCTGAGTTCAAATGAGCGTAAACTGTCTCAGGTATGGTAGTGGCACACCACATGGCACTTTCCCCTCCAGCTGAGAGAGGGCCCTCTGTCCTTATGACTGTTCACTCAACTCCTGCTAAGATTTCGGCTAACCCATCTCATGCTATGGCCTGATGTATTCTGGGAGCAGCACCCTGAAGTCACCTGATACACTCAAAGACCATTTGCCTTGCAGACTGCTTGGCATTTGATGCCATGATTATGGCAAAGGACATATCTAAGAACATCAGAAAAATGAGCAAGAGCTCAGTACCAGGCCCTGACCACATAACCCTGAGGGATTTGATTGAAACAGACTGCCAGCATGTCCAACTAATGGAACTTTTTAACCCGTGCCTGGTGTCCAGTATCACACCAGATGTGATGAAAGTGAGCTCTACGGTATTAATATCAAAATCATCAATAATTGGCAGACCATTATGATGAGGTTGACTATCTTGAGGCTTCTCTCAAGCAGTCTTGCAGCCTGGCTGAACACCAGCTCTGCATTGTAGTCTTTGTGACTTGGCTAAGGCCTTCAACTTGGTGTGCTGTTATGAGTATTAATAGCAAAACCTGCATAGCCAGAATGACAAAATAACATCAATAACTGGTGGCCCATTATGATTGAGTTGCTTATTCTGAGGCTGTTCTCAAGAACCCTTACAGCCCAGATGATCAAGGTATGTCCAATCAATTTTTGAAAGAGGGTCTTTATAAGGTCCCCTGAGTGTTCTGAAAATCTAGAACTATTACAACTACTCATTTGTTGTGCCAAGAGGCAACACCAGCCCCTCTGTGTAGGCTCTGTGGACTTGGCTAAGGCCTTCAACTCAGTAAGCCATTCTCATATTCTAATGCGCCTAAACCAGAAAGACATGGGCAATCATGTTATTGCCCTAATTAATTTTACACCAAGCCAACAAACGACTCTTATATGATCATCAGCTGTCCAGCATGGACACTCAGTGGCACACCCCTCAATATGAGCAATCCTGGGACTTCAGAGAAATACCTGGGCCTACATGTAGGCCCATGGGTTGGACTATCAAAACTTGAATTGTCAAAGAAACTGCAAGAATGGCTGAGGCAGACTGGGTAGGTTTCACTGGAGTCCTTCCAGAAAGAAAGCATCTTGAAAGGATTTACCATCCCACTGTTGATTTATCTGGTAGGCCATGCCGATGTGAAGACCTTGTACCTCCAAACCCTTCACTTGGCTACTTGGTCTGCTGTCAAGGAATGTTTAGATCTTCCTGCCTGTGACTGCAATGCCATCCTGTATTCCAGTGTGCAGGATGACAGTATTATCCAGCATGCGGATTAATCCCAAGTGTGCAAGCTTGTTGGCTGCGTCAGATCTCCCACTCCCATGACGATGTTATAAAACCAATAGTTAATCAAGAGGGTGTTGAAGGTGAATCCGGAAAGTTATGGATTGCTGCAGGAGGAAGGGAAGATAACATACTATCAATTTTGGATGTTAATGTAGTCATGGTAATCCCAGAAGTTGCAAGCAGTGAGGCCCCAGGCCAAGAATGGGAGATCCCTGTTCCAACAGCTATCTTTCTGAGACCTGGTACTTGGAGGAAAAAGGGATTTTTGAACTGGACCAGGCTGCAAAGTCAGAGCTCTGGTATTGTCAACTTTGAGAAGGGTAAGATCAACAGCAACTGGATTGAGTGCTATAGGGTCATTCCTGACAGGAAACTTGCCACAACACTACAGCTAAGACCAAATGCCAACCCCACAAGGGAATTTTTAGCATGAGACAGACAAGAATCTCATTAGTGGTGTGCCTCAAGGGTCTGTACTGGGTCCAATATTATTTAATATCTTCATCAATAACATAGCAGGATGGAGTGTACCCTCAGCAAGTTTGCAGGCAACATCAAGCTGAACAGTGCTGCTGATTTGCTAGAGGGGAAGGATACCATCCAGAGGAACTCTGGCAGGCTTGAGGAGTCCTGCACCTAGGTCGGGGCAAATCCCAATATCAATAAAGACTGGGGGATAAATGGATTGAAAGCAGCGCTGCAGAGAAGGACTTGGGGATGCTAGTGGATGAAAAACTGGCCTTGAGATGGCAATGTGCACTTGCAGGCCTGAAAGCCAGTCATATCCTGGTTCTGCATAAAAAAAAGTGTGGCCAGCAGGTTGAGGGAGGTGATTCTGCCCCTCTACTCTGCTCTGGTGAGACCCCACTTGCAGTACTGCATTCAGCTCTGGGGTCCTCAGCACAGGAAAGCCATGGACCTGTTGGAGTGGGTCCAGAGGAGGGCCACAAAAATGGTCAGAGGGATGGAACACCTCTCCTATGACGAAAGGCTGAGGGTGTTGGGGTTGTTCAGCCTGGAAAAGAGAAGGCTCTGGGGAGACGTTACTGCTGCCTTAAAGAGGTCTCTTCCAAACCAAACCAGTCTATGATTCTTTTACCCCATCACCCCTCAATGCATTCATATTTGCTGTTCATTCCTGGGGTAATAGGGCAGGTTTCTGTGAATTAGGGTTGCCCCTGCCCCGCCGCCTGGCAGAGCCATAACCAGTTTCTTCTTTTGCCAGCCTCAGTGCATTATGAGCGGTGTTGAGCATGTGGGCACAGGTCATAACCCCCCACCCCCACCATGTATGCATATGTATGCATATGCTGTATGCTCCTTGGCCCAATTGGGGCCCTGACCCCTCCATCTCCTCCTCATCTGCAGAGCCCCCAAGGCCTCCATCCCACTGTCCCTGCCGCGGCAGACATCCCATGCCTCCTTGGCTCTGCTGCAGGCAAGAGCAAGCACAGTGCATGCTTTCCCCGGCTTTCCCTTTCCCTGCCACATGATTTCTGAGACATGCCTATGCTTCAGCTGCAGTGAGGTGTCTGGGCACTCCCTCCTTGCTTTCCCAAGCCACTGTGGGAGCTAATGGGGATAAGTGCCTTGCAGCTCCCCCCACCACTCCGCACAGGCCAGGCAAGCACCTGGTCTCCCTCCCCCTTGGTATCTTTTCTCCAGAAAGGCATTTCTCATTGGGACCTGCCAACTGCAATAAATGTTTTGCATTAAGAGGTTATGATCCCAGTGAGAAAGGCACATGGATTCTGTAAAGTGCCATTTAAAATACTACTAATTAGAGCTAACGGTATAAAGAGAGAGAATAGCATAATTAATCTTACACCCCTTTAGATGCTGGGAACCCCAAGCTGTGCAGCACTGGACAGGCCTCCCATCCATGTGCAGCATACTGTGCAGACCCCATCAGTAGGAAGGACTAGCCCATTCTGGTCATTTGAGCTCTTATAGGATTTCTTGCAAGAAAACAACTCTATTCATCATTTCTGCTGTCAAACAGAGAGGATGTTCACGTGAGAACTTGTTGCTGCACTGTCAGATAAATGCAAGGCCACGCAGGTGTGTAATCGCTGGTGCTAAGTGGGAGCTGCCTGCGGGCTCCTCTGCTACCGTCACCCAGCTGAGCCTGTCCTGCATGGAGGGAGAGGTACAGCACGGCACAGGCCTGAAGGCATTGCTGTACGTGCAGCACAGCACAGCACAGACCTGGGTCTACACAGGTTCAGTGTTACAGGAATCACTAATCCTCGATGTGCAATGGTCTTCTGGTTGGGATCACTGTAGGAGCCCACAAAAGTAGTTTGAGATCTCCATCAGTCTGGATACATTTTGAAAGAGCCTCAGGTTAAGAGCTGTTGTTCTCCGTAGAGGGGGATTTAGAATATAAGTATGGAGTGTGTTGCTCATGCTGATAAGGTAAAAGTCTCTAAGGAGTCCCTACACTGACATTTTGACAGTATAGATGGATGGATCAATCAAAGTTTTATTATCTAAGAGAAAGGGATTGTACGGAGACAGGCTGAATGAAAACCAGTCAGCAAGTTTTAATGTTCAAAACATTAGTTGGAACTCTGCTGGAACATGATCGATACCTGTCATGAAGGAGTCTTTGGTCTACCAGGCTGCATCCAGCTTCAAAATGAAAGAATCACTAAGATTTATCTGTCACGCACGGTATCTTCTCCCGGAGGTTCTTACTTACAAGACATCCTTTGATAACAAGATTGCTATAGTCTGACTACTAATTCCACTTATGCCTATTAGAAACTCCAGAACAATAGTGAGGTTTATTGAAATTCTCCACTGGCTACATAATAACTGTCTTCATTTATCAACAACAAAAACATCTCTGTCTTAATTTTCTCCTCCATGGATATCCCTCATTTTAGTGTCCTAGCCATTTCAGTAGTCACTTTGTAGAAGTTAATTTCTCTAATGAATAGAGCTGTAGCAAAGAGTCACTTGTGTAGTGTTTTGGCTAATTTAAAGCTCCAGTGAGATGGTCAGGGGTTAACTCACAGGCCTCGCTGCGGAGCGGACCTCTCAGCACTACCCTTATGTCCCCTACCTCCTCCTGTCCCATGGGACCATGGGATGCTAGCACTGACTTACAGAAAGCCCTTCTGCAAACATAGCAAGCAAGACAATGTCTTTCCAAAATAGTAGAAACAAACAAGGAAAGCCAAGAAAAACTTCTTATGGAAAGTTCATGGATCATGCTTACTCCATATAGCAACACTCAAAGCCATTGCTTTCTGAGGAGAGCCAACGCAACCTCTTACTTCATCAGCGTTGTGCTCTAAGAAGGATTTTTTTGACTGTTCTGCTACCCTTGAAGTAAACGTGACAGAAATTGTCATTCCCTTTGTCAGTCACAAGGACCATCTGGCACTACATTAGAACAGTCTTCTATTAAATTCACCAGCATGCTAATTATAGGATGACTAGTGAATGGTTAAACTGCCAGATGCTATGAAGATATATCACTGTCTTTTTACGTGGTTAGGCAACATTTAATTAAACCTGCAGCTGCTGTGTCTGCTTTACCTATGAACATATCTACATTGCATTCACCTGTGGGAACGATGGAGCTGCTGTTGTCTTTCAAGAAGAAAAACAGCTTAAATGCAACTTTGCTGAAACATACAGCATGTACACATGTGATTTAATTACACGTCCTGGTAATGTCATCAAAACCAGTTACAGACTCTTCCACTTCCATTCTCTGGATTGTGCTCCCTGATCCTTGAATAATCTTTTAGCACTCTTGCAAGCTTTGAATGCTGACCTGTTTTAGAGGCTTCAACAAAGCCATGTTAGAAATGGCAAGATACAGCTACAGTTAGTAGATGTCTAACACATGATCCTGCTACTGCTTCTGATTTTGAAATCCCTGAATAGATGGAAACAGTCTAACAGTCTACAGCCTTTTACTTTTCCTCATTCTGAGTCTTTCAATACTGGTCCCAGGGTGTTTATTGTTCCCATTAGGCTGCTTCTTTACTGAAACTCTGAACGACAGAACCCCACAGTTCTCCCTGTTTGGGATGTGGCCTCGGCTGAAGCCTGCAGAGGATGATTTTTAAAGAGAGCGTAACTCTTATTTCTGAAAGCGTACTTGGCTCTGCTTGGTATTGTAAGATCTAGAGACCAGATCTGTACACAAAGCACTCTTCTAGACAATTCGTCAGCACAGGAGTTACTACACATCAAAGAGAAGTGCCAACAGGCAGACTAGACATGGCCTTGCGTTTTGGAGGGTAAAGGGATTTAATAGTATGAGCGTAGGTCATTTTGTGCCAGTTGACCATTTTGCCACAGCATTGTCAAGACTAGAAAGAAATAGGATGCTGGGAGTTTATTTAGAAGATAGCAAGGATATAGATACCAAGGATACCAAGGATAAAGGGACAAAGTTTAGGGCTTCTGCAGGGGAAGTCATAGTTCAAATAATTTCACTGTTTTTTAAGTCTCCTTTATTTAAACTTTCTTCTTCCTTTGTTAGCATCCTCTTTAGCCAGTTTTCATCATGTGTGTCTCATTAGGCACATACAGCCTTTGCTCTTGGGCACAAACACTGACAACGTGATCCACGTGATGGTTACCTCAGGGTTAGATGCCAGTAACACGCCTCATGCAGCTTAACGGCTGAAATCTGTGCAGAATATTTGGGAGTATTAAATATTGGTGTCTCAGGAACTGTGTTCAGTGCCTCAGTCTGCTTGGAGTTTATGGGTTTTGCCTGGGAAAGCAGAGAGAATATATCTGTGGTCTTCCCTTGTAGTTTTAGTTATTCTCCATGTTCATTAATTTGGATTAAGAGTGTCATGTCCTCTCACACACTCAGTTTTGTGTGCACAGTAAAGTCCTCTGTGGACTGAACCTGAAACACCAAGAAATGGTCTCTTTTCAGAAGCTCTGGGACCTGGAAACCGGGAAAAGCACAGCACTTGCAAAAGGGTACATTTGATGGCTTTGGAAATTGTTCCTCCTTTCCTTTTGAAGACATCACATTTGTTGACTTTCCAGGTACACTGCAAAAGATATTTACGCAAAAGGGTTTTCAGAGGAGGTAAAGACATACCTTCCAGCTGACAGTGGAGGCAGATAGCTGGCTGACTGAACTACTGAGGTTTAACTTAATGGTATTTTTGCATAATTTATTATGGCAGGTCCATAGAGCCTTGGGAACCTATCTTGATTTTTTAAATTTTAAATAAATAAATAAATGATGGATCATTGAACGAACTGGCACTCAATTTCAGGAGATGAACCTGAGGCCCATCAAAGGCAGGCTCTCAGTACCAGAATCAACTGCAGTTTTACAACTATGCTAAGCTATGCAATTATCTTAAACCGCAATGATCCTGTTGGATTTGCAGGGGGAAATTTAGCATCAATCTCCTTACACAGAACAAACAAACAAAATCAGCACTGCATTTTCATATTAACACAGCACAAGACAGTGCCAGAAGTGAATTATCATCTCATTCAGAAGTGCTGCTGCTGTGCTGGTTGCCTCACAGATAAATAAAAATATATATTGTTGGTCTGAGGAGCTCGTGTCTACACAGCACAACAGTGACCTGTAGAAAGGTAACTCAGTAGAAATTTTCATTTTCTAAAGCAGTGCAGGTTGAATCAGTGTTTTACCCTGCTGGGGTATTCAGCCCTCCTGCTTTCATTCATTGTTGGCCCCATTTTTCCATCCATTCACTTACCCCTAGGGAAAATGGACTGCAAGAGCTAACCCTAAGACATATAAAGGATGATGATGGCAGAAAACTGTCCCCAAGGCTAGAAGACAGGAGACAACAACAACAACAGAGGTGAGTGGCAAAAGCACTGGGAGGAAAAAATCCAACAACTCAAAGTGTAACATTCCTTTTAAACCAGTGGGGAGACACAGCAGGCAGCAATGCAACAGAGATTAATGATGGCAAATCATTAAATAAACAAATAAAGATATTGCTATTACACTTCACTCAACAGCATTGATCATTGTCAGGGGGAGCAGAACTTCTCCAGCGTTTCCTTCCCTCTTAGCTGGGCTGGAACCCAGTGGGGGAACAGAGTCAGAGGCAGCTTTCATTTGAAAGACAATTTATTTATTAGCCAGGCAGAAAATCCTATTAAAAAGAGAGGAATTTCCATGATTGCGCTGCAGCATTAGTTTTCAAGTATTCTGCCAAAAAATTATGGTGTTTTGCATAAGTTGAAACCATAATTTTGGATGGGACCTTGAGCAGGAAGTGGGGCATGTGCTGAGTTCCCTGGGAGAAGTCTCAGGAGACACTTTGACTTGAGAGATGTAAGATTTCTTCCCTGCCAGATATATATATATATATTTTCTGGATTAAAACTAACAGCATCCAATGGGAATGTCTGCTTCCTGGCAGGGAGTGAGTGTGTGCAGTGTTGGATACGATTTGTGCCACTCCCTTTCTGCTCATTTGGTGACACTGTTCTGGATAAAATCAGGTGCTGCCTCCTGGTATGCCAGTACTGCTAAATAAAGGTGGGGCGGGGAGTGAGCCTGAGCACTGGACGGAATTTTTTGTTTGCTCACGGACTGGCCTGACCACTCCAACAAACTCTTTCTAAGACAAAGCCTAGGGGTGCTTCTGGGGAGAGTTTTTCTCAGCAGCTCCTCCCAGAAGGCACCATGGATGGACTTGGCTCTCCAGCTTTGACTTATGTCCTCATGCTGCACACTGGTGTGAATAAAACACCCACTCCCAGGTTTATGGCATTCAGAGCTGCAGAGCAAACCTTGGATTATTTCAGACAGAAGAAAAAAGAAAAGAAGAAAAAGACACCACCACCCCAAATCATGATTCTATCACCAGAGGGGCACCAGCAAGGTCCCAAAGGACATCCAGGGAGAGGATGGGGTGGGATTGCTACAGAAGGGACGTGCCATGGGCAGTGTGGATGTGAGACATTCCATGTTACTCAGGGAGAGGGACCTAACCCTCTGTTTAGTTATTTCTAATGGCATGGACATAGCCTTTGCCATCTATCCTTTCAACCTGAGATACTGGAATTCAGACCCTCTGCTAGGTGGCCAAAGAAAAAAGCAAACATTGTTTTCCCATGGAAAGCACCAGGTGGGTGTAAATCAGGGCAGCTGCCAGGAGCTACACATCCCAGGTCAGCACCGGCTCGCAGGCAGAGGCACACTGCCGTGTCTGCTCCTAGCCACCTCTGGCAGGAGGGTTTTGCAAGAAAAATAGCTGACAGATCTATTAGAACCTTGCCTGCACAATGTGATAGATGAGAGATCTCACCTGGAAGCTATCCCCACAGAGAGGCTTCCTGTGTTGTGATATGCAACATTCAACTGAGCAGGACGGCTCAGTTTTTACAATGTGAATGGACAAAACGTTTTCTCCTTGAGCACCTTGCAGGGCCACAACATGGCAGAACCCCTACAAATGTGTGCCTAGATGATCTGTTAGCCTCTTCCATTTCGATTTGTACCTTCCTTTGCACCAGACGTGCTGTCAGTTACTGCATCTCAACTGCAGGGTGGAAAATTCCAGGCAAAGGGGGCATATCTTGTTCAATCATAAAGCACTCATATGACCGCCTCACAAGATATTTTAACTGGAACAAACCCAGCAACAATAGTCATGTAGAGATGATGAGGTTTTAACTCTGTAGTGCCATGACCTTTTAGCTAATGGGAAAGTGCCCAGAAAAATTTTCTTGGGAATTTATTTTCCTCTTTAATGTCGCTAATAGCAGATGTTGCTAATAAAGACTAACCTAGGTATCTCTAAATAAAAATGGCATGCCCCTACTGTGGTCCACTTGCAGGAAGTCTGGCCCAAATACCTTGCTAGATCTACAGACTAAAAGAGAAATACAATATTCAAAATAATTGTTATAACCATCAATTTCACAGAAACAAAAGAGAACAACAAACTATTATAGTAAATTGAATCATAAAATGGCAATATTCCAAGCTGTATATCAGCTGGGTCTTTTTACTTGTCTGTTGACAAAATAAAGAGGATTAGGGGAATGGCTCATCTGTTGATTGGAAAATCTACTTTAAAGTTGCAAGGAAATTCTAACAACCACATTTAATAAGGAATAACTCACTGTACAAAAGCTTCTGTTCACTTACAGCTCCGCTCCCCAGCTTGTAAACTGTGGATGCTCTGGAGCAGTAGAACCAACCCCATTCTGATGTCAATCCTTCATCAACAGGTTGAGTCAGCTTGTGTTTTCAACGGGCCTAGTAAGTGGAGTCATATTAGGAACAGCACAAAAATGTGGTATATTTGCATCAGGGAAAATCCTATTTCTGCTGTAGTTGTCCGTGACTATTTTATTCCTGGCTGCAGTACACTCAGGGTTTTAATCTTTTCTACAGGTTTTTCTCCTCCTATATGAAGTCTGAATATACTGAGTTTGGATTCATAATGCACCTGAAGTTGTAGTTCTAAAACTATCTGTGGGCACCAAAGTGATGCCTGAGCTGTAGTAAAGGCAGTGGAAGGGATCATGCTGTTCAAACTCAAGACTTCAAATCCCCTGTTATCAAAGCAGCCAGCAACTGCCTGCCCCGCAGGCACTGATGGGGCTCCAAACCATGCAGCAGTTCTGGGCAAAGCCATCAGTGCCAGGGAGCTCCTGGCAAACTGCCCTTCCATCATCTCATCTCTACCCTGGGCTCATTCAGCCCAAACTGCTGCTTTGGCTTCATCTTGCAAAACCCCGGTGCCACCAGACACCTTAGCAAAACTCAAACTTCACTCCGCTCAGCAGTCTGGTGAGGATCGAGGTAACAGGTTTGTATATGTGCTATGTGGTTATGCCTCCACTACGCATAATTGCACTGTGTTGGTGTTTGGCAAGTGCCATCTGGTTTTCATTTTGTTTCACAGTATAATTCATCACCGCCACCCCCACAGATTTACAGTGCAACTGCCTTGCTGCTTTCAAGACAATTTCGGCTACACTGAGTGTGTTTTGATTTATTTTAACTGAAGCCAGCAGACACTACCATCAAATCATTCTCCTTTAAATTAAAATGAATTTGATTTGCAAATTTTAGCAAGATAGGACTACTTATAAAATCCTAACTGATAAAATAAGAGGATACTAAGGAGATGAAAGGACCAACCATAAAATAACTCTGCTCACCAGAATCTAGCAAAATACTCTGGAGAAACATCTTAAGCACATTAAAACCCATCAAAGCTATATAAGCAATAAGAACAATAGTGAGTAATTAGAAGAGGTGTAGAGAGGAAAACACCTATTGTAGCTCAATACAGGAAATGATTTGTTTAATACTTCTTGTTGTGACTCAAATTACTATTTCTCTTTGCAAAAGACTGGAAGCATCTTTCAGGAGAAGCTATTTTTTGAATCTGACACTGTGAGAGGGGACACTGATCTCTTCTGTATGTACATCTGTGTACAGGCAAGGCGAGAAAAAGGAAATTTAAAGCTAAGACGGAGCAAAAGACAGAGCTGATTACAGAAGTAACAAAAACAAGTAACTGACAAACCAGGATGAATGTTTTTATTGTAGGTTCTTAAAACTCCCAGTGAACAGTTTTCTCCCCCCCACTTAGGCACATACACTGGAAACACCATTGGACATAGCTGTAAGGAAAACTGTGAAGAGAGAATAAGACCCAAAGAAGCAGCCCACCTCTGGTGACACGGATTATTTTCTTTCTCAGTAACACCAGAAGCCCATTTTTCATTGTAATTTTATGTGCTCCTCAGCTATGTCTTAGGGTTCACTTTGCACAACAGTTATTTCACTGCGTGATACTGCGTGCTGAGGTATTACGAGCTGCGAACAGGATTACCAGGTTAAAGGGACATTGTCAAAAGCATTACTTTACGTGCACATACACACATTAATAACCTTATTAAGTCTACTAACTCGAGCAGACGAAAACCTAGGAAGTGTCAGAATTAATGCTATCTGTGTTACCCTAAATCTGTCGTTTCACCATATGCATCATGGCTACAATCTTTAATAATATGATTGCCAATTTATTTTCTCCCCAGGGGCTCCTGTCCTATTCAGTGTCCTCTGCTGGATGCTCCTCCTCCACCTTCCCATTCCTTGGACATCTCCAGGCTCACTGCACTGCCAAACATCCACATATTTTCCACAGGAATAACAAGTGGAAATTATCTCATGCAGAGGACATGCCCTCTGTTGAATTTAAAGCCATATTTAGAAGGAAGGCATTAGAGCTTCACCATGTTTTATAATTCTTCTAAGTAAGTGGAAAACAATATACTTTCTTAGAAATCTCTGATTTCAGCAGAAGATAAAGCTAATCCATTGCATGGATGATTTCAGCCTGGGTAGTTCAACTTCAGAGACCAAAAGCAAACAAAAGAGCATCTAATAAAGGCAAATGTTGGAAACTCTCAGCTTGGTGACATGACTGGCTTTACCTATCACACAGTTCGTGTTTTCATAAGCACACCATAGTTCATGGGAGTTTCTTCAGCGGCCTTGGTGAAGAAGAGGACCAGGACAACAGAGGCTAGGGTCTAACGATTGTCCCCAAGTAAGACATCTGCATAAAACCGGGAGAAGTTGTCCAGGGTCAGTGCTGTCCCCTCAGAGTAGACCGTGGGTGAGTGGGGTTGCTGCAAAGCTGCTCCAGGCTGCGGAGAGGCACCCGTGTTCCTGGCAGGTACAGGAGCAGTGGTCAGCTTCCCATTTTGTTTCATTCCCTTCCTTGGTGGAGTGGGCGGGAAAACAAAAAGTAAAGAACAAACTCAGGGCTCCAGGTTTGCTTTCACCCACTTAAAAATCTAAGGCCAGGCAACTAAACCAACCACAGCAGCTAAAATAGTCTTATCCCATAACGAGAATGAAGAAACCCAATCCCATTTGTCCCCCAGTTTCTGGGTTGCAGCGTTGCTTCAATTTTACCCTTCATCCCTTCCCCACTGCGTTTGATTATCTTTGTAAAAGGCTAATAAATTCTCTGCTGAATTTAAAAAAGTGGCAGCATTTGCATTTTGAACACTTGGCCGTTGAAGAGTCAGCCCATTTAATTATTACACTTCAGAGGATGTACCCAGTTTTGCCCTTTGCCCTAGCCAAGGAGGCACGGGCGAGTGAGGGATGAGCAGTGGGATTACAGGCCACTCAGCCTACTGGTGTTTATTTAAACATCACCAATTGCCATTCCTGCTTTGGAGCCTAATCTACACTTCAGATTTGAAACTGCTATCCCAGGGATAGCTCCATCCCAGCACTAGCTCTTTAAATGTATGCACCGGTAATCCCATTTAATTTGACTAGGCTTGCAAAAAGCTTTGTCTAAGAAAAAGGATATGTTTCCAGCCTGTCTCACGGACTCATATTTTCATTAAATGCCACTGTGGTCTACTTAAATTTTGAATGCTTTGTTTACTTGGAATTCACCTCTAACCACATTACAGTGAAAAATAAATCCTTCCACAGGCTAACAACTATGTTTATAATAAAATTTTTTAGAAGGTGCTCAGAATTTCCTATCTCTTAATTTTTCCACTGTTTCCATTATCTGTAATGTGCTTATGTCAAGCTCTCTTGGCAAGGCACAGGCTTTCATCTCCAGTATTGTATAGTGCCAAGCACTTTTTCTTTTGAAATAATTATGGGGTTTGAGATTTTTAGATCAAGCTGCAAATGTTTCTTTCCTGATAAAGATTTTGGGTCAAGCAGCTATTATTCCTTTCTTATCCCAGATGAAATATCCCCCAAGCAGAACAGCGAGAACTGAGGTTGTCATAAAATCCATTAAAAGTCACACACTGGAATTAACGCAGTGAGTTAGATGGGTGCAATAGCACTTCTTAGGACACCTGAGCTGATCTAATGGATCCCTCACACCAAAGTGAACCACCTTTTGAAAGCATGGAGGTTTCAGATTGGCTTATTTGTCTTAATGCATCATGTATTCCTTTTCTTTTACATTGGCGCATTTCCTTGGCAATAGCCTCCAGGGCAAGGGCTGTCTTTGTTGCATGTATGTACAGTGCAAACACTGCAGGAGACGACTGCTGATATTGGGTGGCTTAGGCAGTTTCATTACAGAAGCATTCATTACCACTCTTCTCTCCCAGCATGCCTGTGGCCCAGACTACATCAATAAAAATTAAATAAAAATAACATACATACATATGAATGTTAGATTACATTTACTGCATCTGCTACATACACCTCCCCTGATATATTTATCTATATACGTGTGTGTATGTATTTGTGTTTAGGAGATGTAATACATAGAGTCTACAATTTGTGACATGACTTCGGTTTCTTGAGCAAGTCAAGATTTGCTGGGGGAGGTGATATCCTTTACTATACCCAGTGAGATAGCCGTTTAAAAAAAATAATTACACAAGGGCTTGCATACCTAAAAGCTCATCTTCCGTTTTAAACTGCCACAATTGCGCTAACAAGGGAAACTATTTTTTCCTTGCAAATGTTGCCGTGCTTGTGTCTGCAGATCATTATGGGTTTTACAGTGGCAGTGTGATTGCTTCGTCTGTTAGAGAAGGGAGGTGGTGCTCAGAGAGCAGCCGTCACGACTGAAGGGCCCTTGGCTTCAGTGCAGAACAGGAAGGGCACAGGGAGAAGCAGGCATGATGCACGAGACCTTACACAGCTGCTCCATGGGGCTGCATGGCTTTCACACCACCTGGCAGCCTCCCTAGGACAGCCTGGTGGCTGGCTCTGCTTTAGAGTTGGCCTCTCCAGGACTGCCAGCAAGGCTGCCTTTACAGATAAGCTGTGTTGCAATGGTTAGTTAGGAAAAGAGACTTTTTAACATAAGCCACTCAAGTGTTGTCAGGGTTTCCTGGCTTGAGATCTGTCCTCCTCTCCCATGCATTGCCGGGGAGCTGTGTGCAGGGATGAAGACTTGTGCATTGCTAAAAAACTGTGTGGGGATGGAGAAACAGCAACCAGAACGCAGCAGGCCAGAGAGAAGGTAGGTACGTGCTGGAGACCTCGTGTGGCAGCCCTCTGCAGCTGGGTGAACTCCGGAGGTAGATCCGCATAGGGTGGCTGGGGACAGGGCTGGCCAGCCATGCCGGCCATGAGCAGTGGCCATGCAACTGGGCCATGTCCAGGGAGGCGATGGCCACCCTGCGCGCACAGGGACCGCAGGGTATGTAGGCACCACATGAAGTGCTGGAGTCCCCGAGGGGCTTCCTAATCACCAGTGCACCAGGGTGACCCTCCACTCCTGGGAGAGCTGGGTGGGCCTCCCAAATGGTGCTCTGGCAAGGCAGCTGCGTGCCTGAGCACTTGGAACAGGAGGTAGAGGTACTGTGAAATAGTTATCTGCTATTAATAGTAATGCTTGACTCCATTAATAGCAACAGATAATTAATAAAAGGTGTTTAATATTGGCTGTGACCTGTGTTTCCTCCTAACTCAATTGTCTATGAGAAAGAAGGAGATTTACAAGATTAGGCAAAATGAAAATCAGGTGGTCTCTGCTGGGCCACGCCAAGAACATAGGACAGCATTTTCAGATGTGCCACCTTAAAAGTTATCCCAAATATTTTTAATTCCTCCAGCTTGTTAAATGTCTTACAAATGATTCAAACTTTCTTTCTCATGTTTTTGTCTGGTAGCATCATCCACCATAAAGCCCCATTAAGGCCTTGGAGGCAAGTCATGGTAACCCTTAGGTATAGTATAATCTCCTACTCTCATAACATTTTTCTAGATTTTTCACTCCTAGAGGCTCTGAAATTAGACTGGGCATGAAATAAGATGCTGCAAGCCTTATTGCAGAGCTGGTATAGAATACACTAGGTAGAATCACTCCACCCTCTTCCCCTTGACCTCCACATCTCCTCCTTAATTGATTAAATACACATTTCCACTGTAACATTTATAGATATGTTGAAGCCCATGCCCATAATATGATGACATCTTCCTTTCTTCCTCTTTTACAGTGTCCCTGTATAGATAAATATTGGTACTTGCTTGTGGACCAATCACCCTCTGGTGACATTGCCGCTAGGACATATAAGAAGGCCCCATTTGGGAGCTAAGACTCATCTTCCGCCTGCTGGTTCCAGCTACACCCATGCACCTGAGAATGAACCAGCACAACCATCAGCACTGTGTCTTGGCTGGAAGCTAGTAAAGAAGCACCTTCATTTTAATTCCAAGATATTTCAAGTGCTCTGATCTTTGAATGGAAATTAACCTGCACTTGTGCTACCTCATATTCATGTCAGACCATTGGTGATGGTGTGTTACATAAAAATCCAATATATTTTGCAATTTCATTACCTAATCCAGCAAGTATAGTGCTCTTCATCTCTGGGACAGTAGGCAGGTGCCACAGGCAGCCAGGGCATGCACCTTGGGGAGAACATCAAAGCTGACCAGACTGAAGTAAGGGCACCTCCAGCCTCCTTTGCCAAAACTTTTGATTTTCAGTAAGACCATGTATGTTCTATTCAAGAAAATACCCGCAACACTAAAACCTTAGGCTACTTGCAAGCTTTTACCTTCCTTTCAAGCCAACTTCTCCCGCATAATAAACACCACGCCTCTACCCATCTTCATTCTCCACCCCACCTTTGCACACCAGGAGATGTACGTCCTGACTGAGTTCTGAAGCCAAACTAGTTCAGAGCAGCAACTAAAGGGAAAAAGGCATGTTCACGCAGATGCCTTAAACAATGAAATGCTGACGATACCAAACATGGTAGCTGGATAAAGTCAAGGATTTTTGACAGACTCTTCTTCCCCTTCTTTCTACTATTTCTAGTTCCACTGTAGCCTTCCTGTGATGAGAAGGGGCAGGAAAAGCCAGAATTGCCTGCAGTATTAAAAACGAGCGTGCACCAGGGATTTACATAATTACGTTGCCATGCTTTCTGTTTGATCATCTGGTACTTTCCTAGTACCTCCCATTATTTGCTTTGTTTTCTGACTGCTGCCGAGTTTGGAAGGAGGGATTTTCAGAGACCCATCATATACGAGCCTGGGACGATTTCCTAAATGCCAATATATCAAAGCTGCCATTGTATATATAAAATTAGACTTCTCTTTACTAACTGTACCTGCTTTTCTGTTTATCGACGTTATATTCCATTTGCCATTTTATTGCCCAGTCATTCAATCTCATGATGATATCCTTCTGCAACCCTTTGCAGCTTTTGTCTTTACTAGCCGCAGTAGCTTGGTGGTGTCAGTGAATTCTGTCCCTGACTTCCCAAGTCAATTTCCAGATCATTTAGCAATATATTGAGCAGCACAGAAATAGTTTTTAATATACTCCACTTAAAATCTTTTAATTAGTAATCCATTATTATCCCTTCTTTCTTATTCCACACAACGTCTTTATGGACACTTGGATGCTGTTGAAAGCCTTTTGAAAATTTAAGCAAACTCTATTAGCCAGATCATCCTGACATACAGGCTCGGAGATTCTTCCAAAGACTCGTAATAGATTTCCTGGTTGTGTATCCAATACATCTATTTTTTTTTTTTTCATTATGTTTTATGTCAGTTGGCAAGGTGCAGCCATCAATTCTATTGGATCTCTCTAGAATCCTCACGGAGAGGTGTGGGTTTGTTTTTTTTTCTTTCCTTAAAATATATTTGCCATTTTTTTCTTTCCTCTGGTACTAAGGCTGTTCTAAGCAAAAGTTAGTATTTCAGAAGTCGTCTGAAAATATTGAATGACCTTAATGAAATGAACACCTGCTAGCAACTTATCAATTTCTTTTAATAAGCCATTTACTGACACTTCAGTTTCAGCCAGATCTTCCAATTAAGACCCTGTCAAAAAAAAAAATGTTAACAGCATGAAAAGCTGTTAAGGACTTCAGCAGCAAACACAGATTAAAAAAAAAAACCCAATATCTATTCTGGTCTATTCTTCAAGAAGGGTTCCTTTACACTATGACCACCCTGTCACCCAAACCCTTTGACAACTGTCCGAGACAGTACTGTACTGGGGGCTAGGAGCAGAAACAAATTGAGCTATATCAAAACATAGGGAGATAGTATTACTCCTGTACAGCGCACAGGTAGGTTTAGTGCTGGCAGTGCTAATATCCAGACTTCCTGTCACGCAGCGAACATTCTTCTGGATTTGTTTGGTTTTAATAATGAATGTTATGAAAACATTTTGAGATTAAAGCCTTACCAGTTTTCCACTGCAAGGCAAGTTTTCTGATCTATACAGTTTAGCCAAGGAGTGGAGCAAGAGATGACTCGGTCATCATCTGTAAATGACTCCATAGGGGATAAGAAAAAGTCTCCCATATTAGGCAGATCTCTAAGCTAGCTGAAAACAGAAAACATGAGGTTGAAGACAAACCAATCTAGACTAAACGTAAAGCCTTGCCTTCAGAATGATGTTTATTGACTACTAGGAAGGCTTACAATACATAGACCTTAGTTATTCAAGAGTTAGATTTCTTAAATCTTAATTTGTTTGCCAGAGATCCCACCATAACTCAGACAGAATCAATAGGTTCATTCCTGATGTAACTAGGCAGCTTTTTACCTCTGTTTTGCAGATCCAGTTGCACAGTCATGTTTGGTTTCCTCAGCCTCAAAACATGTGATTTTAAGACAAAGTACGTTTATTCATATCTCATTTGTATCAGTGTTACTTTGGCTTTAATGCACTAACAATTCACCCTGTGTGCATGAATTAATATGCTCCTACTTTCAAATTTCATACAAGCAACATGACTTTGATGCTTTATGAACACGTAAAGACTCAAATATTTTGAATCATTTACCTGAAGAAAAGTCTGTGTTCAAACTTTTGGATGGCAATTGCTGGTAAATACAATTTTTGCAGATGCAATCCCCCCAAAAAGTAGAATAAAATAATAATACAAAAATCAGAGCAAGGATTTTGGACAAAGGCTGAGAAAGGAGAGGTAGAATAAAATTGGTGAATCAGATCCAGTTAGCTTAGATCTAATCTCACTCAGGGTCACCTCTGTAGGGAAATATACTGACATTACTCTTTAGGTATAATTACGCTGCTACAGTTATACTATTATAAATTATTATGTTACTAAATCAACTTATCAGAAGTAATTCCATTTAAATCAATGACATAAGGAATAGAAGAATCAATTCACCATACCCAGTTGTCTCTGGACACTGAATTACTGATTATTTTTCTTTTTTAGGAAAAACAATGGAAATAAAAGATAGACATAAATCCAATAGTAATAAGCCAAAATGACTGCAATACAGTTATCTGCTTATGTTTAAAGCCATCTATTTTGAAAAGAGAAAGGAAGTCTGGAGCAATTCATTGTCTTTGTTGACTTACTCCAAATGTTTAGACATTACCAGCTGTTTACATTTGCTAGTATATAGCTACACTGAGTATGCCAAGCATCAGCAGGGGTTTGGTGCCCTCTTTTGTTTTATACAAGCAACTTCAGCGATTGCAAACACTTGGGTGATAGATTGCTTGTGAAGGCTTCTCAGGTTACAAATTGTTAAGAAAGTGAGTGTCAGCTAAGGTAAGTAACAATGCTTCAAAAAGGTTAATAACCACTTTAAAGCAGTGAACTTGCTAATAGTAATGAGCAGACCCAGAGACATAACGGTGGCACCTTCCCCCTCACCTTTTATTGTGACAGGTCAGCCTCACTAAACTTACCTTGCATTGCACAAACCTGATTCAGGCTGCTTTTGTGCTGGCCAGACAGATATTGTTAATCAATTGCTGACTACAACAACACACACACGCACAAAAAAAAAAGAGGCTAGTTAGCATCACAGAAAAAAAAAAAATAAAAAAAAAATCAAGATGAACCGTATTAATAGGCCTGGTCTTACCTCTTCGGAATGTCATCCAGCTAACAATGCAGGTACTTACCCAAAGAAAAGCATCTATTACAAAATAAAAAGGTTGGAGACATCGAAACATGGAATATTCCTATTTCTTTTACTTGAATACTCCAGTGATTACTTCTCACACTTCAAAGTTGACACCTATTAACTAAAATTAGATGTTTGGGGGGTTCTAGCAATCACCTTATGTTTCCTTTCTTGTCTAGTTAACACTGTAGTATGTTATTTTCCCTCTTGTGCAGGTATTTCTAACCCATGAGAAGGCCCGTCCTGACCTTCGAAAAGCTAAACAGATTGCTCAGTAAATCTTTTCTGGAAATAAAACCTGATTCCATATTAAGGAGTTTTATTAGTTTGTTATTAATTTCCCCATTAACGTCAAAAGGGTATAGGGTTTAAATATTTTTTTTATACTTGACACTTACGTAACTCATCATCCCATTTTACTAATTACTCAGAGGAAAACATCTGGGAGATATTTATGTGCCTTTTTTGATACATGAATTAGAATGCATAAGAGATAAGCCACAGAAATAGTAATGTATTAAGATAATGTGGAGTTTTACATTACATTTGAATGTGGTATCAGAAATTATTAAATACCTTATGAAAGTGCTGAGGATCCCATATTTAGAAAAGTAATCCATTGCAATGGAATGTATTGGTATTAGCCCAGAAATAAAGTGCCCAAGCCTTTCATAATGGGAAATTCTCAATTTATTTTATCAAATTATCCTGCTATGCAATTTGTCAGAAATCGGTTTCAAGGTGATACATACGAAAACCTTCAGAGAATTAGCAAGTTAGTGCACAAATCAATCATTTTCTCAGCCTGGTCATAGACACAGAGACAAAAAGGAGTCTAAGCTTCTCATACTAGGTAACAATGAGCATCCCTTCTTATCACAGAAACGCAAAAGCCTACAGGCAAGGCACTTTTTGGCACCACGGTGTACTTCAGTAAAGCCAGAGAAAACTGCATGAATGCTCCCCATTTCTAGGGGCTGCAAAAGCCCATGTAAAAAGGAAGTTGAGAGCAGATCCGCACAAACACAACCTTGTAGAAATAACTTACTCATCAACATCCAAAAGTGTGTTACTCCTTTACTGAACACACAAGTGTGCTCCCAGAGGCTTTGAGTCCAGTTTCAAATGGATGTGACAAAGGAAAAATAAATAAGGAAAAGATGTGGTGAGGAAGGATGGATGTGCCTGGACCCCTTACACCGCCAAGATATATTCAACTATAGTTACTTATATTACAGTAATATTTTAAAATAGAAATCCACCTTGTGTAGGTGAGAAATAGCTAAATTGCACACAGAGCAGAGATCCCTGAGCTAGTGGAGACCAAGTTAGAAAATCCACACAACACACTGCAAAGCAATGTGAACATATCCATCTATATCTAGACGAAGTACTGCTACATTTTCAGCTAATAAATATTGCTTACTAGCTCCACATGAATGATGGATCATATTTACTAGTGTATAAGTTCTGGTTCTAAGGCTTGCACGAGGGCAGCCAGGTTAGATCTGCTTTTGTTATTGTGGACGCAGCCAACAACAAAGCATTTGTATTTAGTGCACTAATCTCAAATAGCACTGAAATCAGGCCACCAGGCTCCACAGCTGAGTTACTTTCTACAGAACATATGAATCTGACTTTTCTGGACTTTTCCGGAGTTTTCCCATCTGCTGACCCAGAAATTTGTGATTATAGGTTGAAACCTGCCAAATTAAGATGCATATGCTTTTGATAACTTTCACTGAAGTGGATATTTCCTATCAGAATAATTCCATTTCCCATATTCCCTTTCTAAGGAAGTTGAAAAAAAATTGCCCCTCTCAGCTGTTAACTAGCATTAAAATAGTCCACACAGTAGAATAAGTGTGTGGAAACAGCAAAAATCCTCCCAAATGTTTTGAAGAACTAGTAGATAAATATGGAATGTGGCTCCACAGCTTTACAGAGGTAATCAGTTATTCACTGTCTCGTTTCTGCAATACCATTTTCCCCCTCCAATTTTCCTCTGTGCTATAAAGTGAACAATCTTGTGGCAACACGTAAAGAAAACAGAACCACTCTGGACTAGGAATGCAGAGACAGCATTTTTTAGGTCAGAGCTTGGAGACATTTGCTAGGATACAGAATAAGAAACTTAACTCTAGACATTAATGGAGTTGATGAAGTCTAAGTGCTGGATATAAAAGAGTTAAAAATCCCCAAATCAAAACAGATGCACTGCTGTTAACTGGCAGAGCTTCAATAAAATTGGGAGAAAATCATGTGTCTCCCAGGCCCTAATACTGATTAAGACTGCCCTAGCAAATTGCAATTTGTTTATCTTAAAGAACTTATATGAGTTTAACTTCAGTATGTTCCACTGCAATCTTACGGAAGAGAAAACGCATGCTGATATAAATCAAATCAGGTTAAGAACTGATTTAGTTAAGAATCAGTACTTGGCTGCTGTGCACATACTTTTAATTAGTTCGAAGTGCCTGATATCAATTTAACTTAAGCTTATTACAGACATTAGCCCTTTAGCTAGAGCTGAAAACTTAGATTTCAATGCTTATGTCATAAACTGCCTAAAGCAGATGCCAGTATCAGTGCTGACACCAGCATACAGCAGCATCTTATTCAACATCATAATGCATCTCTCTATTCACTGTTGGGCAGTATCAGCACAATGATTCAAAAAAAACAAGTGAAGAAACATTAAAATGAGGTCCTTGCTTCCCAGGAAATCATTTGTACACTTCAGATGGTTCTGACCTTCATTTAACAACACACACAGGCTAAGTAGAGGAGCCTCAAGATGAGCCTATACACTTAAGAGCAGCAGCTGTGTTTGTAAAGTTATATATAATAAAATTAAGATGCTTATCAAAGTCATTTTACAATTCCCAGCAAAAAAAGCAAAAGCCACCATAGCATTACTAAAATGAGTAACAGCTCAAGACTGAGTATCTCTCCAGGGCTACAGAACAGCTAGGACAGATTCCTAGCTCTACAGTTCTGGGAGACAGTGTTCTGTGCTTGTCTAAGGAAACACAAAATACAGAAAACTCAAGCAAATGAGGTCACAGGTCTTCTACATGACACAGCTTATGCCACAGCAGTTGTGGGAAACCATCAGCTTAAGGGTATGTATTTTTGTACTTGCTGGGCTCCAATCTCTGCAACATAGACTGCTCCACTCTTCATGTCTACATCCACAAGGTGTGGTTTGGTTTCATCTGCCAGCTGAACTGTGTTGACCATAACACAGTCTCCAATAGAGCCAACCAGTGGCGCCGCCAAGATTGCTAACCGGTTGATATTCAGCTGAGCTACAATCAGGTATTTGTAATTGGCAGTAAATCTGTGAAAGACAGAAATATATTTTTGAATTATGAACTCCATATGACACCTCATTTTAACACAACCATGCACTTTAAAACAAGGAAAACCTCTGTAATAGTCAAGGTTTTGAAGGCTACGACAGACTAAATGCAGTAAAACATCGAGAATTAACTTGTAAGCCTTGCTCTACATGTTGCTGCTCCTTGAGACAGATTGTGCTACAGAAAACTCATTCAAGACAATCTTTCTTCCAGTAAAAGCTGCAACAGTAAGGTCAACAACACATATAACTTTAAAATTAAGTTCCCAGTCCTGCACTCAAATCCATGGAGCTTGTCATAAAGCCAGGATATCTCTGTCAAGATACAACCGTGCAGATCTTTGCATATGGTTAGGGTCCAGCACCCTGTTAGTTAAACTGGTTAACTCCTTGTCATCAGGCATTAAATACCAACATTTTAATTCACCAGTAGGAGTACACCTTATTTATGTAATTGCATGCTTCCAAAAGAACTGTTCAATACCTGACAGAATAGGGTCCATCTTCTGAAAAACAGCTGCTCCAAGACCCGAGCCATTCCCCTGTGACTTTATCAAAAACTTGGATTCTTTTGTTGTCTCTGTCCGCAACCCATACCTGTTAAGGACAAAAATAATGGCTGTTCACAAACAGAACAAAACAAATGCATTTGTTTCTTACATGAGCAAAGTATCCTGTAGCAAAAAAGTACACCTTGGAAGAATGTACCTCCACATTCAAGACTAAGTTAGTAGATATGACTTCCAGATATAAAACAAAATGGCCACATAGTTGAGATACACAAATTATCTTATACTACTTTAACAGAGCAATCAGTGCCTTCTCTGCATTTTTGTAGCTATAATATGGATAAATTTAGTAGGATTTCTCCCCTGCTCATTGAGGACATATTTCCACCTATTTAATCCTAAAGATACTGGTCTGTCACCCTCTAACAATTTGTTTTTCAACAGTAGTCTCATTTAATGATCCAAGGCCTATGATGACTGCATCTGCAAACACTCTGATATGCCCAATACTACTAAAAATATTGAGCAACTTAAACACTAAGAGCATTTTCAGCATGTTTTGTCTAATCAGTTTTGTGGAGCTTATCTCTGTTCCACCCCCGGCTAACTGGGTTCACAAACACTGCAAGCTAGCAATACCATTAGACAGTTCCAGTGAAGGCCTCTCTTGCATTACAATCATTGAAATTTTAGCTGTTGCCAACTCATCAGTCTGGTAAGTAAACCTCATGACTTTTCTGGGATGTCATCTGAAAGGGAGTAATAAACAAGCTGACTCAAGATCTTTCATCACTCTTTTTAAATGAAACAATACTGCAGCAGTCTCTTAGATTTCTTAGGAATTCACAATTATTTCTAACCTAGGCTGATGATCAACACCACATTGGCAATAAAATTGTAGCCTATCACAACTGCTGTCTTTGAATGTATGTACTCATGGTAACTCTTCAACACAAAGTGTCCATGTCCCTCCTCTTCTCCCTCCCACCCTGCCAGTTTTGGCAGAGAACTGATTTTTATATATGTTCCTTATTCTGGTTCAGACACCATCAGCAGAATTAGCCTAAACCAGTGGTTTAAGATATTTTAGTCAAGCAATTTTATTTTCCCTGAAACAGATTAAGGAGTGACCGCATAATTCCTCTAGGTGAGCAGCAGAGCAAAGCCAGACTACGGTTAACACCTGGCAGAAGTAGACTCTTGAATGCTTTGAGCGGCATGTAGAAAAGGACCGATGTCCACCACCTAGCCTAGAGCCTATTAGCTTATTTGAAATTTCCAAATACGACATTAAAGTCCCCTGAAGAAACCTAAGTTATTGGGTAGATATTTATTACAGAATATAATTCTCCTGTACTCTCACAATGGCAACCTGTTAGGAACTGCAGGAGAAAGAGTTTGTTGTTGTGTGAACATTGACAACATAACCGGTCAGAACCCTTGGGTTAACCTTGCAGCCAGCTACTGCAGGACGTGAAGGATCAATGACAATGGCAGTAGGATCTGCAGTGCGAAACTTCAGCTTATGACCACCATCATACTGAACACTGTAACCCACATAAGATCACCCAGATCACAACGGTTTAATTAAAAAAGAAATGCAATTTGTTCTGTTCAAATACATGTAAACAATGTGTCGGAAGATTGAAAAAAAAATATTCTCCCTTTATTCTTTACCCGTCCAAAAGGATCCAGTGTCACACTATGAGGAATCTTGAACTGACCAATGCCGGTCCCATTTGTTCCAGTCAGCCATATCTCTTTGTAATCTAAACAGTAAGCACCACAAAAAATAAAAGTAAAAACAAACAAAAAAAAAGGAAAAATAAGAAAACAACACATAAAACAGCTTTAAGTCATTCCCTTGCAAACTTGCATTGATTAATTTTTAAAAGGTGGAACTTCTAAACCCAGGCTTTTTAAACACAGTACTCCCAATATATAAACCCAGGAAATACTGGAACTAGTACAGGGACTGTTGGACTGTTATATTTCGTTTCAGGATTATGGTTACAGAAGTGTAGCCACTAGTATGGAAAAACCACAGTCCAAGGCTCTGTTAAGCATGGTATTAAAAAAAGAAAAAAAAAATATCTGTAGGAACAGTTGGCTGATTATGATATCCATTTGTTCACTAAATTGATTTTTTTCACATTTGTTACCTGGCAGTTTTGAATGTTAAAAAATTGCCATTTTGCAAACTAGATATTAGCAAACCGTCTGTTTTATGACAGCACAAAGGAGAAATGATAGCTCCTCCAATTTCCCCAGCTGCAGATAGCCACAGACTCCTCACTCACAGCGCTAACCAACACTGACCATCTACCTTGGGAACATGAGCAAGTTCATTAGAATCACAGAATAATTTCAGTATAAAAGATCTACAGACACCATCGGGTCCAACCTGCTTCTCAAAGCAGGACTAACCTTAATAACAAATCCAACTCTAAAGTTAAATCAGGTTGTTCATAACTAGCCAAGCTTTAAGCATCTCCCAGAGTGGAGACTGCACACCCTCTCTGGGCAAACCATTCACCGTTTGATCACCCTCGCTGTGAATCTTTCCTTCCAAAAATCAAACTGGAATGCCCCCCTTGCATCTTTTGCTCAGCGTTCCTCGTTCTTCCCTGTCCATATTCAAGAAATGGTGGCTCTGTCTTCTCTACACCCTCCCATTACTGACTTGAAGACAGCGATAAGAATCCTCCTTAGCCTCCTCTCTTGAAGACTGAACAAACTCATTCTCTCAGCCCCTTGTCATAAAAGATTAGGCAATTTCTCCTGAAGCGAGAAGCAGTAAAACAGGACCTGATCCAACAAGTCTTCAAACTAATGTTAAATGACAGATCTACTTAGCCCTCGCTAAAAAATATTCTCAAGCTGTGTCATTTAAAATTCAATTTTCAATGGTCAACTAACGTGGAAGTTGATTTTTCCATACCATTGGATAGTTTGAGCAATCTGTTATTCATTCCTCCGTCTCCATCCACAACATAGATATCTCCACTTTCTTCTACAAAGATGTCTGCTGGTTGATCAAATTGTAGGGGAATCAAACTTGAACCAGCATTTCCTGGCGTGCCCAATATCTGCATAAGTTTACCCGAAGGACTATACTGTTTCACGGTGTGCCCATATTTTCCTGTATTAAGAAAAAAAAGTGCAAAACCACCTCAACAACAAAATAGAAGTATTTCAACTGATTACAAAGATTAAAGAAGAAAATCTCCTGATACTCACAAGATATTAATAAATCAAACCAACAAAATTCTATAGTGAGAATATGACAACAACAATATTCATCCACTGTATTAGGGCCACCAAACCTAGGTCAGAAGATAAGTCTAGCCAGAAATTTTTTTTTTTAACCCTGATACCTCGCAGGGGTGGGGTGGGGGGGCGAACAAACAAACAAACAAACAACTTGCTTACTAAGTTCAGAAGCTATAAGCAGACATACAGAAGAACTCATGAACCTTTGGAGTATTTTGTGCATCACCCGAGTTTGTTCATGGCAAGAGATGCACAAATCTGCCTCAGAATTGTTTGAGACACTTAAATGAGTTGTTTAAAGTAACATCTGCAATATTAGCATTTTCTTCCCCACCTAATACTTCTATGTCCATGATGCATACCTGTTCCAACATCTGTGATCCATACTGAACTGTCTGTTGCAGTGTTTGATACAAAGATACCATGAGGCATTTCCACTGTATTATTCCAGGAGTAAAGAAAATAGCCTTCCTCTGAGAATACAAGTACCTTTGGCACATTATCTCCCCTCTGAAAAGGCAAAAAAAAAGGTCTATTAAGAAAACATTAAGTAAGTAATCATTTTTGAAAATTCCTCTTTGTAAGATTTTTGCAACGTTTCATAAATCACGAGAGTCTCCTGAGACTGTCTGCTAGATCTCATTTTTTCCAGCTAGAAGAGGGAGAGACGGCTTTAAGTTTAGCACACAAAACCTTCCACTCATTCTAGACTTTCAACTTAAATCACATAGAGTCTGATTTTCAGAGCAGCCAACCTCCTGCAGCTATCTTGGTCTTCATTTTCAATCATGTTTTTATGTTCTTGCTGAAAAATATGACAAGCATAACACAGGCATGAAAAACTGTAACCGTATTCATTAGCTGCATGGCACTCAAGTACTCATACTGTGCTTTGTAATTAAATCCCACCACTTGCCATGGAGAGAATGTCTTATCCGTGACCTGGAGATTCCAATGCATGAAACTGGGTAAAGCAAATAATCAAACTCCAATTACTGTAACTGGCTGAAAGAGCTGCGTGTTTTTGATTTCATGGGACAAAGACTGAAAGAGTGGAAGGGGACAAGTCAGTTGCCCCAGAAACACAGTTTACCTTATAGTTTGAGAAGCTACTATAACTCACTTAAGCTGGAACATGCATTCACCACAGAAGTTTAATGCTTTTAAAAGCACAAGCAAGTATGGGCCCAGAACTACTTTAAAAATGGATAGAGCAGAGATACTATACTTATATTTTCACTAGTTTTGATACAATAATTATTCATATATATACACACATACATATATGTGTATCTTAATCTGAACCAGACACTTTAAAGGCAAAAATACACTAGGTTAACAAGGAGAGAAATATAGTATTCTCACTCACTTGTCCCACATAGACTAAACCATGAAGAGAGTCAACAGCAACACAAAATGTCTGACCAGTGAAGTATTCTGGAATTTTAGGCCAGCCTATGTCCAGCTTGTACATCTGTTGCTGTCCCTTCCAAGGAGAAGGGTACTCAAACGCTTTTAAAACCTGAAAATACAAAAACAGATATCCATTAGTAGTTAAATGCCATGATGGTAGGATCAGAAGAACCAGCAATACAAAGTAACTTTGTACGGAAGCATCATAAATCGATTTATTCAATTTAAATTAAGTAGATAGATAAACAGAAATAGGCTTGTAGCTAGGGTTTTAGGCTGCAAACGGGAAAACGTCGACAAACTGGAAATTATCTAGTGAAGTCCTTTGGACTGGGGAGCTGTGGAATTAGAAGGCAAAAAAACACACCTTGAAACTTCTTACATCAAAGTTGTAATTACTATCTGTAAATCACACTCCAAAATGAGGGAAATAGCAAAGGTTCCAAATGAACAAAATCAATAACCACTTCAGGAAGAAATGAAAATAAAAAGATAAATCAGAATAAAGGGAAATACAGGTCAAGAAAGAAAACTATATTGTAGAAATGGGGAAGTGCAAGATACCACGAACGGCAAAATCAGGCCAATGTATACGTTTTAAAGGATAATGGAAAAAAACAAATAATCTTCCACCCTTTTGTCCTATTTTTCCAGCAGAGGAATGGAAGCGAAGCCCAGCCGCGCCGCGGCAGGTACTGGATGGAGATCTAGGCACTGGAACGGAAAGATCGAGCTAGGAGTCGTACGCAACAAGCGGTGACCCTGAAGGACCAGGGCCATTGCACACTTCTGTTAACTGCCTTGCCAGAAGTAGGGGTAAGCTGGTGACTGAGAACGACCAACAGCTTAAGAAAGGCTAGACTATCATGAAGGCAAACGGAGATTTGTTAAGCAGGGAGAAAACCCGGCAGTGCCAGAACACGAAGTTATTCACCCACAGACTATAAAGCTTTTTCCTCCCTTAAAAACCTCTGGAAAAGCATCACCCCGCGCCCGCGTTTCTCTCGGAGGGGCTGTGAGGTCACACACAACCCTCCCCGACACGACGTGAGCCCGAAGGGGCGCGGGAAGGCGCCGGGACGAGCCGTGTCGCGGGGCCCTGCGGCACCCCGGGGGGGTCCCCGGGCGAGCCCTGCGGCCCCGACCCTGCGACCCCGCTCCTTCCCCGGTATTTGCCTGCGGGCAAGAAGCCGTGACCGGAGGCCGTCCCTCCCGCCCTGCCTCCCCCCGGCCGCCGCCCACCTGCGAGCCCCAGAGGAGGGCCAGCAGGGCCAGCAGGGCGCTGGCCATTGCCAGCCACAGCCACGGCCACGGCGGCCGCTTCCGCCTCATGGAGGCCGGAGAGGGGCGGGGCGCGTTGCCATGGCAGCCGCGTGACCGCTCCCTCCCTCCCGCCACCGTCCAGCCCAGGGAAAGAGAGGGCTCGTTCCCCCGGCGGCGGGCTGCCCGCAACCGCGCCGGCTCCGAACCGAGCGGCGGCAGCGCAGAGGCAGGACGGGCAGGGCGCGACGGCGCCCCGCGCAAGCGCTCAGCGTTTCGGTTCGATGCCCGGGAGCTGAAAGAGGGGCGAGTCTGGCTCGAGTTTCTGCCGCTTCTGCACAGGCACCATGGTGGTCAGGCATGGAAAGGGGCCTTCGCCTCTGCGCTGTGATGTCATAGGAGCGCGGCAGCGGAGAGGCAGGGCGGCCGGGAGTGCGGTGGCCTGTCTGTGTGTCTCTGCTCCGCACCGCGCATCTCGGGGGGCTTCGGTGCTGTCGCTGCCGCCTCGGCTAGGAAAGCGCCTCGGCCTCCGACCGCTGGGACCGCAGGGCGGCGGCACAGCGAGCCATGGGGCCTGCGGGCGCCGCGCGGGCGGGCGCGGACCGGCCGGGCCTCGGCGCCGCGTGCTGAGGGGAGCGGCCGCCGCCCCCTTCCCTCGTCTTCCCGCCGCCGCCTCGGCCGCTCAGCGCCGCGCCGTTCCTCTCCCTTCGCCGGCGGGAGCGGCCTCGGGAGGCGCGGCGAGCGGGCACGGGCCTCCTGCGGGGCGGCGAGCGGCGCCCGGCCGCCCGCCTTTGTCTGCTGCGCTGTGTCCGGCCTTCCAGGGGCGGCGGCGCTGAGCTCCCGGGGCTGAGAAGATCCCGGGCGGCCTTTCTTGCCCTGCTGGGTTTGTTGTGGTGGTTTTTTGTTGTTGTTGTTGTTTTTTTATTATTATGCGCTTAAAGATACTTAAGTAAAGTCTTCCGCCTGGATATTTTTTATCCCCTCTATGTTCAAGTGTCTGCATCGAATGAACTAATAAAGATGGATAAGAAATCATTTGAAACCGTGCTGGATGAAATTAGAAAGGTAACTTCTCGTTTCGCATGTTAGTTTAACCATTTGATGTTAGAATATCCTTTTTGATGATGAACGCACTGGGTTAAGCGTTCGTGTTCTTTTATTGAATCCTGAAGTGATTATTGAGACTGAATTTCCCCTCAGTGCGGAGAGCTGTAATCCTGTGTTGCTGGTGTATCCTAGATTTGTATGTCAAGTATAAAAGTCTAAAGCTGCTGTGACATGTTTGCTTGCTTTGAGATACTTTTGAGATATTTTCTCAGAAAATTGACATGGGGGTGTCCAGGCTGTTGCCGCTGAGCTAACGATATGTGCTTGAAGAGTGCTCATTTGAAATAAGCATTTGAATACGTTTATCGCAGCATTTTCACTCTAGAGGAAGAAATGCCGAAATAGCCAAGTATCTCTTATTTGGAGGGAGGGGCTGCTTATGCTTGGCCTGACCTGAGATGGGGACTTAGTGTGAGGCATTCACTTTTTATATGATGGCTTAGGAGATACAGCACATGAATATGAGATGAGAGGGCAGATCTCTAAGCTGTGCTCGGCTGTCCTTGTTCAATGCCACATCTCCCCCCGCTCGGGCGTGTGTGCATGCCTTCCTCCAGGATGTGAGATCCTGGGTTTTCATGTGTGCTCTGAACAATGCCTGTGCATCTCCTGTTTAAAAAGTCACTGAGCAAAATACCCGCTAATTGTGGGAAGCAGAGATACAAACCTGGGCTTCCTGGTGTCTGACGGGTGCTCTCATTTCTTTCTGCACGGAGGCCTGTTTTTAACAGGAAAGAGAGAGGTGGGTGGTTGGAACAGTTCCCCGAATACTGGAAGTGGAGAAGGAGATAGGAGAAGTCAGAACCTCTGAGATTGTGGTTCCTGCCCTTGCATGAGAAGTACAAACCTGGGATGGAATATTTTGCAGTAGTTACGCAGAGGTGGTTTAAGTGTCACATAGAACAGTTAGATATCTTGCTAAAGCTGCCTTGGTGTGGAAATCAAGGGCTTGTTTTAGATAAGATTGCTTTATGGTAGAAAAGGAGTCCTTAGCGTTTTTTGTAATAGGTGTTTTCTGTTACGATGGTTGTGTACGAGAGGTCATTTCCTTTATTTGGACTTGGGTGCCACAGAGCTGAGTTTCAGTTCAGCTTCTCTTCAGTGTGAGATGCAGTGATGGCTGCAGCCGTAGTAGTATTTTTTGGGAACTTATCGAGGTATAAACCACTGTGCACGGACCCCCATTGATGAGTCTTTGTTACCACAACTGCATTTACTAGGGTTTTTTTGCATAAACTTATAAATTTATGCAAAAGTACAATTTATAAATTGTCCTTTATAAAACAGGTATGTTCCGTGCTGTGTAACTGGCTGAAAATGTGACAGCCTAAGATGTTTCAGGGTGTGGACTTCCCTCCCAGCCTAAGAATTTTTATGGAAAATCTAGGGAAAAAAATTAAGGAACAACTCGCACATCAATACTTTCTCTGGGAATTGATGGTGGGAGGGAGCAATCCTTCAGATCTTACTACTGCAGTGCGGCCCTTCAGAATACGCTTTGTGATTACTAAAGAGTTCAGACAAAAGGGTTTTTGACATGTGATTTTAGGCAGTTATGCTTCCTGTATGCTATTTGGTTGTATTCTGGTAAGCTTAACTTACTGTTGATCTAAGGATCGGTGCTGTGCTGTGTTAATAATAGCTGTGCTGTTCAGTGAAATGTTCATTTTCCAAATGCTTCTTTTGTACCTTTGTTGCTAGATCTTTGTTTAAACTTCATTTCTAGCTCTTCTTTATTATGTGATTCAGAAGTCAGTTGTGTTTGTGTGTTCCATTTTCAGTCCTGCAACTAGCAGGAACAGTTCCTTAAATGTCTTAATGTGTAGCTTAGCTCTGTCTTTCCCCAAATATATTTATGATTATTAACAAAATAAAGTTTGGGTTTTTTTTTTTTTCATAAATATACATAGCAGTGCTTTCTGTTTGCATTCTTATTATGAAATCATTCAGTTGTTGAATGATTCATGTTGATTTAAGGAAGAAGAGTGACATTTGTTTTGTTAAAGAAGTGTTATATGCCATAGCAGGTTTTTTTTCCAAAATACATGAAGAGAGTTCTTTTTCCCCTGTGACTTCAGCATGTCTGATAGTGTTGGCCTCTTAATGAGGTATAGAAAGGAAGGGGTTTGCCTGGAACAGCAGGCGAGTGGGTTTCTGTGCACCTGTGCTACTCACAGTCAGGTTGCAGTGATGGAGAACATCACATCTGTCAGTGTGGAGGGACAAGGACAAAAAAGAAGGAATAGGGGTAGGTTTTGGGACTACTGGGAAGAAGATAGAAACAGGTGTGTGGGTAAAGCTGGAGGTGATTTGGGTATAGTTAGCGTGAGAGCTAGCAATAGATGGGGGCCTTGGAAACTGGGGAAGAAAGGTACATGCACCAGTTCGGGGCAGGAATTCAGCTGTTACCTGTCTTCTTTCTTTCTTATCTGGTACCTGTTGAGCTGGGTATGAGGAGAGGGAGGAAGCCCTGCCCTGGCTATTAGATAGCCCATGTGGTTATCAACAAAACTGTCTTGCTACTAAGTCAGAAGTGGTGGCCAGTACGGCATTAAACTACTCTGCTTCCTTTGTTTTGTATGATTGCATATTAACGTTTGACCTGTGGGAAGGTAATGCTAAGACAACATCGCCCTCTGGAACAAGGTTCCTTGTATGCTTAATTGTTGTCTGTACAGACTTGTTATCTGGTCTCTTCATAAATGCACTGAAGGAAGATGCTTTACAAATTATTTTACAGGGAATATACAGAGAGATTGTATGAATAATCAACTATATTATCTTCTTTAATGTAAAGTTGATGTAAACCTTAGAGGCAAAAAGAAGAGTAATGATGATGTTTTCTCAGTACAGTTCTAAACATACACAACAAAGGGTAAAATGAAATAAATCAAAAAATGAGTAATTTTTTTTAACAGAAGAACTAAATTACATCAGTTTTTCATTGTTCTCTCAGTTATCCAGGGAGTATTCTGTAATTTAGAAATATTGCAGCGTAATTGATGCAAATGTCACTTTGCAGAGTCAGATCTTTTTAGATTAGCAGATTATTCTAGGAGATGATTGAGCTATAATTATAATTTTTGAGGGACTAATTATGTATCTCTTTATCTTTTAGGCTGTATTGACTGAGTACAAATTAAAAGCTATTGAATATGTTCATGGATACTTTTCTAGTGAACAGGTAAAAATCAACATTGTTGTGGGTTTAATGGGAGCTATAGGCTTTGCATATTTAGTAATACAGAAAGACAGACTCTCCAGTCATATCAAGGCTGACCATATTAGCTTTATTTATTTACTGAGGATATTTAATTCCTCATTATTATATGAGCATTAATCTGTTAAAAATATTTCAAAGTTATTTTGTTATCAAAATCATTACATGTTTATTCCTGTTGTGTGGGGAAAACTGGAGAAATTGATCATCATGGAATTTAGGATTATTCCGCATGTATTTTCTAAACTGGCATGTAGTGATAAATATCCAACTTATTTTGCTACTATGCAGATTTCTTTCTGTTTCTTTCTCTTCCGGTTTTTTTTTTTTGGTGAATGTTTGAATATGCTTTTTGAGATACTCAAGGTTTATGAGCTTTTTCAGAAAGACTTGGGTTTTTTATTCTAATACTCTGGCAATTGTTGTGCATATATGCAAATATATAGGGAGGGGGAAGTATCTATTTTGAAATATTTCCATAGAGAAACTTAGTCTCATAACATAGAAATAAAAAGAACAGTAGTTGCTGGTAGGCACTGACGTAATCAAACATCACAGAAATATGTTTTTTAGCAGTTTACCACTATACTCCAAAAATGGAAAGATCATATTGATGCTTTTAGCATAATGTTTTGGTATATATAAAAGATTAATTGAAGGCCTTTCTGTTGCAGGTTGTTGAGTTACTGAGATACTTTTCCTGGGCTGAACCACAGCTCAAGGCAATAAAGGCTTTACAACATGTAAGTTCTTGTGGCATAATCTTGTAGACTAAGTTTGCCCTCTTAATCTTATTTTAGTGTTGTGATGTCTACTTTTGCAACTGATGGCTCAGTCTGCCCTTTAATCTTCAAAGATTCCTCTTCATCTCATTCTTTTCCAATGGCATCAAAATACGAAACGTCATGTTTTTAACCAGGGTATCTTTTCTGACTAAAATATCTTTTACTTTCCTGTGCATCACAAGAATAGATGTCCCTTTTAAGTATTGTTAACTTTCCTAATTTCTCTGCTTTTGGCAAGTGCTTTTTGCAGTTCCTTGTTCAGCATTTAGCGCAGAGTCACATTACCAGTGGGAGGGAGAAAGTGTCTACTTTCAGTGTTTACTGAAATAAGGTGATATGAAGCTGTTACTGAGCAGCGTTCTGGGTTTAAAATAATTATAGTGTCTTATTTTATATATACTTTTTTTCTTTCTTGCTTACTTTTCAGAAAATAGTGGCAGTTCCGGCCTCAAAAATGGTTAATATTCTCAACTGCTTCACATTCAGTAAAGATAAACTTATTGCCCTTGAAATCTTAGCTTCGTGAGTATCTCTCATGTTATATTTCCTTAAGTTGTATTGTTTTTACTAATGTTTCAGTATGTAAAGCTTAAGATACTTCTAGAAGGAAGCACTGTGGCCAGTTAAGATAAAGCACAAATCCATTATTGATGGGGCCGTAAAAGAATTTGAAGTAGACATTGTGCAAAATTCTGTAGTTCATTTGAGTCTTGAGCATGCTGCGATGTGGGCTTCTGCCTGCTGGAAAATTGCCACTTTGCCAATATTTTTACAATGGTCTTCAAGTCTTGTAGAGAATGAAGAGAATGAGATGATTAAGCTTATTTCTGCTCATTGGAATGTAAAAGGCTTGAGACCGGAGTATTGTGGGAATTGACCCTTTTGGATTTGAAGAGCCCTCTAAATATTACATACGTAAAAAAGAGTTAAATAAATACATCTCTTAAATTCACACATTGGATTTACAGATCTAATGTCCATAAAAGATGTATAGATATTCTAAATGTATGTTTACACAGAAAGTTGGGTGTTTTTTACTGAACGCAGCTGCTTCAAAGGATCTGCCTTTTACATATGTTTATGTTGGAACTCTTCTGCGTGGTTTAGGGGATTTATTACGTGTTGTTCTGTTTTGGGTTGGGTTTTTTTGCAATAAGTATGTCTGCCCTTCATATGAAGGCTTTATATATTACAGCCAGCTTGGACGTTTTGGGGCATATAAATTCATTATATAAATATCCATAAAACAAATAAGACTGAGAATATAGACATCATCTTTCTTTTGGAATTGAGCTTTAAGAAGCTGTATGAATGCTCCTACTCTCTTTCAGACCAAAACAAAATCGGGTAGCCTAAAGGAAGTTCAGTGGTGAATTAAACTAACCTGTTTTGCTTCTTGAAATGAGATTGGAGCTCAGACTCTTTTGTTGCTACGCTTCAGCTGGTATGGGGGGATAGTGTGGTAACTTCTTCAGCTGTTGAATTTCTACAGTGCAAGAGCGTAACAAGGGAGTCATGATATAGAAATCCTAACCTAAATCTATGTACTACTTACTTTGCTGAAAGCTCATTCACATTTTTATACCATTCTTTGAGGTATTTTTCATTTCTTTGTTCAACATTCTGCTGTTCCATTTCCTCTAATATCCTCCTTTAGAGAAGTCCTCCTTTTTGGGACTATATTCTATTTCCAGTAGTTTGGATGGGGCAGGTAATATTTGACAGCAGTAAAGGTGCTGTGGTCAGGGTTTTGAAAAAGGCAGGTAGAATCAGGCATTAGGCTCCTTGTACTTGCACATTTTGTTGGTGGTATGTCTGGTGTTATTGTTGGGAGAGGAGCAAGGAGAAAGAAGGGTACTTTATGGAGCTGCGTGAGCAGTTTCACTAGCTCAGCAGAACATGGAGAGAGTTGCCAGGAGTTTCATCCTTTTCATTTTGGAGTAAATAAGATGAAAATCTGTTTTTCTACCAGTCTAGCAAGAAACAGTGGCAAACTGAGTAGCTGCTGGTTTTCTGCTGTGCTGGGAATTGTGTGCTAGTAGCAATTAAAGCTTTCTTTAATTGTTTTTCTTTAACTGTTGTGAAGGCAGAATTCATTTTGCCCACATAGTTATTTTTGCCATAAAGTTTAGCCATCATTGTCCATTGTTCTGTACTGATATTCTGATACTGAATATTGATATTTGATAATAACACCATGTTTCACTTACAGGTATGAAGCCCATAATTAAGGCCACGGTTTTTACTTTAATAACAATAGTAATATTATAATATGAACTAATTTTTTTTTTTAATGTACTGTTGGGTACTGGCTGAGGAAGTGTTGATGACTTCAGTAGTGCATTATTTCTGATAAGCATATGGAATCGCAGTAATTGTCTGTCAATGTCTTTATAGCAACATTGTTGATGCTCAGAATTATCGCCTTATTGAAGATCTGTTCAGAATTAATATGTCAGAGAAGAAAAGATGCAGAAGGATTCTTGAACAGGTAGTCAAGATACTCTGGTATGCTTGATTCTGTCAAATACAGTATTGTTTACACCCTTATGGTCATTGTGGGGTCAGGACTTACCATGAAGAGTGCTGGGAATTACTGGTTGAAGACAAGCTGAAAGAAGCAGCTGCAAAGAGATGAGCTATGTCATAGATGTGAAAAAAAGGGGGAAGTGTCTGTCAGGCATTAGGATCATATGGAAAAGGGGCACAGAATTGCAACCAATGCTGAAGGAAACAGTTTAAGAGAACACCAAGTGCTTAACCCTGAGTTCAGTAGAAGCAGAGGTGGTCCAAGTAGAGTAGTTCAGCTTTGGCAGAACCTCACACTGTTTGGACTATTTGGGAAGATGATTTAAGACAAAGATTTGAATTGTTCCATGTAGGTTGGTTCAGGCAGTCTAAATGCCGTGAAATAGTAATTAATTTCTTTAAAGCATTGATTTTGGTAGCAAATAATGTCCTTTCTTGATTATTTTGCAGGCTTCAAAAACGGGTTGTAAGGCTCCTCATGCTATGATATCATCCTGTGGCATGATTCCTGGCAACCCTTATCCCAAGGGCAAACCAAGCCGCATAAATGGAATTTTCCCAGTAAGCATGATTCTATGCTTTTGCCTTTCACAGCACCCTTGATTTAGGATTCATTATAGTATAACAAACACCAGTATTTATATACATGGAAGGAGGAGTGGAATCAAAAGCAATGTTTTGGGTTTGGTTTTTTTGTATTATCCCATTACACATTTATAGGGGACTTGCGTTATTTTTGTTTGCCTATTCTTTCTATGCTGCTTTAAGTAAAGATTACTGCTTTAATAAGACATTGTTCATACAAGGAAAACATTGTAAAGTCCAGCAGTACTTGGCAGAATCTGGAGAGATGTAAAAAGCCTTACTGGTAGGCTTTTTACAACTGTTAGGTTGATAAGATGACCTAATATGGTCACTACAGTACTAATGCTAATCTTAGTGTAGTTCTTGAACAGACATGTTAAGCATTTCCTGTGAACACTTAAGGAGCCGCAAATGTAAGTTATCATGTCCACAAATCAAAATGCAGAATTCTGATTATGTCAGAAACCTGGACTGTTTAATATGCATCTCTTTACAAAAGTTCAGTGTTATAAACTAAGCTGTTGTAATGCTCTTACTTACCATTTTACAAGTCTAGCATGCAGTTTCTTTTTCCTAACAAATATGGTTAAGCATAACTTTCAGAATATTCAAAAACTCATCAGAGAATCATTAGGGTTGGAAAAGAACGCTAGGATCATCAAGTCCAACTGTCAACCCAACACTACTATGCCTCCTAAAACATGCCCTGAAGTGCCACATCAACACCTTTTTTGAACACCTACAGGGGTGGTGACTCCACCACCTCCCTGGGCAACCTGTCCCAATGCCTGACCCACTCTTCAGTGAAGAAATTTTTCCTAATATCCCATCTAAACCTCCGTTGACGGAGCTTGAGGCCATACTCGAATGTAGGTTAGAAAAAAACCAAATACAGGAGAAATCCTATAGCAAGATTTACTTCTAAATTAATACATAATAGTTTATTTTTCTCTTGTTTCAGGGAACCCCTATCAAAAAGGACACAGAAGAATGTACTAATGAAGGAAAGGGAATAGCAGCCCGTATACTTGGACCATCCAAACCAGTATGTCTAATAAATGAGTAAATAAATGAAATTTTAAGAAAAAAAAATTCCAACCACCAGCCAATTCAGTGAGGCTTTTATATAAAATGCTGTTATGTTGCAAGAAGACTGTAGAGCCGCAATTTAAACAAAGCTAAACTTCTATAATGCAGATAATATGACCTAGTATTTTTTTATTTATCTTGAAAAGAAGCTCTGGTTTATAACTTTGGGGGATAGGTTTCTCTAGTGGATACAATATGTGTGCATTTGAAGGCAGAATTTAAGTTACAGTAACAGGAGACAAAATCAAAAGCAGTTTTAGTAGTTTGTCATGAGCTACTGGAAGTTTTAGATAAAAATATATGCAATTTTTTATTACAGTCTCTGAGGGTTTCCCATATGAACATAAAAAATGCCTGCATCATGGAAACTTGAATTACAACAGTGCTTTAGAGGGAGGTTCTTGTTTCTTAACAACACAGTGGGTTTATATTTCAGAATTTTTAAGCACGTGGGGCAAATGTTCAATGAACCTGATACTGCTTTGAACTATTGTCCAAATGTTGTATATTCTTGTTTATTATGAGATGTTTCCAACTAAGATGTATTATTTTAAAGGGGCAGGTAACTTCATAAGTATTCATTAGTTTTAAATGTGCTAAACCTTTAAAATGAGAAGTCCATCCAAGACTGCAGAGTGTGAAAACTACAAGGCAGGAAGGAGTTCGCTTTCCCACCTGTGTTCAGTATTATATTAAAATCTAAAAGTATACAGTGATGTTTGTTTCATTCTTTTCAGAAAGAGTGAAATATTTGCAGTCGCTATGGATATTATGAAGAAATTTGCTATCAAATATTTTTCCAGTGAAGAACAGCTGTCTGTAGTAGTATCTGAATGTTAGCTATTTGTCTGAGAAACATTAGGTAATGCTTTCACTATTGCTTCTTCCGTTTGTTTTTTGTTTATGTAGGCTCCATCAACCTACAATCCACACAAACCAGTTCCATACCCCATCCCACCATGTCGGCCACATGCAACTATTGCACCAAGTAAGGCTTCTGTGTGTTTTAGCTTGATGCTATTGTTTCATCCATTTCCCTTTTAAGTAATAAGTGTCAAGTGTCAGTTTCTCTGACCATGATCATATCTGAAATTGGCTTGCGCTCCCTAAGCATGCTGTGGGTACTGGTTTCTACCTCTTCCTGTCATGACTTCAGAGTTGATAAAAAGAGGAATATATTGACTTCTTTTCCCAACATCCATATCATAAGGAAAATTCACAATCCTGTTCTGATGACAAGTATTTCATTTATGGGAGACATTGTACATGTTAGACAAGACTTGGGCTGTGTCTTTGTTGTAAGGTTTGACTGATGTTTGGGCTTTTGCTTGACAAGTCTATTGACTTGTTGCTGTTGTACCAAACATAGGATATGATCAGGCACAGCCCTGAATTGGGTGGAAGTATGTAGAGACTTGCTGAAGGACAGTAATCTGTTACTCATTTGAAGGGGTAGTTTGTTTTTCAGTTGCCTTCAGCTTTACTTCCTCCCCATCACAATGGAGAGAGAACAGTTTCCTAAAAGAAACGTTTAGTCTTGTAAATTTCAGTCTCAGAAGGGACATAGTGATTGTCTTTTCCTGTGTTTGGTCTGACTATTCCTAGCCTTGTGCCTCAGGTAAGATTGAGTCTTTCTTCATAAACTCCTCTCATTTTGCTCTGCTGCATTAGTTGTTTGATTCCAGACATTTTTGGAAGGAAGCAAGGCAATTGCCATTTGGAAGAAGAGCTTGGAGTACTTATGTAGTCAGACTCTGGTCTTTCCGAGCAGCAGCCGAAAGCTTTTCCTAATCTTGCCATTCTGTACTGCAAAACAAGGAGTGCTCTGGTTAGGAAGCTTGCTTTTCACTGATGTTATGATAAGGAAGTGTGGTAGAGCTTTTAGCATGTGTGTTGAAGGGTGAGTCATCTCACCAACTTGATGTCTGCAAGTCTCTATATAGTCAGTTTGGAGAAGGGGCACTAGTAGCTGAAGTAAATTTGATGATTTGTGCCCTAGAAATGGCTTGCTCCCCAGAAAGTGTAGAGGAAACTTGCAGACTAGCTCAAATTTATATTAAATAAATAAAATTCAAAGTTAATTAGGGCACAGAAATTGGCCTGTGACTGGATGTAAGAGTACATTTTAGAATATGAAACAGCTTCTGAGGTTTCAGGGCCTTATTAGGCTATAACATGGTTTTTAAAAAAACCTCTTGTGACAACGTTACTCATAACTGATGATGTATTTTTATATATATAAAATGTGTTTAGTGAGATGGCAGATGCTGACCTGAAACTACTGAATGTGATTGTCTTCAAGCAATAGTCAGAATGGTCAGAATGATTTTTTATTTTCTGCCTCTCTATATATTAGTTTACCATTTCCTTCCTGGGTGCCACAAGGATTGTTAGTTACTTTTCTGATTTTCAGCCAAGAGTTGTCATGCAAGAAACCTTAACATTAGGTAGAACTATAATGAAAGTGTGAAATCAGAAAGGATTGTGTGTGACAAATTACTGCACTTTGAATATGGTTCAAGTGCTACCTTTTCCCATGAAGCATAAGTTCTTATGCCCTTAAAATATTCATTCAGGACCACTGTGAAGTGTATTTATGTTCCTGTGATTTAAATTCTTGATGTTCTTCATCAGAACTGCGTACTACAGCTATACAACAGTCTGAGTTGCTCCCAAGAATAAGGGAGGAAAAAAGGTATTTTTTTATATATTAAGTACAATAAGTATTTGGTCTTAAAATAATTTTCTAACCTGCTTGAATTTGTTAACATTTAAAGAAATATTGCCAATACTAGACTAAGTATTTGAGGTGGGACATTTTTCTCTGAATTTTCTGACTAGTGTTGGAGGGCTGGTTATGGTCAGTAGTCTATGTTTGGCTCTTTTGTTTGTGAAGGTTATAATGTTAAAGGAAGAGTTGCAACAGCCTTGAAGTTAGGAATAGAGAAAGAGCAAACGATGCTGCAGATGCTCTGGATCATTCCACCCCCCTTTCAGTTTTTCAGGCAAAATGGAACTGAAAGCAATTGAAACCTGACTTCTTCAGGCTCTTTCAAGAGAACTACCCTTACTAAAATTTGGGTCACAAGGCATGTCACTCAGGCAGACATTGGCAAAAGCCAGCATCTAGCCTGGATGATTAATTGGTCTGGCTTGTTGGTGAAGGAATGTCTTACAATCTTGGAAATGTTCTTTTAAAGGAAAAGACACTTGCTGGTTCATTTGTATATGGGTTCTTCTGACAACTGGGATGTGTATTGCGTTTGTTCTTATAGGTGCTTACAACAATACTGGCTTAGTTCCGATGGCTAATGTCATAGCTCCAAGCTTACCGGCTCCTCCACCATACACTGCTAATCAAGTGGTATCAGGTAAAGCATGCGTACCTTTAAAAATCTTGATGGTAGTTTTTTCTAATTCATTGTTGTGAATGGATCGTTCACTGCTGAAGTTTCATTTGCTTTTAAATAATAAGCTGTTGTTCTCTGTTTAGAAAATGAGGACCTTTCCAGCCAGGCAAAACCTTCCCAAAATCAAGGTAAATTGCAAATCCACAGGGGGATTTTTGTGTTGATTGTATCTTTGTTATTTGTTCAGAAAATGTAAACACTTATTTGTTTAGTGGGATTTTCATAAGCCTCTAAGTATTTAACTGCTGTTGGAATAGGATCCTTTGAGAGTTGACAAAAAAAATCTCAGGGATTTGGTACTTAGAAACATTGAAACATTAAAATTTCATCTTTTGTTTTAGCTCGTTAAAGTTTTATAGTCATCAGCATATAAGTATGTGAGAAATCATGTAAAAAAACTAAATCAAAATATTCTTTGCAATGTAGTGCACTGAAACACTTCACTAATATCTTTGCAGTTGTAAAAATTTGGACATCTATTTGAAAACTCATTCACATTTTAACTTCATATATTATTTGCACTGGGAAGCTAAGAATATAAGAGAGACGGATTATTTGTTTATAGTTTGTTGAAATCCATGTGTAGAATGTCCTATCCCAGACTGATACACTCAACTATGTCTACCTGCACTTTTGTCTTACCCTTTAAATTCCAATTCTTTTTGCAGAAGAGTTGTGCTTTTTTTGTCTCTATTTGTGTGATACTTTGTATGCTTTGTACACTTAGTACAAATCATAATAATAAATCCCATTATGAGCTAGTTATACAAAGGCTTTGATAATACTTTGTTAGGTTTGACAAATAGAAACTGAGAATCTACTGACTGTTGAGTCAGGCATATTAACAAATACCCAAAAAAGATGAGATGACCATAAGTTTAACTCCTGTAAATATTTCTAGGGGAAAAAAAAAAAAGTTACATTTTGTCTTTTCTCCTCTATGCCTAGGGCTGGTTCTACAGAAATGTTGCTGTTTCAAAGGATTGCTTTATTCATATATACCCCTTTAAGTGTGCGTGTATTTACAAGGTAGTTTATACAGCTAAATGAATATGGTGCAAGGAATAAAGTCTTCTCTTAGGAGAAGAAATTCAGCTCTGGGTTCTGTTGCAGTGGTGTTTCTCTAGTGATTATTTTGGCTGTCAGGTTTAACAACAGCGATCTTTAGGAGAGTCTTCGGTTTGGAAACAGGATGAGGAAAGGACAGAATCCAGAGCCGAGCAATCTGGGTCTAGGTTTTTGGAAAAGAATAATGTAATAGGGAATAGTTTGCAAAATTCCTAGGTGTAGAGTTTCAAGAGACATAAAACAGGAGTTTGTCATATTAACTCAGGTCCAAGATTTTAAAGATTCCTTTTTTGCGTTTGTGTGTGATTATATAGAATTTGGGCAAGAGAGAATCTAAGCTGTTAGAGTTCTGTGTGATGAGTTTGGCTGGTTGGATCAGTGATTTGCTTACAATCGAACAGATTATTTTAAAAGTAAAATAAAGTATGAGGGTTATTTGAAAGCAATGATTAACACATTCATATTCCACAGGAAACTAGATAGAGGCATATCAAGGCTCTTGACATGCTGGTGTTCATAAATGCAGCTTCTTTACATTAACCCCACATTGCCATTCGCAGTGTGCCCACCTGTTTTCCTCCAGCTTGATTGATGTCTCTGACTTACTTTGTGGGGTTGATATGAGCTGATATTCCTAGTGGCAGGTGCTTGCCTCAGTTATAGACACATGACTTCAGACTTACAGAAATGTTTGTCGATATGGTCAAGTGGCAATGTTAGTTTAATACTGTAGTGTGATACATGAGTTTAAAAGTGTACCTTCCTAGAATCAAAATCTGAAGGAAACACAGTGAAGAGAATGGCCTGATTTTGAAGGAAAGAAAAATACCAGTACCTGAAATCGGCTTTCTTCAGTTGTTGACTAAACTTCTGAAATCATGATGCATTGCATTAACTGGTTCTGAAGGAAATTCTGACCTTCAGTGAGAGTGGATGCAGAGGAACCCAGGTGATCTGATGCTGATGGAATATTAGATCTGGTTTGCGTACTCCCAGATGTTAGGGACCAGCGGGAGGGTGTTTGCCTGTATCACTTAGACATTCTTACAGAGTATCTTTGAGTATCTCACTGTCTTGCATGAGATCATGAAGAGGTAGCAGATGTCACAAAGTGTTTTAAAGAGGAGTGGTAGCCTACATGATGTACAGCTTGTGTGATGTGTTTGTATGTACCTTTTTGTTACGTTCTCATAGGCTCCAGTGTTCGTTGTTTGTATACAGACATTGTATGTTAGCTATTGCCTGTGTATCATATTTTGAAATGCTGTATAAAATGTGTTTGTGTTGATTTCAAACATTTCTGACAGTTTCAAGTATTCTTACCAGTTTTGTTTCTTTGCAGCTTTTTCTGCACAAGCGAATCAGCTCTTTACTCCTCATGGTTCTAATCCTTCAACACCTGCTGCTACTCCAGTCCCTACCCCATCACCTGTCAAGGCAATAAGCCATCCATTAGCACCTGCAACTCCACTCATATCTGGGATAAACATGTCTACCCCTGTCCTTCCTGTTTTCCCAGGACAGGTCTCCTCTTCCATCCATACATCTCAGCCATCCACCCCAACCCCTACTGTCATCAAATCCCTTTCATTACCTGGTGTTCCTGTCACATCTGTTCACAGTGCAACCTCTACCCCTATCCCTGCAGTTTTTTCTGGGCTGGCTTCTATACCCACTGCTACACCAGCTCCGCAAGGTTCCTCCACACCGTGCGCCACACCTGCACCTAGTGAAGCTTTTGCATCTGCTGCTGCACCATTTGCTGGCCTCCCGTTCTCTGCAACCTCTTCAATTGCTTCTGCTAATAATCCCACTCCATTGTCATCTGTTTTTGCTGGCCTCCCTTTGTCCTTGCCTCCCAACGCCCAAGGGATCTCTAGTCCTGTTCCATCTACAATTGCTAATTCTCCTGCCACTACCATTCCTGGTTCGCTTAGCTTGCCTAACCCAATTTTGTCTGTCTTAAAAGGATTTCTGACATCAAATGACACTTCATTAATCAATTCATCTGCTTTACCTTCTGCTATGTCAAGTGAGCTTGCTTCTTTATCTGCTCTTGCTAATCAAAGCTCTGACCCTCCCACTTCCTCTGTCAACAAATGTTATACTCCATCAGCCACCCCCACCCCACAGCGTTCCTCTACACCCGGGCTGGCCATTTTTCCTGGTCTTCCATCCCCATCTGTGGCCAATTCTAGTTCCACTCCTCCAACATTGCCTGCACAGTCACCTTTAACCAGTTCACCATCGATTATGCCAGTCAACTGTGGCTCATCAGCCTCCCTCTTGCATGGCACAAGCCCTACTAATCCTGATCAGCAGCTCTCATCAGCCCCAGCCGCCACAAGTATCCCAGTTCTGGTCAAAACAGAACCCATGAGTCCTACCCTCTCGGCCTTCAAAGGTCCTCCTCACTCAGCTGGCCCTTCTCATGGCACTATAGGACTGTCAGCGCTTGGCCGTGCATACACCTCAGCAGCTTCAGTGCCAGTCAGTTTACCCAGTTCTCTGAATCCCACACTATCAGGTCTTTCCTCTTTGAGTGCTCCTCTAAACAATTCCAGTTCTCTGGCTTCCATTTCCCTCACCCCACATGGCTCCTCCGCTCCCATTCCCCCTGTGTTCAATGGACTTCCTCCTTTCACGTCTCTAACCAGTAACTTTGCTTTTACTGGTAATCCAGCACTTACGCCACCCGTCACTCTCCCAGGGTCTTTGTTAGCTACTCCGTCTACAACCGCTTCAGCCGTGTCTGCCCCTCATGTGAGTTCCACTGCCGCCGTACTCTCAGGACTCGCCGCCTCAGCAACAGTCTCTGCTCCACCCTTCTCGCTTAACTTGTCCAGTGCTGTCCCTTCCCTTTTTTCTGTTGCCCAGGGACCTCTGGGATCATCAAACCCATCCTTCCCTGGTTTTCCTGTCTCTAACACACCCTCTGTCACTCCTGCTCTCCCTTCTTTCCCTGGCCTCCAGGCATCTTCTGCAGTAGCAGCAGTTGCACCGTTGCCGGCAGCTGCCACAGCCCCATCTCCGGCTCCGGTCCTGCCAGGGTTTGCCTCGGCCTTTAGCTCAAACTTCAACTCTGCACTTGTTGCACAGGCTGGGTATGTTTCTGTTTCTGAAGGAGGTCAGAACCGTTTCTTTTTCTCTTGAGCAAAACACTGATTTTACTTTAGGCGTAGATGTTGTTTTCACTCATAGTTAATTACAGTTAATTTTTGAAGTTAGTTCACCAGTAGATTTCCACCTGTCTTTAGAAACTGATAGAGTAGTTACTAAATAGGTTGTCCTCAGTAGTCCCCATTAGGACAGTCTAATCCAGTGAGGTGCCGAGTGATCTTATTTCCCAGATGAGGATACTTGGCACCTCCTAGGCTTTTACAAGAATGGATTCCACGTGGGCATCCATTGACACATCCAGGTAATAGCAGACAATATCTTAGATGTTCCTATGTTTTAAGGAAGTACTCAGCATTAACTTTTGTCTATAAAGTTTTTCTGTGTTCAGACCGTAGGCAGAGCCAAGGTACAAAAATTTCTGAGTTCCCTTCTTAGGTGTGCTCCAGACAGTCTCGGTTTGTGTGTGCATTAATAATTTGTAGGTGGGTAGGGTCCGGGCTTCTTTTTGGAAATTCTAGCCTTTATGAGGTTTAGAAAAAGAGGTGCTTTTCTAATTTATATAGACATAAACTTATATAGGGAGAAACGTAGGCTAAAACATGATGCAGATGTTCCTAATAATACCCACATCTTGACATTCTTTCAGCTTGACTTCTGGACTACAGACACCGGGAAATGCAGTTTTCCCTGGTCTTTTATCTCTCCCTGGTATCCCTGGCTTTCCCCAAAGTGCCGCACAATCTTCCTTACAGGAATTGCAGCATAGTGCGGCAGCACAGTCAGCACTACTACAGGTAACATGCCGATTTGCTTAATACTATTTTGCTTCCAGTAACTGTTTGAGCGTGTACTTGCGTGTTAACTTCTTGGGATTAGTTTAAGGCAGTAGATGATTAAAACCCCTAACCTGTTTGAGAACTGATTAGAAGGAGGATGGTAAAGAACAACGTACATTAACTTTTTACTTGAGACCAATGTACAGTGCTTCTGGATGTTATGAATGTGTTTAAACCCTTTTTGAAAATTATTTGTAAAATGGAGAGGAGTGAAAGAGAAAAGACAGGCAAGTGAACTTTTTGCTAGGTTTGTGTTAAACCTAATGAACTGACCATGTAGTGGCAAAATTTGTGCTCAGTTCTAGTCTGATATTTTAATACTTAAAGATTTCTGTAGAAAACCACTTTGAGTTATGTGCCTCTCTACAGACACAACCAGATTGTCTTGAATCTGTGTCTGCTGTGATTGTGCCTTTCTCTTGATAGTTCTCACAAATATAATTATTATATAAGCTTGAGGTGACTCTAGGTAATGTGTAGTTTCATCATCTCTCTTGTCCATGAAACAGCTTGTTTCAGTCATCAACGTACATAAATTAACTGAAATGATCAGAAGTGTTTGTACTTAGATGTTTAGTTTGCCTTTTGTTAAAAACAGCCTCTGTACAGAATAAGGATTTGGTAGGAAATTTGTCCTTCATTACAAAAAACTAAAAGAGGCAGTTGAGTGTCTTGAATTAATATTTTCTCTCTTCTGTGACACATCGCTTTTGAAATGGAGTATGTGTCTACAGTACTGTTCGATATGCAGAATATTGTCAGGTGTCTTGAATATCAGAGGAAATAGATGAGAAGAAGCAAATCACTCAACCTAGGCCATGCTGCTTTGGCAGATCAGGAATTTATTTATTCTGTAGAACTCTATGTACGCAGATTGCATTGAGGAAATGTCAGTTTTCTTGTTTACAAATTCCAGTCACTAAAATTAACACTTTGTTACTCAAGCAATGAAGATAAAGAAAGTTCAAAGTCGGTGAAATACTACAGCTCCTGATTAAGCTATGCCTTCCACATCAGCTGTGGCTTACTCCACTGGAAAGTAAATGCCATTAACACTTCAATTTTCCTCTTAATCCAACTGCTTTCCTCATTCTCTGGTATTTCAGAACAATAGTTGCACTACAGTTTAACACCTGCGTGTAGGTGCATTGCTCATCTCTGTTCTTTGCGTACTTCAGATTATACTTCGTTTGTTTTGGCTTGAGTAGGACTGGTATTGTGCCTGAAATTTTGCTTGATCTAGATTTTTGTTCATTTTTTTGTTTTTATCAGTGCTGTTTCCTAACTTCTTCTCTTCCTTGAAGGCACATTCTGCTTCTGCTCTGGAGAACTATACAGCTCAGCCTGAAGGTTTTGCTAACTATCCATCAACACCAGGAACACCATTTTCATTGCAGACAAGTCTGCCCCAGAGTGGATGGCAATAAATACCAGACATTTTAAAAGACTGCAGTGGTTGCGTGACAGAGCCTGGTCCTATTCACTTTGAAGGCTGTCTCCGTGTTAGTGGGAGCATGGTCTGAATTGGGGAAGGAGGGGGAAAACATGAGGGTAAAATGATTCCAGGAGGCTGTGTCAGATGTCACATGTAATTTATGATTGCATTTAATTGATTCAGGGTCTGATCCTGTGAATTGCTGAGCATCCTTGACTCTCCTTTTAGCTTATGAGTTGAATGTTTAGTGTCTTACAGGATCAGGAACGTTCAGACAGACGTTTATGTAAATAGAGCAATGGGCTGTCAAATTGAATGGGGAGAACAAGTATACTTAATAGCGTGTATAAGCACCTATCCTTCTGCTATGTTTTGTATGGTATATGTGGTTAATATAGAATGAGATCTAGACTGAAACTAGATACTTAAAGCTGTAGACGATCTTTTGTCTAGGTGCGCACTTCTTGTGTGTGCATAGGTCAAGGTCAGTTTATGGTTCGTCGGATCTTTTCCTCGTATGTGTGAGGATCTCCTGTTAGCATCAGCAGTATGTTAAGGAGAGGCTGGATCAGAGGGGTGTGGGGGTTTTCTTACGCTTTGAAATATTGTCCTGGGCTTGATGCTGAACTGAGTACTCCTTTGTCTGAATCTGAACAGGAGAGCTAGGAAATGGTGCTGTACTGTATTTGGGTAGAAGTGGATTATGTTTTACTGGAGTATGGTTTAGCTAGCTGAGAATGTCTTTCCAAAGTACATAAAAGCATTTTAATTTGCCTCTAAAATAATGTTCCATAACATTGTCCCTGCCCCCACACCTCTCTGTGAATGAAATAACTGTACTGCGGATAGGCTGCCTATCCGGCACTTTTGACTGCGGACTTTTGTGAATGTTTACAGACATGGGTCAAGTTCTTCTCTCCCTTATACTCGTAAACTCACTGGTTCTCTATACGCTTTTTGGCTATAAACCACAACTTGATGGTGCTTATGTTGTCCTGTGAATATAAGTGGGAGCAGAATTTGGACCATGGATTTTTTAGTATTTTTCCTTGGAAAATGTACATGATTTTAAAGGCATATAGCTAAATTAACTGTATTGGTTAGGAAGGGTTATGACACAGCATATAGAAAGGTCTTGCTCTGTTAGTGAAATTCAGTTGTGCACTCTTCTAATAATGTTAGTACCTGTGGCAATGTGTAACACATCATTGAATATCATCTATTTAAGACAAACTCTTGATTATGTTCTAGAGACAATAGAGATGAATGATATTCAATCCTGTGATTGAATTAAAACGTAGAGGATACTATACTGTAGAAAAGCTCTGCACCTAGAGTTTTACTTTTTTAAAGATGAATTCTGCTGGGAGATGTTGCTAATGTATTTTCTTTCAAGATGTGAACAAACTTTTTTAGAACATTACTGGAAAATCCTGTATTGGTTTTTAACACAATTTTTTTAAATAAAAAGTTTACAGTCATGGCAAAAAGGCTTTGCTGACTATTTACGTATTTGCCTAAAATACAGATGAATAAACTTGTTTTGACTAAGATACTTCCTAATGTTTGATCTTCCTTACGCTCTTTCTTTATGATGCAGAATTATATACTGAATTATCAAATTTGTTTCCTAAAGACTGGCAATAGAAATATACTATGAAGTGTTTAGATAAAAAAATTAGTGTGCTCAGTACTTTGTCAGCAGTTGGGTAGTCTTGCATTTTAATGATCACATTTGCACATCGCTTTAGAGATGAAAGCTTATTGCACTTTTAAATTTTTTTTTATTTTGTGAAACCTGTTGAATTCTAATGATTCTCCACTCTGAACTGCTTTTAAAATCAGTGCCTTATATCTCGACTCAAGAAATCTGTGGGAAAAAATCTCTACCATCTTCCATTATACTTCCCTTCTCTCTCTTTTGATTACTTGTTCTTTGTAAATCTATAGATCAATTGGAGAAGGAGAAAATAAAAATATAGGTATCTTCTCAAAAGCAAATTAGCTTTTCACATTGGCTTTACATTCATGACATCCATAGATGTGGATGTAAAAGAGTTTGAAGTCAGTAAGCGTTTTGTAACCTTAGTGAGGTGCTGAGTTTGATCTCTGATTTGAGCTCTAGTTTCCCCATCAAGTGATCAAAGTTTAAACTAATCCACATTGCCTTGTAGTCAAAAACAAGTACCAGACATCAGCTGTTATGCAGTGTTTTATCAGAAAGTAAGCAGTTTGCAGTCTGTTTCTGAAAACAACTGTTGGATGGTCATGGGGTGTGGGTTGTTTTTTTTCTGCGTGGACATTAGACAGCTCAAAGATACCTAAGAGTCTGTGAATTCCTGTTTCTCCAAATGAAAACAGGTGAGAACTGCTAAATATGCACCTTATTAAATGCCATTCTCCTGAAACAGTGTATTTGCTAAGTGGCCACTTTACCCACAAAAGAGGATTTCATGCACAACTGGTGTAGTTTTACATAGAAGCTCTTCATCAGTGTAGACAAGTGAACAAATAGGCTAAGAAGCATTAAACTGTCAAGTTTTTTTGTCTAGAATGGGTGTTCTGATTCTTACCAAGTCATACTGAGTGGGATTTTGTAAATTGAACTTTCCAGTGGTTAGGCTTAAGGTACATTTCAATTTCTTAAATATTTCTCCTGACATAAAATTGTTTTTTATTAATTTTTTTTCTCTTCAGGAATAAAGTCTGTGTTCTGCATTGCAGCAAACTCCTGTGACCCAGCCTTGGAATTTCTGCAGGGGCTGATTTGTCCTGAGCTCTTTCATGCTTATTTGAGCACCACTTTTAAAAAGCCAAGGAAAAGCCTGCTCCTGAGGCAAACTATGCTGGAACTTACACTGAGCCTGTGCTGGGAAAGGGCTGTTGCTGTATCACTTAATTCTGGACTAACTATGATTTTTTTCATTGTTCAAGTTGCCTATTACTGCTATATTTCAGCTATGTTGACAGACTGCAAGGGTAAGGTGTAGTGGAATGATCTTTGAAATAAAACCTTTTTTCAGAACAACTAAGAATATATTGGGATTGTTTTTGCAAATGCAAGTTTCAATATTTCTTTCAAGTGTTTTAGTTGCAGCTGTAGTGAATATGGGAGAAACAGCCACTTTCTGTCCTTCTTCCTCTGATTTGCAAGTGCGTGTTGTGAGTTTGGCTTGGCCTGGAAGGAAACTTGCCATGGTATGAAAGGTCTTACTTTCTTGCAAATTGCCTTCCTTTCTGTGTTGAGATGGGAACAATCCCTTTGAGAGTCTCATATTTACTCGTGCTCTGTGCGAAGTGCAGCCAAAAGGGTGCCTCCTGTCATCTCCCCATTGTCAGCTATTGAAAGCTGATGCTCTTCTCATGCGGAGGAGGAGCAATATGGGGATGTTCCTCCAAGCAATAGGATGGTACTGTTAATCTTCTCTATGTCCTCTCCCTTTTACTAAATTTTGATCTGGGGGGGAAAGGAATGACGAGCCTGAAGCAAATGGGCTACTGTCTATTCTGGGGGCAGAATTCAGGGCCTGGAAAGGACTGGACTGAGAAAGCTTTAGGGAGTAACCAAAGCCCAGTGCATGGCAAGGAAAATATTGTAGGCCTAAAAAGGTTGGAAAGAGACAAACTGTAACCTACATCTTTGTTGTATGCAAATCTCATGTGAGGACTGCCTGATGACTTGCTTTGATGCCTTTGGATTGGCACCCTTTTAGAAATGCCCATGTCTAAGAAACCTGTTCTGGTTTTAACAGACTTTGAAGTGGGTGCTTGGTCTGTAGGATTAAGTCTCTGCAACTGGGTGATGAGATGAGTGGGAGCACCTGGACACAGTAGGGAAATTGTAAAGGACTGCTGCCATTTGCAAATGTAGCACTCAGTGCAGAGAAGTGTTGGAGGATGGCCTGCATACAGGTGAGCACCTAATCATCACGCCTCACCTGAGCCTTTGTTGTCACTTCCAGAATAGAAGTTGAAGGCTTTAGGTACATCCGCACATCGCAGAAATAGCTGAACTGCCACCAGCCAGAGCCACGTTCACCTAATGTTGCTTCTCAGTCATTAAGTCCTGCTAAAGTGGCTTTGGACTCAAACTGGTTTTGTTTGTGGTGCCGCTCTGTGACACAGGGCTCTGCCAGGCTGTTCAGCACCAGTGAATTGCGCTTGTGAACTGCTTTGCCCCAGAGCCTGCATGTATTTTCCTCTCTGAGTGTTTTATAGCACTCTGCGATGTGAGTTATGCACATGCCTCAGTACAGCCCCAAGGAGGGAGGATTAAGATTGCCCTGCCTTTGACTTCAGATTTTTGAAATGGGGAATAAAAGTGCAGCTGAAGTTAACATGGAGAAACTAATACAGTGATGTTCCTGAACATAAAAGAAAAACACCATCTGCTTTAGTCACCTTTCAAGGGATATAATTACAAGCACCTCAGGGAATTATCAATAAACAACGGGGAGCAATTATTTCTGCTAGATTGTAAGTTTTGCTCAGCTCTCTGATGAGCAGGTGTAAGCAGCTGTATAGATTGTGGCATTCAAATGACTTGGAATAAAGTTTTCAATAAAACTGAGTTGCTCTAAAAAAGAAAAAGATGTTGGGGTAACTTTGCACGTTACATTTTTGCTTCTGAAATAATTAAAGTACTTTTTGCTTCTAACTGGTCACCCACCCTTGCTGCCCTACTAGTAGGCATCTGTCCTGAGCAGGTTGGATCATACAGCTCAGCGTGAGAAGCCAAATAATTAGGGAAGTGCTATAAAATGACTGCAAATGGATGTTGTCACATATTTGGGATGGTATAGCAACGAGCATTGTCAATGCCGGTTTTGCAAGCTGTTTCTGCTTATGGTTTTCACTGTGGTGTACGCAGTCCGTTCAATGGTGTAGTTTCCTCTGTGAAGCTGAGGAAGGATTCTCGGGGAAGCAATCAGCTTTGAATGACCCATCTGGGGCCGATGTGATTACTGGCAAGGATGAGGACTTAAGTAAAAGGAAGCTGGAACCAGATCTTCAAAGATATTCTAGACGATGGATGCCCACAGCAAAAGCCATATAATTAATGCAGTTGTATGTCAGACTCATAAATCACATGGAAAGCCACCTCTCTTTTTTTTCCTTCAAATAAGCAGCAGATTTGTGTCCTTTGAGAAGGCTGCTCTCTGCTGCTGCAGCCTTCAGAAATGGCTTAGTCTGAAATGCTATGCTTGGTTTGAGTGTCAGTATTAAAAAAAAATTTGTGAAAAATGTTATTAGGGAAAATTGTAAGACTTCGGAGCTGAAATGCTTCTACTGTGGTTCCTAGGTTATCTAGCACAACAGGGTTCAACCTACTGTGATGTACAGTATCGAAAAGTGTGTGATGAGCTATTCTACACAGCATGGGGACCTCCCCTGGAGGACTATTTACATTTCTAGTGTTTGAGATCTGAACAGTAGCTGAGCCCCATAATATTAAGAGGTATACAGTAGAGGAGCAGTACTCAGCCTGTGCCCTGGCTTTATCGAATCACAGAGTCATTTAGGTTGGAAAAGACCTTTATGATCATAAAGTCCAACTGTTAACCCAGCACTGCCAAGTCTACCACTAAACCATGTCCCTAAGCACCACATCCAAACATCTTTTAAATACCTCCAGGGATGGTGACTCAAACACTTCCCTGGGCAGCCTCTTCCAATGCTTGACAACACTTTCAGAGAAGAAATTTTTGCTAATATCCAATCTAAACGTCCCCTGGTGCAGCTTGAGGCCATTTCTTCTTGTCCTATCACTTGTTACTTGGTAGAAGAGACCAAAACCCACCTTGCTACAACCTCCTTTCAGGTAGTTGTAGAGAGCGATAAGGTCTCCCTTCAGCCTCCTCCAGGCTAAACAACCCCAGCTCCCTCAGCTGCTCCTCAGAGCCCTTGTTTTCTCTTTGTCTTCTGTCTTGTCGTCGTCTTGTTTTTTTCTCTCTGGTGACAGATACTACTGATTCATAAAAATAATTTCCAGCTTGGATTTTGTGGGGTGTAAAACCAGCTGCGCCAAGTGCATCCCCACCCAGAAGACGGCCACAGAGACCATGGAATTACATCAGAGACAACCCTGATCCACAGGACTGTTTTTGTAAACATCCCCTCCTCCCCAGGGTGACTGACTCCCAGAGGGCTCTCGTACACGTGGGAATTTCTCCTTCTCTCACCCCGCCCCTCTCTTCAGCACTTTGCATGAGCATTGTGGTGTTTCGAGATATGCTGCTGTCTCATCTGTGAGGGTATTAGAGCTGCCCTCGAAAGAGATGGATCCCCAGAGAGAGGCGCCCAAGAAGAACAACACAGAGCATCTAATTGGTAAGCCTTGCTTTTTGTGTGTGTATGTGTTTTTCTTAATAAAAAGGAGCAAAACTAACCGATCAAAAAAGTACATTTCAATCCAGGCATTCAATCATTATGTTTCCCACGTAGGCTGGAGAGAAAGTTCAGCATCTGCCACTGTGAGGGACGGAGCAAATTAGGTCATACTGCCCTGCCGGCATGTGCCAGCATCTACCTTCTGGCAAAATGACACCAGGGGCTAAAATGGCTGATTCAGCTATTGATACACTTCTGTACGTAGGGATGGGGTGGAAAGGGGAAAATATGAGTTAGGGAAGGCAGAATTTTTCAGCCCCAAAAGGACACTTGGTGTGTTTGGACTTGTGTGATGAGCACCTGGTGCTCTCTTCAAGCAAGGGAACTGCTGCCAGACCAAAGTTGTTACTGGCAAAGTGTGCTGTTTTCAACGTCGTGTCTGGCTGTTAGTATGGATAGTACAGTGGGACAAGTGTAAGTCTTGGCAGGAATGGTTTGGGTGCTTGTAGAAAGCAGGTGGGTGCAGTGGTTACAAAAAGCTGAGGCTCCTCCATCTCTCTTTGTGGCTGTAGGACACTTGGGAGGTTTTTGTCCACTGTTCTTTATAGTTTTCACAAGACAACTTGGACATGAGCTTTTAATTTGCTTTTCAAGTTTGACACCCACATCATGGTTTTGTGTATCAAGTGTGTTCATGGTCACAGAATCACAGAATCACTTAGGTTGGAGAAGACCTTTAAGATTGAGTCTAACCACCAATGAGTGTATCAAGAAAAAACAAAGTGAGTTTTACAGGTGCCCAGGAGCTTTTCCACAACTGCTGATTGATGAGCTCAGCCTTGAGAAAAGGAGGCTCAGAGGGGATCTCATCACCATGTACCAGCACTTAAGGGGTAGCTACAAAGAAGATGGAAACTCCCTTTTTACACGGAGTCACATGGAGAGGACAAGGGGGAATGGACACAAGTTGGTCTTGGGGAGATTCCAATTGGACACAAGAGGAAGATTCTTCACAGTGAGGACAATCAACCATTGGAATGATCTCCCCAGGGAAGCGGTTGACTCAGCCACATTGGACACCTTCAAGAGTATCTGGACAGGGCACTGGGCCATCTTGTCTAGACTGTGCTCTTCCTAGAAAGGTTGGGCTAGATGATCCCTGAGGTCCCTTCCAACCTGGGATTCTGTGATTCTGTGATTTTGCAGTGCATTGCAGCTCTTGGTTTGCTCTGGAGTATAGACCCAAGTGAGGTTTTTGGTGCTTGTGACTATTGTAATCCATATACAGGCATGGCAAAAACAGGTCACTGATGGGTTGTGACTGATGCTTATTCTTCACTGTTGTGTTTTTCCAGAGTCTTCCATTTGCCTTGTGGTTAAATGGTTTGAAACTTTGGGGTAATCTGAGAACATTTTTGGTGGCTTTTTTTGAGATCTAGGTCTAGAATCACCATTAAAAGGCATACTGTCATATCCTGCTTTTCTCATTGGAGTCTACATGGGCAACAGGATCTCCAGGACAGTTTTCATGGAGTACGATGCACTTGTGCTTTGTTAAGTTTTGGATGTATACTTCATGTCCATAGCGGTGATAAGTGATATCTTGACCTACCTTTTCTCAGCTGCTTGAATATCAATCTGCAGGGTGTGGGCATTTGTTCCCAGCCATTCACCCCCATCTGTGGATTGAGTCATTCCTACCACGTATCATCACAGTGGTCTCAGGTGGATGATGGCAGGTGATGTTACAATGCAAAATTGATTTTGAAGAGGTTTTTGACCAAGTTTGGCATTAGAGAAAAAGGTCTTCAGACATTTTTCTGTAAGCTAATAATTTAGATGAAATAGAGAGGAGAATGTTGAGTTCTGCTGAACAAAACATCCCTTTGTGATTAATACCCCAAGCTTCAGACATGAATTATGAATTATGCCCATTCCACATGTTTTCTTGATCTCTTTCCACTGATTAAAAGACACTTGACTGCTGGTACTTCATGTACCTGTTGTAGCCTGACACCCCACTAGCGTAACGTGAAGAACACTGTGTGGCAAACAAGCAGCAGTGAAAGCATTAAAGATTTTCACATTAAATCTTAAAAGCCCTGTCTTCAAACACAAGGCCTTAAGGTTTGCATGGTAATTTACTCAGGGGAGTTCCTCAAATTTCCTACCACTGATTGCAACATGGCTGATGATACCTCATTAACCAACCAGGGAGTTCTAATTACTGTTTGTTGGAAAGGGTCAGGAGGAAAGCCGGGCTCCTGGTGCAGCAATTCTGTGCCCAGCTCTCAGGGCAAACAGTCAAAGGGAGGCCTGAAGCTTGGCTGTCTTGGACATGAAGGTATTTATGTGTGAGCGATTAAATCTGCAGCTGGGATCCCAGAAGTAGGAAGGGAAAAACCGCAGGCAGCAATGGGCTTGGTTTTAACGTCCAGGTTTGCAGTTAACCTGACTTCATTGCCAGCGTGTGTACTGCACCCAAGAGAAGAAAAAGCTGCAGGAGGGCTGTGTTGTGTCTCCTCCTCTGGTGTTGCTGGGGGTTTTCTGACAAACCTGTCAGCCCTGCTCCATTGCTCTGTTAGCTTGTGCCTTATAGACCAGGTAGCCTCACGCTGTTTCACTCTGGTGACGAGTTTTTTCTCACAATTTATAAAATTAATTGTTTTCTATTTATCAATTTCTATCTGCACGTTAATGTTATTTGATGTCAGAAATTCCCAGTGATACCCTGTACCTTTGAGGTAACATATCCAAAACACACAGCATCTTTGCATCAGCATGGAGGAGGTTCACTGAAGAGACCTCTGAGCCTTTGCCCCTCTCTTCTGCCTCTTCCCCGTGCGTTGGGAAACAGGCTGTGGCATTCAGCTTCCCATCTGCTGATGCTCATGACTGCAAAAATCCTCTTCTGGCCCAAACCTGGCAGCCCAGCAGCCCTTAGGGCTAGCCCAGCCTGCATCCCTGATGCTTCTGCTTTTCTCGTGACTCTCCTGATCCAGGGCATTTCTGCATTTAGCAAAATTCAGTTGACCTTGCAGCACTCTGTCCTGTTGGCAGGACTGGCTTGTCTCAGTCCTCGCCCTCTTCTGTGAGGACCTCAGCAACTCCAGCTGCTCTTCAAAGAGCAAACAGCTCATTGATCACCTCTCCTTTACAACAACTCACCACTGCCTTCCCTTCAGGCGGTAAAATAATGAAAATATTTTGATATATTTTGATTTCAATATGATGAAATTTTGGGATGAGAAGAGCTGAACACAGTGAGAGAACTGCTCAAAATTCATGGGCATGCATTTTGACAAGCACTGATATGGAAACTTGTGGTCCAGTGGATGAACTGGATGACATCAATATTCCTCGAAACTTTCATCTAAAGGCAGTAAGAGTTCCCTTCATCTTCCTTATTACCTGTTTCGTACAAACTAAATCTTTTGCCCCAGCCATGGCTCACTGGCAGAGATTCATATCCACAGATACTCCAGACAGTGATTTACTCCTTCACAGCCCCCAGCTTTGGCAATGTTTTTAATTTTTCTGCTTTCTCCCCTGTTGCAAAATGTACTTTCTGAACCTTTCAACCTTTGGAGCAAAAGAGGCAGAGGGTTGGATGTTTGGTTAGGTGTTTTACAGCTTTCACTGCGCGATGGGAGGGAGGGAAGAGGGAACGAGTCTCTGGACTTTGCAGTCTGTCATGATTGCACTGGGCTAGATCTACATCCCTCAGAGAACTCTTTTCAAAATTTGCATTCCCTGCTTTTCTTCCTTTTTTTTTTTTTTTTTTTTTTTATATAGCTGACAGGCAGGAAGGAATTGGTGTCTGTGGCTGGATCCTGGCTTTCCTTTCTTTCCTCCTGGTGTTTACCACCTTTCCTATTTCCATGTGGGCATGTATCAAGGTAAGTTAGTGGGATTTGGGGCACATAAAGAACGCTCTATGATAACTGTTGTTACTTATGTTTATTGATTTATTGATTTGGTTAAAACAAGGCACTTTGTGTTAACTTTTTGGAAATTGTAAGGCCTTGTAGTGAAGATGTGGTCTGGGACTGAGAGATCCATGTTCTTCCACTGACTTTCTGTATCACCACAACTTACTCATCTAATTTCTTCCCATCTCAACTTCCATCATCTGTTAAACTTCCCTGCTTTGCCACAACACTAGGAGAATAAATATAGAAACTTTTCTGAAAAACTTGTATTTGATGCTGCCACCAATAGTGATTAACATGGGTACTGATGAAAAATGGAGCAAGTCCCTTCATTAAGGAACTATACACATGACCCCACAGTCCCCTCAAGGCATGAGCATAATATGATTAATTTAAAGCAAGTTTTAGGGGTGAGTTACCAGAGTGATTCCTCTGAACACCAGGCCTTGAGTAGTCCTAATACACTAACCAAAGTAGTTAGGTAGATTATCTGAGGTGAAACATACTTTGCCCACAGCTCCTCTGAGTGAGTACTGGTGTTGAGAGAGTTGTGGGTAGCCTTATTAGATCAGTGTCAACTCTTTCATATTTGATCTGCTTTGTAAAATATTTGCCAGGTCAGAGTGTGAGTTTTTCCAGCAAAAGATGAGGTGAGGAGAAGTCGTAAAATGCCTAGTGACTCGGAGCTTTGTTGGTTCCTATATTATTTGTACTTTTTTTCACACTTAATATAGATGCCAAAGATTTAAAAATATCAGTCCAGAGAGCAGGAATAGAGTTAGCTGCAAAATTCTAAATTTAAAATATTTTCCTAGGTCATCAGAGAATATGAACGTGCTGTTGTATTTCAGCTGGGACGTATACTGTCTAAGAAAGCAAAGGGACCAGGTGAATGCATGCAGTTTTATTACGTCAAGATTCACTGTTTTTATTTTACTCTGATGCACTCTAACCACATAGAGAATTGCAGAGGTCTGTGAAATCCTTCTTCATAGCATAGAGGGGGGATGAGGTGGTCCTCTCTGCTGCAGTTCCTTTACTGCAGGCTGTTGGTTTTTCTGACGGGAAGATAAAGCCACCCCCCATCTCAGCACAACACTGAAGACTGAGGACCTTGATAGCAAGTATGGCTTTGCTGTTGAGTAGGTTGGCCAACGGAAGGTTGAGTTCATGCTGCAGACACTGGTGGGGGACTGGGGAGGTTTAAATGCAGTCTTCAGCTCTGCTGCAGACTTTTTTTGGTGACTGTGGCCACTCTTCCTGTACCTCGCTTCCAACACTGCTCATTGCTGCCAGCTCTTTAGATGTCTTCTGCTCTGAAAATTGTAGATGTGTCAGGGCAGAGTCACTCTGCATCTATAGAGTTTGTGACAGTCACCTAGGGTCAGGTTACAAATTAGAAATAAAAATGAAACCTAACAACATGAGGTATTTGCATTGCTGCAGTTACCACCTCTGTGCAATGAAACTGGACAAACTGGGAGTTGAGATAAGAGGAAAAAGTCCTTTCCAGATACTGTCTTTCCTCCTGAATAATAGCCATACGGTCCAAAGAGCAGCTAAGGCAGGTGCAGCGTTCTGTGTGTCTCTGGGCACCTAAGCAAGGTGCTGAGATTAGAAGAAAAGTTATGTCAAGCCCCCCTCTCTCTAGTGAAGGGAGAGTGGGGACTCCTTCACAGGTCGGGTCAAATCATAGGACAACATTCCTAACGTGGGGGCCTACAGGTGGTGCAGAAAACTGGTCCTGGGAGGTGTCTTTCCTGGGGACACACATACTGTACCATGAATGGCTTATGATCTAAAGAGGGGAAACTAAACAAAGGCATGGAAGAAGTCTTTGTCAAAAGTCTCATGGCAGATTTGAGACCAGAACTGCAATCTGCCCATTCCCAGTCCAGAGCCCTATGCTTTTAACCTCCAGTAAATTCACATTATTTGCAGATATCTGCATTTCCCTCTGTTATTTGAAAATGCAAAACCTCACTGTTGTCACCTCCTGTAGCAGAAAGGACAGCTGTAGTAATAAGGTGGGCTTATTCCCCACCCTGTGGATAGTTCCATCTGTTTGCTTTGCACGGGATACCTGGTTCTACATATAGCTTTCATAAACAAGTGTTTCATCTAATTACTTTTATTTTTCAGGTTTGATCTTCGTACTGCCATGTACAGATACATTTTTCAAGGTTGATCTTAGAACTGTTACATGTAACATTCCTCCACTGGAGGTAACTATTCTCTAGCAGCCATCTAAAACAGAAATAAAAGAAAGCTGGTTTGTGGCACAATCAAAAATAATGCAGGTGTTTTGTAGCCTTGCAATTGTGAGCTACTAGATAGATTATAGCTTATTTGCTGTATCTTCTGACTTCCAAACTGCTTACAAAACTTCATCTACTTATGAAAACCTGCACATGCATCGTTGCAGGCCAAGCAAACTCCTCTTGCTCACGTTAAGAACTGTGAGATAAAAGATAAAGGAAGGGGATAGATCTGCAAATGGGAGTCAGAGAGGACAAGAGGAGAGGACTGTTATTCCACACATGGAAATGAAGCAATAGATTAGTGTAACATATCCAGAATAGTATGTCCTAATAAAATTGGATCTGACATACAGCTCACTGTTCAAAAAAGACTTTTATCTTTATTAATGATCTGGATGAGGGGATCGAGTGCACCCTCAGTAAGTTTGCAAATGACACCAGGTTGGGTGGGAGTGTTGATCTGCTTGAAGTTAGGAAGGCTCTGCAGAGGGACCTGGAAAGGCTGGATCGATGGGCTGAGGCCAAATGTGTGAGGTTTAACAAGGCCAAGTGCCGGGTCCTGAACTTGGGTCACAACAACCCCATGCAACGCTACAGGCTTGGGGAAGAGTGGCTGGAGAGCTGCCCGGAGGAGAAGAACCTGGGTGTGTTATTTGACAGCCGGCTGAACATGAGCCAGCAGTGTGCCCAGGTGGCCAAGAAGGCCAACAGCATCCTGGCTTGTGTCAGGAATAGTGTGGCCAGCAGGAGCAGGGAGGTGATCGTGCCCCTGTACTCGGCACTGGTGGGACCACACCTCGAGTACCGTGTGCAGTTTTGGGCCCCTCACTACAAGAGGGACATTGAGGTGCTGGAGTGTGTCCAGAGAAGGGCAGCAAAGGTGGTGAAGGATCTAGAGAGCAGGTCTTATGAGGAGAGGTTGAGGGAGCTGGTGTTGTTTAGTGTGGAGAAGAGGAGGCTGAGGGAAGACCTATCTCTGTCTACAGCTGCCTGAAAGAAGGTTGTAGTGAGGTGGGTGTTGGTTTCTTCTCCCAAGTTACTAGTTATAGGATGAGAGGAAATGGCCTCAAGTTTTACCAGGGGAGGTTTAGATTGGATATTAAGAAAATTTCTTTCCTGAAAGAGTGGTCAGGCATTGGAACAGGCTGCCCAGAAATGTGGTGGAGTCACCATCCCTGGGGGGTGGTATTTAAAAGACATGTAGATGTGGCACTTCAGGGTATGTTTTAGGAGGCATGGTAGTGTTGGGTTAACAGTTGACCTTGATGATCCTAGAGGTCTTTTCCAACCTTAATGATTCTATGTTTCCATGATTCTATGATTCAGTGATGTTGCAGTCGCTGCTTGAAGATATGCACACCCTACATGTTTCTTAAAAGGCAAATAACAGATCTCCTTAAATTAAAAGGCGTTAACAGACAATCATCCACAAAATTCAGATCCAAGCAGGAACGGAAAGTCATATCTTCAGGCATTTTATTGACAAACATTGACCAAAGAATTTAGTCTGAAGAATCAGTTTCTGAGCAATTCCTGTCCTTCTGGAAAACTTTCGGTTCCATGTGGCCCAAGTCCCACCAATGTACAAGGTGGGGTTGGCACTACTGCCTCCTTCCTTATGCAAAGAGAAGAGCAGAGGCAGGGCGGGACAGCCCCAGGACCACTTTAGCCCCTGGAATTGCACATTGCGTTCCCCAGGAGCTGTTTCTTGGACCATTATCTGTATGTAATCACAAAGAGCCTTTTCTCAAGGGTGCAGGTTGCAGGGGTGCATGGGGTGGGATGAAAAGCTGCTCCTCCAAAACAAGGCTGGAAGGAAGATGGTTGCAGTACTTGTGCTGTACAAGGCTTACCAGCTTTTGGCAAGGATTATGGAGCTGTTGGCAGGGCTTCTGTGAAGCACTTGCAGGCAAAAGACGCTGAGAAAGGAAGAGACAGTGTAGCATCATCAATGCTTTGCTGAGGCCAACTGCCTGCTGAGGCACAGGGGGCTTGTCTGGCAAAAGATGACATATCTTCTCGATGAATACTTAAATATTTTTCAGAGTTTCTTCTCACAAATTCTTGCACTTTGCTTTTCACTTTTGTTTTAATTTGCTGGTGTTTCTTACAAATACATTGTTTTGGGGAAGTAACACAGATCTTCCAATCTGCATGCAATGTATAAAATCAGTAATGGCACTTTCTACCAGAAAGGAAGAGGATAACCATCATTTAGTATTGCAGAAGAAATTCATGCAGGTTATAAGATTCACTTGCTCTTGAAACGGTTATCCAAAGGCTTATGTACAACAGTTTGCTCTGGTTTAAACTATTGGTGATGCAGGATAACTTCCTGGAAGTTATTTCTCAGGGGAATAACAAAGAAACCAAACTAAATTGTTAGTTTCCCTGAATTATCAGGGCCTTTTCCTCACTAAGGGAAAAAAATTAACTCCCCCTTCCTTGGCAGGGGGTGTGTTATTGGATCCTTCTCTAATTCTGCACATTTTTCCAATGCAGATTCTCACAAAAGATGCCGTTACTGCCCAAGTTGATGGGGTGGTATGCTACAGGATCTACAGTGCTGTCAGTGCTGTTGCTAATGTCACTGATGTCCATTCGGCTACCTTCCTCTTGGCACAGACAACCCTGAGGAATGCTCTGGGTACACAGAGCTTGGCTCAGCTCCTGGCAGGTCGTGAGGAGATTGCGCACAGTATTCAGGTGAACGTGTCTCTCAGAATTCATGGACAAGCATGGAGATTTGTTCTGGGGAGTAGCAAATTAGAAAAAGTATCTCTTTCTTCAACAATGATAGCAAAATTTTCCTTTATGCTTTTTCCAATTATACATCTCATTGCTTAGAATCAGAGAGTTATTTTAAAGGTATTTCCCCAGGTTCTTGTGGAAGAGTTATTTCCTATCAAAAAGCAATGAAGGTTCTGATATTATCTAGCAAGTTAAATAAATCAGTCTATTCTTTGTACAGAGGCTGCTACAAGTGGCGAGAAAGAAGTCTGCTGCTTGTGGGAAGCTCTAGCTTGAGCAGATCTTTGACTGAGATTTAATCAAAGCAGGGCTTGTATCTTCTGTCATAACAACTAAGAGTACAGAACCAAGTTGGTTTAAGCTTTAAAATGCCACCTGGGGTTTTATTTGTTTCAATTTGGTAGCCATGGAGGTGGCAGAGAAGAAGGCCAAAACCTGATTTACTCTTTTCAGTCAGAGAAGAGGCTTAGTGAAAAAAACGAGCGAGTGTACCCCTCTCCAGCCAGGACAGCAGCCACGGGCAGAGCAGGGGGCACAGTGGTGACATGAGTTGCAGTAGCACCCAGGAGCCTGAGCCCAGAAGAGCGTGCCAGTGCTGCAGGGCTGTGCTGTGTCATTCACCCATAGCGTGCTTCTACATGCGTTTACAGCATTGTGCAGTTTTAGGAAGTTGCAGTAGTGTTACTTCGTAAAAGGGAGAAGTTTGGTCAGTGTTTACCTAACAAAAGGATGGGGATCATAGTTTAGGAGACAGTAGAGAAGCCACACAGGAGACACTGTCTCAGACACTGGTGTTGATCAGCAAGAGTTTCATAAGGTCACAGTGCCTGCCAGACGCACGCCACGTTAGATGTTAGTGCCCCTGGAGGGCTCCATCTTTCTGTTGTGCATGTTTCCATGCTGCCTTTCCTTCTGTCCAAGCGACAGGGTACATCGTGTGGTTTTTCTCTCTGCCATCTCTGTGCTCAAAGTGGTGGGTTGTGTGTTTGTCCCTAAGGCTATCCTCGACAGTGCCACAGAGCAGTGGGGAATCAAAGTGGCCCGAGTGGAGATCAAAGATGTCAGGATTCCTGTGGCCACGCAGAGGGCAATGGCAGCCGAAGCAGAGGCTGCTCGAAAGGCAAGAGCTAAGGTGAGACCCACGGCAATGTCTACCTCCAAGCTCCTGTATCCTTGTCCCTGGCATCCAAGTGCCTGTTTGTTTTCTCCTCATTGTAAAGGTGGATTTCTCCCGCTACGGGCAGTGTCACAATGTGGCTTCCATTTCTCTTACTTTGCAGAATGTGGCAGCAGAGGGAGAAATGAATGCTTCTAAAGCCCTCAAGCAGGCCTCCATGGTGCTGGCTGATTCTCCAGCAGGTCTTCAGCTGCACTACCTGCAAACATTAACAACCTTGGCAGCAGAGAATAATTCCACTATTGTCTTCCCTCTCCCTCTGAATATGCTTGACAGTTTCAGGCAGAAAAATAGGGGGGGATAGAGACCATTTTACACTAGCTTCTCGGGCTGAGAGATTTAAAGGGTTTCCTAGGAAGCAAGGCATTCCAGATTACCAGGATTAAAGTAGAAGCGTGCTTTGGCCCTTTGTATCAAAAATAAGAGTAAAAATAGTTTAATAACCGCACATAGCTCCCACATTAGGAGATTGCATTTGCGAAGTTCAGGCACTAAGCAGTTTCAGCTTAGCCTTGTCTCCAAATGACATGGAAGAAAATACGTAAAATGCAATAAAATATGTAAAATGCATGTTAGACCTAATGTAACATTTTAGTGATGCTTTCACCACATTTTACAGTCTTGAGAGCAGCAACTCTCAAGACTCACAGAATTCGGAATCACTGTGATTCTGTGAACTATTTGGTGATTTGTCTGCTGAGCAAGAACCTCTGAGCTCTTGATGTACACACAGCACAAGGGTCAGACACTGGTATTTAACTCAAGTCCTGTGGAGTGGAAAGAAGGATTTGACCCATAACCTTACAGGTATTCTTTTGTAACTACTTTTGTAACTATTACCAGAATTACTGGAGAATTGGTATGTCAGTAAAACAGCCTATTTTTATCTTATATGAGTGAAAATTAGTACTTTCTTTATTGACCTTAGCTGGATTTTGCCATGTCACTGACATTTCTATAAGCTCTGTAATAAAAGGAAGAGAATGTATGCCTATGCATTACAGTCACATTTCCTAAACCTGAAAGCTGGGTGTGGTGGGTTGATCTTGACTGGATGGCAGGTGCCCACCAAAGCCCCTCTATCAGTCCCTTCCTCAACTGGACAGGGGAGAGAAAATATGACGAAAGATTTGTGGGTTGAGATAAAGGCAAGGAGAGATCACTCACCAATTACCATCATGGCCTAAACAGACTCAACTTGGGGAGAATTAATTTAATATATTACCAATCAAAAGTCAGAGTAGGATAATGAGAAATAAACCCAAATCTTAAACACTCTCCCCCTACCTCCCAGGCTCAACTTCACTCTCAGTTTCCTGTACCTCTCACCATGAGCAGTGCAGGGGGACAGGCAATGGTGGTTGTGGTGAGTTCATCACACGTTATCTCTGCTGCTCCTTCCTATTCACACTCTTCACCTGCTCCAGCATAGGGTCCCTCCCACAGGAGACAGTCCTCCATGAACTTCTCCAACACAAGTCCTTCCAATGGGCTGCAGTTCTTCATGAACTGTCCCAGTGTGGGTCCCTCCCACAGGGTGCAGCCCTTCAGGAACAGACTGCTCCAGCGTGGGTCCCCCATGGGGTCACAAGTCCTGCCAGCAAACCTGCTCCAGCGTGGGCTTCTTTCTCCATGGATCCACAGGTCCTGCCAGGAGCCTGCTCCAGCACGGGCTTCTCACGGGGTCACAGCCTCCTTAGAGCATCCACCTGCTCCAGCATCGGGTCCTCCACAGGCTGCTCCACCATTAACCTCCATGGGCTGCAGGGGGACAGCCTGCCTCACCATGGTCTTCACCACAGGCTGCAGGGGAATCACTGCTCTGGTGCGTGGAGCACCTACTCCCCTTCCTCCTTCACTGACCTTGGTGTCTGCAGCATTGTTTCTCTCACTTATTCTCAGTCTTTGACTGCAACTCCACAGGTTTTTTTCCCCCCTTTTAAATATGTTATCCCAGAGGCACTACCACCCATCACTGATGGGCTCGGCCTTGGCCAGTGGTGGGTCCCTCTTGGAATCAGCTGTCATTGGCTCTACCAGGCATCTTCTAGCACCTTCTCACAAAAGCCACCCCTGTGGACCCCCCTGCTATCAAAACCTTGCCACACAAACCCAATACACTGGGGCAAACCTTGAGGAAAACAAATTATCCTGTGTCAATTTAAGTGTGTCTTTCACCCTCAGGAGGCTTCTTATCTTCTCTTGCAGATGTCATGAAGCGGTGGTACAGGTTTTCACAAAAGGAGCCTTCCCCACACTCCAATCATGCAATTCCTGGCAGCTGAGCAGGCCCCATCATTGCAGATATCTGAGTTCAGCTATCGTGATACTTGAGTTTACAGTGTTCACCAATAGCTGGGAGGGTCACAGTGCTGGTCCACAGTGCTGGGCTCTCTGCTATGAATCTGAAGGCTCTTGTGGAGCAGCTGTTCTGGTACGTGCTGCTCCCATGTAGTGCCTCCGCCACACAATGTTCATTGCTGCCCCTCCTATCCAGTAGGGTCATTTGATTCCAAATTAACCAGATCATGGACCTAGTATTTATCATACTGTTGATACAGATCCTTCTTATTTTTACTGCAGCGTAACACAAGCAGTCCAGGTTGCAAATTTTTGCACTCAGTAACTGCTGGCACGAAGACAGTGTATAAGCATCCGAGGACAGTGCCCTGTTCAGCAAACACAGCTTTTCATTGCAGCTCTTCTCTGCTTCAGACATGACTGCCAAATGGCGTATTGCTGGCAAACTAAACTGGTAAAACCTGTATTTGCAAGTTATCTACTTATCAGCGTTAACAGAACATTTTCTACAGAAGAAAAGAGAGGTTTTGAGTTTTGGGGTTATTTTTCATCCCAATTTAGTTTGGCATTTGTGGAAGCCTTTATAACTGTGATAGCAAAACCTACATCTTTCACTGACAACTATTACAGCTCCGCTATAGAGCTGTTTGCACAGCCACAGAAGCAGCATTGCTTTAGAAAAATGCAACCACAGATCGTGTCAGGTTTTTTTTTTTTAAAGTAATGCAAATTAATTAGAGTCTAAAAAAAAAGAAAAGCTTGAAAGACATGTGATTACAAAGTACAATTAAAAAGCAGTTCTGTGCCCTCAGTGAGCTACCAGCACTAACTAGCCCATGCAGGACTCCTGGCTCAGGCGCCGGACTCCTGGCTCAGGCAGAGGACACATCCAGCCCAGTTGCCCATCCCTGATGCTGGGCCAGTTCCAGTTCCAGCTTGAGAAGTGCGTATGGGAATCCTGCTGCGGTACAAGTGGGGTTGCTCATTCCCTACATGAGGACTCACAGTTAAAATCAGAAATTAACTGATGTGCTAAAGCATGAGTGTCGGTATCTCTTTTCTTTCAGTAACAGTGTAACACAGGCTATACTTGGTAAACCCGTGAATGTCTGGTCTTCTTTCTAACCCATGCAAATTTCTTGGCCTCTTTAATGTCCAGTGACAATGACTGCAGGAATTAATCAGCTCTACAAGCACAACTGATTTTCCCTTTGATCCCCTGCAGGATAATTGCACTGTTGTATCATGGATCAGGGAGACAGAAATTCCTGCTCTCTCTTCACCAGTGGCAGGGACAATAAACGCAATAAGTAGTAGAGTAACTGCAATTTTTGTTGTATTACACTTCCCCCCCCACCCCCATACATCTACAAGATACCCCATTCAGCAAAACAAAGAGCAACAGAAAGAAGCAGCTCTACAATCTTTCAGGCGCCACTGTGATGTACAGGCTTTGCAGGAAAAATTTAGGAAGGAGCTGAGTCTCAGTCACCCAGAGAGGATGTGGGGAGCAGAGCAATTGTTCAGAAGAAGCACAGGTTGTCAGGCATGTTCATGAAGTCCTGCAGGTGAGCACAGGCGTGCCGGTGCAGGGTGGTGCGGCACTCGTTGTTGTCTGGAATTTTCTCGATCCAGGTTTGTGCATCAAGGAAGTACTGCATCCTGAGAGCAAGTGGGACAGATAAAGGCAGTGAGTCACTACTGCTGACATGGAGCAACAAGAAAGTGTAAATCCTGTGGTGTTGCGTCCCTCCACTGAGGCATGTCTGCGGTCAGGAGGAATTACACTAGCCCAGAAAATTGTCTGAAACCTAGTTCCACCAGCAGGTTAACCGAGCTTTGAATAAAGTTTAGGAAGAATCAGTGCCAAGCTAGGACAAATCCGTAGCTGTGTTTTGAGTGACACCAGCTAAGCTCGGGCTAAGTTTCTATTAGAATTTTGTGGACTGGCACAAAAAGCACAGTGAACAGCAGTGGGACACAGTAAAGGGGAATTTAGTTTCAACAAAGTGTCCCAAAATGTTTCCTAATTTTCTGACGTGAGGGCCCATGTAGCTTGTGGTGTGTGGTGAGGGTTGGGGGTAGCTTTGGCTGCAGTGACCATGGGATGGTGGAGTTCAGGGTCCTGCGTGGTAGAAGCAGGGCAACAAGTAGGATTACAACTCTGCACTTCAGGAGAGCTAACTTTGGCCTCTTCAATGACCTGCTTGGAGGAATCCCATGGGTTAGGGCTCTAGAAAGTGGTGGGGTCCAAGACAGCTGGTCAATATTCAAGTGCCACTTCCTCCAAGCTCAAGATTGGTGCATCCCTATGAGGAAGAAGTCAAGCAAAGGAGCCAGGAGACCTGCATGGATGAGCAAAGAGCTTCTAGAAGAACTCAAATGGAAGAAGGAGGTTTATGATATGTGGAAAAAGGGCCTGGCACTTGGGAGGAATATAGGAATGTTGTCAGGGTATACAGAGATGCAACAAGGAAGGCCAAGGCCCACTTGGAACTAAATCTGGCAAGGGGTGTCAAGGCTAACAAGAAGGGCTTCTTCAAATACATCAGTAGTAAAAGAAAGACTGCGGACACTGTGGGCCCACTGCTGAACCCTGGTGACACAGGATGCAGAGAAGGCAGAGTTACTGAATGCCTTCTTTGCTTCAGTCTTTACTGCTAAGGCTGGCCCTCAGGTGTCCCAGCCCCCAGGGGTGAGAGAGAAAATCTTGGGAAAGGAGGACTTCCCCTTGGTTGAGAAGAATTGGGTTAGAGATCATTTAGGCAAACCGGATCCTCACAAATCCATGGGCCCCGATGGGATGCACCCACAAGTGCTGAGGGAGCTGGCGGATGCTGTCACTAAGCCACCCTCCATCATCTTTGAAAGGTCCTGGAGAACAGGAGAGATGCCTGAGGACTGGAGGGTAGCCAACACCACTCCAGTCTTCAAAAGGGGCAAGAAGGACGACCCAGGAAACTATAGGCCAGTCAGCCTCACCTCCATTCCCAGAAAGGTGATGGAACAGTTCATTCTGGAGGCCATCTCCAGGCATGTAGAGGAAAAGAAAGTTATCAGGAGCAGTCAACATGGATTCACCAAAGGAAAATCATGCTTGATGAACCTGATCTCCTTCTGTGATGGCATGACTGGCTGGGTAGATAAAGGGAGAGCAGTGGATGTTGTTTCCCTCAACTTCAGCAAGGCTTTTGACACAGTGTCCCATAACATCCTCATAGGTAAGCTTAGGAGGTGTGGGTTGGGTGAGTGGATTGAGAACTGGATGAAGGGCAGAACTCAGAGGGTCATGATCAATGGCACAGAGTCTGGTTGGAGGCCTGTAACTAGCAGTGTTCACCTGGGTCTGTGCTGGGCTCAGTCCTGATCAACATATTCATCAATGACCTGGATGAAGGGTCAGAATGTACCCTCAGCAAGTTTGCTGATGATACAAAACTGGGAGGAGTGGCTGATACACCAGAAGGCCGTGCTGCCATCCAACGAGACCTGGACAGGCTGGAGAGCTGGGCCGAGGGAAACCTCATGAAATTCCACAAAAGCAAGCACAAGGTCCTGCCCCTGGGAAGGAACAACCCCCTGCACCAGAACAGGCTGGGCACTGAACTACTGGGAAGTGGCTCTGCTGAGAAAGACCTGGGAGGGTCAGTGGACAGCAAGTTGACCCTGAGCCAGCAATGTGCCTTTGTGGCCAAGAAGGCCAACGGTATCCTGGGATGCATTAGAAGGAGTGTGGCCAGCAGGTCAAGAGAGGTTATCCTCTCCCTTTACTTGGCCCTAGTGAAGCCATGTCTGGAGTACTGCATCCAGTTCAGGGCTCCCCATTTCAAGAAAAACAGAGAACTACTGGACAGAGTCCGTGGAGAGCTATGAAGATGATCAGGGGACAGGAGCATCTCTCTTCTGAGGAAAGGCTTAGAGAACTGGGTTTGTTCAGCCTGGAGAGGAGAAGACTGAGGGAGGATCTTATCAATACTAATAAATATCTAAAGGGTGGGTATCAAGAGGATGGAACCAGACTCTTCATTGGTGCCCAATGACAGGACAAGGGGCAATGGGCACAAGTTGGAACACAGGAAGTTCCAACTGAATACGAGAAAAAAAACTCCTTTCCTGTGAGGGTGCCAGAGCAGTGGAACAGGCTGCCCAGGGAGGCTGTGGAGTCTCCTTCCCTGGAGACATTCAAAACCCACCTGGATGCGTTCCTGTGCCCCCTGCTCTGGGTGTACCTGCTCAAGCAGTGGGGTTGGACAAGATGGTCTCCAGAGATCCCTTCCAATCCCTGCCATTCTGTGATTCTGTGATTTTGGCATTTTACGACTGGACTGGAGAAGGCTTCGGAGGTTGCATCTCTGCTGGGAGACTTCAGTCTTTAGCAGGCATCTGTTGAAGCAGGCCCCTGACTTAAGCACTCCCGTTGGTGTCACATAGACATTGAGAGAGGGGACCTTCTAAGGTTTTAAGAAGTGGTGCTTACAATTTGGTGGAGGTGGTCTCCCTCCTAGAAGATTTCAAAGGCACTACCTTCCTCCAGGTAAGCACAGGGAAATCAAACATTTACGAAGGCTTCCTCACTGAATACTTAATCAAGTCAGACTAAATTCCTTCTCAGATAAATTCCCTTTCTTCATTGAAGTGTGACAATAAGAAATGAGAAGAATGAGAAATTTGCACGTGTGATATAACAGAAGGTATAAGAGCTGCTCTTAGACACAGTCCCACCCACTTCTTTTGCAAACACGAGCTGTGTAAGGCGTCTGCAGTAGAAGGAACCATGTAGCGTTTCCCTTTTTCCTTTTCTAGCTGTGAGTTTTTAACGTAGTGGAGTAAGGGCCAGATTTTGATTCTGTGAATTGTGGGAACCAAGCTCTGCACAGATAGATGAGCTGACAGATTTGGGTGGCTCACCTGTTCCCTACAGCTTGCCTTTTGCCGATGGAGTGGTACTCTCTGCACTTTAGTAAAGCCAGCAGAATCAGTCCTTAGGAAATTTGGCCCTCCCTTTGCTTTCTGGAGGTGTTCTAATAGTTTGAGTATCCTCTGCATTCATTGTCTGTGACAACAGCTACTGCTGCTCGGAAACCATTGCACTTACTTGTTGTTGCAGTCAACCGTTTGCCCATCTTTCCCCATGATGAGGTATCGTTTGCCAGCAACCATGTTTAACTTGCATGTGGAGCGTGTTAGGAACTGTCGGTGGGCACCCACTTGGACGCTTTCATCAGTAGCTGTGGCATAAGAAGAGAAAACCCCATGAATCTCTCTAGTAAAGAGTAGAACCATAGCCCACAGGACACAACCCCTTGTGATCAATTACACCACTGCTAAGCCAAGGTAATATTTCACTTGAGGGTTGTGGCTTGACACGGGAGTAAACGGCCTTACTGTGGTAGGATATTTCCTTTAACATTACCTGACAAAAGTAAGCCGTTTCTGTCTTAGCTTCTTGTCTTGGCTTCCTCAGTAGTTATTGAAGGACCTGTTCTGCGATAGAGACCTTTCAGGCCTTATGGAGTCTGTTTAAATCTCAGAGATTGAAGGAAAAGCCAAAGGGAAAAGAAAACATGCTATCTTTTCGTATTTCAGATTGCTCAGGCTTGTAGCGGTCTTAAGCTAACAAACTAAATTCAAAGGGCTTGAGGCTCAACAATGAAGCAGGCAGTACTAAAAACTCACTCTCCTTAGTGCACCTGATTTGAAAGTCACCAATTTAGCTTTTATATTATCCACCATAAAGCTGATATGTAGGACATACACTTGGTGATCTCCACATTAAAATAACTTAAAAATTCTAGTCTGCATTCTGACCCAGAAGATTATTTATTCCAGAGCTGCAGTGCCTATTACAGAAGTGGGCATCCAAGGCAGAAGAGAAGAGTACTCAGGTACTGCAATGACATGAGAGCCAGAAAGATGCTTATTCATCAGACTAGCCACAGGTCATGAAGATACTGTGTTGTTTGGCTAAACCAGCATTTTTCAAAGTCCATTTGAAAAAAAAATGCAAATAATAGCAAAATTCTCATTTCTTCCTCTCTTTCTAACTATAATGTGAGATGTCATGCAAAACTGTGCTGACAAATTCAACACTAAACCAGCCTAAGTTACAGGTAAGACACCACAGTCTTTCCATCAGTTAACAGAAACTTGTGCAGCTTCTGCTGTCTAAAGTATTCTATTACAAACACGGAAAGTCTGGTGCTCAAAATAAAATCCTGAGAGTAGAATCAAAACCTGAAGTAGAATATTTCAATACTAATAAGATTTCAGAGAATTTGATGTAGAGTGCTAATCTGTGAAACCTAGCACTAAGACCCTTACCTATTTCCTAATTAAAATTTGCATTAATTTTACATATGGTACTTATAGGCCAGAGAAAAGTCAGTCATCAGTTTTGCATGCTGGCTTAAACACGCATTTTTTTCAAAGAATAATACAGTACTGTAGGTTTTCTCATATAACCCAAAACCTTTCTATTTTTCCTACGCCATATGGTGTACTGAATTTTCATTTTGTTCAAGGAATGCAAAGATAGATCAGGACTACTTGAGAAAATGATGATGTTATGCCTCAGGTTCATTGTGCTTAAATTACCATGGTGTTTCTCAGTTCATATGCTTCACAAATGGCCTAATACAGTCCAGAGTATGGGGATTATAAGCATTTAAGTTATTACTTTAACGGGTTATTATGTCATTTCCAATTCTAAATCTCCAATTAAAAAAAATGTAAAATATAATATTCTAAAGTATCCAGGCAGAATTTAAAGGAAACAATTACTTCAAGTTTTAGAATCTCTAATGGAGGAAAAAAGAGAAAAAGGTTCTGTGCTATTTTGCATGGGCCATACTGTTCCCCTAAAGGACTCATAGGACAGCAAAAATGTTAGCCATCAAAAACACATGCACTAATTCTATTAATAATCAAAGTAATCTGAGGAATGCCCACCTGCAAAATTCTCTTTTGCTGACTCCTAAACACAAGTAAGTGTTTCCATCTGTCTTCCAAATCAACCATTTATTTGCAAGGATTGATACTGAAATAATGCCAGGGTCCAGAGAATGATAATTCACCCCACTAATTCTCACCCACCCTGGATGTTGGCAATAGAGACCTCACTCAAGACGCCACAAGAAATACAACAGATGATAACTCCAATTCAGTCATGAGCTGATTTGGACGTAGTGCCTTGCTTTTTCTTAATCATCATGGCTTCATGCCTCTTCCCAGCCTTTCCCAAGCCTGCAGAAGGCCTACAGATGCTCATAAGCTGCATCATACAGCACAAACCAAAGGGCATTTTAAAGGGATCAAAAAGAAGGAGGTGGGAATGGGAGAATTCTTCTCTTTCCTTTGACTTCAGATTCAAAGGATGTTTCTCTCAGCTGCCAAGAAACAAATCTTTCCAGTGCTTGCCTGTGAGTTGTGACTACAAATGCATTGGGGCCCAGAGCTCTAAATCCTTGTAGATCCTGTAGGTTTTCTGGATGGATTAATGAAACTTTCCATCGTGGTACTGTAATTCCCCATAGCTGGTGTTTTGATGACTAGGTACATCAGCATTCCCCTGCATGTGGAAAGCCCTGGGTATGACTAATGTTGTCTCTGGACTCAAAATGTGCACCTGATTTTCTGACAGGAACTGGACATTGGGCACAGCTCACAAGTTGTGTGCCTTGAAGTACTGGGTGACATTGCCAGTCCCCTGGGCAAAGATCAAAGGAGATGATTATTCTGTTCCAGATAGGGAAGATTTTGAAATCTTTGAAGTTGCTTTTTAAAGGCAATCTCTGGCTGCCAAACTCAAAACTGACAACCACATGATACCACAGTGGTTGAAGTCTGAGATGTCATCTGACAGCCTCTCCAGAAATTACTTGGAAGAATATCAGGGTTCACTGGTGCTGCTGATAAAGTAAAGTTCACATGAGGACAGCTGAGATGCAAAAGGATGTTGTCTGAGAGCAGTGCAAATTTTTACATTGCATCTAAAGAAATAGTCTTCTTTTATTGCTATCACAATTATTAAACCAAAGTTCTAAAAGTTTTCCTGTGTTCACTGATTTAATGCAAGTCATTGTGGACAACCCTTAGCCTGTTCTGCAAGGGTTGCAAGTGCTCAATAATTAATTTAAAAGCACTGCAAATCCTCATCTAGTATCAAAACAGAGGTCAGTCCATATGTCTATAGTAGAAAAAAAAATGTGAGTCAATAACAGAAGTTGATAAAATGAAATAGTTGATGCAGAAGACCTTATATCCACACTATGCATATTTTTGGAGGGTTTCTTTTAGACTAGCTCCAGTTTGGAGCCATGGACTGAATGCAGCTGGAATGTGTCTTCTGGTTTAAGTATCATCTGAAAGGATTGAAGCTAATGTGCTCTGGGATTGCTGCACAATGTGAACCAAAGCAACCTACCCCTGAACTGAACTGAACAGTGAGTTAGCTGCACTAAAAGAGTCTTGCATGAAATCAGTCTTCTTGCAAGCCAGGTGTAGAAATATATCCGACCCTACTTTCTATAGTAAGAGAAGGCATTGCATGGCTCATACTGGCTAACATTTAATCAGCCTGGTTTTCCTACAGGTGACGAAAGGAGCCAAACATTTTGATACTTACTGGCTTTAAGGATTCTGTGGATTTTGGTCAGATAGTAATCAAAAACATTCTTCTGTGTGCTGTTGAGGAGCTCCACCTCATACACTGCAACAGACAACAACTGTGTGAGGCCAGATGGAAACATGAAATTGCATCCAAAAACTGAGAAATAGGTATGCTTTTACCAGATGTCTATACAAAGACCGGTGTACCATCTATTCGCAAATCACAGGGGTATGAAAAACAACAGGATAGTAATCACGTATACCTAATATGCTTTTAGAAAGTCAGCTATTAATCAACAACATCTAGATTTGTATTCCTTCTGTGTATTTTTTTTTAAAAGAACCTCCTATATGATTAGGTTTTCACTTTTTTTCCTGTCCTTCCATTAGCCTTTAACTTACCAAAGCTGCTGCACCAGTTTTCCTTCAGTAGCTCTTCCAACTTTCCATCCAAAGAAGAGGCCAGAGAGGCAAATTAATACGGGAAAATATTCGTCTAGCTCTGCAGAAGGAGCTGCTGAGCTATGGCATGCCATGCAAAGCCTACTCTTTATCTCCAGCCTGTAACGTTAGGGATGTAGTGGGTGGTGGTACTCACACCATGGGTCTTTTCTAAACTATGTAACATAATGGTGTCCATGCTTCCTTCCCCCACCATCCCACTGCATCATTCTGAGGCCTTTACTTTTCCCATTTACCCCTGTGATAACTGCAGTAGCACACAGCTTCATTTAATCTCCTCAGCCTCTAGGCCAGATACAGAAACCCTACTCATTTCAGGAGAGGTCTGGGCATATAGAACTACAGATTTATCCTTATTAAAAAGAACTATGTTTAAACTAAATTGACAGTTGTCTTTCATGCCTCACCATAATCTGCCATAGGGTCGTAGCAGGCAAAACTGGAGCGTATGGTTTGTGTTACGGCTTTACTGAAGGTTGATCTTAGTCTTGGGCAGGGACCTAGAGTGAAGAAAATAAATGATACATCTGTGGGCATGGATATTTAGATAGATATAGTTTACACATGCTCATTCACTGAACATTATAACAGAGAATACAATAAAATGGCAGAACAACTCTCTTAGAGGTGTGGTGGAGGGTTTTTACATATGTATGCACATGAATATATACATTGCATTTAACTATCAAATCAATCCTGGGTATCTTAATTCTTTCTTTTTTTTCAATTTGGTACCCAACATACTAGAGGATACTTTGTGTCCTGTATTAAACATTAGGATAATTGTAATGGTCCTTTCTGGGCTTAACAATTCTCATGTTAATGGTTCATAGAAGTAACTATCTTCTTTTAGACTGGTCTGTTTAGTCATTCCTTACCTTCTGCACACTGGCAAACACTGGCGTGGCACATCTTTGAAAGCATGTTGCTGTGCTTGGGAGCACTGTAGAACACACTGCACTTTCTGTCTATGGAGAAGAAACAAAATGGCTTTTTCAGAGAGCTCAGGTGGAAAAGCGTATGCAATAGAAACTACACTTGCAACCCAACTTTTCCCTGGTCCAGAGAAATCAGAGCACTAAGGCTTCATTAGATGCACATCAGCAGTCCACAAAGACCTTTGGCCTAGGCACCTAGAGTATAGGGATCGCCTTGCCCTTCAGCGGGGCATCAATCGGGGTTGTTGCTTCTGGATTTTTTGAGGGGAGGTGGTGGGTTTTTTTGTTTGGGTTTGTTTTGGTTGCTTTGGTTTTTTTTTCAGTTTGGCAAATTTTCTTTTGTTTTCTTCTCTTTTTTTTTTTTGTTTCCTTTGAAAAGCATCCATCTTAAAAACATCTTTAGACCATGGAGCTACAGCAAGCACCACCCTGCTTCAGAAGAAGGTGATAGGATCACCGGTATTTAGTGGTTTAAATGTAAACTGTCCTGGATCCCTCAGCTTCAGGCAAGGTAGAGGTTTGACCTAATTTTCAAATATTGTTTACATAACTCTGGCAAATGGGCATGATTTGCATTTAACCTTCTTTGAATGGGGAACAAGACCGGTTCCCCCGGCAAACACAGTGCACAAGCCAAACCTCTAAGGCTGCCTATCTTAGATGCATAGAAAGACTGAAAAGATAATGAGAGTCAACCATGCTTTAAAGCGCCATAAGAAAAAGCAAACCCAGGAAAACTGTTTTAAAAAACCGTGAGTGTAAGAGTTTGTATTTTCAGTCCATTTGCACTAACAGACCCTTGTAGAGGATGTCTATTTAGATGGTCTTCAGCCATGGTAGTAGAAGACAGTATTTGAATCAGGTTATTTTAACACTTGACAAAAATTACATGGTTTCACACGCTACATTAAAACCACTTTTCTATAGACTGGAGTTTGTTCTTGATGGCCTCTCTTTCAATCAGTTACGTATAATTTTTCAGTGCCCTTACCAGGGTTGTAAAAATCATAAAGGATGGCATTTGCTGGCTGAACCAAGCCCATGGGATTGATTTGCTTTGCCCCAAATGATATACAATCTGGGTCTGGTCCGCTTGTGAGCTGGAGGAAAAAGGAACAATAGTCATGACAAGTAAACAAATTCTTTCTCCCCAGTCAGTTCCTTATTCATTTGTGACTGTACCACCTGTTGAACGCTTGTTTCTGACGGTATAGGTGAGTTAATCCTGATAGCTGTAGCCTCAACTTGAAGGAGGCATTTCTTTCCATGATTTTATTGGGAGATTTTGTGGATGAGCTAAGCCTGCTAAAGGTAGTTTTGTGAGATGTGTGCAGGCCTTTTCTGCCTGCACCTGTCTGATCCAGACTCACACCATCACTACTTTGTGGTTTACTTTTCAACTTTTGCCTAAAGGCACCTTGCACAGGGGTAATGGGTGTAATATTTGTTCACAGCCTATCTTGTACCAGTGGCTGCTAATATATACACTTCCCTTAGTAAAATGCTAAGTTCAGGGACAGTTTTTGATCTATGTTAAATACACAAATTATCTAGGACAGTCACAGCAGCAATAATATTTACATTTTTTCATTTGTCTATTGTTTTATATCTTAAAAAAATCATTGTCCTTTGTGTGCTTTTACATGGGCTCCCCTGCTTTGGCTGTGGAGGTAAAGTAACTCAAGTGGGTGTAGGGTGGAGTCATTATCCAAAATATGGGGAAATACACACAGAAACTAGGAGTTTTGGTGTTTACATCTGTTTGCCACTGTATGGATCTCAATCCAGGAATACTGAACTTCACATGCAAGGTGTCCATATAGAACCTACGGGACCATCAGTTAACACTTTGTTAATCTTGGATGAAAAGCATCTCTTCTGGATAGAGAGGATTTATCTTTTCTTTTTTTTTGGGGGGGGGTGGGGGGTGGAGCAGGGGGGATGGACAATGCTGCAAACTCAAACATGGACGACATCTCCTGGAACAGAGAAAGGCAGAGGATGAAGACGCATGTTTCCCTTCTTCCCCTCTTCTGCTCTCTTTCAACTGAGCTGTTCAATAATAATATATGAGAAAACTCACAGGAAGGTAGTGGAGTGTGAAAACCAATAATGATTAGGTTTAAAAAGAAGTCTATATATGCTATCTGAAATGGCAGGGATTGGAAAATAATGGAGTTTGCTTACCTCTCCAAAGTAGAGCAAAACCTTTCCTTCCTTGTATTCATAGTGCTGAATGTACTGGTCTGAAGACATCACCAACTGTAGGAAAAGAAACAAACAAACAAAAAATCAGAACAAAAACCTAGCATAACAGGAACACATTTGCTACCACCTTCTACGTTCTGTTTTGCTTTGCTCAGCTGTTTGCTTTATTCTGCTCTCTTTCTACCTCCCTAAAGGAGACAGTCCCTGAGAGCATGAACCTGGGCAAACCTCCCCTAACCAAGCAGGCTCCAGAACCCAAAACTCTGTAGTCACCTTTGCAGAGCTCTGTGCCCCATCTTCCTGTCACTGTGTCCTGTCAGCAACTGCCTCTAAAAGATGTGCTTGCCTTCCCCCCTTGTGTAATGATTACTGGGGGTGAGAATATTAAGATTGAAGTTATTGCGGCTAAAGTTAAATCCACATTTCATAAAAGTTAATTTCCAGAGTGGAATGTGCCTGGCACGCTGGAAGTTGGTTCAGTGATTGTCCCCTAAGCAACACCACCTGCACTCTTAGATATTGGGAACACTGGGGTAGCTTGGTGTTCTAATCTAAGGGAGATAATGGGAGGAGGGAGTGAAGCAAAGGCTTCATGGCCAAACTGGTCCATAAATCACTGCAGATCCGGGGGCTGGATGGAACCATGGAACCATGCCCGGGCCAGCGCAGTAACATCATGGCCTGTGGGTGAACTTTGGGCATTATAACCTCATTATAATACTAGAATCCACACCTGCATCCCAAAGTTACCCACCTCCAAGGTACAACCACCCCTCACAGAGCATGTGCTCTGAATTTCTCTTAGTCTATACCTTTAAATCGAAGCGAGGATTTTCTAGACCCACCAATAATGAAAATATGTATGACTAGAGCCATTCAAGCTCCACCTAAACATAAAATAGTATAAAAATGACCCAAAGAGAGAGGGATATTGGAGAAGAGATCATCACAGACTACTGAGATCAGTCAATGGGCTGAACCTCTCTTCCCCACCATAGGGACGCCCATTGGGTAAGACTTGAACTCTTGGTTATACTGAGTGATTGCCCGGGAAATTTGAAGAGCAAGCTTGGTATTTTGTGTTTTGTGTTCTAGTGCTTTATACTTGCACGTGCTTTGCAGATAGCGTATTTATCATTGGCAATCCAATAAAAACCTATATTTTTGTTGTCTCCATAAATCTCACTATTAGTGCATCTGGCCATGAAGCGTTACTGGGCACGACTGGACTAATAGTGATCATCCTGTTAGTGAATCCCTCATGGACCAGCAGTGCTGAACTGGGTATCTCTCAGAATCTAAACCCAGCCCCCCCAGCCCCTCTGACATCTGAGGACCAGATGGATCGCAATGGGATTTATTTTCTGCCAAATTTCTATTAATGCAACAGCCCCGCAAGAACAGGACACACTGTCCTGGCATGTTGCAGGACAACGGTGCCAGTGGGGACAGCAATATGTGTTAAGGTCAGGCATGTATTCAAGTGCCCTGCTGAGCCATGCCCTAATTTCTATCACAAGGGACTAAGAAGGCTGAACTCTGTTCACCACAGGCTTTTCATTTCTTATCTATATTCAGCAAATATTTTATCAGAACAAGAATAATGAAAAAATACATATCCAAAATCTGTTTTCTCTTCTTCATTCTGTGGACTTTGGAAAGATTTTGAAAGAAAAAATTTCCATAGAAAAGGCTATAGAAGAATGCACAGAAAAGTGTGTTTCTAACCTGTTCAAGATCCCTTGTGTCAGGCTCCAACCCACTCAACAGAGAGAGATCAACCAGGGACATCTTTGGTGCATTGGAACCTGTGGACCTTTATAAGGGAGACCATCAGCAGTGAAATCTCCACAGAACAGCCAGCTTGCTTTGAAGAGTTTTGCTCTTCAGGCTTGCTAATGGTGACACAAATCATTCCTCTCCATTTAACTTTCCTAAGTGGATTTTAATCTGAAAATTAGCTTCCTACCCCATTAAGAGTCATGAGGCAAAATTAGTCATCTGAACTAGTCAAATGGCCATCCAAAACCCAGGTGTCTTGCCTGAGCTTGTCATCTAAGCTTTCTTAATAGTTGATAGGCAGAAACAAACACCTTCAAGGGATGGGGAGAGGGGATAAAAACCCCTGCCTACAAGGCTTTGTCAAATGTCAGCGGAAAAGCTAAATTCTACTGGGGAGCAAAACCGGCTTCCGCCACTCTGCAGCCCCCTAGAAAGGGAACTCAGGACAGCCAATGCTTTGTGTTTCTGTGACCCTTGCTAGACTGTGAGAGGGAGCAAAAGCATACGTTCAGTGTTATGCTGCACGAGAGGATTTCTTTGCCACTAACTTTGCCTTTATTTACGTCTTGATTGCCACAACAGGATATCCCTTCTGCCTCCTCACCTCCCCCAGACAGTTGTAGACAGCTTTTCTTTTTTGTGAGGCCAGAGTGTGACCACAAAGCAAGTAACAGCATCTCTCCAGAATGCAATGAATCTCTGTAAATATGTTATTAGTTTATTCCAACTGTATCTATTTTATTTAATAAAAGACTTCTTCCAAATGATTAGCCAGCCAGGCACTTGAGAGTCTCCCCAGAGTTTGATGGGGCAGAATATGCAATGGACGTTTGAAGTCTATGTAAACTATCTAAACCTAATACATTGAGTGGAAACCTTTTCTCCTGCCAAGGGAGAGAGGATGCAGACTCACCATGTATGCATACTCACAGAAGATCACCAGGTTGGATGCTGAGCTTGTGGGTATGGAGAGGGTGACCAAGAAGAATTACAAACACAAATGAATGCATTTTGTAATGAAGAGCTGATCTTGCAGACCTACCTGACACAGATTTTGTACTGCAGTGATTCTGCTTTACTGTGAGAGATCACATCCCTTTTCCTTCTGCTGTGGATATCAAACCACTCTATTTCAGACAGTGGCTCAAATGAGCTGTCTTCTGCAGCAGTCAAGTCCTCATAATCATAGTTTTCATCAGAGTATACAGGTTCTGGAGGTGACAGACATGATCAGCCATGCACAAATTTGACTGAGGACCCAGTAATTTTTTTCCTTTTTGTGTAATGATACATACCAGTGGGCAGTCATGCCATCTCCATGGGTTTTATAAAAGTTTGCTGTACACCATCTCAGTATTTCTTTATTAATTCAGGGTTCAAATTTTAGGGATAATTATAGCAAGAATAACCAACAGATCTAGCTAAGAGTGGGGTTTAGGCTATGCATAAATACATAAAGGACAATCCCTGCCTCTGAAAGTTAGCTATTCAAACAGAAAAAATATGCAGACATAGGCAGAGAGGATGATGAATACACACTACAAGGGATGGAAAGCACATTCTTGCTCATATGAAAACCTATGACAGGTCTGTCCCGAAGAATTTTTAAGGCCACATGGTAGGTCCCTTATCAGCCAGGGAACTGAGCTGGGCTTTCCCCTCATGGCAGCCAGGAACACCGTGAAGGGAGTTTACCTTACTCTCCTCCCAATAACAAAGAAAAGCACCTGTGTATCTATTAGGTATCATCTGCTGCACTTACAGACATTCAGAGAGTTATTAAACTGTTTAAAAATATTAATAAATTGAATGAAACAATAGGTAGGCAGAGTTCAAAGGCCTCTCTCTTTCCTTGTTTTATTAATTTATTCCCACTTTCCAAGGCTGGAATGCCATGAAGTATCATTAGCAGCTGGCCAAACATGTTGCCTTTGAGACCCAACCACTTCTGTTTTGACTCACCAGAGTACTTAATGCTCCCTTCCATTTCCACTGTCAAAAACAAATCATTACATGTGTTGTTCTTCAGCTCAGACGACCAGTACACTTTTAATACCTAAGATAAACACACAAACAGCAAACCACTGAAAACAGCGTTTAAATGGCAAGGGATTTACTCATCCAGGGCTTCAGCAAATATTGATGGGCCATGGGAGTGTGGAGAGAAACACCAGTCTCCCAGAGGCACAGACTGGTCACAAAGGACTGTAGGACTGTTGTGGTTATAAGCAGGAGAGATCCCATCTGAAAATCACAAATGGTGTGGGACCTTTGAGATAACTCTCCATTCCCAGCCACAAAGGGTCTTTCAAATTGCAGCCGCCTCTATCAGCATTGACATTCCATGGACTTAACAAAGTTAAAACCAGGAAAAACTGACTGCCCATGGGAATAGTGTGTAGGCCCAGAATTTTAGACATTTGGAAGTAAGAACACAAAGGATGAAACTATGGCAAGTAATTTCTCACTCTGTTTTCAGAAAGGGATTAGAAATCCAGCTGGACTCTGAATTTCTGATTTACATCTTACACTCATTGTCCCATTTCCTCTGCCGTGTACAGATACTTCAAGTTTTCTCCCAAGTTCAAACTGCAAACCAAGGTAAAAAAAAAAAGAAAAAAAATAAGGAGATTTAGTCTGTGCTCAGCATTTGATCTATTGTTTTCCTGCAATCTTGATGGTCTTTTATGCCTTTATCCCTCAGAATTGCGGTGGGAAAAACCTTTAGCTATGGAAGGAGTTATGAGATCTCAATTTTTTAATGTGCTAGGCTGGTGCATCTTATTCTGCCATACTGGGGCCCAGGAGACATATTTTCCCAACTTCACTCTCTCCTCTGTAGCCTGGATTTGACATTTTCATGTGTCCCAACACATTGAATATCAGACTATTCCCCTTCTTCCTCATTCCCTAGCAAGACTTGGGCTCCTGACTGCTCTTCACAGTTGAGAGAAATTCATATCACCAAAGCCCTTGAAGAGGCAGGAAAGGGTCTCTAAAGTGTGCTGCTAAGCATCTGGTGATTTTTTTTTCTTTAAACAGATTCTGTTGTTTTACAGATTACATTATTAAAAAATTTTCTAAACCAGCTACATCATGATTGCTTAACATGTGAAAACCTAGGTCAGATGATCCAATGTTTCTCCTGTTTGAGTAAAAAAAGCTTGAAACAATGCATGGTTGTGTACCTCTAGCTGCTTCTGAATCACTTCATTAGTATCAGTCAGAGTAATACTGTAGTCTTTTTGTCTTCCAGGTGTTCCCAGTTTTACAGTCAGGTTGGTGGAAGCAGTGTTCAATGTCTGTATGCTGTAGGCTGACATTGCTTCTAGGGCCACCACTGTGTCCTAGGTGAGAAAGAAATGCAAAATCCTTAACAATTATGCCAGCTTATTTCAACAGTATGCAAGATGATGTGATCAGTCACCTGGAGCTATTCTTCAGTTTTATGTTGTTCGCTGCTTTGAAGTTCTCCTGTCTCTGTCTGTTCCTACCTACACAGACTATTCATTTAATTTCCCAGCTTCTTCTTTTAGCATTAAAATCCTAAAAGCACTGAAGTTCTGGCCTTCAATTATCATAAGTCTTCATAAAGACAAAGAAACTTTGCTGGCTTATAACTGCTTTATTTTGGCCCATTTTTTTTTATTAATGAGCCAAAATCTTCAGTGCTTCATATACCAAAGAAGTTTAGGATTAACTGTTCTGATGCTTTCAAATTTCAAATTAAAAAGTTTTTATGGGGCTTCTGTTTTCTTCCCACCCCCTGAAACTCCACCCAAACTGGTGGTCAGGCACCTGTGTAGAGCAGTATCCTCCACCGTAGTTCCTTCTTTCCGTCAGCCATGTAGCAATAGGCCTTGCATACTCGATGTCTTTCAGGAGCAAAGTTTGAAGCAATGCATAGGCAGTGGTTTCCACTGACAATGCGTCGTTGCCATTTCCCCAGTAGCGCTGCTGCTTTGCTGCAAGAATAACTCAGACTTGAATCCCCTCGGTAAAGCTATTTGCCAAAAATTACTATTCTTCTACACAGTAGATATTTCATGTCTTACCACTGAAGAACCACAAGACACTGATGCTGTCCTGAGAGCAACAAATCAGTTGGGAAGCAAAGATAATGGAAATGGAAAATGATGATTTTCAATTTTGACTTATCCAACCATCACAGTCTAATGATCCCATTGTACAATGATGTCTAGCTGATGGAGTGATAGCATTGTGTCTGGTGGTCCCTGAGAGATAATAGTATTAATTACACCCATAACTCCAGCCTTGATTAAGGAGAAGCATATTCTGTAAGCTTAAACTATGGCTATTAAACCATAATATATTTACCAAATGATTTTGGAGAAATTAATAGCGTGGCAGTGCAGCCACAGAACCAGCTGACTCAGCACTGACCACAGCCACACACTGCAGCAGCGGGAAGAGGTGACATCTATGTGGAGCTGGAACAAAGCACTTGGAACTGGCGGGGGCTTTGAGAGCAGGTGAGCTGGAAAAGACACCTTGCCTCTTGGTCACAAATCCAGTCTGTACTACTCCTTTATGTAGCTGTTCATTCCTATTTACCCTTCAAAAGTTTCTTTCTTCTCAGCTGGCTTGGGCTTTCTTTTTTTTTGATGTACTTTAGGGGTGTGGAAACTTTGTTAGATAGCAAGGGAAGCACAAAAGTTAAATGACTATTTAACATGGTTTGTTCCAATTCCAGTATCAGATAAGCTCACGATCCAAACTTCACAATGCTAAGTTGTTACTGTATAGTGATATTAACTATACAACTTACATATTAAGATTTCAATACTGACATATTTAATTATGTAATTTAAATAGTTAAGTATATTACACATATACATACACGCTTCTTTGAAATTAATCAGTCCTCATTTAGTTGAATTTCTTTAGGTCATGTAAGAGAGCTCAACGTGCTTCAATTAGGAAAAGTGCTTTCTAACTGAATTTTTTGAATGGTTACCAGTACCTGCATCAAAAACAGAACAGCCCCTTAATTTTTCTTTCGCAGACTGGGCTTCTTCACTATCAGACTGTACAAGTGTCAGAGCATAAGCAGTGATGACTGTAGAATAGCAGTCAGTATTTCTTGAAAGTTGACTTTTCATGTAAGCCACTGCTCTTCTAACCACTTGCACCTGTGAAAACAGAATGGATCCAGTTCAAAAGGTCATTCAGACCTACTGACTGTTACTGCTGGTGAGAGTACTAAGAAATTAGAGTTCTTCACTCTAGCCATTTTTGAGACAATTTTAATAATTTTTGCTTAGTGAGTAAAGTCATTGATGACGGACTGTGTAGCTTCAAGTACACCTTCTTGTACACCTTACTGTACATTAGGCCACGGCATCTTTTCCTATCCACCACTGATGTGAACAGATTTTACCTCCTCATTTGCAGTACTTCAAGATAGTAGCGTGGGCACGCAATGTGCAATAGCCTTCAGACTTAAAGGTAAATAGTCAGGCTTCCTACCACATCAGGTGACTTGTAGACCTGTAGAGTCTGTTGCAATGCTATAGTTACAAAGGCTGTCAAAGCCAAATCCTCTGTTGCTGACTTAATGCCACCCTGAAAAGTGAAAAATGAAAAGTTAAATGTACATATATATGCTTATGATTAAATTTAGAAAATCACTTTTGATGAAGTCAAGGACCTTCTTCTCAAATCATCTCATGACAGACCACGTAGTTTTACCCTTTAATTTTGCTCAATAACTAGTGTCTGCCTAAAGAATATCTTCTACAATGGCAGTCAGTTTGCATTAAACAATGTTAAGTGATTGGGAACCTGCTACATCCTTCAGCTGGTAATTGAATATTTAATTATTTAACTTATACTTAAAAATATATAATTTCTCATTGGAATATTCATAGCTTCAATTTCCAAGCACTAGTGGGTTGGTTTTTTTTTCCGGTTTGTCTCCTACTCCCTATAAACTCAAGAGCCTTCTAACACACAGAACTTTTCTCCTGTAAAGCTATTTTTACACCATTACTGGATCATTTCTTATTCCTCTTCTTGATAAACTAAACACAGTGCCCTCATTAGCTTTTTGCCCTGAAGATCTGAATTTTCATTCCTTATCTTTGTGATTCCTTTCTTCAAGCTCTCTTGACAACAACCTTAGGATCATCAACAAAATTCAACAACAACCTGCTCCTTCACTCAGACCCAAATGTTTATCCTTGGGAGAAAGATAGGTTGTTTGCTTGGGAAAACTTAAGTCTCTACAAAATTATCATGCACAGCACTGAAGCAAATGTAAAATACAAGATAAGTATCTCAGCATGAGCACAGGTCAAAAAAACCCTTTGGCCAGTTCTTGAGCTTTTTTTTCCCCAACAGTGTTACATCGACTGTGGAACTGGCTTTGAGGTTGAAAGCCTCACTAGTGATTTGACAAAGATACTGATAAAATTAGTAATTTTTTTATATATATATAAAAGATCATTACAAAGGTACCTGCATTTTCAATGAATTTTGGAAGATGCACATTATTTTCATATCCTAGATGCATGGACACTATAAGAATTTTGTGTTTCTTGACACTTATAGGGGATATGTAGATTAACATATGTAATTGGAAATTCTGATTACGTATTAAGGTTTTTTTCCACCATGGGAGTGGTTAAATACTGAAACAAGTTACCAGAAAGGCTGTGAGATCCCCATCATTGGAGTTACTCAAGACTCAACTGGACATGGCCCCATGCAATCTGATCTAACTAGCCCCGTTCTGAGCAGCAGTTGGACTAGATGATCTCTGGAGGTACCTTCACAACTAAATTATGATTCAATGACTCTGCTGCCTTTGGCAATAAAAGGCATGAATTTTTACCAAGTACAAAGATCTCAGAATTAATTTTCTAGGTGCTCTAGAAGCATAGGTCAGCTGCAAAATTATCTAAGACTGGGTCAAAAGATAATGATGGTGAAGTGCTAGCTATGTGTCTTTGACATAACAGACCTTTTAACAAATCCGTTTTACATTACAGATTTCTTTTCTTTAGCTACATTTCTTGCTACTCAACAATTCACAGTATTCCTTTCAATCCCTAGCAGCCCTAAATGTGTAACAGATTCTTCTAAATATGGATGACCTACCTGCATAGTCCTGTCCAAGACTGGGTGATGATCGTGGAATGAATCATCTGCCTGCTGTTGATTAATCAAGTAGGAAATCGAGCTGTGTAAGTGACTGTCTTGGACACTAATGTATTCTCTGCACCTTGTGAGTACTTTAACAATGAATGCAGTTAACCTGCACAAAAGAAAATGTTCCAAACTTGTGCTGACATATATTTATAGAAGAGTATATTGACAGGAGAAGAAACATACTAATTTTGGACATAGACTCATATTCAACACAGTGCACTCACTGGAACCTAGTGAGTTATCATTCAACATCAGCGTGAACTCTGTTTCTGCTCTCTGGCAAATGCAAAAAAATCAGTGGCTCTGTACAGAACTCCTTCATCAAGGACTAAACATGCTCAGAGACCTACATGGCTGGCTATCCATGACAAATGTATATAGGCAACACCATGACCACCAGATTTTGAAAATCCATCTCCCCAGAAAAACTTCTGATGCATCAAATGGTAATAGAGCTATTTGGGGGGAAAAAACAATCACTGAAGAATATACTTACCATACACTACTGGGGGTTTTTTTAAACGCTCCATAGGAGCCATCCACCTTCTGAAACTCAAGCAGTCTAGTATAACCTGCAAGAACAGGACAGCATATAACTGTTCAGAGAATGCACATATTTCTTGGGCATTTTCATACATCACTTGTATTAACTTGGACATGTTCAGTATTGACTAGTGGAAGAGTACATGGAGGTGTTTGCTGGTACATTAAGGAGGAAGTGACTGTGTCAGCAGGCCCTTGACAAATTAAAAAAACCTAAGCTTAAAAGGTGCTCTGTCTTTTTTGACTTAATTGAGCCATGAGAATAACCTGAAAACAGCAGGTATCTATAGTTACAAAGCATTTTCTGGGTAGTGAATCTTGGGAAACTTATTTCCCATTACTGACAACTCTTCAAGCTGTTGGCTTTATGGTGCATGGAACCAAAAAATATACAAAACATCATCTCTTGGGTCAGGCATAGGCTTAGAAATCATAAGTTGTGGCCTCTGATCTTGACTGCTATTATCTTGACAAAGTCTGTATCATAGCCACACAACTCATTTTCTACCCTGGTGAACTTCGATAAGAATCAATAAAAGCATAATATAGGGACTAAATGCTGCTGATAATACCAAATACTCATCAGCAGGATCTCATGTCACTTTAGGCAATAGTAGATAAATAGGCAAAGACTTTCATTTAGCAATTGTTAGAGTATTTTTAATGTCTGTTTATACCCTTATCTTTCACTGATGAAATGTGCCACGTTGTCTGAAGATTATGAAGACAGGTACATTATATTGCTTTATGCCATGTGCACACCACTGCAGTTAGAAATATCAGCTGTACCTGCTACAATACTGATAACTCTTGGGCTCTATGATAGCTCCTGTGAACTGGAACACCTCCACTTCCACATGCTCTGGTCCTGGCTTTGCTGTACATTTAACACAAGCTTTGGATCATGTCTTGGAGCGGGCTCTTCAGGCCTTGCAGCTGTCCCCTCCCTAAGGAAACTCCCTCCCTGACTTGGTCCAAGGCTGTTGGAGTCATTCTAGCTCATGTAATGAATACAGAGGCATGGAAAAGAAAGTGTCAATATCTTGATTACCACCGGGAGCTTCCTTAGTGATACTCCCCTTGCCAACTACAGACTCCAGCAGGGACCTCTACAGCCCAGCTGGCCACCCTAAGCACTGTCTGCGATCCGTGGGGAGAAATAAGCATTTTTAGGATATGGTTCATCTGGATCTATTTTGCACATCTACATTAAGAGGAAATAATCAACTAGCCTTTGCTGTCTGTATACTCTGAAAAGAGTTGACATTGATCAGCTCAGATTTTACCTTCTACTTCTAAATTAGGCAAAAGAGAGGATGGACTGTGAATATCAATACTGTACAATGTCAGATGTAGGCAATTAGTCACTTGAATCCTCCTCACCAGTTCTGTTTCTCATGGCCGTCTGCAGATTGTCAGAGGCATTTCTGCGTGGCTGCGTTAAGACAACACCCACTGCTTTGCCAAGTAGCAATGGCTAGTGTGCGGTGCAAGAAGATAACAAAGACCGTGTTCCTGTCAGTTGGTCTCTGGGATTTTTTCCCCGCATACCTTTTCCAATCATGCTAATGGCTTCCTCCTTCCGTTCAGAATTAAAGTTCACCCACTGATCACTGGCGTCCAAGTACTCAATAGCGTAGACTGCAGGGGCCATTTTCACCATTGTTTGTTCTGCACAGCCTGTGGGCACTTGAATAAGTTTCTCAACTCCAGTGAGACTAAGACAATTTTCAATAGGCTCATCCATAATATTCCCTGTTGTAAAAAACACAAGCCATGGTAAATATAATATTTGAACCTGGATGGTGTAACATGAAGAAAGGTGATACTGACTATAGATTGACACTCCAGCATAGCCTCATACTTCTCATTGCACTGGTTTCACCTAGTTAAGACTTTGTAAAGCTGGAGAAGGATGAGGTGCTAGGATCTGGCAAAGCTGGAGAAAGGAGGCTGGGGCAGTGAAGGAGCATGGAGGAGAAAGAGTCCCCAGGCTACTGGAGGCAGGGAAGCAAGGAAAGGGGGAAGGACTGGTGCTTCAGGTTTGGGCTGGAAAGAATCTTGTCAAACCAGACCTGATCCTCCCTCAGAGGGCAAAAAGATCATGCCTTAATCATGCCAAACATTTTGTGCAGAGTTTTTATTGTTTTTTTTTCTCTCTGCAATTTTCTCATTTGATGAATTCAAGCATTCCCATACTTTAGAACAGGGATTTGAACACGAAGGCAATAGCCTTTGCATCAAGAATACATTATTTTACATTTTCTGGGGAAAAAAAATTATCATTAATAAGACTGCTTGCTAGTAGATTTTTTAAAATATGAATGCATGAGTATAAATATATATGTATGCAATTATTTGAATGAATACATGATTGTACATATCTTCTTCTTAGAAAAACAGAACTTTCCAGAACTTGTACATCAGAGTCTGGCATCCTTATTTCTGAAGACTAAAGTAGATTTCTACAGATCTACATGCAGTGTGGGGTTACTAGAAAGGGTGAACTCTTCCCTTCTTCTCTGGCCTTCCCATAAAATTAGCCTGGGCACAGTGAGGCAGGATGGACCACATAAAGCATTCAAATACAAGTGAGCAGAAGTAATTAGAAAGAGGAAAGGTACTGGGTCAGCCTTGGGGCTGTTTTGTTTTATGACCTGGGCATACAGCGCACACCATTTGAGTCATAGTAGGAAAACTAGGAAGGAATGGAGTCTTGACATTCAGGAATGAGCAGCACAAAGGGGCACGTCTCTTGCCACCTATGGAGAAGTTATTGACAAAAAATGACATTTACCTTTCAGGCTAACAAAAACGTGACTCTCAGAACCTGGTATCATATCAGATGGTTTGTTCAGGTCCAGTGTATGGGACTCTACTGTAAATAAATAGTAAATAGAGATCTACATCCAGACACTTTAAACATAAAAACATACAGTGTAATTTTAGAACCTCTCACAACTGATGGCAATTTTGACAGGAATGTTATCACAGAAACTTTAAATGGAAATTTATGGAAAGAAATAAACTTACCTTTCTCAAATTAATTTTCAGTCATTAGCACTATTTTTTGGCTTGAAATCAGGCTTGTTTTCAATACTTTTTAAGACCCATTAGTAAATTAAATAGATGCCTACTTAATATTTAAAGAATGCTATCTTGAAACACAGAAGTAATACAAATCAATTCTAAACACTTAGAATTAAATTATTTTTCTTTCCTGAGTCTTTTGCTCTGTATTGAATGAAGAGATCTGTGACAAGTGCTGGTCAACCACAGTAACGTTAGTATATTAAGTATTTCACTGCACCCATCAGATATTCACACCAGGCTTTACACCCTCTGTCCCTACCCCAACGTCATCTCTAATTCTTTTGTGTAACTTACAGCCACCGTTAATGCAAATGGTCTGTTCTTCTCTTTGTAAAACACCTTCAGCCTGTACAATTGAGGAAAGAAAAGTCAAAACTCTCGGAAGCACTCATACCTGAAACTAAGCTGCATGAAATCTATGATTTCCGCCTTTGCACTAGACCAGCAGGCGGCAGAAATATGTTGTTTTGGAATGAGATTTCTCTCCAGGTGAAACTGAAACTTTCAAATAAAACTCCCATTCTCCCAACTGAAATGCTAATAAAATCAACTGACTTTTTTGTTATTATTGACATAGTTCCCTGGATGAAATTTCTTTAATGAAAACTAACCCAGAAAAACTAGACTTCACTGTTTGTTCTTGTGGGCCATGCAAGTCAATTTAATAGGTGGACTCACTTGTATAAACCTCTCATCTATGAAATCCACCAAGTTCTAAGTTCATCTTGTTGGTAAAACTTAAACATTTTTTTTCCTTCTGATTTCCACAGATCCCCGTTCCTATAGTTTCTATTTTAATAAAAGCTATTTTTAGAGACACTCTTAGTGTTTTGGTGTAGCATTGAACTCTGAGGCTGTGTCTATTGCTAGAAAAGTTATGGCCAGTAACAGCAGCAGGTTCTGGCATCCCCTGCCTTTTCTTTACCTACATGGCTATCCCCTGATGTTAACAGTGCATGGATTCATATTTCACACTTTTTGTGTGGATTGAAAATAGCCATCAGTGGGCTACTCGGGTGCTGTATTGAGTCTGTGCTGACCAGTGTTTACTCTTGAAAAGTAATCTTTTCTAAAAGGCTCCTCTGTTTTGTTATTTTGAAAGAGAACTAAGTTGTTAAGTAAATAATACAACATCTTTGTTTGCCTGTATTTGTTTTACCAATGCAATTGTTAAGATTGAAGATCCATTAACTAGAAGGAATAAAATAGGGTTTAACTTTATAACTAGCAGAGAGTATTTCTTTCTCAAAATATTTCTAGGTGGACATCTTCAATCTTGGCTTCATAAGGGAAAAATAATTTTTATAAATGTTGATGAAGCAGGTGGAAGTTAAATATTATGAGATGGGCACTGACTGCATGAAAGGAAGTTATTGCTATGTCATGGGCAGATGGATGCCTTTTTGCCATAAAGAACAATTCTTTCCGTATACACTACGCACAAGGCCACCACAGGGTTAAATATCTTCCCCACGCTATAGCCCAGTCCTTGCTGAGAAACAGGTTTCCTGAGATTGCTTCCAGCTTCATGTTTCTAAGATTTCACTCCCTCCACAATAGGTCCACACTTAGTGACCATCATATTTGAGGAGAAACACATATTTGTGAAGTGCCTGCCCTGAACTAGTTATACCTACCAAAACATTGAGGTTCTTCCTAATGCTATCACTGTGCCTAGAAACTGTGTCAAAAGCAGAAATAGTAATTGGAATTTCTCCCACAGTCAGGGGCACAACCGAGAAGTAGGCTGGTGTTGCAGAGTTCCCCTTAGCCACCAGAGTCAGCTGCACAGCCCTCTCCATTGCCTCTGCGGTGCACAGCCCCTTCACTGCATCCATTGTCACTGTAACCTGTGGGGACAAGGCAATGCCTGTGGTCAGGCTTAGTGCATCACCACACAGGAAAAATACTCCAGCTCCACCATGTCTAGATAAGAATTGGCAGCGAGAAACAGGTATAACAGGAGACTAGCTTTTGCTTAAAAAGGAAATAGCGATGCAGACATTTTGCAAGACAGCAAGTGTTTTTCACTTCATTCCCTGAATTTACTATTCTCTATTTATAAAACAGGAAATCTTTTCACAAAGAAGTGAACAAATGCTGGCACAGCTTGTCCAAAGAGTTTGTGGAGCCTCGCTCCTTTGAGATATTAAATATCTGACTGGACAAGGCCCTGAACAGCCTGCTCTAACTGGACTTGCTCTGAGCAGCAGGTTGGGCTAGAGACCTCTGGAAGTCCCTTCCAACTTAAATTGTTCTATGACCCTGTGCTCTGTTAATATTAATCTACATTGACTAGGGCTGTGAAGGTAAATCAGCTAGTGTCTCTTCATTACACTGAATTTGCAATATAGATTTGGCCTAATCCTGAATCACAGTGAAGTAAGAAAGGTAATACATTTTTACACATCCTAGCTCTATACCATTCAACACAATTCAGAAGATGCTGGTCAAGCAGAGATGGCTGAAAGATGAGAAAAGATGAAAAAAAGAACATCAGCCTGAAGATGGCTGCTCTAAGTCCAGTGACAACCATGGCCATTTGCAGAGCTGGGTTCATGTCACATGCAGGCAAGAAGTAGTTTTGCATTGTATGCACAATGAATTTTGTGCCTAACTTATTGGACCGTGTGCTTATAACTTACCTCTGTATCTTCTGTACCTGCTTTATCAACAGCTGGGTGTTGCCCAGATTGGCAGGCGGCAAAATAGCAGCTGGCTGCTTCAATGAAGGGGTAGAATACACACCCAAAGACAAGGAATTTGGTTGTGTAATATGGCAAATAAAATCTGTTTTATACAGGAATTTTGATTGACAAGTAGAACTGGATCCTGTCCTTGGGGAGGCTTTCAAAATGCGAGCATGGTGTCTGGGCTGTAGGAGGGCACTGAAAGGCAGCCGGGTCATTTACATTAAATTATGACATAGCTATACATAGCTAGCTAGATGAGTATAGCACAGCAGTTGGTGGTAATACTACCTGGAGATCGTTGGGCAGATAGTTGTAAACCACTGCTTTTATTTCTAGTTGTTCGTGTCGTCTGACCGAGTATGGTAATCTCAGGGATACAAAAAAGTCTTTGAAAACTGCAAAGGTGTGGGGGTCAGCTATGCAAAATCCTGGGATGAGAGAAAAACAGAGTTGAGAATTACACACTTACCATCTGCTGATTAAAAACTAAATGTTTAATGACAACTCATTGCCTGGGCTTCCCTGAGGTCAAGAGCAGGAGAGGGAGACAGGCATATCTAGAAAACATTTCAACTCACCTGTGCTAGAGACCTATCTCAGGGGTAGGTGATTTGCCCTCTGGAGTCACTGCCATGGTTTTTGATAGGTAAAATTTGGCAGGAACATTTGTAGCGTTTGTGAGGGAAATGTGGTCCAGCTTTCCTCCAAAGGCCATGTTTAAAACACAATGACCCCTCCTTGCTTTCAGTAAATAAATTCCATGCCCATCACTGCACCCCTGGATGAGCCTCCCTTTCTGAATTGGAGTGGGCAATACCACGTGGACCTTTTGTCCCTCCTGCGTGGTCCTGGTTAACCCCCAGGAGCTTCCAGAGAGCAGCACCTGGGAACCTGGACTCTCAGGTGTCCAGCCTTGCTGGTCTTCTGTTAGTCTCCTGGTGCTCTTCTCTGGCTTTCCAGAGACCACAGACTTTCATGCTTCTCTGAGATGGCCAGAACTCATTCCCAGAAATAGTAAAATTAAAGTGGTGTTATTACTGCTACCTTTCTTGTGGCTTCCTGGCCATGGGGAAGCTAAAATGAGATGGTTTATCAATTTGATAGAATAGGAGATGGTTGTGGTTGTATAATCCGTCCCCCTTCAGAGGCCATTTCATGCTGTTTTTATAAATATATATTTATCCATTAAATTCTAGCTGGGATTTACTACGGCATAAAAGAGAGGAGTAAACATCATGATCAAAACACTTTGTGTTTTTCAGTACAGACTGTTTCACTCTGTCAACATAACATTGTATCTCTGTTTAAAAAAAAACATGTTCTCTATTAATCTGTACAAAGAAACCAAATAAAATACCCAATACTTATACCTTTTTGGGGAGATATGCTTATTGCTTGGACTTCCCAGGTAGTTATAGAGTCAGGAGCAAAGTTTTGTACACTGAGAAAGACAAAATAAAATATATTAGGAAGGATGTTTAAAATGTAAACATTGTCGTTTGCTGAAGCTTGAGTGTTGTAAGGGAAAAAAAAACCATTCCCTCAGTTGTGAAGACAAAGCACTTGAGGATATTCTGAAGTCCTCTGTATCAGATAACATATAAAGCTGATGTTTATATACATTTTACTGTAAAAATTTTGACCTATTCACCTAGTCAGGTAATACAGTACCTATAGGTTCCAGGGTTTTTCACTTCTTCAAAATTCCACCACCAGCTCTCAGGAAAATAACTGCGCAAGCTGACAGAGAGGTCATCAAACATTTCTTCGTGGTCATCATAGTCTGTAAAACAAGAGTGGGGTTCCTGTTGTGAAGTCTTTGGCTGCTGACCTTACACTGTCTTGCAGGAAGTCAGTTTGTCAGAGAGAAAGCAGCATGAAAAATACTCTGAATGAAAAGACTTCATCTGGATTTCATCTTGTGCATTAAAAAAATGCTGAAAAAGAGAGGCAAAGACCAAAATTTGTTGTTGAACAAAAGGATAATTCTTCTGTCCAAGTTCAATGACTATATGCTGCCAAACAAGAAAATTATTCCCCTTTAGTAATGTGCAGCAAAGATGTTCCCACAGTCCCACGTTTGTGACAGACAGAGCATGAAAGGAGAGCTCTGAGAAAAATGGTAGCAGAAATTGCAGTCTGAATATGGTCATTTTCAACATGAACTATTTCTTTTGTGACATGAGCTCTTGTGTGATCAGAGATAAACTTTGGGGAGAAGAAAGGAAGAAAGAGACAAAATTGTCCCTGGATGAAGTGGCCTCTTCTCATCAGGTGGTGTTTTGGAGGTAATCAGGAGGCACTATAACAATAATACAACTAATAAAATAGTCATGAATCCCAGATCACTCAGAGCCCTCAATAGAGACAACCTCCCCCTTCTCTGCTCCACTGTTTGTAGCCTCCCAGTGTGCAGCCAAGGGCTGACAGCTTCTCCCCATAAGGCTCTCCTGGGGCCAAAGGTGGATAAAGTGATTCCTTTTCTCACTCCCAGAAGTTATTCCAGCCCACTCCCACCTTCACAGTGTACAGTCACGAAGATGCAATGGCATATGGGTGCTGGACTATACTGGGCTCACTGAAACAGTGATGTGAAAACTTTCCCCCCAGTCCCACAGTATTAAATGCCCCTTAACCCTCCCTTGCCACCGTATGAAGGGTATTTTTCTTTAGACAATTGCACGCCACTATTCTTTACATCGTGCCAAGCCCACTCTGATCCTCCGCTTTGTCGCCTTCCTGAGGGCTGTGGCTTTCTCACAGCAGTCCTGGAAGGCATTTCTGCATTCGGGGGAGCCAGCAACTTTTGCTAGCCTTTTTGCACAAGAAAACTTCATGGGAATTAATTTCATTCCATCTTCACAGCATTTTTGCAGATCAGTGTTTTGATATTTGCTGGCTGCAAGACAATTGAAGACCAGCATTAGTGCAGTGGAAGTAGCAATAAGCATAAAGGTGTTCATCATGCTCATTCCTGTCATTCTTTGAAGTTAACATTAGCCGCTATTCTAATAGACTACCTTCAGCCAGGGACCTGTTCTCCATTCTAAAAACAGTCCACAAACACAGGAGGAAAGCATAGGCCCTATGGCATCCTAGATATTCTATTCTAAGCTTTCTCTTCAAATTCAGACTGTGAATTAAAAATGCCTCCTTGGCACACTGGAATTGGATATCTTGATAGGAGTAGCCATGGCAGTGTTCTCACTCTTCAATAAAGAGACTGATTTCAAAGGAAGATCCCAGCTTCAAGTCTTCACGTGTTCTGGCAAGGAAATACCAATTTGTGTAAACTTCTTAATTTTTAAATTTAGACCAAATGTTATACTAGCTCTTCTTCTTCTTAATTGAAGCACAAAGTACCAAAGCTGGCACAACTTCAAAGCAGAACATCAAGAAAAAAAAAATAGGACCTATAAAAACATTTCTGGCCACACAAATGATTTCGGAAAAACTTTAAAGCCGTGACTGATTCCATGACATAATATCAGGCAGAAGCCCTTCACATTTGGGATTATAAAATGGTGAATTATTTTCCATTTGGTTTTGGGTTTTGAGTCATTTTGATAGATCACACAGCATAGTATACACACTTGTCCTACGTTATGTCACTTAACGCAAGAACTGGGACTATGAATATCTTGGTATCCTTTACTATCTCATCATGTCTTGCACCCTAGATCCCAGCCCGTTCCCTTTGCCTCCCCATTCTAAGCCTTTCAGGCCACCCAGATGAGTAGACCTACCAATTCCTGACATTTTCTTCTGAAAATCCAGCGTTCTTTTCTGCCTTCTGCCAACCTGGAGACATTTATAGCCTGGGAAAGCACAACAGAAGAGTATGGTCATGATACTATAACAGTAACAGCCTGATCATTCAGGTCATTAATGGAAGACCTATCTTAAGACCCATCTCATTCACAGAAGGCCCACAGTTTGCTGAGTTACCTTACAGCACCAGCCGTCTGCTGCCCACCCCAGCTAAGCTGGACACGAAAGGACCAGCAGCCAAGATCTAAGCTGTCTGAGCTACTAGTACCCAGTGGAGAACAGAAGAAAAATCCACGGGCAAGGGAGATCTTACAATGTAATGATAAAATGTTTCTGACTTTTAAGCAGTCAGCCTTCCCAGATCTATAGTGGTCTTATACAAGCATCTAAAGTAAAGGGCAGATTGCACTTACTTTCCCGAGCGTTGGATTTAATTGTATCTGATAAAAAGGCCAGACCAACGTCAGTAAAAACTTGAACACTATCTGCGCCACCACCAACAGAACATCCAAGATCATAAGAATTCATAGCATTAAATACCTGTGAAATAAAATAGTATAGATTGGCTATACACACTTGCAAAGTGTTTATTTTTATATCTATATATTAAAATTTCTTGTAGTCTTTGACTCACAGAAGCAAGACAAACTGGTGGTACAAGCTGCATTTGGAAACTGAGATTAAAGCTGAGGGATGTTTTAGGTGGGGAACGTTTTCAAGTAACACTTATTTAGTTTACAAACTTGTCTGCTGGAAATCCCCAACTTAAATATATCCTTCATCTTAAATAGATCCTAAATTGCCAAAGCAAAAACATTTTCAAGTTTGGCAAAGCTGTGATTAAGCAATTAATAGTCATTAATTACATTTTGATCCTCTCATTAGTCATGGAAAATTTTGCTTGTCTAGTAGATATTATATTTTCCTCTTACGGATATCTTACTTTTTTGGCTGTAAGCTTATTTTTCTTGTTCAGAATAAGAACTGCTTTATCAACCACAGCTAAGGCAACTGTTCCTGCATGGTCGGTGTCAATCAGTAAATTGATGCTCTCTGTTGGTCCATACATCTCTTGTTCTGTTCTTACTTTAATCTAAATAGAAAATATTGAAAAAGAAATCACATTTACTGATAAAAAGCAAAGATTCTCTGAGCAGGGGATACTGTCATCTGTGACTGTCAGCAGTTAGAGGCTGGGGGATGGTCCTGTTTTGTGGTGGTTCTGCCCAGAATCCTGCCTTTTGGAAGAAGTAGGTGCAGCTATTTCCCACTGGAGGACAACGTGGGAGATGGATCTGAGCAGGATAGTGGATGTTGCCTTTCACTGACATTTAAGCACCAATGGGAATTAAAAGTATGGGTAAGGGCTCTGCTGAACTAGGGCCTTCAACATAATTTTCCAGTGGAAACAAAATCACCATGAAAAAAAGGACTAATTAAGATACAAAATTAACTGACTTAAACTGGTTTGTAATAGTACTACCTCCTTTCTATCTCAGACTTGAATTTTTCAACATGACTGAGTTCAGATCTGGTGTATATCTAATGTGGACACTTCTGTGGTTTAGGAGGAAGTAGCCATGGCTATTATGAGATGAATAAGGAATTATTAACAGAAACACCAGCTTGAGTATTCCTGCATTTTGTCATCTTATGAATGAAGAATTGGATTTTGTGTTAGAGATGGATATTTTTTCTTGCAAACTATTTTTTCCCAATGGACTATCAACTTCTTTTTCCAAGCCAAACATTTTCAGGGGTGAAAAAAATCATTTAAGATGGCTGACACTTTTCAGCAGTTGTGTTTCATGTTATTGGGAAAAATTCTCATGTCTTGTTTTTACTTTTTTACTTTATTGTACCAAAAAGGAAGAGGAGGAAGGTGAAAGAAAGGTTTAGAGGGACTCCTATTTTGTCCACACTTCTTTTTCTAACATAAAATATTTTTAAAGTTATTCTGAAGTGCTACAAAATTTCAGCAAATTATTTAACAAGAATGAAAAAGCTTTAAAAATTACTTCAAATTCCTCTTTTTAAATTTTTTTTCCCAATACATTTCTTCACTTTCATTTGATGAACCTCACTACAAAACCACGAAGTTACAAAAAGAGTCTGTCCCTCAACAGTTCTATTGGTGTTTCCCTACGGTTCTCCAATATATTTAGACACTTGCAGAGGAGGTTTTATCTGTATGAAACTATATTTTTCATCTCTTTGAGGCACAGCCTGTCCTATGGAAGGCAGCTATCTCTGCCATCACTCCTGATAGCCTTTCCCAGCTACACCTTTTAGCAAGAATCCTGACAACTCCATTCTTCAATAAAAATGAAAAATTATATCGTGTCTTTCACTTTTTAAGCCCAGGTCTGGACTTGCTTTGTTGATACCCCATGTTTTTGTTTTTATTTTAGCATACCAAACCAGAAGCTACTTGCTTTGAAAGTACCTTTCCTTCACAGACATCCATAACGTCCACCCATACGGAATCAGCAACAATCTCTTGACGGCCCTCGTTTGCAATGAAGTAGTAAGCTAAAAAGCGAAAGGCAGGCACCATCTTCTCAGTGATTTTAAGGTTTATTATTTTGTTTGAGGAGCGGACTCTTCCCAAAAGCTCAGTTTGTCCCTTTGCCACAACCTGCAAGGCAGAATCAAACAGAAATCAAGTATTTTGAATATACACTATACTGGGCATTATCTTGCATAATGTTACATACACATATAGAATTTTCCGAGGCCATTTCTACTTAAAATTTATCATCTTCTAAAGCCTTCTAATAGTTTTAATTCCCAACATGTGTACCAGTAGCATGGAGAAGACTAGCACACAGTGCTTCTAGCACAGGAGCACGGTGGTAAGCCTCTGGTGCACTGGGCCTGTGGACCAGGTTTGAACACAAATCTACCTCCCTCCACCCAGTCTTACAGCTTGAAAAGGGGGTCCCAGATGACAGTCTTATATTTGTCTTCTACAATAACAGGCCATCACCCCCAGGAAGATATCAGCTTTATTTAATCTGTCATCAGTACTGAATCTTTCAGATGGTGTGGAGGGGATGGAGCAGGAGGTTTCACTCAAAAAGTGTTATTCAGTGTAAAGTATCATAGCCTGGCCCTATAGCCTATCTTGCACCATTTAATTCCTTACTTCCTATATTATGCTAATTGTATTCATGGGTTGTCAGAGGAGTGGAAAACTGACACAGTGGCGGGACTGAATGGTCTTCCCTGAACAAAACACATGCAGCTTTTCTAAATGCACAATGAACAGGCTTCAGGAAGAAACAAAGCCTTATCTGACATCCTCACTGCCTTCATTTAGGTGACCAAAGTTTGGGGGAAAGCCCCACCACTGAGCTCTAGCAGTGTCTCCCACCACCCCTCCCAGCCCCCCGCCTGCCCAGCACTGAGACTTTCCTGGAGGCCCGCAGTGGCAATTCCAACCTTACGCTAAGTCCAATTAAAATAAACTCCCAAACCTAATTTTAACTCCTAGGAATACAATTATTCCAATATATCAGAGTCATATTAAAAATAAATGGGAACTGGTGCCCATAGTGCTTATCATCCTGGGAAATTTAAGCTGCCAAGGGAAATTATGCTGAAGAGAGGGAGAAGGGGATTTAAACACATTTGACATTCAACAGATTTACTCCTGGAATGTAGCCATGAACACATTTGTCTCCTTCAGCAAAACAAATACTTTGCATTCCTGGTCCCAGGCTGAGCAGGATTGTGTCCTGGTTTTTCTGTCTATAGAACTGCTTTTCAGGCCCAATTTGAGGATGTTATTCAGACCCATAACAGCCAATGCCTTCAGTGATCCTTCATGACATTATTGGTTGGAAATAACAGTGACCTACCTGTTAGCTAACATCAGGTCCAGGTAATATAGAGCCATGGTAATAAAAGAATCATGTGTTATTCATGATATAAGAAATAGTTAACTATAAAAAGCATTTTCTGAGACATTCACGGTGCCCTAGAATACAACCAGGTTTTCTAGTTGCAGGGACAGAATCTTATGTATATATATGATCTGCCCACAAAAAGATTGGCAGTTCTGTAATAGCTGAAAAAAGGTATTTATAGGAATCAAACCAATAAAAATAATATTTAATATTGGTTGATTATGAGGAAAGAACACAGATTGCAAGGAGTGGAAAAGAATGAGATCTGGATTAAGAGAAATCAAATTGTTATAGGTATCATCAAAGTTATCTGTCTAGAATTTCAGCTTTCAAGGCTGTCAGTTTAGTATTTTTCAGAAATACCCACATAATTATGCAAGCATTACCCCATATGGACCTTTTTACTCTAGACTCTATAAGAAACTACAGACTAAAATTTGTACTTCTGTGTCCTGCTTCAAAAGAAAAATTTACAAAGATTTACATATTACATCCCCCAAATTATACACAAATACATCAAAATAACAGAATCATAGAATTAGTTTCTGGGTGGGACTATGGAGATCTCTAGTCCACTGCCTGCTCAAAGACAAGCCATCACCAGTGTAAGGTTAGGTCAGGTGTGGTTTTCTCTAGTTGAGTGTTGAATATTTCTGCGAATGGCAATTTCTTGAACTCTCTGGGGAACCTCTTCCAGTCCTGCATTCATCACTAGTGAAAAGATTTTTCCACAATGAATATTCTAAGTCATAATTTCTAGCCTCTGTCCCTTGTTACACTGCACGGCATCACGTAGGATAGAATCATAGAATCGTTAAGCTTGGAAAAGACCTCTAGGATCATCAAGTCCAACCATCAGACAACTATAGTTTGTCTCCATTATGTCTGTATTTCCTCTTCAAGTAATTTTAGGTTGCAATTAACTCTTAGGCTCTTCACCAAATTGGACAAGCCTAGTTCCCTCAACCTCTCTTGGTAGTTCAGGTGTGCTAGGACTGATCATCTTGGTTGCCCTTTGTTGGACCCCCTCCAGTTTCCCATGTATTACTAACTAGATAGATGTTCTGGGTTGTATCATTTCTATATATATATATATATATTCTACTATTCTGATTACCATATAATAGAAATAGTCAATCTTTCCACTGCCAGACTGATGAATATCATTCAAGGTGATGCGTAAGGTATCTCCAGGTGCCACGACAGTATGTGGGATGCTGATGCTGAGGTAGTTCAGGGAAGCAGACTGGTATCTTTCAGCTCTGATTCTGGTTTCAGGTGATTCTAATTTTTCTTTTCCCTCTTCAGCCTTTACCTGTCAGCAAAGAAAAGGACAGAGTGGGTAAAGTGTCCCTCAGGACACAATATACACTGTCACCCTCAATTCATATCTTGCCAGGTTATTCAGAAAATGCTGGGAAATGAGATGAGCCACTGCTGAGACCTCATTAGCAGAACCTGGCATCAAAAAAATAGGGTTTTCATGACTTTATTCTCTCACCCTCTTTTGTCTCTTTCTGTATTTGCAGTTGATATTTTTCAGGCTTGGTTCTTTCTGAATCAGAATCAACAGCTCAAAATCACAAAGTGTTTTTGTACTTTGGCAGACTTTTCCTCTTCTATTGTGCACGTAATTGAACCCGCTGAGTGTCCAGATGTGACCTACTGTCTGTATTGCTCAGGACCTTTTCCTTCACTGTCTCTCATTGTTTTTTTGTCAATTCTCATAGTGATATTCCTTACAGTCCCATACCAATCCTTCATACCAGGAAAACAAACACCCGAACCACAAAAAAGCACCCCTACCACCGATGTATGTACTCCCAAAGCCCCAACGTATGAGAGCACTCTTCACTTCAGTGAGATATCCCTCAGGCCTCCGGTCTCTCTAACATATCTTTCACAATCTGGACAAAGCTGTGCAGATGGTGTAAAAAAATCACATTCTACCCTCTGTGCTAATTTAATGAAAACTGATCATATTCACAGTCATCTGTGACCGTCTTATGAGCTGTTCGCAGCAGTATACTTTTAAACATGGATGTTTGGGTTTTCTTTACCATTATTTGAAGCATCTGAGCATCTCCAGGGATGTCAAATGTAAGAGAGACTAGACCCTCCTTATTAGAAAGTGCAGTTGTCTTCATTGGGGATTTTCCAGGTAAAGTAACAGTAGCAGTGACAGGTAGAGAGGCAGCAGGAGACCCATCAATCAAAGTGACAGATGCCTGTTGGAAAAAAAAAATATGTTTTTCTGTTACTTCAAGGAGATGCCTTGGTTTAAAAAAAATGCCCACAAACAAGAAGCAATTATTTTTATAAACTGAGAAGAAATACGAATCTGCACAAATTAGTATTTGAAAATTTGGGCTTTGAGAGCAGGGGGTTGTAACTGACTCAGTCTGAACTCCAGCTAAGGTAAAAATCTGTGAACATAGCTTAACAGCTGCCCCAGATTTTCAGTTACATCTGTTAGATGTCAGCTGATCCCAGAGATATTTGTCTTCAACTATTATAAGGTAAATTTCTAACTTTAACTCTTTGTAGAAAATTTTGTAAAAATACTTGAAGGTGTGAAGGTTAAAAACTCAAAAAACTAAATTGCATTTTTTTTAAAAAGACAATACCCTCTTTTAGTTTTCAGAATTTTAATTTGATACAGGATTAATTTGATACAACATTATTATTTTAATATTTTGATATAGAAGTGAGGAAGAGTCTGCTACATGTTTTATAAAACCCTGTAGTGCAACAGTGCATGGAGTACTTCCAGAACAGAAGCACAGCATCTTCTGGTTTTGGTTTCCCTGTTCAGGCTCTGTGTGTACAGAAACAAGACAAACCAGACACACAAACAGCAGCTCCATGTTGGACCTGTTCCTGAAGGTCTCTGTCCTGCAGAGCTCCCAGTGGATCAGATAAGGATTCTATAAACAGGGCAGATATAAATCCCTTGCTAGGGAGGCAAACGGGCACAGTCTGCTAAATGCTACATACCACAACAGAGAAGGGGGCTCCGGGCACAAAATACTTTTTGGTGTTAGCCAGATCAACAACATAAGGTGATCTCACAAACTTCACATTGCTGAGTTCCTCTTCCCTTATCTCACCACCTGTTAATATCAAACAGTATATGTTGCTATGGGAGCAATAACTATGTACTTGCATATGATCATAGCATCCATCATTTCTGTTTTCAAGATTAATTGCAGTTTTAGCAGCGTATATAAAGAAAACTGAAATATGATCCTTCCTCAAAGAGCTTCAGTCCTGAGAAGAGGAAGAGATGGGTGCAGGCATACAGGGAACACAACCAGAGACAGGCCAGTTCCAGGGCAGCGTGACATGTGCGGTGCTGCAGTGAGCCAGCACCGGCAGGGGTGTGCTCTCAACAGCTCAGACACAGAGACCTGAAAAGAGGTTCTTTACTCACAGCATAAATTTTTCCCTCCAACACATCATCAGAATAAGGTGCCTGCAAACACAGAGCACATGATATCACAGGAACCACTGTGGCTGTGCACCTCCCTTTCCAAGCTGTCGGGGCTTCATTCCTGGGGGAAGGCTACATCAAAGTCCAACATAAAAGTCACCAGAATCAGTAGGGGGGTTTGGACCTTAGATCCCTATTTTTCTGAAAGAGGTTTTTCTTTTTTTCCTTTTGACTGCTAGCGAGAGTTAATATTACCTAATATCATCTTCTGCAACTTTGCACCTACAAGACAGCTTGAGCGCCTGCTTCCCATCTTTCACCTGAAAAAGAGCCAGCAGTGTGCCCAGGTGGCCAAGAAGGCCAACAGCATCCTGGCTTGTATCAGGAATAGTGTGGCCAGAAGGAGCAGGGAGGTGATCATGCCCCTGTACTCGGCACTGGTGGGACCACACCTCGAGTACCGTGTGCAGTTTTGGGCCCCTCACTACAAGAGGGACATTGAGGTGCTGGAGTGTGTGCAGAGAAGGGCAACAAAGCTGGTGAAGGGTCTAGAGAACAAGTCTTATGAGGAGCAGCTGAGGGAGCTGGGGCTGTTTAGTGTGGAGAAGAGGAGGCTGAGGGGAGACCTTACTGCGTTCTACAACTGCCTGAAAGGAAGGTGTAGCGAGGCGGGGCTTGGACTCTTCTCCCAAGTAACAAGCGATAGGACGAGAGGAAATGGCCTCAAGCTGCACCAGGGGAAGTTTAGGTTGGACATTAGAAAAAACTTCTTCACCGAAAGGGTTGTCAAACATTGGAAGAGGCTGCCCTGGGAGACAGTTGAGTCTCCATCCCTGGAGGTATTTAAAAGAAGGGTAGACGTGGTGCTTGAGGATATGGTTTAGTGGTGGACTTGGCAGCGATAGGTTAGAGGTTGGACTCGATGATCTTGAGGGTCTTTTCCAACCTTAACGATTCTATGATTCTATGGTCTGAGCTTCTTCTAGTTAAACCACTCATTCTTCTAGTTAACTTCTAGTTAAACCGCTACCCGTAACTACTTCTAAAAGAAACAGTTACATGGCTTACTTTAAATTAAGTGCATTTAAAGACATACATTTAATGTCTTTATTTTCCACTTTAACACTCCAAGGTTGAGAGGTGTCAGGAAAGCCCACCAGCCTTGCCCTGTCATGCATATAATTAATACCAAACCCAGCATGTACACAAGTGTGGAGGCAGCCTGTCTGCGGGGGAAAGAGGAAGAGTGCACAGCATGGTAGAGGCCATGCCACACCATGAGATCTTATGTGCATTATGCTGGTGTGGTAGCAGAAGGTCTTTCAGCCCCTTTTGCTCTTGCAGCAAATATTGCAGCAATAGTGCATATATGTACCTATAGCAGATTATACCAAAGAACTGCACAGCTGCAATGCATTGGGCTTAATTTTAGAATTCTAAAGAGTCCTAATTAATATTTAGGATTTTTATGAATTTTTAGGAGTCTAGTAATTCTGAACTAAGTAACTAGACTCCTTCTATAGCCAATGGGAACAGACACCTCTAGAGTTCATCCCATCCATTCTCCATACTGACTATACAAAGTGCCTGAGCATCAAGCTCTGACTACATACATTACCTGCAGATATCTAAAATAAAAGGGATCAATCTCCCTATAAACAATGGGAAAAATCTTGCATACGTTGGAAAGGTCAGCTTGGTTGCACATTCAGCTTCAGAGGCCAACACTGAAGTTGCACCTTTCACCTTAGTCTCATATGACTAACAGTACCCCTTGCTACAACTCAAATAACCCATCAACCACTGCAACGAATTCAACTCAGTGCTTATTTGTGGGTAGTTCTAAAATATCTGGGGACCTACTCAATGTGCTTAGCACTATTGTGAACAAATTTCTACATAAATTCCTTCTAATGATCTGTGGAAATATTTATCTGTCCTCTGGGAAAACAAGGGCAAACAGCCACCGGAAAGCTTGTGGATAGGCATGCTCCAGGCTCATGTCCCAGATGAAGAGCAAGACCAGGCTACTGGGACTATATTATACTTGTGTGCCAGGTATCAGAGTATCGATAAAACTGTGGGCAGATGTAAGAGGACAAGCAGTACTTACAAGGGCTGGATTTCCTCTGCATCTCACTGCAGCTCTAATATGTATGCCTCACCTTTAGACTGACAGCTTAGTCAACTGAGGTGCAAAGCAAGCTAAGATAGCAAGCTTAACTAATAAATTTGTATGTATGGAAGGAGTAGACATGGCTGAGGCAGGTGCTCAAGCAAGATCTCAAGGAGAGTAATTTATTTGTGTTCATACCGGCATCTGGTGCCACTTCAGATGGACTAGGTTATCTTAGGTATCCTAGGGATGTTTAACACAGGACAGACCCTATAGGAGGGTACTACAGGAGACTTGAGCACTGCTGGAAGACCACACGGAACTACATAAGGCATTTAAACTAGTACTGGACATCTGTGTTCAGATAAGTGGATCTCATCCAAGATAAGTTTGTGCACAGAAGGGGGTCAGACGAAACTGTCATGCACTTAGCATGAGCAAGCTGTGCCGTGAAGACTGGTCCCATGGGACAAAGTTTCCCACATGAAGGATCCCACTAGAGAAAAAGCAATGTAAATATTAAAGACTGTATCAGCCAAGGCATAGTGAACTTACTTGCAGTTTCTACAGCAGTAACGGCAACATATAAATGAAAACCTTCCAGAGTGGAAATACTCTTTTTTAATTTCTCTTCCAGAAGTGGTGTGTTTAAAGTAACTCTTCCTTCTCCATTTTGAATCTAAAAGAAAAGTAGAAAAAAAAGTGACAGCCCTTGCTGGCTTGTTGCCATTAAAATTAAAAATTTGTTGATTATAGTATGACTATGTATTACAGGGATCTCTATTTCAGTGATTTCTGAAAATATTCATCTCACCTGGGATAAATAAGAATATTTGCACTGAACTCCAGTACTTACTGATAGCTGTTGTTCCAGGCCTGGAAGAAAGACTTTTTTCTCATTTTCATCAATTATGCCAAATCGCACATACGCAGCACCTTGAATCCCTTTCCCATAAGAGTGTCTTTCGAAGGAAGAAAAGTGAGGAGGTGAATCATTACATTAATAAAAAGCAAGAATAAATAAAACTAATAATATTATGCAGAAATAAATTAGGGATATTTGTAGGCATCCCATCTGTAACTAATACCTTGAAACCAGAAAAATTGTCACGCTCACTGATAACACAAACATGAAGACTTTTACTGGTCTGTGTACAAAGTCGTGATTTCAAGTGCAGACAAATATATGGAGTAAATCACATTGGCAGAATCACATGTGGAGACATCATCCCTTACAAAGGGAGCAAGGAATGTATCCAGTCTATTTAGCTTGAATGAACCGCTAATTCCTTTGTATGGGACACCTCATGGGCAGAGCATTTAAAACGGGGCCAGAGAATAATCTTATGGACTAATAGAAAGTACTTGGTACCTCTGAAGACCTCCAGAGATAGATCCTACCTACTGAAATTTTAATACCTGCATTAGGCAGGGTAATCACCCTCCACCCCATACCTTTCCTGTGGATTTAGGCAGTGTAGCACAGGGACCTCTTGTGAGTGAAATACTGGCCAGATAGGTATCTGGCCAGAACACCTCTGAACTCTCCATATAGGCCATGGAGAGAAAGGATCATAGAATCATAGAATGTCCTGAGTTGGAAGGGACCCACAAGGATCATCAAGTCCAACTCCTGTCCCTGCACAGGACAGCCTCAAAGTCACACCATATCTCTGAGGGCATTGTCCAAGTGCTTCTTGAATATCATCAGGCTTGGCGCTGTGACTGCCTCCCTGGGGAGCCTGTTCCAGTGCCCCACCACCCTCTGGGTGAAGGATAGGGCATGCTGTTGCACCTGGCAGGCTCCTTACTCAAGAAAACCCTGGCAGATGGCATCCTCCTGCAGCACAGCATGCCATGTGCTACAGGAGACCTGTCACGGGCACAGTGGTATCTTCTGCTTGTGGAAATCCTGCTTCGTCTCAGCCCTGTAATGGCTTATTTTTGTTTAAACAAAGCCTCTCAGATTGACCTGATCAGCAGCACCGATCTATACCAGTGAAACTAACTGAGAGGCAGTTCTTATGAAAACTGCTTAAAAAGCCAGAGCTAATAACTGCGGGAAACAACAGTCAATATACCAAATAACTGTTCATTACATGCATGAGCAGTTCAGAGAAATAAGTTCAATTACGAGGAATTCCATATGTTGATTTTGATGAAAGTCAGGCAGGCCTGCGTAGGTCCACTAGGACCTTTTCCAATAGACAAAAGAACAGTATCCAGTCATTCCTCTTAAATAATTTTTCCTCTTAAATAATTATGATGTTAATGAGAAATGAAGTATATATGAAGGATTTGTACAGTCCATAAATTCAAAATTAAGTGCTACAATAACATAAAGAGAAAATTTTTAAAAGGATTAAAATATTAAAGCCAGTTATCTGATATGACTTCATATCACAATATCAAGCAATCGTGATTAAAGCTAATAATTATTCAATAGAAACAAATAGAGAAGTGAAGGTGAGCAACAGGAGATTAGAAGAGCTGAGTTTGTTTAGCCAAGCAAAAGGATTTGGATACAGGGTTCTATCTGCTCTCTCAGGGTGTGCTGGGAAAAGGAAGGATCAGCACGCTCAAGGCAAAGAGCTCGAGGATAGCGGGCAGACGACCAATACGGAATAAGCTGGCCAGGGTTGAATTTAGACCAGAAATAAAACCCACTAGAACTGCGTGGGGTGGAGGATGCGTCTTCCATTTGGATATAGTGCCAAGATCCACGCAGCAAATCTAGCAACTGCACCCCGTTTGGACAAGGTTAATTAAATTCAATGAGTACAGTGGTGCCTCGGAGGCTGTGGCCAGCTGGCACAGCACAGCCCATGCCTGCTCTACTAAACCCCCTGTCTTCCACAGCAGGGTGGCCACATGGCCACATGCAGACCTAGGGTGGACCTTGGTCTGTGCATCCTCTTGAAGAGTTTCCAGGAATTTTTTTGGGAGTGCTGAACGGCTGAGGCCGAGCCTGTGCCATGCAACAGCCCAGCCGCTGGCAGCCAAGCTCTGGGGCTCAGGAACCTTTCTTGGAACTGTTGAATTTACTACCCACATGGCTCAAATATCTTTTCTGGTGTCATGTTCAAATGCAGAGAAAGGTCCTGCTGTATGAGAATAATTTTTCATATAAGGAAAACATCTAAGAAATAATATCTCAAAAGATATTAAATAATGTTTGAGTATAATAATAATAATTTGTTTGCTGCCTTAAGTTTGGAGGTCTTTCCAGAGTCAAACACAAGATGAAACACAAATGGTTGTGGTAGTGATGATACTTCAGTCACATGGACTCACAGAGTTCAATGCTAATATTTAATGCCTATTTAATAAAGGCTACTGTAAGCCAGATTACTTACAAGGTTAGTTACTGTCAGTACTCAACAAAGTCACAGAATTTTGTTGTCTAGACCAGGCTTTTTTATTCTTATCTGTGTATTGTATTAACAATTTCTATAGCTAGATCTTTCCTCCCTTCTGTATTGACTTTATCCTCTCTGCCATCCCCATCAGCTACTGAGATAGACACGAACTATCCAATCGTCATTTATCAGTAAGGTATTCTTATACTATTAAGTTATATGTATGTTTGTAAAAGATAACACTCAAATGGGCTTTGCCTAGGAGACTTAATTAAATACCTTGATAAAATTATACAAGTTATTCTGTAGAATTATTAAGTTATCAGAATCTAACTTCATTGTTAAAACATCTCCCAACACTGACACGTATATATTTTTGTATTATTAAAGATTTTAAACCATTAATAGCCAAATACTAAAAGTAAATGGATAAAATAAACTTTAGAGGCTTCAAAAATAAATACTGATTAGTTCATAAAATATACACAGTTCACTTTCCACTGTCTTGGGTATCATTACTGTACAGAAGATTTGCCCACTTTTTGACAATAAATACATTTAACAATACTAGTTACAATAACTCTGTGTGATTTTGTTTGTGGTTTTGTGTTAAGGAATGTTAAGGAACATGGTGAATCAACCTTAAAAGCCATGAGGTTCTGACTTATTTTTTAAGGAGCTGTTCTTAGTGAAGGTCTCACATTACTTGCTGATACTGCATGTTCAACTCTCTGCTGATGCATCAAAATTGCCCTGAAATAAATCTGAGCTTTTGTCTAGATAGGGAGAAATAAACAGAGTAACTATTTCAGTGTTATTTAGACAATGGAGGGTACTTTATTTCAGGAGATATATTTCTTCCATATCAACTATCCGGTATATTTGGCCATACCCTAAAAACCTACTCAGTTTGATAGTATTTGCTAATATTATTTTCTGATCTTTAAAGATATAAAAAATTAGGAATCCACAGAAACCAAGAAAATAAAATGTGAGCAAAAATTTGATCAGTCTCCTCACTCCCTTGAAACTGAAAACATTTCTTCCAACTGTGAGAGAAGTCCAGCTCCCTGGTCTCATGTAATAACATTTATTCCTTTTCAGAAAAAGAGAAAAAAAAAAAAGTATCAAGTTCTAATTTAATCAGCTTAGGAACACTAATTCAGATGTCTAACTTTTCACGCAGAGGTTCCTTGACTTTGGAAACATAAACTTCTGTTCAAGTGCAGTATTAAGTTTGTTTTTGTCAATTTCTAGTCTAGTGTTTTTCATGAAGGAACTTCACATACTCTTTCATTAACATGACACAATTTTCATACTATGATTATTGGGGTTTTTTTGCACTGAGTCATCTTTAAAACAGATTTAAAATCTAACTGTGAAGCAGATTTATAACATGTGACTTAATGCCACACCGAACCACTTCACTTAAATGACTGACTTAAAAATCTCATATAAATATATCCTACCAAAGTCATCAACTCTAGCTGTGGGAGTGGTGACTTCAGTGAAAAGGAGACACATTGCTAAGTCTCCAGAGAACTATTTGATTTCTCTCTCCATCTTCCCAGTGTGGCCAAGATATTTCTAGTCATTTTGGATTCCAGCTGAGTGGTAAATAAAGGAAGAACATTGTCCTAACAGGAAGTCGTTTGGTATTTCCACTGCTAAGAAACTTGAAAAATCAACAGCCAAGGAGGCTTGATATATGTTGATGAGCCACTGTTAGATCATACAGCAAATTTAGATCAGTCAGTGTGGGATTCAAAATACCAGATCTACAAACCACAAAAGACTTATTCAATCTAGGTTCAGACTGATTCTTCCAAAGTATTCAAAATATTTTTATAGGTTAAATCTTCATTGTCTGACTTTCTGTGTTACTCTGTGTTTGATGTCATTCTAGTTTGATATGGGATCAGGTGTAACTTATTCTCTGTTGAGCCTTGCCTCATGGTTTGGCCAGTCTGAGAGCTTTGTAGCCGTATCTCATCCAGATCAGTGTTGCACTACTGTGATGGTCATAGAAACTCCTCTGATTAACTGTATTTATTCACCTGAAAGCGAGTCTGCGTAAAATCATTAATCTCAAATAAGTACTAACTTATTACTCCCAAACTTCACTGGGCTTTGAGAAAATTTCATACCCAAACTTGAATCCATCTCTACTTGAATTACAGTAAATAGTAACATCTGAGGATTTAGAATGTTTCTAAAAGTTTAAATCAACAAATGTAAACAAAAGCAGGTTATCAGTTTGCCTGGAACCTTACCTAGCAACTCTGAGGAGAATCCTAAATAGTCGCTTTTTTACTAGCAAATTAAAATTTTCAGAAAAACTTGTTCCATTTTGATCACTGCCACTTGGATCCAGGTAGCATTTTACACTGATGTCTCAAGTTAGTAGTGGAAATAGAGAGTATATAAGATTAAAGTCAGATTCAAGTAAAGACAGAAGCTGGTTAACTGTTAATGACAAGGAAAAGGAAGAAGCCACAAAGTTCATCATCTACTTATCTGCCTCCTAAAACAGCCTCCCTGTGAGCACACCTACTTTGCCTCGATATCAAACACGAAGTTTTCATTCGAGATGTGGTAGTATGGCTGAAGTGGGATGAGTTTGACTTCAAAAGATGGAAGTTCTGCATGAAAAAAAGAAGACAAAAGGTCATGACATGCAAGTTTCAAACATACCTTAAACTCCTGGCATGTGGCAACACCCACTGAGAGGATGCAGCTGCACAGAGAGGATGTTTTAATTTGAATCAGCAGTGCACTTCTGAAGAAAATCTGATCATCTTCCCTTATTCTGCTTTGCTTCATATAGCGGAGCAGTCTTTGAGGACACAAAATTGATTTATTTAAAATGAAAATAAGCCGGAAGATAAGCTTTAACTGCTAATGGGCATTAAATGCCCTGGACTAGAAGCAGTCTGAAGTAATCCCAACCTAAAATGGGTTGAGTGAGGACATAAGGTCTTCAGCATCAGCTGTGTACTCTGCAGTTTGCTTCTATAAAGCCAAACTATTTGTGACTGTAGATATAATTAGAGTAATTTGCTCCTGGGTGTAGGATGCGGTAGCCTCTGCTATTCTGTTACATCCACTAGCTAAGGCAAAAACAGCTTTGTTAAACAGATTTTTCACAATATCCCAAGTTTTGCATTTAAGAAAAAACAAAAAACCCTGCACTACTTTTTATGAGAAAGCATAATTTCAGCACAAATAAATCAAGCCATTTCTTACCCCAGATTGTTAGATTTCTACATTTTTACTTTTCCTACCATGCTCTTACTTTTCTTTAAAAAAGCTTCTCTGAGTATAGGAACACCTCTAGTCAACTGCCAAACTGAATTCTACTGAAAGATAATATGTAGCTTTTTTTTTTTTATTATTCTAGTCTTCACTGAAAACTTTAGCCAGAATTGCAAAGATTTTAAAATGGAGTTAATCTCCATTTAATTTTGCAGTAGAAGAACCCTTCCCAACAGGATGTTTTATGAAAAATGTTGAAGTTACTAAGTCTGTATAAAAATAAAGGTGGGGTTTTTTTTTCACATACGTGGAAGGCACACAAGACCAGAGTTTTCCTTCTGTGCATCAGAGATAGCAATGAGGCACTGAAACACTGTAAATCTTGTCCTTAGTACCTAACTAGAGCTAGTTTGAATCACTGCAGTATGTCTTTTAGCACATAGTGATGACTTAATATAATTATAACGCAAATTAAATATTCTCTTACCATAAGGTTTAACTTCAAATTCAGCAGAAACATTAGACATTTCATATCGATGAAACCAGGCTTTGATTTTCCAAGTTCCAGGCCTAAAGTTCAGATTCAGCAGAAAATAGTTAACTAGGATTCCTCAGATATATTATTATGCTAATATATTTACATTATCACTAAATACTAATATTTTCCTTCTTTGGTTCTCATCCCAAGCTAATTTATTAATGGATTTCTCTTTGCTGGGAGGAGCCAGCAACATATTTCCAAATGTCCTAGGAAACACTCAAAAATACTTTATGAAGAACTGCAAGATAACATATTTGCAAACCATGAGTAACATGCACTGCCTTTTAAAAGCCCTCTGAAATTGAGAACTCATCATATATTTCCTATAGCTTATCTTCACTGTGATGTCAAAATCAATCTAGCAAGAATGCAAGAACACGCTGAATATTAAGTAAAAGCTTGACTTTGGAATCAGAGGTAACTAATTACACTTTGCAAACTGAGCCCTTACAGAAGTGATGTCCTGAATGTAGTCATACAGCTGAGGAGTTATTTAAGCAGTTTGCTAATCTGTTCCTTACCAGGATAAATGTTGCTAATTGCAGCATATTAAGATTAAATTCTGGACCCATCTCTCCAAGATGAGGTGCTTAAAAGTAAAAAGAGATTAACCATAGGCTCAGTCCCTGCTCCATGGTGAGAAAGACAATTTTGAAAGGTAATTCAAGCAATTCAGCAGTTAAAAAATCTTAAATACTTCAAGAGGTAAACGGGGTGGATCTGGATGGTTTGATCCGGCTAATAGGAGGTAGGGTTAGTCCTCCTCACTTTAGACATTATACTGTGAGGTCTTTCATCTGTGTAGTTCCCCCCCAGTCTCCTCTACAGCCAATGGAGAGAAAGACAGTTTCAGCTGAGACATGGTGCATCTCATGCTGACAAAGGTGTCTAAAACAGGTCACATGAATCACAGCCTAAATATGTGACTTCCTCTCCAGTGTCAGAGAAGGGAGTGCGGGGTGACTGGCTCAGGTGTAGACCCCTGCACGGCAGGAGGCTCCAGGGCTGGCTCCAGAGCCACCATGCTTGGCTCACTGGTGTCACATGCTGACAGTGTGTGGTGGCGATTCCCAGGTGTAATCAGAGCACAACTGTCTGCTTTAGTGCACCTCCTATCCTAAAGAAATGGTAAAGCAGACAATACACAATAAGAAAAAAAGAAAAGAGAGGAAAACAGGGGAACAGAGTAGAAAGAATGGAAGGACAAGACTCTTGTTTTTAGCTTGAAGATAGTTCTGCTGCAAGAGACATTTTGACATGTGAACCGTTGTACTGCAGAAGGCACAGCAGTAACGTACTCGGCAATGTCAGGTATTTCAAAGTTTTCACTGAATGCTGTTTTTATTTTCCGGTCTGACTTTTTAACTACCATTCCTTTTGAATTCTGTTGAAAGAGAGAAAACAAACATATAGTTATGCACCGGGTGTCAAACATTTACACCCAAAAGCTCAAGTTCATATACCAGTCCCAAGGAAGAGAAGATGCTCTGCTTACTTTCCTACTTTAATATTCACATGTTACGTTTCTCTCCATGCTCGTGATCTTGGCCAAAAATGACTAGACATATCTCACAATGTGTAAATAGTGGAGAGGAGCCATAGCTATGGATCTTGGACTCTTGGATCTTTTGTGGAAGTTTTTCATAGTTCCCGTGCTGAAGAAGCACTCATTAACAGTGGTTTTTGTATACTTACTAGCACAGCAACTGTAACTGTGTCATCTGTTGGCCTCATAGCATTGTCCAGAATGAAGATCCTGTACCTTACTGTTTAACAGAAGAATAAATGTGTTCACATATTTATTACTGGCCTTTCTAGATAGTATTTATCACAACCTCTAAACTGAGTTACTGAATTTAGGGTAAAACACTTTCTTTTAATGAAAAGAAGTAAGTCTGAGAAATTTCAAAAAAGAATTCTGTTCTTCCATAGGCTTTGCAAGTTACATGACCAAACATACATTTTTGAAGCAAATTCTGAAAGATACCCAGGGAGCTTCACTCACTTTTGTATTCCTTCTGCGGTCAAGGCCTACAACCAAACTCAGGAACTTTTTTGGCTTCCTTCTCTTGTTACTTAAGTAAATTGTTAAGTAACAAAACAGTTGTGGTCTTACAGTGCAAAGGACACTTATTGCCAGTATTGCAAGCAGAAGCGATAGGAAGCTTTTTGCAGGTTTCTCACAATTTTGTTTTCTAAAGCTAAGTTATTATTAAGCTTTTTGAACAAAAAGAAGCAGGTTTTTGTCTGGCTCCTGTTAGAAGATAGAATGACTTTTTGACTCTGGTTGCATTTCCACTTGGGTTGCTGCAATGTGCAGTGCAGACCCTGTGGAAGCCCTGGCTGAAGAAGGCAAGTTTAAAATCTGCACTGGCACATACACACAGAGATAGCTGGGTTTAAACAAGAAGGATTTACATTAGGAAGGATCAAGCAATTACTACTTTTTCTAATCATGCCCTTGTAACATCTATATTCAACATCTGAAATGCAGCATTTGTATTTTAACCTTTGGAATTTGGTGTGTATATAGGCTTATCTGTCTGAATAAAAATGTAGCCTTTCTTGGAAGACAGGAGGATGCGAGTGCTTTGAATGGTCTTATAAAGCTCCCTGCTTTCAGTGACTAGCAGAATATATGGCCGCTTATTCTTCTTGAACAGATCCTGTTGCAGAGTCCCTGGCTTGACCTGAAGAGGACAAAAGGAAAAACACCACAGAGTCAGGTATGAACCTGGTAACTTTGGAACCACAGAGCTGAGGACCCAAAACAGCCAAAGGGCTTAAATAATTTTGTTAGCACCATTCGACAGAAGATACTGAATTATATCTTTCTTATTGGGTGAATATTTCTTTTTAAGTAGAAGTACTATCTAATCCCCATTTTCCACCACAGAAACACACATTCTTCTGTCCAATGGCAATAACTCAAGCCCAGTGACTTTTCTTCAATTTACACGTATGTTAAATTCCAATTACCATGTCATCTGGTAGCTGAAGCAGCATCCCGTACTCTTTCACTTGCTAAAATCTTGGCTGTGAGATTAGAGTTTTACCTCATGCAGGTTAATACAATGTTTCTAAACATCATGATCAAGAGGAACCTGATTTGACAGCTCAGTTTTAGCCTTGGGAGTAATCAATCAGAGCTAAACTGAGTCTTGCTGTGTACTGTTTTCCAACCAAATAGCCCAAACTAATACTCCTGAACTAAATGCTGACAGACTTCAAAGAATCATGTCAGAAGCAAATGATGCAAAGCAGGGTGTAAAGAATTCATCAACTTACAGGTTTGCAGAAACATCACAGGCTTTGGTCTGAGAGACTGCACATTTTTAAAGGTTTCTCCTATTTTCTAAAAATGGCCAGTACTCCAAAGGCATGAATGCAGTCTTAGTTTAGTGATGCAGAGCAACAAACAGCGATAAAACAATTAAATGTTTTAAAATTTAATTTAATCACTGATCTACAACAATGAAAAGATCTTTCATCACCATGTGACACAATCTTGACCTTGCTTGTTGGGCACAAAAGAGTACTCACAATCACCATTGAAATTATATTAAGTATTGTTTTATTAGCTGTTTGGGTGAATAAGGTGCTGCTGCCACTGAAACTGGGGTTTTGTCTCCTGTCTCTAGGGATCAGTGTTCTCTCTGTTCCAATATATTCCTAGTATAGATTATGTGGCTTTTTATCACCAGATTAAAACACTTACACCACTATGATGGCAGACTCACCATTATTTTTTTCATCTCTTGGTAATTGTTATTTTCATTAAGGTTAAAGGTGACCCTCTCTGAGAGCAGCTGACTTTTTGTCTCATCTTTGAAGTACGCAGTAACTTGCACAGGGTGCTGCGCTCCATGGACTTGAACTGTTATTGTCTCATGTATACCCAAATGCACCACATTTGGGGCAGTAATAAGAAATCTAAAAACAACATAGAAAGAGATTGTCCAGTAGGTAGGCTGATTTTTGCATAACACAAGAATGTTCAACCAATACAAATTTTAAAGAAAAAAACCAGACTCTCACAGAATAGTTGAGCTTGAGACTTGTGGAGATCACCTAGTCCACCTCTCTTGTTAGTCAGAGTAGAGGTTAAAAGAAGACAGTTTCTCTCTGACTGATCCCCAAATTCTGAACCATCACATTTAGGTCCTACAAAAGATCAGTCCCTATAGATAAGGGAGAAAAAAACCTGCAATATATCCCAGGGACTGCCATTTATAGCCTGGTTTAACTCACAGAAAGTTCTACAAACTCAACTTTCTGGAAAAAAACCACGCCATGCATTAAGAGACAATGAATAGATAGTCATAAATACATATTTGATACTATGAAGTCGTGTGTCTTCGTGTACTAGCACCTACATTATGCCACCTTATTCTTTAATACGTCAGGAAGTATCAATTTCCTATATAACCATATGTATGTAGTTTCTAGTAGCTGATATTCATTCAGATGTCACTGTTTGTGAAATGCTGGTAATCAGAGACTGCGGAAGGTGAGACCACGACCCTGGGAAGGGCTGAGTTGGAGGCTAGACTGGTTGGGATTTAGTTTTTTCTCTTTATTACTTTCTTTTATTCTTAACTTTGCTCTGGTGCTTCTTGGTAATTAATTTTATGATCCTTAAAATGTAGATCATCATTCTTGCCCTCTTTTTTTGAAGTATCTTTTACACACACAGAAATCAGAGAACTATGTGAAAAGCTATTAATGTTATAAAGGTGCATACACAAAGAACAGTTCTGAGCTCAAGAAAGCTGCTTTTGGAAAATGATTATTCTGCAGAAGACTTCCAAAGTGAAAGGTAAATGATTTTACCATTATCAGAATGTGTTGGCTGAATTTTTTTTTTACTTTTATTTTTTTAATGTTTCTGCTTTCTTAAATTTATAAAGTGGAGGGTAGGGTATAAGGGAATAAATCTGATATGCTTTTTTTTTTCAAATGAAACTCAAATTTACTTCCTTTTGCTGATAATAATCACAGTGCACAGTGAGAAAAAAAAACAACAACAACAAAAAAAATCATCTTCCATATGGTTAGTGAAATACATCATAAATGGTCTGGGTCTTTACACAAACATAGGGATCTTGGGAAAGAAAAACAGAGCAGCTTCCAATAAACATTAAAAAGTTTTATTGTTTTTACCTACATATTTGTGAAAATGTTTTCTAATGTTTCTAATTTACAATGGATTATGAAACTTGTCTTTCAGTTACATCTACCCTCATACAATGCTTGGCCCTGATCTTTATTGTTTTCATTTGTCTAATTGTCTTTGCTGATTCATTAGTCAGGCAGGCTTGGCATCCATATACATTCAAACACTGGAATGTTGAGAAGACAGTTTTCATTTTCAGCTGTGTTCATTGTATTTTCTCAACGGCATTGAAGGGATTTTACTCCAAAAGTGTCACTGCGTCACCCACTCAGAGTCTGTTGGCTCTATCAAAAGGTGACACAAGACCTGTCCTCACATATGCAAAATTGAGCATAATGCTTGCTCTCTGCTGTAGCCTACTGAAATTTAGGGTCTTGATTTTTTTACAGTGGCATAGTTAGTTGTTTAAAAGTTTATCAGTGCAATAGCTCAGACAAACATTGTCACTAGCCTACACTGCCCATAATCTCATCTAGCCAGACACATGCCAGATCTGGTCTTGAAGTGTCATGATGATATTTTCCTGACACAGTGTTCAGTTTCATATACCTAATACGTTCAGCACCTTGTGTTTCCCACATCTAATTACCTCAGACAAAAATATCTCAGTCCCTGTTCCCACTAAGATTTTATTACAGATGACAAAGCCTGTGCTTTACTGAAGATGAAGTATGCCTCAGGATGCACCATAGGTACCCCAGTAGCAAGTTTCCATGGGGCTGTAGTTTTCATGCTTATGTGGAGACTGGAGGGCAACACCAGAGTGCAGTCAGGTGTCTGCAGCTGGCTAAAAGAGAAATAAGTATTTGGGGCTGGAGATAACCTCAAAGGTGGGTCGACAAGGAAGTGGGGGAGGGTTTGATCTGACTGCCAAAATATCTCATGAAAGCTCTGCTCTGGCTATGGCAAGTACCTGAATACACTTGACCTTGGTGGGAATAAAGCAAGAGACTCTTCTGTACCTCTACCCTACAGATAAAGGTTAATTTGAAGGACCATCAACATACTCTGTAGGTTTTCTCAAAGAGTTACATCTATTTCCCAAACCCAGGAATTTGTCCAACTAGAAGAACCAGTATCAATGTATATAAATCTCCACTAAAATAAAGGATAAGCACAGAAAAAATCCTGAAGCTCTCCCAAATGTGAAACCTTTGCTTTCTGCAATGTATAAATCAATTACAGAGAGTAATTCTTTCCCAAGATTTTCCAATCCAGTAAATGTAATAAACTAAAGATGAACAAGCAGCAATAACAGCAAGAACATAATGATTTAGTAGAACATTTCAATTTTTTTTTTTTACTGAATGGTGATCTCTCTCTTTAAAAGTGCCTTAAAAGGGCAGTTTTAAGCTTTTTACTTTTTACCTATTTAAGGATACACAAATTTTCTGGGGTCAGGAAACAGGATTTGTTGATTCTCTATCAAGACCGTTAACATTTCCTACTTTGTCTTTCAAGGGATTTGTTAGGAGTGAATAATTAATAATAAAATGTACTTACGATGGTGCTTGCTGTGTATTGGACAACAGCGAACAAAAGCTCACCAAAAATACCAGCCTTTCCATTGGAGAACTCTACAACATCTGCAAAACAGAAATACCAAACAGCCACTGTCAATCTACCCTTGAGGTGCAGGCTGCAAGGAATGGGCTGATGGCACATTGCAGCAAAGAACATTACCGGTCCTGGTTATTTATTAATAACTTGCAAAACCATGCAAGCAATGATGGTGGACATGTTAGCGATGCACAGATTAATAGCCTGGGGAGAGACATTCTGGACTAAGCCACAATTTTACATTTGATTATTCATTCATTCTCTTCCCAGCTTCAGCATTTTCACATGACAGCAACTAAACGTCATGTGCAGGGAGAAGTGTTCACAAACACTGCAACAGCAATCCCAAAATCAAACAAGACATCATGGCTAAAAGAGTGACTGTAAAGCACTTCTAAATGGGGGCAAATGCCAGTGACAGGTCCCTTCTCCATGCCATTACTTAACTCCAGGCATCTCTGTGGTCCATCAAAAGTGAGAGAAAGCTCCTTCTGATTTAGATAGCACCAAAAGAACCGTGCTGGAAATCTGCCTGTACAACTCAGTCCCAGTCTGTAGTGCTTGAAGGCATTCATCTGCTTTAACTTAAGTGGAAATAAAATGCACATCTCTGTCAGAGCTACTCAGCCCGATTTTCTTTTATGGTCAAGACAGAGGGCTTTTCTAGAGGGTAATTAGTCTCATCTTAGCATAAGCACATAAGATGACTCATCAGCTGAAGGCATTCCAGACTGCAGGAAAGACACACAGTGTCTTAAAAGGCAGGATACTCAAAAACAGGGTAAGGGGCGGGGGGGTGGGTGGGGAGATATTTGGATAACAGAGGAATAACTGTTTGTGCAGGAACCAGCTTTCATCAAAGGCAAATGAACGAACAGATCTCATTTTTTTGCAAGCCTTTACTGGATCATTGCCTCCCAAACATAATTTTGTTGACTCATGAGAATGGAAAAATGCCCATGTGATTTACAGGCAGGTCAAATCCCAGAAATGATCACGTGGCTGTCCACAAGTTCTGAGGATAAACTGCCCTTTAATACACCACATTTAAGTCTCTGTCTTTAATTATTAGCAACGGATGCCTTAAATCACACTCCATTATTTGTAAGGTGAATTCATGCTCACAGCAAGGGCTCGCTGCCCACAGTCCTTTTGCACTGTGAGGGGGAAGGGACCTCCACCTCACCCCATCCCTTGTTTAAGAGACAGCCCTTGCCTTGCTCTTCAGACATAAGCAGCTCCAGCAAGAGCTGCTTCGAGACAAGGAGGAAGGGGAGGAGAAGAAGGTGTAAAGCATCAACAAACCAGTTCACTGTTTTACACTGAGTGTGTCACTAGTGTGGTAGCTCCCTCTTAGACAAAACCAGATGGATGGCAAGTACTTTCTGCCCATTGGTGGTCACAGAAAGTACCAGCAGCAGTAGCAATACGAATGATTCTGGCTTCAAACTCACATCAGCAAAAGTTAAGTTTTGCCTGCTCTAGGCATAGGTTTTTTTCCCAAGAAACAGTCAGTTGCCTTCACTTTTCCTCTTCTGGCTTCCCCCCTTACTTCAGCTGTCAATCAGGAGGGAGAAGGTGAGGAAAGGTGCCTGTGGATCCTCTGCGTCCAAATCCATGCTCTTTGGGAGATTTTTACAGAAGATCAGGAATGGAAAGTATTAAGACCATAGTTATTTTCACTCTGCCCTCCCTCCCCACCCTCTCATTCCCTCTGCAGTTATGTACTGACAAAATGGACTTATTTCCATGCCAAAATCACTCCATTTTCCTCAGGGCCTTTGGTCTCTCAAACCCACGCTAGGTGGTGAGGAAGCATAGAGATTTCCACCACAGAGGTGGTCTGTGCTCGGGACAAAGACAAAGGTTTTGTGGAAGAAGTTCTCTTGGGAACAGGGCTCATGCTCTCTCCAGGGAGCAGAAGAGGCTTGTTAAACTTGCAGCTGGTAAAATAGGGACTTCTCACTTTTGTACGAACACAGAGAAAATAATGGGGGAAGTTAATTAAGAGCAGCAGTAGCTGTGGAGCATGCTAAGGCTCCTGCCCTTTTCAGAGACAGTTCCACTGCTAGGGCTTACCTGGCTGCCATCCAAGGTTGGGGCTGATGCAATCACTGAGTCACTAAAACAGAACAAGAAACCAGTATGAATGGGACCTTTATTTTTGCTCCAGACAAATAAAAAATAAGAAAAAAAATAATGAATCTTTGCAAGGTCAGTGCCCTTTCCTTGAGTAACACATACAGAGTTCTCCCAGATGGAAAGTCAGCAATTTGCAGAAGACAGCAACACAACCAGCATGGATTTCCTACTCCTGAAGTCACAGGAAAGGCGACTTTGGACTGTGAGGTCACACCAAAATCTCACTGTTGGGCCGGTCGTTATCAGAGGGGAAGAGAGGGCTTTCCATTGTCCGGGCTGCCTTGTTTGTCAGGGGACCAAGGTCTGTTTGTACAGCTATACAAATAGCCATGTATGAACTCAGAATAAGGCATTTTCACAGATTGATTTTTAAAGGGGACCTTGCAAAAGACACTTTTTGCTTTCACTTGTTTTTAATTGGATTTGCACACTTTTGCTTCCTTGTGAAGTAAATACATTTATATGTATACATAACGGCTACCCATAGCAATATGTTGCATAACCATTTTATGCTTGAATTTGAGGAGGTGTTCTGACTCATAATAGTAAGGCATTTTTTTCCCCAGAATATAAACCAGTAACAGTAAATAAATAGGGATTTTCTCACTCTCTCTCCCAAACACAAAACAGCAAATGTAGCCATAACCATTTATATAACTAAACTGAAAATTTCTTATGCTATATTTTTCCATCTCTGGGTTTGTATAAAATGATCATTGCACTGGTTCTCTGGTGTCATAGATTCTTCAGATTGTCCTGGATTGCGATTTCTAGTACAATTGAAAATATTCCAGTCCAAAGCCACATTAAAATATAATGAAATGAAATAAAATAAAATGAAATAATATTAAATTAAAAAAAAAAAAGTTTTCATTGAAGGTCTCCAGTACATGAATGAAAGAGAGAACACAGAAAACTCACCCTAAAATGACTTATGTTCCTGTCTTTTTTCTAAAGGCGAAGTCCTTTCCTATTTACTCATCAGCCACTTTTCACCAGGTACGTTATTGATCCTTCAGTTGACCCACAATCCAGTACAGTGTGTGGAAAGCACAGTCTAGGATTGATGTATCTGTAAGAAGGAACTAGCAAAGCCTGAACTCAGGGACACAGACTTGCTTTACTTTGAATATATGCTATTTCTCCTTTCAGTAGCTTCATTTGAACTTTGTAGGCTTTTGCAGCATTTTGAGCACCAGAGTAGTTTTTGTTCTTTGGCTTGAAGTGCTTCCAAAAGGCTTTTTCCCCTTAATCTGCCTAAATACTAACAAGACCAAACTCTACTTCCACTTTCCTCCTGTATTCTTTCACCTCTGCCTGGCAGAAGGGTACAAAGGACAGCTTCACAAAGCACATTTTACAAATAAGCACCGAGATGATATCCTCTTTACCAAGTTACAGGGAATTGTGACGAACACAAAAGGCAATATTTCACTTCTGACATTTAGAAAATTAGATTTTGAAATCCTTTTTCAATAGCAGACCATGAAGTGTGGGTTTAATGTGAAAAGTTCCTCTTAACAGCAGGGTAATTGCTCTTTAGGATCAATTCAATTTGAAAATGTAAATTTAAACTATATTTTCTCTTTACCATAATCTAAGTCATGAATTAAAAACTTAATCTAGGCTCTAGATTTTGCTTTTGCCATGAAAAATTGTCCTTTTTGTCTACATTGTCTTTAAATGTTCTGCATTTAGTGCTCCTTAGTGTATCTGCAGAAAACAAAAAATCTATTTGAAAGAGGAAAACTAATATATCCATGGGGCTTTTTTTTGCCTGGATTTTAGGGGGATTAAGCAGCCAGTCTTAGTTTTTTTCTCATGGGTTCCTCCCTCCTTTTCCCAGTAGGTAGGCTCAATTCTGTCATTTTCTTAACATAGTGTCAAAAAAAAAAAAAAGAACAAAAAAACCAAAACAAAAGAAAAAGATAAAAAAAGAATTTAGGATTTGTGAAAAATGTACAAACCCAGCACTGCTTCTGGGAATTTAATATGTTGCAAAAGTGACCTATGTAAGACAGTATGGGTTTTTTTAGGTCAAGCAATAATTGCGTTATACTACTGACATAATATTTCACTCTACTGTAATAAAGCATCCCATTTTTTTTGTCAACTACCTTCTTCAGAATCTCAGAGCTTTTGTGACCTTTAACAAATGTAGGCCAAATTTAATAAATATACCAACTGGAGCCTTGCTGAAAGAAAAAGCCAATGGACAGGTCATGGCCAGGAGGGAAGGAGGCGTCTGAGCATGCAGGTGGCTCTCTCACCCCAGAGGAAAGCAAAGAACTGCTGGAAATGAGGAAGAAACCAACTTGGCCTAAATCATGCAGAGTATCTGGGGTACTGTCATTGTACCCAAACATCCTGACACTCTGGAGTCTTATTCTTAAAGCCATCCTCTGTTTTTTTTTTCTTTTTGTTCCATCTCATTATAAAAACCAAAGACAACCCAATTTTTCCTCACTACCAACTGTAACAAATACACATTATCTACAAAACACAACATATTTCAAATATTTTGATCTTTCCCAACATCTCCATTCTTCTGGGCTGTTATGAAGAGAATTGTCTCTTTAGGGCATTCTTCTCCTTTTCATGGGTGCAAAAGGTAAGTTAAAAAAGCAAAAGGCATCTTGCACGTACCTGTGGCAAAGGCTAAAATTTTAACTAGCTGAGAAGAATAAGAATAAAGCTTATATAGCCAGTTCTGTGGATTTGGGAGCATATAATGAAATCAAGGGAAACCAGCCTTTTATGCAGGCAAAATTTAGAGCAGTAATTTATAACTATTACTGACCTTCATTCCTTGCATTTCCTGACTTCTTAAATGGAGATACTCTAATGTTTCAGATGATCGCACAATTATACTAAAATATGTTTCACAAACAAAAGAAGAAAAAAAAATCACATACCATGTACAGCTACAGCTAGCCGTGTGCCTATCTGGCACTGGCAGCTTTCCTTGTTCTGATTGCAAATTAAATCTAAAACATTCACTTCACCCAGTAACTCAGAGAAACATGAGCCACAAGAAAGCTGCTCCTCTCCCAAGCCTGGGAGAAGGCTCGGCTCTGACCTCCATTGCTCTCAAGAAAGTTTAGGTCAGCTCCACTGGCAGATCAGAAGCTGTCCTAGGTTTTTTTTGCTCCCTTGGTTTTAATGTTCAAGGATGAAATCAAAGAGAAAGGGGGAAAGGAGGCAGGATATGAGTGTCAGGAGAGTTTTCTTTGTATTGTAAAGTAGAGGCTGCTTAGTCAGTGTCAGAAGCTGCAGTACCTCCCCAGGCAGCAGGCAGAGCATCTGCTGCCCTGTTAAAGAGGAATAAAAACTGAATTACTTTTGTAGCAGCTCAGTGGGACAGTTATTCAGGTAATGTATGCTGATTTCTTCTTTCTGCAGAAATTTAGCCATGGAGCTCTGAAGATTTGCAGCCATCAGCTTTTTAGACAGCTATTTGGATGAACAATGCACCTCTTCGTACTGTCAGGGAGAGGTGTTGTACTCAACCTGGACACAGTGGTCACAGCAGGAATATTCCCTCTCACTAACCCGATTTTGTAGAAAACTACCTCCAGCAAAATGACACAAAAGAAGTCAACTCAGCTGCCCTCTCAGAGGCTTAGGTGCAGAGGGGAATAGTGATGCCTTCAGAATGGGACTGGCTGGATATCCTCAAAGCCTGGCTCATGGTACTTTCTTCAGACATGCCCTGCCCAGATCCTATGGGTTACACATTGCACCTACAGAAAAAAGGTGAAACTATAACAAAATGTGAACACAAAGGATGTTTTCAACGCATCTTGGAAGGAGCATGGATCTGCCCTTGCTAATATTTGAGCATGTGTCCTGTTATGTATTTTTATGATGTGGGTCGTATTTCCAGGCTATTCATGCTTTATTTTGACTTGACTTCTGAATCAGGAAGATAAATTTTCAGTCATATCGGGATGTGGCTTTAAAACACCTCTGCACTGTTCTGGTTCAGCCTGTGGTCCCAGCAGTGATCCTGCTGCCACCTCTGACAGCAGCCCAGCCTGCAACCCTGCCGTGAAAGCCAAGGCTGGGGCTCTCGCCTCTTTGGGGTCATGGGGCAGAGGGCTTTGGTAGCCAGTACCATCCACATCTGGGCATGGCTCAGCTTCTCTTCACCTACACGCACTGAGTGTGCCTGTATTGTCTGTCCCTGGCTTGGTGAGGTAGAAGAAATAAACAGACTTGAAAGAGCCGGTGCCCATGGCACTCTCAGCCTCAGAGAGAAGCCCAGGTCTGAGACCTAATTCCTCGCTTGCTCATGCAGCCAGAGCCTGTCAGCCTCTGCCATCCAAATGGTGAGGCAGGGTCCTCCTCAAGGTTGTACACAGCATGAGGGTGCCAAGCCTGGCCCCTACCAGGCGTCTGTCTTGGGCTGCTATGCTCTGCCTTACAGGCTGTTTCTCATTCCTTGCCACCACCAGCAGCAGTTTCTTAAGTAAATTTGGGGCTGGCTCCCATTTCACAGGGTTTTACATTTCTGCCTGAGCAATGACAAATGAATAAATTATCAGTCAACAGAGATCATTAAGAATTATAACATAATGTAATGGAATGCTAAATTGCCAAACACCCCCTCTTTCTTTGGTGACTTCAGTAAAGCTTGTTGGCTTCAGTAGTACACTGTTGCTGTACATTTAGGCAGCAAGCCCAGCTACAGTTTCTGTGGAAAAGAGTATTAACAGCATTTATTTGTACCTTATTATAGAAATCTCTGCCATAGGTTTGCTGCATGCATTCTCCACTGAGATACCAAACAGTGTTGACTCAGTGTAGCAGCATCGATGCCTCTGATCTGGGTCACATGTGGGATGTCAGTATACTCTAAGACACAGAATATTGCACCTAGAATCTGCTAAACCTCTAGCATCTATATACAGCTGTTACTGTAGCTTGAACCAGCATCAAGGGAGCCTTGGAACAACACAGTTTTTTAAAAAAAAAAGTTTTCCCCTCTATCCTATGGTTAGAAAAGGTGTATTCCACATCTCTGATTATCCTTTATGTGATTATTCAGAAATAGCAGCCATACAGAAAGCAACACGAAGTACTCTGCACAATATTCCCAACTTGGTAACACACCCCTGCATATGCTTAAAAGGTCACATCCCCCACCTTGAAAATACTACCTGTGACAGTATTCTGCACCTTCAGTGATAGCTTTCACATCTGTGATTTCTACCTATCTTTTTGCTTCCAGGGTCTTGCTGTGTCTGCTTGCTAAGCAGCACTTAGCCTAGTGATGGGACAGAGTCAGGGATGCTGAAGGGAAGCAGCGGTGTACGTACAGAGCCCTGGTGCCATCCAGTGGGCAGCTGTGCTCTCCACCACGGAAGCAAGCTTTCATGAGGAACTGTGAAATTTCCAGTCCTGCTTTCTGAGACCCCACCCCACGCTCCTTCTACCTCCCAGACAGGTACTAGCAGTAACGGGGAGTCAGCTCCAGATTCACACGCACATGGGTGGTTCGCCACAGCACAGGCCGCTCGTACGTGAGCTGTGTATCTGAGCTCCATGAGAGTCAATAGAGCTAGGGGTTTTTAAAGAGGGATTTGGGTTATCCTATTAGAGGGACCTGTCCAGGTCTGCTGCAAGAAGTGCTTAAACATTTGTGTGTAAAAGAAAAGAAAAAAAGAATAATCACCTCCAAGATATCACAGAATCACAGAATCACAGGTTGGAAGGGGCCTTAGGGATCATCTAGGTACCAGGTGATTTACTGGCAGTTCAGAATCAAACACATGTTATCTTCTGAGACACCTCTGGTGGGATTCACTTTGGGATACTGAGAGCCGCTCACCTCTTGACATCACAGCCTTCACTCAACTCTCTTCAAACCCAACTTGTCTGGATACAAGTCCACGTTTCTATCCAGCTTTTTAACCTACTGCCTAATCTATCATTTTGCAAGAGAAAGTACCAGCAAAAGCAGTACTGTTCAAGCCATATTTTAAGGGTAAGTTTTTATAAAGTCAGTGCATTCTCAGTTGGCAGAACAGTTCAGAGCTAGTCATGAACTCATTGCTCTGCCCAGCTACATGGCCTCCTGGCATTAGATGCTGGAAGGCAAGATGAAATGTTTTGTGCTGACCACCAGAGTTTATTGCCAAGAGCAAGGCTTATCTCATTTGTGTCCTCTCTGAAGTGTTTATTGCAGTCAGAAGCCTGACCCCACTCCACGCCTTATGGGTTTTCTGATTTACTGCAACACACTTTTCTCTTTCCACTCCCTGCAACTCAAGAGCTTATCTGGGAAAACAGATGCCTTGAAAATGTGGGGCCCCTATTTCTGTTCCAGCTAAATTCCACTTACAACTAAAAGGGAGGGGGAAAGCGTATTTTGAAACATCTTTAAGCTTCCCATATTTCACAGTAGGCAGAGGGCTAGCTTCAATTCTAATAGGAATTAAAGCACCTGAAGATATTGTGGTATAAGGCCAGCTATTTATGAATGCTAACACCTTTCTGGCACACAGGAACAGGCAGAGAGGGTCTTTGGCTCCTCTGTCACAACATGTGTCTCTAAGGTTAAAAGAACACAGAGAAAAAATACAGCTTCTAAGGATATTTATTTTACTCTTGTTACTTATTCCTCTTCACAGTCTGCAGATAGGCCTTCTGCCACAGGGGTTGTAGTAGAAATAAAGGCTGGCTTAATTGTATTTACAGTGCTCTTAAGGAATAAACAAACCTATCTGCAACTCAGATATCTGAAAGTGCCTGTCTGAGGAGTCAGACTGGCAGGATTCCCTACACAGAGCAGTACGAGACCATACAAAAGCAAGATAATGTGTATAAGGTACAGAAGAATGCAGCTATGAGTTTAGGAAAACACTCCTCATGCAAATGAAGCTTAATAAAAAGGCATTCCTTCCTTTTCTGTAGCCCTGAGAAATGTACTTTGACTGCCTCCCTGTCTGACTGCAAAGGTGACCCACAAACACCATTTCTGCGGCAATGTACATCCCCCTACCCCCACTTACGGGAGTTACTCTTCACCTCTATCACCTTACACAGAACTATCTCCTGCCTACATGGTCTTTCGCTGCCAAGTCCTCAGTGAAAAGAAGCTAAGACCCCTCAACACAGCCCTAGCTTAGAAAGAAGCACGCTACTCATTAGTGGTTGGAGAAAGAAAATAAAACATTTCTCATACCTTGGAGTTTGGAGAGCTGGCCAGGCCTTGCCAAAGTCCAAGTTTATCTATAGTTATGGAGACTCCTTAAATAGCAATAGAGGAAATATGGGTAGGAAAATCTGTGCAGAGGAATCTGCTCATACCCATAATGTTGTGCTTTATTTGGGGTAACAGAAGACTAAAATACTGGGATAAGCTTGTGGAGGGGTAGTGGCATAAGAAATGCCCCTTGTGGTTTTTTTGGGAGGAAAAGGATCATGAGCAATAGAAAAACTCAGGTTAGAAGTCATGAACACAAAAGCAACATTTTGGGGCTGGATCTGTGTTTCAGTCTCCCCAGTCACACTGTTTTTTGTGGTAGTATGCAAGTGGGGATGCCCAGGGTGCCCTGGCAGATGCTCTTCAGCACCCCTGCATCAGTGAAAGGAGAGGAGGAGATTTTCCCAGAACAGCGCTGAAGGGAAGTGTATACCCGTGGGTGTGGGCATGGGGGTGAAGATGTTGAGGATAAGAAGGAAAAAAAGAAGATACAAATCTTCACCCGGTGCAGTCATTAGAGAGGCTGGATGAAGTATCACCTTCCTCCTCCCCCTTTACTTTCCAGCAACAGTGGTCAGAATTGACCTGATTTCTGGTTTCCTTGGAAACCCTTTAGCAGGCATGTTTATTGTAACAGCTGGAGTGCAAATAGCGTAACAAAAGAAAAGCCTGTGAATAAAGAGAATTTGATAGTTATGGGGGATTTAAGAGATGTGTGCATATGTAGGTTTACATTTATGTGCATGTGCCTGCACGTCTCTGTGTGCAGATGTGCACTCACTTTATGGAGGTTTCCAGAGGTTAGAAGTTTTCTTGGGACTGTGCAATAGCTGAAAAGAACAGAAGGTGGCATGTTTTCAACATTTTCATGCAGCAAAAATGTACAGTAAAGGAAATGCAGGAGGGAGCAACAGTAGAAGGAAACGAAGAAGGTAATAAAGTGAAAGGATACAGAAGTAAGAAGACAGCTTAGCCCAAACCATATCCAATTTGATATATCTCTGCTGTTATTGATTTTACTCTATTTTCCCCATTTTTGAAAGGTAATTCACTGATGCCATAAGGGCTGATTTTACTAGACCTCTGAAAACACCCGGTCAGTTGTGATGCATTTAATTTTCAGTACTTTAACATTTTATAAAAATTGTAAAATACAGGTACATATTTTTTCTGATTTTTGTTTGTTTGGTGGTTTTTTTTGTATTTGTTGTTGTTTTTTTCTTAATGATAAAATTCACACAGCGTGACCAGTTTATCAAGAAATATATCAGGAAGATAAACGTGCCCTGACAGTTTCCCTTTGAAGTACAGGGAGATTACACCAGGCAAAAAGGAGTATGAATTTACATTTGCCAGAGAATTATGAACCAAAAACCCAAAAGAAATAAACTAGAGAAGATGACAGAACTGTTTGCTCTCAAGTCATTAAATTAAGATCTTTCAGAGTATTCAACCTGGCTTTGTGAAACTGTTGCCACAACCAGGTGCCTTTTAATCTGCAAGCACCCTCTTGGCCTGCCTATTTTATTTTAAAGCACACATTTATCTCTTTTTTCCAACCCAACAATCTATTTTAAGCAACAGGTTCACCTCACACTGTGTGACAGCGGCATGAAAAGGACCTGTTTGCAGCCCATGTTGGTGACTTACCAGGTAGGATGCTCCTTGAGTCTTGAGCTCTCCTTTTCACTTTAGTCTACAACTAATTGCCACAGCTTGTTTAAATGAGAACCAGACTGAAAGATAGGTTTGAGTGCTCTGGAGGGACAGCGAGGGCTGGTCTGAGCTGGACCAAAGTCACCTCTCCTGCCCCGGCTGGGCGTGCCAGGAGTCACCGAGGTGTTAAGGCCCACGTCCACGGGCACTCACGTGGGAATGAAGCGGCACCTTTGTTGCCCCTTTGAGAAATCTTGGACTGCGTCCGACAGCAGACGGCTCTTCTTTGTTTAGCAGCCAAATTCCCTTATTCCCAGGGCAGCTGATTAGCTTTTGACTTCAAACCTTCACCAAATGAAAAAGACTCTTAAAATGCCTGGGGAGCAGGGAGAGAGGCCTCACATGGCCCAGACGCTGGCAGCATCCCCTGCCACTGGCCCGTGGATGCACATGCTCACCGACTGATCCTGCTGCCTTCCCCCAGTTTGGGGGCATTTCCAGGCCACTCTGCTAATGAGCGACCAAAACCAGCTCACAGCAGTCACAGAAGGGGAGCAACCCAGGGAAGGGGCACATGGAGAAGCTGCTGCCATAGCTATTGTTTTCCATTCTCCAGGTGGTGGGCACTCAGGAGGGGGAAATCCTGCTACTGCAGCATCTTGACTTAAATAAACAGGAGGGGAACTGAAACATGGACTTTTGGAGAACTTCTGTCATTTAACTTCTCTTTTTCTCAGTGCATTTACTTGCTGCTCTCCAAACATTTTTGAGGAATGGTTGTGCTGCTCCCTGGCATCCTGCAGCAGACCAGGACTAAAAAGCTCAAGCTGGAAGTAGAGAATGCAGCTGCTGGTCCCAGGAGCTGCGTCTGCTGAAGCCACTGCCTGGGAGACAGTTCTAAATGCCACCAGTTTGCTTACTTTGGACTCCAGCAGAGTATATCAAATCAGTTTTCCTGACCCCAGGCGCTGGGAGGTACATGCTCAGGTTTTGGCTGTGGGTCTGGCTGCTCTGACTCCTTCCAGGCAAATACACCTTGAATTCTGCTGCCCAGCTTGTAACACTTCATCCTTGTGATCTTACCTGAGGAATTACATATAAATAACAGATTGTATTATATAATACAAAAATATAAATGCACACATAAAATATGTACTATTTACATATATCTGTACCTATTACATACTATATAAAATTCAGAAACACATTATATATAACTATATGTAAAGTTTAAAATACATAATACATAACAAAATCTATATAAATTTATATAATAATAAAAACATATACTGTGTGTGTGTCTGTTTCTGTGCACACACGTGCAGTTGTTGCAGTCATGCTTCAAAACCGATCATTTTATCGGAGAATAAAACTTCTCAGACACTTCATGAGGAGACTGGGATAACGCCTATTACCACAGCTGACAGTTCCAGATGGCAACTACAGGCAACGCCTAAATGTGCAAGAATTTTTTTGAATTGTTGGCATCACGCTTACCATTCATAATGATGTTACAGATGTCAAATGCACAGTTACTGAGGAAACCGAAATCTCCTAGGGGTGAAATATCTCCCCAGCACCTTCATTTTGGAAGCCAAATCGGAAAGGAAAATCCAAGCTGCAGCGCACCAAGCCAAAAGAGCTCGGACAGAAGCTATTACTGGTGGTGTTCTGAGCGCAGTGTTGCAGCGTAGGAAAATCACCACAGCTGAGGAAATAGTAATAAATGGGTGCAGCAACTGTTGCAGGAGGTGTACACACAAACCTCCTCAGGCTAGTGTCTGATAATAGACTCTGAATTTCCTGGACAAGTTGCCTAACTATACAGCTAGTTCAGAAAAAACCCTGTCAGCAAGTGAAAGCAGTTATTGAATTGCTCTCATTTAGCCTGGCTACATAAATGCAATAAGTGGGTTTTGCCTCTGAAACTCATCTCTTCTGAGATGCCAGTCTGGTTAAAAACATTTAGGCTAGCAACGAAACAGTTGCAGCCACGCGCCGCTCTGGGCACGTCCTGCAGGTGGGTTTAGGTCCCAGTGCGCAGTTACTGAAGTTCATCTAAGTTAGGATCTCAGTGGTGTTCAGGTGAAGCGAACGTGCTCTGCTGAGACTTTTGCCTCTGAAGTCTTGGAAGGCATGACATAAATGAGCACGTCACCTGTGTAGCATGGTGGGTTAGTGGTGACATTACAGCCTGAGAGGGAAGAAGTCTCCCGAGGTGCTGAGGAGCCCTGAGGGTGCCTGTGCTGTAGTGCACACTGATGCATTAGGGTTGCGCGGAATATTGAGGGCATCATGTGGCACCTCTGCTAAGCCCTGGGCACATGAAGGTTGCTGTATGTGTGATGTATGGACAGATGATGATGCCCATAAAGCCATTACAAATCTCTCTCCAGCTGATGCTCCTTGAGGGCGGATACAAATCTTTCCCTTCCTCCAACTGGGAGTGTTTCAAGATCCTGACAATGGGAGGCCAGGAACCCTGTCTCCAGGAGACTGTGTAAGGCACGCCGTTGAGGTAGTCTGTGGCACTGTTGTGTGACGCTATGAGATGTGGCCGTAGGAGGACACCTCCTATGAAGTCACCTTCCTGACATATCAACATCATTTTGCTCCTGAAGACAGAGGCTTTTGTTGCTCTGAATGATTAGCCAGATCTTACTCCAGCTTCTTTTTCTCAGACTTGACAATACTGGGGACCAGTCCCTGTGGGGCACAGTGTAACTTGCTGTATTGAAATCCAAGTCTCTTGCCAAGAAATAGAAGAGAAGCCCAGCAATATCCCCATGAGCTACTACTTTTAAAGAATTTGGTATTTATGTTTCTTTCTTGCCAGGATCATTTTGGTGCCATTAGAAAGATAAGAAAAAATACATCAGTGAAAAAGACACTTGATACCCCAATAAATATTCTTTTAACCTTTTGTTACAAATAACAGAGAATAAATGGAGGACATTTATAAGGTAAATAAAATCATCAACAGTATCTTTTACCTCTGCCCCCACTTTCCCCTCTCCAGATGCTTTACCTTGTTCTGTCCAGACCATACGCCTTCCCAGGATACGCACCAGGAAAAGGCTATTGACCCATGCTACCATGTCAAGCAGTCCTCAGCAGAAGGTCTAGGCAGATGTGAGGTGCAGGTGAGCCAGCTGTTAGAGACCTAGCATGCTGCTGACAAATACAAACTTTCATTCCTTCTTACTCCAAGAAAAAACCCTACATGATGGTTTCTGTACTTTATATTACCAGGCGCTTTAACTTGTGCAGTTACAGGTTCATGCTTTACATGTAAATTCACACCCAGGAAAACTTGTACCATGAAAGTGCGGGTAACAGGAGATAGCAGGAATTCAGCGCATGCTTATTGGCCATGAAATGAAACAAGACGCATCATTTAAGAATCTTTCAGCTGTTCCCTTCATTCTTACTGGAAGTCAATGGTTACTTACCAAAGTGACGGTAGTGCAAGGTAAATTCTGAATGGATTATCTCTTCCAATAAATAACAAGAATGCATTATGCCCATAAGCTTGGACTGTGAAGAGAAAGTCATCCTGACCTGCTGGAACATGCTTGGACACCTTAGGAGTATCAGAATTCCACTAAGCGCCAAAATGAATGTGGACATCACTTGATCACTGCGGATGACCTCGGAGTGGGAAATTAATGCCCTTTGGTTTATCGATAGTGCTACAGTCCTGTGACCAGATTCTTCATTCATTTATATCATATATAGCTATTTATATTGGAGCAGGACAGAAACACACCCAATCTGATTCGCCCTGGCAGAGGTCACAGCACAGACCTCACAGGTATGACACTGATGGCTCAACTCAGCCTAAGTAACTGCTAAGAGGGTAATCCACATGAGCAAGTTTAGGCAGTAGAAGGGAACAGACATAGCAAAGCAGGAATCACTGCCTGCTAGTTGGTCCTTCCTTACAGCAGCTGGTAAACACACTGCCACTCATGTAACTAGCCATGAAGTATAGCCTTTCTGACAGTGAAGGAGGTGGGTGCCTGCTTAAGTTCACACACAAATCAGAGGCCCGTCCTGGACAGTTTACAAAGGGTGGGGTGAGAGGGGAAAGGTTCGGAGTTGCTTTTTCTTTCTGCATCATAGTATGTGTGTATATATTTATACACACACACACACATATATAACAGTTGCACTCTAAGTGTCTACATCTCTTATGTTTCTAACCTGATACATTTGCCACTGGGAAAAAAATCTAATGAGCTGGCACAAGAAACAACCGACAGCAACACCAGCGCTGCAGGAACAAGAGGACTGCTTCCTGCAGACTCACCTTCACTTGTCAACAAGGCTAGTACAATAAACCCAGCCAGCACAGAGGAACATGGCAATCCAGCCTACAAAGGCCTTGCAGATATCTAGAGACTTCTCGAGTTCTGAAATTGAAATAAAACCCCCCCTCTCAGCCACGAGTGCAATCACAATGATTAAAAAACAACCCCTGTGCTGAACACTTCATGACCAGAGAACAACCAGTTCAGGAACAAAGCAGTGAGTTTTATTGCAAACACAGTAGGAAGCTTATGTTCTTCCATCAATGTGACAAATCAGTTTTTCTTAACAGTGCATTACTGACCCCTCTCCACATTGTGATATTCATACACAAATTTTAGATCAGTAACCAAAACAGAAGTTGTTGGTTTTTTTTTCCTGATACAAATGTCAAATATCACGGCTATAGACATAAGCAAAAAATTGTTCCAAATAAATATGCATGGAAAGATTTTTGACAGCTTGATAACAAATTTAAACACGGTAATTACTGTATAAAGGGTTTAACAAATGGTATTACTGTTAGCAGAACAAGCATCTCCAGGGAAAAGAGAATCGAATACATAATCTGGAAATAGATTAAATATATATATAAAATATACTCAGTTTATTGCATGGATAGATAAATATTAACTTATTTGTACACATAACTGGGAACGAGGCACTTATTCAGGTTAGTATAAACAAGGCCACTTGTTAAGTAGAAAGGAAAATGTTAATAAGCTTCCAAAACTTCTTGCTGAAATATAAAACCTTGAAGCCATAATAAAAAAGGCATGCTGTTACAGATGTACTTATAGTTCACTGAATTGTAAGAAATCAGATTTCTTAAGAATGGGACAAAGCCAGCAGGCCTTACTGAAAACACTGGGATTTTTTTTTCCCAGGCAGAGGACTTTAGTATCTGACTCATGAATCTCACTCATGCTTGTCCAACTTTTCAGTGTTTGCTTTGTGTTTTTCTTTGTTATCACCAGTTTGGACTATTATTTTATACATTGTTAGAAAAACATTAGTCTGATAATCCCCATCAACCTAATCATTTTACAGAGTTGTAATCAGATGCTATTCAAAGCAGTGATCAAGTTGTTTACTGGGCTAAATATTTGGCTTGTAGAACACATGGGTTTTGATGTGATTTTATAAAAAGAAATAATAATTAAAAAAGATTTTGCCTGCAAGCAACATTAATGATATTTCAATCTGTTAAAATTCAAAAGCAGAAAGATAGCTTTACTGATAAACACCTAATTTATGTATTTTATATATATTTTTAAAAAGATCTTCTCTGCTTATACAAAACAGGCATTTTATAAATATTAAAATGTTCTATTATTTACATGTGTCCCATTTTACTGAAGAACTGTGGACTGCTGTTATCCAAACATGCAGCTTCTAGGAGACAAATTCTGCATTTCTTATTATCATAGTGATTTCACATATAGGCACAAAGGCAAATTTGATCTTAAGTTACACTCACAACTTAGTTGTGAACTTAAACTAAATACAGAAAGTATATGTGGGTTAAGTCTTTGATCAATCTTGCACACGTAATACATGGATCACAAAATCAGGAACTTCATTAAAAGACTGAATTAATGTCAGGTGACTAGGGAAAAGGTCTAATGCACTGGGCACGTCTTGCGGATAATTATTTCAGGCTAGAGCTCAGATTAATTAAAATAAAAGATGACTGCATGATTTTAGTAATGGGGTTTGACCCATAGGTTGCTGCAAACATCCTTCAATTAAGCAGCCTGAATCAGTGTCTTCAGAAAACTGAGAAGAGCTAGGACAGATTCTGACCTGATTAATTTGGTGAAAAACTGATGAAATCTGATTAAATGAGAGAAGTCATAACAATATGAACCCAGAGCAAGAGATATCAGCATGAGTCCCTCTGTGAGCATATTCACACTGTACCATGAATTATAGCACAGATACTCCTAGGCTAGTAGGCGTTTCTGAGTCTTTATGGCTCAGGGGATGATTGTGCAGCATTACTAGGTCAGGTTTATCTGTGTTGACAGAGCACTGCAGCCAGGCCAGGAAGCCTTCTGGATGGATATTTTTTGTTCAGAGGCAGCATTGTGTGCTTGCAGCCAGGCTGCTTTCAGGCTGGATCCTGCTCAGCTAACTCAGATCTCCGCAGCATGCTCCCCAGAATACCAAAAGCCAAGTGTATTGCAGCTGAAGATGGGGGCTGCCCATACTCACCGCCACAATATTATGGAAGGTAACAGGTACATCAGCAACAGTCTCAACAGCCTGATTCAGATTTTATATAGTTTATATAGTTTAAGCCCATTGACTTGAAAGGATTTATTCATATGTAACGCTAGTGTGACAAATGGGACAATCTGTCCTGAAGGTTACAAAGCTTTAATAGCCAAGCATTTGTCAGGATATCTTTGGGACAGAACTGGTCCTGCCTAGATAAGAACTGACATGGCACTCTGCTGATGCACACTTTTGTGGAACATCATGCTGTCATGTTACCTAAATCAAGAACCCTAAGAGAAAATTACTCTTGCAAAAGTAGTCACTTGTTAAAAAATGCCCAGCAATGACCCAGCATGTTTGTCAAGATGTGCTATGATTATACAGTAATAAATACTACTCGATTCAATCAAATGTTAATTTTTTCTTCACTTTGTTGCCATTTAATATGGCAACTGACAATCACATGCTGGATTCAGTATCATGATTCCTAGGCTCAGTTCAGGTAGAACCTTGTCCTCTGCATTTTGAATCTAACTCTATCATCTTCTCTAGGTATTGAAATACTAATGCTTGCATTTCCCAGCAGCGGATATGCACTAACAAATACAATTTACCTTACAACACTTCCATGATCCATTATAAACTTAAGAGGATATAAGCATCCAGTTTCTGTGAAAAACAAAATTCTTTCTGGATTTGTTGCAATTCTTTGGCTTTGTATAAACATAAATAAGGAAAAAAAATCAGATTAAATAGCTGAATAAGAATTTGCAGAAAGGAATATGTAATGTATCCTGTGACATGCAATTGTTTATAACATTATGCTGTCTAATCTAACTGTCTTTTGAAAAAGTTCTCTTACACATAAGTAAAAAAAAATCACTGGTATAGCTTAAGTGAGGTCAAAAGCTTGTAAGAGGGAGGATTAATGCCTAAGGCATTTCATCACCTTTCAGACTAACTGTAGACATTAAGTACTTTGTAAGAAACAGTACAAAATTTAACTAAAGAGTGTAAGGATTCCTCCTCTCAAGTATTCTGTGTTTCTGAAGAAACAGATTTCCTCTCTTATTGCAGACAGGATATACAGCACCTTTGGATAGTTTCTTCTACTTTTTTGAAATGTCAGAAAATACAAAACCAAAACAAAAATCTCTCCCTTACAATGCAATTCCTTGAATTGCTGCTTAAGATTAGTGCATGATATAGCGATGTGACATCCTGAGGATTACCTTTCGTGTGAAGTGGGAGATTAGGTATGGATTATTCTATTGTTGATAATAGTACCAAGGGTTCAGGATAAAAAATTTCAAGTACACCTAGAAGCGTCTGAACTCTTCGTTCCTCATGAGTCAATGCGATCTGCTGCTAACAAAGTGCAGTTCAAGTTTTTTTTGAGGCACTCTGGAGACTCTGGTTTGAATCCTGCGGTCTTGGAATCAAACCTCTGAGCTGTCGCTGGTGTAATTATATGGTAGCATCATTGGTTCATTGCTGCCCGACTCCTTTGTGGCTTCCTTCTTCTCAGAATTTTGTTTCCATTTTAGCAGTAAAATGATGATTGCAATTAAGCAGATGGCAAGGAAAATGGCAGCAGCTCCACCAATGATTGTGACTACATTGACCCCTGCACTTTGGTTATTCATTTCCCTGGGGAGAACACCACTGACTGCAACCTCCCTTTGAGGAACCTGTTTCTTGCTGATGCGATCTAGTGCGATGTGTTGAATGTTTGTTCCTCGTTTGTTTTCTACTCCAATGTCTTTTGCAAGTTCTGGGTCCTGCTCAGCTCCCCTCTTCTGACGTCTCTGTGTGGATGCTCCTGGCCTCCCACCACTGAAGAGTGAGTGATACTGGTGCTCCACGCTTCTTTTGCCGATTCCGCGGTTAGCGTTCTCTTTTGAACGTACAGTGTAGATTGTATGGACATACCACTCCCTACCCAAAGACACCTGGAAAGATACATTTTATTTATTTTATTTAAACACACACATACACGATCTAGACAGCACTATACACAGAGGAAATCAATCACTGTTCTGATTTGATTGCCTGGACAAGTACTTTCAAAATCATGCACAGATAACCTCCCACTATGTGCCAAGGTGCACCAGAGGAATCACGTTTCCTGCCAAAATTTTAAGAGGAGATAGTGTCCATTCCTCTCTGTGGCCAGAGTCTATGTCTATGAGGTGCAGATGAAGAAGCATAGCCTTGGCATGTTTTTGGTACTGCTAGTACCAATGGCCATATGAAGAACCTCAGCTGTGGACAGGCCACAGAAAAGGACTTTCTAGGCCCAACTCACTGGCTAACTAGGCCCTGGCTGTGGCTCTATTTCCATCTTAACATAAGAGAATAATTTTTTTACTGTGAGGATGGTTGAACATTGGAACAGGGAGGCTGTGGAATCTCCATTCTCGCAGGTATTCAAAATCCAACTGGACACGGTCCTGGGCAACCTGCTCTAGGTGACCTGCTTTGAACAGGGGGTTGGAACAGACAATCTCCAGAGGTCTCTGACAACCTCATCCATTCTGTGATTGCGTGATTCCCTGCAGTCTGCGTGAGGTGACGCTATCTTCCTTGAATTGGTCTTGTCTTTTCTGAATACGTAATAAATTTGGCTTCCACAAGGTCCAGTAGGATTGTCTGAACACTGTCGTAAAGTTACTGGCTGATAATTTCAGTGGCTGCAGCAAAGTTCAGTTATTGAAAGAAATAACACATTTTCTATTTTTTCTTGGTTTTCCAAGTCTTTCTCATGATATCTGTTGTTTCTTCATATTCTCATTCTTTTGACAGAATGAGGACTAAAAATCACTTAATTATTGGAAATTGATTCTTCGTATAAAAATGAGATTTCATTTTCATGGGGACAGATTATGAAAGCCTTTTTATACTGGTAAGTAGGCTGTTTTCTTAAATATTCCATTGCTTACAATGGTACCTTTAATACTTAAGTGGCCAGGAGTAGGATTAAAGTCTCCTAAATATTTTTTCTATTAATTTACGCACTTGAGTTTCGCATGTGGTCATGCAAATACTAAAGAAACAAATAATGAAGAGACAACTCCTGGCTGCATTATATAGATCAAAGGGATGAATACACAGCTGAAGGACTACATTTAACTAAGAAGCAGTTGCATCCTTTAGTTGTCAGTTTCTAGGCTTTCCAGCACTTAGATGTTTCACAATGTGCAAGCTTGCAAGGAAAGAACTGCACAGGAAATGCTGAGTATCAACCTGATTTTGATGTTCACTATAAATGCTTATGATTCTTTTATTTTTTGTCTTTGACAAGTGAGATGGAAAGCAATAAACCAGTGCTTTGTAACAGGAACGTATCAAGTTCTTAGAAGAAATGCATAAGAAAAATTTGTATGATTTCTGGTTAGATTGTGGAATTAAGCAAGAGGAAACCATAGTATTCCCAGAGAAATTTTTTAATATGTGCTCCAAATTTTATCCAAATCTAGAAATTTTTAAGCATTTATAATCCTGTTTGACTGTCACTGGAATCAGAATAAATCTTTCTATTGGCTTCAGTATGACTTGTTATTAACAACACTTCTTGTGGAGTGATTCTTTCTTGGTTTAGTGCTCTTGCTAAGAAGTTACAGAAATCATACCTGAAATAGAGGAGTTGAGTCTACTTTAAAGCCATCAGAGCCTGGCTGTTTAACTAATGGAATAGCTTCAGGATCATCTATTGCAAGTTTTGCATTAAAAAGCACATTTCCAAAGCTTGTGGCTTGTGTCTCCGGCTGAGCTTTGTCCTACATGGCCATGGAAAGAAAGAAAAATGTTTGTAAAACACAGATTCATTTCTTCTAGGAAGACAGTTCTAATATTTATACACAATGTATAAACTGTGTAATTTTCACATGCTATTTTATGCAATCCAGTGTAATATCAAGAAAAAAAACATGAGAAGCCGCTGTGGTGATATCTGACTTGTACTAACTCCTATTTAATCTCTTGCCTGAAGACTTTTTTGTTGAAACACCACAGGGAAACACTGGAGAACAAGCATAGCTACATTTCTAAAATACAAAAGATGCATAAATGTGGTCTGAAATAAAAGTAAGAAGTCCATTTCCCAGCTTAAAGAAGTTACCTTTCATTTCTATTAACATTCATATAAATTAGTTTAGATAATTAGATAATCTTCTTACTTAAAGGTAACTCTCTAAAAGTTGGGCAGCAGGTCTGTAGTCATCTAGGCTTACTCTATAATTATTTTCAAAAGGGAAATAATCTCGAATATTGTAAGCCATCTTTAGAAGTATCTCTCCGTATTGACTACAGAGGTAACCTGGATGACTAACTTTATATTATACACTAAATTTTGGATGGATAAAGATGAAACAAATTGCAATCCTTAACTTGAATGTCTCCTAAGACTTCCTCTATGGTCAATGGATATAGACAATGCAGAGGAAAAGCCTATCTTGGGATTCTAACTTAGGTCAAACTCTAAATTATGAGAGTCCCCAGGAAGGTTAAGAATAGAACCAGGGAGGGCAAAGGTAAGATACCTTCATCAGTTCAAATTATCCTGGAGCTCGAGTCAAAAATTTTGTGCCATTGAGAACATTTTAAAGAACAGTTGGTTTGGGATTAAAAAAAGGTAAAAAAAAAAAAAAAGTGCATCCTCCCAGAATTAGAACACTTACCACAATCTTAAACCTGTACAGAAGGGATGGAGAATCAGCAAGGCACCCATATTCAGTGTTGGATGGATTATATTTGGGTACATATCCATCAGCTCCTGTGCATAGGAAAACCTTCTCGATGCTACAGTAGAAGGAATCACCCAAATTCTGCACTGGATCCACCATCACCCGACCATATATGATATCACCTGTAAACAGTGCACATAATTCACATACTATTGCAATGAATCATTTAGCACAGTACTGAGGCTAAGTTAATAAGCCTAGTCATGAAGCCTAGTGCAGTGTAATGTGTCTATAGACACCTTGCTATCCAGCTTCTTCTGTAGGGGGTTGTCAAAGGCCATGATCAGAGTGCACACTCTTTCATGCACTCTGGGCCACATAACAGCAGTAGGAGGCCATTTGCTATTGCTAGAACCTGAACAGGTTCAGGGGCTGCTTTAATTCTGGGCTCTTCATTCAAAAAAGTGAGTCAAAGAAACATCATGTACTCATCCACACCACACCAGGGTGTAGGTTTTGGCCTCCTTACAATGCACTTTGTTGAAGAGATGTTCTTTTTTATGACAGTAGAATCCTGTTCAGATTCCATAAGAGTTCATTATACTTGGTCAGACTGGCATACTGTACAAGTGAAATGAACTTGTATACTGTGTGCAGTGGTCAGAAATGTAGGACAGAAAGTGGTTAGGAAGGCTGAGAATCTGGAGAAGGAAAGGAGAAATGTTGTGTTGCTTTTACAACAATTTGGAGCAACTGTAGACTTTGAGAGAGAGACCAGGTACTTGCTGTTCAAGAGACTGTGCAAATACATCACAAAAGACAGTCGTGTATTCAAGGTGCTGGCACTCATAAATGGGCAAAAGAGGCACAGGAGGAAAGCAAAGGAATGAAGTGACTGCCAAGGTCCACTGACAGATGTATCAATAGAACCAGTGGAGGAGAGGGGGAAGGGAGAAAGCTTTGATGCTGTGCAAGCATTCTTCAGTAGTAAGCCAAAACATTGGCATGTTATCAACACTGTTTTAGCCGCAGATGCAAAGTACAGCACCGTAGGGACTGCTGTTAAGAAGGTTAACTCCATTCCAGCCAGACCCAGTACACTCACCCACAACAAAAAGACTGTGTAATATTCAATTATCATCTAGGAATATTCTTAATATCAGCCAATGTTTATAAAGTGCTCAGCTTGTGAGAAATGGCACCAGTACTGTAACCCTCAGACATAACAGTTTCAGTGCAGATTGGCCAACAGCTCTGATGTAAACTGCCAGGTAGGAAAGGCAAATGCAAAAGAACAAAAGCAGCAAGCCCAAACCCTTACTCCTGTTTTGACTGAACCAGGATCCTGACAGTGTGGAACACATATTAAATGTGCATGATCTGTGTACAATTATACCTTCTGAGAAAGCAACATCACTTTCTTGCCCAAAGCCCATTGAGCCATCAGATAGCCACAGTGTCTTTTTGGAGAGGAGGAACATCTGGGTATTCAAGCTGAACTCAGCAGCCACTGGGTCACTGACCTAAAACACAACAGCATAAGGCTCTTCAACAAATATTCTTTAATGACTCTTAAAACACAACATGATCTTCTCCCAAAGTACATTATCTATTAGCTCTGCATATCTACATGCAATAACACAGTTTAACCCAAAAGATTTCTTTGTACTGGGCACAAATTGCTATATATTTTACATGCATACAATCTTTGGGTTACCTGCCTCTGTGATATTTGTTAGGATTCTAGGTTAGTTTCCTCCCACCACATTTTTACAAATCCCAGCCAAAGAGGTGCCCAGGGCAACTTATGTGTGGGGGTGACATGAGGAAAATATTTCCCTCAATAACTTGTCTCCCTCTGACTCATCACAGCCTGTTTTCTCTATTCCATTTCCACTTTTACACCCAAGTCCCACCTCTGCTTCTGATCCTCTGCCAATTATTTGAAAGTACACATTGCTGAGGATTTATTTGCAAGTATCAGTGTTTCTGATGTGCTGCAGGATATCAGATCATGCATGTGAAAATGTATCAAACCATTTGAACACCTTTTTATGCTAATATTTATCTTTATATATATGCACAGTTATCTATGGTTCTTCCTTGATTACATTACAAGAATAAAATAAATCAATAATAGCAGCAGCAGGTTCTCATTGGGCCATATAACATAAGTTTGAAGGCGAACTATACAGAGACTTGGCATAACAAAAAGGAAAGAATATAGTGAACCAAAGAATTGGGGAGACCCCAAAGTCCAAAAAGATGCAGTGTACCTGAAGAAACAATGTGGAAGATGCACATATGCAAAAAAAAACCCCCAAAACCAAACCACCAAAAGGCCACTAAACAAATAAAAGATGTTAACATATATATGTAATTTATGTATATATACGTAAATGTGTGTGGAAAGGAAGAAAGGAAAACGGAAAAAAAATTCTTGTTGGCTCATGGACAAGGGGCTGGTGGAATGAGATATAACAATATCAACAGAAACTACTGCTGTAAGTTATACAGCTGAGATATTTATTCTTCATCAAATCCCTTTTTCTCAACAGAGTCCCAAAACTATCAAAGCAACAGGATTTGGTAAGAAGAATGTATAGCTGAAATATTTTTATAAACCCACTGCTAATCTTCAGAAAGAGGAACCCTACCCTCATAGTCTCTTCACAGAAATAATAATGAAAAAATAATTTCCATTCTCTTGGAATGCTTCCTTATAAATGCCTGGGATTCAGGCTATTGGATTGCAGTCCCACAGCTTCAAATACCTGGCTGGCACAACTGGTTTCCAGCTGTGGTTCTCAAAGGGAATCAAGCATGGCCTCATCAAGCTATTCCTGGGCAGAGTAAATGTCCACGGAACAGGGAACAAGAAGTGTGTCTTCAGCCAAAGGCACTGGACTTCAGCCACACAGTTTACAACAATGGTAAGAGCAATGGCCTGGGTGAGTACTATGCATATAGCTATGAATACATCTCTTAGGCATCCTATTTTAAGTTACTATTTTTATTTCAGTTTTATGTTTATGTTTATGTTTTATATTTAAACAGTAGTTTAAATATAATTATTTTCATATGCATTTTCATGTGCATGTTAAAGAAGAGTTCTTAAAAATATAATCTGTGAGGATCTGCTGGGTGAGAAAAGTACTGTCAATTTATTCTGCTTATTTGCCATGACCATCAACTCTGCATATGGATGATTTGGGGACAAGGCAAATCACCCATGCTAGACATCTCCACCTTCATGGGACCAAAGCCCATGAGATACTTGGTGCCTCAAGATGCAGAGAACTCTTGAGACTGGTCCATCTCAGGGTAGCATATATTCTGGTTATGGAATTGCTTCTGTCAGGAAATAGTCATGCACATTTAAAATAAGGAGAAGCTGAAAGGACTGGGGTAAAGTAGAGCATGGAGGCTGAATGCTGTTCCTGTTCAGGAAATCCTAGAGTGAGATGGCAGTAGTACAATCCTCACTAGTGTTCCAGGTTACCTGCTTCCCTTTTCAAGGGCCACAGAGAGAGGAAAAAGGAGATAGGCAGATACATGTTAAAGAAGGAAATGTTGGACCAAAATCTCAGAGGGAAGACAGCAAATATATTGCCTTGATGTCTTAGTCTTAACAGTGAAAACAACTGTGAAGGAAATTAGAATCATAGAATCATAGAATTGTTAAGGTTGGAAAAGACCCTCAAGATCATCGAGTCCAACCTCTAACCTATCGCTGCCAAGTCCACCACTAAACCATATCCTCAAGCACCATGTCTACCTTTCTTTTAAATACCTCCAGGGATGGAGACTCAACTGTCTCCCAGGGCAGCCTCTTCCAATGTTTGACAACCCTTTCGGTGAAGAAGTTTTTTCTAATGTCCAACCTAAACCTCTCCTGGTGCAGCTTGAGGCCATTTCCTCTTGTCCTATCGCTTGTTACTTGGGAGAAGAGTCTAAGCCCCACCTCGCTACACCCTCCTTTCAGGCAGTTGTAGAGAGCGATAAGGTCTCCCCTCAGCCTCCTCTTCTCCAGGCTAAACAACCCCAGCTCCCTCAGCCACTCCTCATAAGACTTGTTCTCTAGACCCTTCACCAGCTTCATTGCCCTTCTCTGCACATGCTCCAGCACCTCAATGTGCTTCTTGTAGTGAGGGGCCCAAAACTGCACACAGTACTCGAGATGCAGCCTCACCAGTGCAAAAAGTTTCCAAGAAAATGAAAAGCTTTATATTAAGAAGCCCAAGAAGATAATTCAGTACAGCAGCTGGAGCACTAGACTAAGAATTGGGAGAAACAACTCCTGTCCTGCCCCATCATTCCATCATTAGACTTTACAGTCAAAACTGTTTTGGTCCGGTTGTGACACCTGCACTCATTGACTTCATAGATTCACAGAAAGATTTGGGTTGGAGGTCATGTTTAAAGATCATCTAGCCTGTTGCCCCTGTCATGGGCAGCGACATCTTCCACTAGATCAGGCTGCTCAGTCCCATCCAACCTGGCCTTGAACACTTCCAGGGAGGGGGCATCCACAACTTCTCTGGGCAACTTATTCCTGTGTCTCACCATGCTCATTCTAAGAAATTTCTCCTGTATATCTAGTCTAAATCTACCCTCTTTCAGTTGCCCCTTGTCCTGTCACTACAGCCCTTGGTAAAAAGCCTCTCTCTGTCTTTCCCCGTTTATATATTAGGAGACTGCAATAAGGTCTCCTTGGCTCATTCTCTTCTTTAGGCTGAACAACCCCAACTCTCTCAGCTTTTCTTCACAGGAGAAGTGTTCCAGCCCTCTGGCTGTTTTGTGGCTCTCCTCTGGACCCACTCTAACAGGTCCAGTGCCTTTCTTGCACTAGGGGCTCCAGGACTGGATGCCATGGGCCTGTGCAAGGTATCAGGTGTTTCCTAGTCTAAGGACCAGCGTCACAGTCTGACTTTTCATGCTTACTTCTCTGCCTTTTGTTTCTTATTTCTAAAACAATGAATACCAATCCATATTCAGTTTTGCAGAATGACTAGAAAATCTTAGAGGTAAAGAGCTAGACGTTGCCTACTGAATTTGTGCTACTGTATTGCTGCTAATCGCTGCTTTTTTGAGATCTGCTTTAAGTCCACATAGTCTTTCAATCTATGATCAAAAGGAACAATATCAGAGGCCACAGAATTTCCTAAATTCCTTTTACTATAAGTATCTCAAGAAAAAGAGCTGGTCTTAGTTGGAAAATTGCTAGTGATGGGGGACTAACTGGCCACAGTCCTCAGTGATTACGACACTGTTGCAATTTTGCACCTTATCCCTATTTTGAATTGATGTACCTGAAACTTCCATATACTGTATTATTAAAACTTTATCTGGTATAATGACCCCTATAGTATCCATTTATTTATTCCAAGGCAGCTGTTAGTCATAGTTCTTAGTTCTTAGTCATAGGCTTCTTCCAGGTAAGAGGTCTCTCCCTAGGCTACTTAGATCATTTTGCAATGATTTTTGCAGCTCTTTTGATTTTTCTTTCAATTATCAACATCTTCTCATTTGTACTAGGACCAGACACAAACTGTGGTTTAGCATTGCTGTGAACTGCTTTAGAGTTCCTAGAAGCAGATTAGAAATACCAGACAAAAGCTGAAGTGCTGAACTAGTGTAAATTTCCCTCACTTTATCCATTCAAACTTTCTCAAAATGTTTTGCTGGTTAACTCTGAGAAGATAGGTTTCATGTCAGATCATGTATCATCTCTGTGCTTTGCCAGGACTTAATGCCATATCAGGAATCATGTGTTCTCCCATAGCTGGCATAATGTCAAATGAAAGCATAAAGACTGCATACATTCCCTTGTATACTCTGGCTAATTCAACAGAAAAGCAATTGTGTACCCCTGACTGATCCGGATCAGATTTATACTCTATGATGACTTAATAGCATACATCTATACTATTAATGAGCATGAAACTACAGCCACACTGTTCCAGTATTAGTTGTATTGGCTCCAAAATACAGAAATGATATAACTTCCTCCTTACACATCCCAAGGTCATGCTAGCCCTTTTGATAACACTGTACACCGGCAGTTTATGTTCTGTCAACTATCCAACATGACCCCCAGATTTCTTTCAGTCAATGCTTTCTACAGCAGAGTCCATTTCTTCATATTTGGTTCCCAGCTACAGAGCTTTACAGCTGGGCTTTGTGAAAGGTATGCTGTTTGCCTGCTCCCGTGTAACTCTATGATCCATATTGCTATGGGTGGGATTTGTCTCACTCACTTTTGTGAATCTTAAAGCTAAGCATTTTATCAGTTTTGTCTATCTACACTTCCTCTATAGTTAGTGAAGGAAGTTCTACATTAGGACTGAACGAATCCTACTTTTAATACCAGAGACCTAACTCTGATCTTTGAGTCAGCTGAAGACCTTCTGATAATAGTTTTATACTTTCCTAATCATGTGATAAAACTATTTCATACCAAAACCAACAGACAAGTAAAGAATTCCCAAAGGTTAGTTCATATCACAGTAACTATCCTCCAAATCAATGTCAATAAGCTTCATATTGGCAATCAAAGACGGGTCATACACGGAAGACAAAAAAAAAATTGTGCTCCTACATTAGTCTTTCCCAGTTGGGTAAAGCTGGTTAAACAGTAGGAGTATGTGCTGTCTCACCAATTTAGGAATTTGTTTGCTTAAAAGCAAGTAAATTCAGTTTCTAGAACTATCATTACAAGACCAACAAAGGCAATTTGGGAAGCAGACGAAAAAGGAAATATGATGAAGGTATCACTGGGGTGGTACCTGCTGGAATCGGATATCCAGATCAAATGTGATCGACTCTCTAGGATTGCAGATCACTGGTAGGCTGTACTCCTGATGTGGAGTGGTGGTACAAGCTATCAGCTTCACGGTGTATGTTCCAGAATAGTCTCGAACCTGAAGAGAGTGAGAGAGAGCGCTGTTCCACCAACATCCTAACTAACAGGCTGGGACAACAGAAGACAGAGTGAAGGCTGAGGTTTTACCGCAAAATCTGAAACAAAACTCCACTGCTGTACTGGCTGGTTGTACGTCGGCTCACTTCGGATGAGGCTGAGGCTAAACGTCAGGCCTGGGTGATCAGCTGACATAACCATGGAAGTTAGAGATGAAGCTAGAAACATGCCAAGAGACAGATTTGTCACCTTTACTGTTTCACTGCAAACTCTCAGAGCCTGAAAAACGTTCCCAATAATTCATAAACCATAGTGCCATAGTTGATGTTAATACCTTTACAGGGCACTGGGTTTTATTAACTGAAAATCAAACAAAACCAATTACAGTCAACACAGCTGGGCCCCCTTGATTCTTGTTCAAGTGCCTATTAAACAATGGCTTTTGGGCTACACAACCAGAACTGTATGAAGATTAAGTTTAACAGACAGGCAAAACAGTGAGAGTGGAATGGCAAAGATCTATAATCCCTCCTGTTTTAAACTTGGAATGTCAGCCCAGGGAACACAAAATAATTTCTCTCAGCAATGTAACTCTTTTGGCTTTGCCTGCCAGGCAAAACCCGACATGCTAGAGGACAGCTGAGAAAAAGAAGCACTATGAACGAGTTTTATAGGTCAATAAAACTGAGTTAAACTAAAAGAGATTTCTTATTTTTTTGCCTTCTCATTATTGTTCAGCAGATTTAATTTAGTTAGATAATCTTTTCCATGGCCAGCATTCATGCTCAGACTTATGTATGTAGACAGTCTTACACCTGTGATTATTCTGAATAAAGGCAGTGGGATTTAAACAGATTAAATTGCAGGATCAGCTCCTCAGCAATGACTAATTGAATGGCAGTGAATGTTTTATTAACAGAGTGATACAATGCTCATAAAAGACCTTTTATTACTCTCTGAAAAAGGTCTAAATAACCTAGAAAGGTTTCAAGTTAGAAAAAAAAGTTAATGCTATCTAAGTTCTTAGGACAACATAAGTAAATAGCTAACCATAGCTTTTGGGTTAAAACCATATATTTATAGATTCCCAGTGGACAGAATGGCCTAGATCTTCATCTTTCATAAATCAGGCTCTTGATCAAGTGGAACTATCTGATTTCCATCAGATTCATGCATATTTCATTAAGTTTGACAATCTGAACACAATCATCAAGGACAAGTAAGAAATCCCAAGTAGAGGAAAAATCCTTATCTGAAGAGCACAGTACATAAAAAACCCCAGATATCAGTAGCAGAATTAAGAAAAATGAATAGTATAAAATTTGGGACAGGTGTCTTTGTTTTTATAGTGCTGCTAAAGTCTAGATTAAGCTTACCAGGATGGGACATCACAAACAGACCATGAAACCGGGCCTCAGTCTTGAAGTTGACAACCAAGCGCCCCTCTTCACTAATACGCATGCTGGTTGGGTACAGGGAACCTGGCAGCAGAAGCGAATTCACAAGGTTTATTCCACTTGAGGATGACACTCTTATGAAACACCAGCTCTACTCTTTCATTTCCCCTCGCGAACAAGAATTCCTCGCAAACAAGAATTTACGCAGTGGGGCCTAGAGTTTTCACAATGCTTCAGCTTTCCAAAGCACATACAGAACTTCCCTGCAAAGTCATGGTTTTACATGTTATCATGGACCCACACAGCTGCTCTAGCAGGCTGAGGAGAGTCCACCGCACAGTCTGTGCTTGTGTTCAGGCAACAGCATGGTCAGCTGCCAGGGGATCCTACAGAAGGAAGAATACTTTTGTTTTCACAAGGTATTCAAGCTGACTCCTACCACTGAAAGCTGCTTCAGAGATACTCTTTATCAGTGCCTCCCCATCTATTCTCCCAAGGCAGCACCCACCAGCATTTAGTTGTAGCAGCTGGTTGTGGGTTCCACGGCAATCTGCCTGAGGGTGCTTGAATCTGTGAAACTCATTCTGACAGGCTTTGCATTGCTGGTGATTTCTGGCATGAATGTGGCCCAAAACACAGGCCTCATGTTTCCTAATTTCAGGTTACAAGGTCTTTTTTATACGACAGAAGTGGCTTATTGCCACTGCAAGCTACACTTGCAGCCAAGTCCCTTTTCTCTAGAGTTCTGCAAAGCTTCAGCGTTCAGGCGTTTCCTGCAGTTCTCCCTTACAGGGATCCAGTGATGTGCCACCATTCTGCTTGCCAGGTGTAAGAAGGAAACAGGAATGTTCCTCCATGAATGTGCTGGAAGCCTAACATACTCACCAATGTGTACGTATACCACCCATACAAAATCACCTGTACCAATCATATTTATTGGTACATTAGAAATGTAGATATATGTATGAATTATGGCTTTAGAAGACCATGACTGCTTTACAGATTTACTTAGAATTTATTTAGAACTTTATATGTAACCAGAGGCATGGAAACAAACTGGAAACTAGTTAACCACTCCCAGCCCAGAAAAACAGCTGCTCGTTCTGCAAGGCTGTGGAGTGAGAAAATACTGCCCAAATCAGACTAGGGTATGTTGGGGGTCTACCCTCCACTACCTCATTGTGTTTATCATGTGTTTTATGCTGGTTGTTTTCAAAGGGAGCTGCCAATGTTCAGCATCTCCAAACACCTGGCCATCAGCTGCTTAAACAGAGAAATAAAAAATTAAAGTGTCAAAGTCAGGAAAATGGTGACATAGATGCACCACATAACTGCTGAGACTGAGGATTAGATCTGGTTGTTATTCGGTGACTAGTACATCATATGATTTGTGGCATGTGGCTTATTCTTTAGGCATGGCATGACATGTGCTTCATTCTTCATGCACTGTAGATTCCCCTTGCCACTCCTCATTTCCTGCTTTTAACATGAGGACAGAAATTGCATAGCAATGACTTCTGTAGTTCATATACAGAGTTTACAGAAACAAAAAATAGTTTTACGTTCACTGGAGTCCTGAAATTCTGTAAGGGTACATACATAATTATATGTATATATATATATAATATATAATATATTATATATATTATATGGTGCTTGTATTCTGCCTTAGGTTGAGACATATATGGAACACCTGACGCTTAATGCTGGGAAATACTAAGTAAATTTGTATAAATAGAACAAAGCAGCACATAGGTGTAACTATACATTCTAATCTTTCACAGATATCTGTATGCCATTATTTTTAAAAAATAAATTAGCTTTTTGCAAAGACAAATTCTGTAATGATGCAGTTTGATTTGTTGACTAATTGTAGTCACAAACATTTATTGACAGTATCTATCCCATTTAAAGAATGTTTCACAGTTTACTACTCTAACACATAGGACAGGCTACTATATCTACTATATATTTCTGTATCTTTTGAATATTTCACAATTAGTGTTTTCAAAATATCAAAAGTTTCTGAAACTACATTCATGGCCAGAAAAAAAATCACAGAAAAGTTTCAATTTTTTTTCATTAAAATGCAAACATCTTGGGTGGTAACAGAATACGAATACATAGTGAACCTTGAGGTTCTGATTAGAAATAAATGTGGTAATTTTTGCATGTGTATGTCAAACATAACAAGATAAATATCTGTCTTTGCAACAAAAGAACTGATGTCAACTTTACATGGTTTTCATAAACACTCCAGCAGAGAACTCTGAGTGCTAGGAAATGACAGATTGTTTACACCTGATAATAAATGATTTTTTTTTTGTAGTATTATAATGATTGAAAAATCATCTTACTGTGTGCAAATTATAGTCCTATAGTAACAGAACATGAGTTCAATGCAAAGAAATCCAGCACCCACCTTGCAGCTCTGCTTCAGGTGGGCTACCGATCCCATCCTTCCACAGGATGGCAGTGTCATACACAAAAGTCAGCCGGAGCTCTGACTGTAGGTCGAAATGCTGCCAACCTCCTACACCCACCGGAGAGTGGAAAACGTAAGAGACGTACAAGGGGACTCTCAGTGTGACATAGGACTGTACTAGGTTGAGAACCTATAAAAAGGAAAATTACTTATTTAGGTTAGTGGCCATGAAAGGCAGCATTGCGCAGGTAATCCGAATGCAAGAGAAAGAGAAGACAGAACTTGAAATAAATACTGTGACTGAATCCCATTCTCTCATTTTGCAAATTATAGATGAAGTGTGAAACACCACTTTTCAATGTATTTCAGCTGAGCTTACATCCCTTCAAGTTCCATTTCTAGATTTCAAACTGAATGTGTGTTCTGGTAAGACATAAACCCCTCAGTTTTGACTCATTATTTTAGTTTATGTTTTTTAAGTACATAAACAACATGGCTACAGTTTAAGGCTTAAGAAATTTTTCAAATATCCTTTTGCATTTGCTCTATCCTTATGCCTTAACCAACTTTTTTGCTTACATTCTTATATTACTATCCTCTAAGAAGCTCTTCTGGAAGACCCTGAATTTGCTCAGATGTCACTGCAAGACTGAGTCCTTGGACTGTGCATATTCACCTCTGGAAATATTTCTTCCTTTGTGCATGGATAGTAGCTAACATACTGCATGCAAACACACAAATCATACTGTTTATCACTGTCTGGAAGAACTAAAAATAATATGCAAGTTGATACAGAGGTAACAATAGACCCTTTATACCTATATTGTACAAAATAATAGCACTGTATTCAATTATTATCAGTCAGAGAATTACATATTCTTTATATATATTTTGATGAAAAAAGGCAAGAACAGTGTCAGTAAACTGTCAACTCTTAAGATAGCTCTTACATGACATGTGGATCCAAACCTTTCTGTAGAGACTTTGCATTTATGTTTTGTTACAAATACTTTTTCATTCATGTCTCTCTGGTTAGAAATGTGCAATCCAGATCACTTTAGAACATTTCGGATTTTCTTAGAAATACACGGAAGGAAAGGCATTGAGATCATCTCCCAGTGGGAAAGTTTTCAAAGGCATAAATGATATTGAGCTCTCATTTACTTCCAATAGAAATTCCATATGTAAATTTCTACATCTGAACATTTCCCTGGAGTGATTACCTTACAAGCTTCTAAAGAGTGTTTTGCACTATTAAAGAACTCCAACATTCAAAGAACTTTATAAGCTGTGTAAAAAACAAACTCTTTTTGGGTTCTCCCAGGGGTGGCATGTCAGGGGGCTAAATGTCCATTACCTTACAGCTGCTTTACAGTTCCAAATACCAGACAAAACTTTTAGTAATACTACGAAACCACAAATTTACTGCCTGCACTGACTAAATACTGTGAACTAATTAAGGAGTTTGTTATGGCAAGTGTTCCTAGTTGCCACAACTCACTTTCACACATGACGCTCCTTGATCTACACGCTATGCTACCCAAACCCTTTCCTCTTATATTGTTTCCATCATTCCATAAATTGTGCTAGCATTTAGACAGTAGACAGTCTGGAAACACACAGCATCATGCAGTAAAGCAGCCTGGTAGATAATATGAGACGCTACAGTTCAAATTACTTTATATTAATGCTTCTTTGTTGGTTTTACATAAACACAATCAAAAAAGCCTATTTGGAACAAAAAAAAAAAAAAGGGTTTTCTTCTCTGTATGTATGGGATGAAAAACTGAAGTTAGACAAAAATATTATTCCTTAGTCCTATTTAAGTTGGAAGTTTATCTTTGGGATACCTGCATAGATAATGTGAGCAATTATTTTAAACATGGATTTGCTAAATTGTTCCAAATAACACCGTATTCTCACTTCTACCAAAAAAAAAAAATAGCTATGATGCAACTCTACAGTGCATCATGGTTTGCCTTTGATTCAGGATTAACCTTGAACATTTGTCATTTCCTGGAACAGTGTCAAGAACTGAATACATTTGGTAGTATGACAAATGTGTTACTATTGAAAAGTCATCCCAGACAAACTATGTTGGCTTTTCTCTGTGTGTTTTTGTTCTACATCTGCATGTTGTACAGGAAGAATTAGACACTGAAGTCAAAGATTTGAAATTCAGTTTACTTATGAGGAAGAGACAAAGGCACGTGGAAGAAGATTTAATATATGTCCATTATCCTCTTGAAAAGAGGCATACATTAAGCTTAATGATAATGTAGAGGATGACTGGAATATCACACAGGGAGAATTTAATGACCTTAAGGACTAGAATAATACAAGTGAGATGAAATTTTATAGCATGAAATATAAGGTAATAGAAACTAGTGACAGGGATTTTTGGTAGAAATGAAAGACATTGGTTAGAAGAAATAGAAGCGGGGAAAAATTTTGGTATGTGAGTTGATCACATCATAACTATGACCTTCCTACCCTCTCCATGTGATATGATCTGAAGATAAACTGAGGAATCATGTGGAAATTAGAAGCATGCATGCCATTATACAGAGCACTAGTGAGAGCTTATCTGGAACAGCTTTGATCATCCATGCTTAAAAAAGCCTCATTTGCATTGTAGACTGTAGAAAAAGAAATCAACATAATCACAGGAATGGCAAAACTATCTGATGAGAAGAGACTAAAATAGCTGGGTTGTTTAGCCCAGTACAACAAAGGCTGAGAGGGAATAAGAATGCTGTCTATACACCTCAGGAGACGAAGAGCAGAGAAGGGCCACTGATGATGAAGGATGGTGCTGACAGGGGAACAAATGGCCCTAAGATGGCCATGACAAATACAGCCTAGAAATCAGAAAAATTTCTAGCCCTCAGTGTGGTGGCATTCAACAAGAACAGCGAGGCCATGAAATCCTATTAGTTTTTAGACTAAGTTTACCACTATTGGAACCACATTACATAAAGAGTTAAGACAGTGGCCTGGACAGAGTGATCCACAAACTCCTTTCTAGCTCAGTATCTTGTGCTACCTCAAGTAAAAAACAAATCTTCTTTCAAAGCTTTTCTTGATTTTCAAGTACAAATTATCATCGGCTTTTCATGTACACTGTACATAAAGCAATCCATTAATGGGGTTTGTAAGCCACATTTTAGGGTTTTCTTGCCTCCATTCAATGGGACCATAGTGTTAGTGAGCTCAGCTCATTTGCACTGGCAGAAATCTAGCAGTAGGATCCTTTCTGGGGCAAGGCTGCCTGAAACACTGCTCCTTTGCCATACACTACCACTGCTCTGTGGGAAAATCTGAAAGCATGGTGCCAAAGAATGTCTTCATTTCTAGAATCCTAGAATTTAGAAGGTTCTTTTCTTTTAGCAAAACCCATAAGAGATGTCTGGGCAGCAGGGCTGCTTGCCCTAGCCTCAGAATTTATTCAAGTACTTATAAATGTCTATGTGCTTCTATCAGTATAGCTGCCCTTATGTGTGCTTCATGGCAAGGAAGGAGTTCTTGCTAAACCAGCTGATTGGGTTTTTATGCAAACCCTTCTTCAGGCACTCATGAATTTGCAGGCATGGAGAAAAAACCTACAATACTGATAGCCAGAGAATTACTGAATAGATAGTTCTCTCTCTTCTAACAGTAAATTAAAACTTACAAGGCCCTCTCATATCTTGCTGTAAAGGAAAATGCCACGAGGGGAAAACCCCTCTTCAGTAGGCAGAAATGAAAAATCTCAGGACATGCTACATGAAATACAGAGGATCTTTCTGATATAATGGAAACAAAAAAAAAAAAAAAAAAAAAGAGGAAATTAACTGCAGAGAAAAGCTGTGTCAGAGTAAGTGACTAGACCCCCCAACAAATGAATTGATGGAATGTGTTACACAGATGGAGGAGTCTTACTTCTCTAGCCCTCTTAATGCTGTTTAGGCAAACATGAGAAAACATTCTTTCCATTGAGTTATCTTTATTTCCCAGCACTGCCTGCAAAGCCTATTGAAAGTAGCCAGCTGTTCATATTTTATCTCAATGTGACACTGATGAAACCAAAATGGTAACTTAGAGAAGTGTAAGTGTAGGATCAGCTTAACTGCTGCAGAGAGACAGAACAGGTGCATTATGTATCTATGCATCCTATGCACAGGAGATTTTAGCAGTTGTACTGACAAAATTGTATTAATTAACATTAATTTTAAACAATAATAAGTGGGTTTGACTTTTAGCCTTCTGATACCAGGCGAGAAATACAAACTACAGCTACACTTCAGCTGAGTTGCGGAAATTGTGTCTAATACTCTGTGACAATGCCAGGCCCGGAGAACCTGAGAAGACAGAAAATAAAAATTGTTCCAAGCAAGGAACAGACTCTTACAGTTAATAGCTGAAAAAATGTAGATCACAAATCATGCAAATAGCACATCTCAAAATTAATGTATGTGAGGGAAGAACACGATTTATGCTGGAAATTGATATAAGAAGCAGAGTTTCATACATTTTCTTTGCAAGACAAATTATCACAGAGCATAAAGTCTATTTTTGGACACTGACAATTCCCATTTAAGACTTAGGAAGTATTAATGGGAGATTCTGTAGGTGTTCTTCTTTTGTTCCCCTTTCTGATGCAAACTGTCAAACCTCATTAAGTAAAAAAACATAATTAGTTTGAGAATCTGTCATGTAACAAGTGAGAATATTTACATTAAAAGTATTTTCAGTTAAGGCTTTGGGGCATGGACTCTGTTCTACATTTATACTGTGTTTTATTTATCTGGTGCACATTTCCAGAGGGCAGAACTCGGCAGTCTGTGTACGTGTGTGCACTGTTAGTACTGATAAAATCAGAACTAAAAAATTAGAAATACTACAAGTTCATGTTTTATATCATATATCCCAATGAAACAATTTTTTCATTAAAATTGTATTTTTGTCCTCATTTTCTATTGCATTTACTTGCTGTGTCTGTGAATTTGAGTCACACAAGCTTAACAATGTTATCAATTAACTGTTTACACAATACCAATATGGTAAAGCTAAGATTTGGCCCCAAGAAGGCACACAGCCAGGTAGGTCACAGGTGGAATGCAAAGCAGGTTTGTTTAAAGAAGTCTGAATGGAGAGGAGAATGCAATACTGTCCTGAAATGCCAGCTCCTTGAAAAATTTAACCTCTGACTTTGTTACACAGCCGGTAAATTAACTTTGTAGAAGAGCTTTTTCTTCACAGCCCTTACTAAATGCATGTGTTTGCATTTGGAGAAGAAAAAGGTTTGACTGTAAGTGAGCTTCCATGTCAAGGGAATACAAGTTACAAGGTTTTCTTGAACTTGACTGTGGTGGCTGAACTGAACATAAAAATCTGAAAATAGACATTTTTAACTATTTGCATTCTACAGCATCTGTGAGATTTTCAGAAGGGCTGACTTTTCCCCTTAAAGTATGATTTTGGTAAAACTAGAGCTACTAAAGCAGGAAATATACTGTTTCTGTATAATAAAAATCCTCTGCAAGGTGCCTCGTATAAGCTGTGGCAATACATTAGTGATTTTAAAAACTGTTTTCAGATGGGATTTTCAAACACTCAGTACTGTAACACGTGTACATGTGTTCACATAAATGTGAACTGAACACATTGGAAGAGGGACATTTTCAGTTTTGGCCAGAAATAACTGTTTTTGTGAGAGAACAAAGCAAACTGCTCAGCTGTACTCAATTACAGTAGCTTCAAGGTGTCAGTCTGTAAGTATGTTCAAGTATTTTAATATATGTTCTTCACCTTATTGTTTCTGTCAAAGACTTGCTTAACTAGCTGTCATTAATAAAATTTCTTTGAATGGTAATTTCCTTGCTTCCCTATGCCAAGTCTGGCAATGGACTGGAACAAGGGAGAGCAACATCCACATATAAATACTTGGCCAGAACCACACAGAAGCCTTCAGAGGCCAAACTGTCTGGCTACAGCAAACAGTTATTAACAGTAGGAAATGAGGTCAAATGATACTTCACACTCTATCAAATAAGTCTAGGCCAACTCTTCAATATATACTTTATTAAAGGACAGTCACTTGCTTGGCTTTCACTGTTTCTTTTTTTAACTTCCTTTCATGAACATCTGTCACTGTTCTAGCACCTGTGTCTTGAGAATGTGAGATGTCTGTAGTACTTGAATCTCACAATGCCCCCATGAACTCCAACCTTTATTAATTACCTGAAAATACAGGAAGACAGAGCTATAATCCAAATGAATTAGTTCAATTTAAAGATGAGTGGGTCTTTATTTTTAAATATAAGTTCTGTAAGCTGCACATCTAAATCCATATTTAGATACATAAATGCTTGATTTTTCAGATGTGGTGAATATAGCAGACCCCAGGAGCAAAGCGTCAAGCTATATACTGAATGGAGTGCTGCATCTAACACAGGGTTTGCTCATGCACAGAGTAATTGAGAAAGAGAATAGGTCACAAGCAAAAGGCCTCAAAGGAACAAAAAAGGAAAACCAAGACCTGCTCTGTATGTATTATGACAGTTCATGAGTTCATGGGAACTAGCTAAGACAGCTGCAGCCCGCAGCAAACACTAGGAGCACTGCCAGAAGAACTACACCAGCTGCAGGTCTCCCACCTCACTTCTTGCTGACTGAAGCTCATCTTCTTCCCCTACCATAGGAAGAGCTCCCAAAAAGTGAAGGTCCACACCATGCGAGATATAGTTAGTTGCTTCTGTGAAATCTCTGTCTGAATCAACAGTGCTATCTATGTTTGAGCGTACAGGTACTGGAGAGCTAGAATCAAGAAACAGAATTTTGAGCTTTAAGATCTAGCCAAAATATGTGGTAAATTCAAGCTATTAAATTTGCAGTGGTAGCAGGATGTGGTAAGAGTTTTTGTTATGTATCTGTTCTGTCTGTATATAGTACTTAAGCTTCTTTTGTGTGCTAAAAAAACAAGGTGAAAACCATAGCTGCCAGCTTTCCTCTCACAGAGGAGGATTATTAATTGTTCACTGAAGGAGAAAAAACCAACAATGGTGACAACCACAGAGGCAGGGTACTGACTGCCTCCCCTCTCAGCTGGAGGGGGTCATGTGAAGATAAAGACCAAACTTGGAGAAGAATTAAATGGAGGTGGGGGAAACAGGGAGGGCAGTGAAGCACATACTGGCTGCAGGGCAATGCTTCACTGCTAGAAGTAATTCAGCTTGATATTTCACTTAACACACTGTAACCTTTTATCCATAACCTACAAGGAACTAAAGGATGACTTCAGATGCAGTTTCATGGCTCTCACAGCTCATGTTTATCCCTCTCTGCTCTTAAATGAGGGATCTTACCTAAAGTACATAATGCTTCTGCAGCTTAAAGCAAATTCAGCTCTACTCCTTGGCCCCATTACCATTTATGCATGCCCTCCACAACTGAATATACAGGTTCTTTTCATTTACTAAAATATTGGAATGGTGCTTATTTTATCCTCTGTTTATATGCATATAGACATATATAGGTTTTATTTAGACACACATTTGTCTAAATGAGCTTTCAGTCTTTTCTCTAAAGGACACAAAAGTATTTAAAATGGAAAGGATTCATACCAGGTCTTCCTTCCTTTTCACTGTGGGAGAAGAGGCTTGCATAGGTCACAGGATCGGAGTTACAGCTGCTTCGCAGCTGTGTGTGCTTATGTGCTTACAGTTGTGTTGTGTGGGAAATAATATATGGTTGCACATTTCAAGGGCATAAGGAGATAGTCAAAGGAATGAGTTGAAGAAATGAAATCATTCTAAGAACACTGAAGACTTCTGTCATTTTTATCTTGTGGGAATGTATAAGGTTTGCATCCCACACTTGCATGCCTTCCCCTTCCCTCTGGCAGGTTCAGAGTTCCAGTGGAATGTACCTGTAGGAGGATGGGCTTGTAGCAGAGGGGCAACCCCAAGCAGGTGTACCAACAGTGAGATTCCAACATCAAGGCAGAGACCTTGAACTGGTCTCTGTAAAAGACAAGAAACTAGAACTGATGACAGAGCACTGAGATGACATATCCATCAACGATTTTGTATCTAAGAATGACTGAAACTCCATTTTGTTCTGGTCTTACACTTTACAGAGTATATAATCTCCAGTTAAAAGGGAAGAATGTTAGGAAGGTAACCAAGGGCTAAAGAGACCCTCGTGCAATTTCTTGTCCAGCAAACTGACTGTATGATCACCTGCAGACACCCACAGAGTAAGGTGGACTTCAGGCTTGCAAGTGTAAAAAGAAAAAAAAAAAAGAAAAAACAGCTTATCTGATTAGGTGTCTATATGTCCATTGGCCTCTCTGCTTTTAGTAGTAAAATAGCTTTGTTGTTGCACACATCCACAGGTTTCTTTGGGCAATGACACGCTTTTCTCATGCTGGCCTCATGGCATTTGTGACTGACAAAGTAAGAATTTGTGCATGTAAGTCTACCAAGGTCTGATAAGCAGATGGGTCCCTGGCAAAATGAACACCTGCTAAAAAGCAGAGAAATTAAGGCTGTTTCACACAGTGGCCTCATCCCTTCCGCAGTGGCTCACCAAGGAAGGCTAGTGAGCCAGGAAAGTGAGTTGGCTTTACCACACAGCTGTCATGCTGTGGATGGACTTCTCTGAAATGAGATACTGCATTCCCAGTCTTTTTTCCAGCCTGTAAAATTTTTTCTGAAAAAGACTTTTCTATGTCATAAAGGGTTGATCTTCATAGCTACAAGCTTTTGTACCCCAGTGCCTGCATAGGATGAGGAAGGCTTATGTAGTAATTATAGAAGGAAGACCTACATATTAACTTCACTGTCACTGCACCAGAAGAAATCCTGTACCCTTTTGTTTCCACATTACTGTGTATTTCTAGAAGTAGTTTTCCAAAGGACATCTGAAGATCCCTTCAATCTCTTTGTTTTAACTCCCCAACCACTTTCACAGCTCTGGTTTTTTAGCCATTCCATATTGGCAGCTTCTCTTTGCTTCCTGACCAAGGAATTTTCTGCTGGGAAATGTGAGACCACTGTGCTGTCTGCACTGGTGGGTCTTGTTACCCAGTGAGCAAGAGATCAGCAAAGCCAAACAGCTGGTGGGACATTGCAGTCCATTGTTATCCACACAAAGGCTCTTCACAATTTTTTTAAACTCTTTTTTAAGATACACCATGACTAATACTAAATAGCCCAGTACTATCAGTGTGCTAAAAGCAATCCTTTAGAAGGCTTTCATTCTATGAAAGGACTAAGGTGGCTCACTATACAGTAAAAGTGGGATTGGTTTGTCCTAAAATACTTCAAAACTGTATTGGGAGAAAATCATAGCAAATTTCATTCAAACTAAATTATTCTCTTAATTTCAGTCGGACAAGGATTTCACATTAGCCTTTTAGCATTTAATGGATATTGATAGCTTTAAGCAATAAGATGACCTTAGGGGAAGTCTAATTCTTGTTAAGAAAAAAAAGAACACCTTTCAACTAAATTAATTCTAAACCCACTTATTTCTACTAGCACAGATGCATTATAAGGGAAACCTTTCATTTTAAGAACACAGTACAAAATCAAGTTATGTTTCGTACCTGTCCATCAGTCCCAATGGTGCCTCCACAATCTGTGAGGAGCTCGGACATGTCATAATAGCTAACAAACTCCCATAAACAGGCTTCCAGATTCAGATTGCGGTAGAAGCGCAAGGTATTGAAGCCTCTAATTATTGGGCTGTATTGGTAGGGAATGGTCTCTCCAATCACATCTGGATTTTTGGTAGCATCAGTTAAGAAACCATGGTGGGTCTTCACTTCTGTGTAATCCAACAGGTTGGAGCATTTATGGTTTCCAACTCTAGTTCCATCAGGGCTAAGTGTCAGCTCAAAGTTGGAGAGCTCTCTTGTAGAAATAACAGGCAACATGCCTAAAAAACATTAATTTATAGCACTATCACTAAATTTCAGTGGTCAGAGCTGCTTAATATAGCCAAAATTTGTCAAACACTAAGCATGTTATGCAGTGCTGCTGTATTTTGTACTTAGAGCAATTAATGTCATTTAGAATTCAAAGAAAGTTGATATGCTGTGTATGAGAATGTTATCCACAATAGTTATGTCTTTATACTATGAAATGGCAAATAAAGTATTTCTGAATCTCCAACATATTTTTCAATCAGGATTTTGTGTGATTTTTTTCAGAAGCACATAGTAATTAAATGGCTTTATAATTTTAAGAAATAAATTCTTCTTTGGTATATCGCTATGCACTTCGAAGGAGTTTTACAAAGTGTAGGTCTAGTCCAACTTATGTAAACTCTGCAACTGATCCGAAAACACTTAATCTTCACATCAAAGACTATGTATCAATACAGTACCTTATACCCCTTATTGCAAACTGCACTTGTACATTCATCTCATTTTTCTTTGGTCCAATATGTTAAAAGATTATAATTATTATTTTGGCTATTCAAAATAACATGACCAATAAAATAACTCAAATAACAGCTTGTTGTATAAGGTCTCTCAAGTCCACAGCTGATTTTATCATACCATCAATATGTGGCATTGTGACTGTCAGTTTGATGAGGTTGGCATAATCGGGATCTTCTGGGCCAGTATAGCGCAGCTTGGCAGAGAATGGTTCTGCTCCGACTACTCCTGACATACGAGGTTGACAAAGACCTAATGTAAAAAACAGAGAGCAACTTTACTTTATGTCCAGAGGAAATAATCTTTACTTTCCCTGGCACTATTTTAGATGCACTTTTTTCCACTTGTACAAGTTTACAAAACATGGAGGATTTTCTTGAATGACAGGTAAATGCTTTGAGCAACACTTACCAGAGGATTGAACAGCAATTTATGCAAAAGAGGATTCAAACAGAAATCATTACTTGATCAACTGGACCACATTTTCAAAGCCAGGTGATGATACTGCACTTGTACATTTTCAGTTGCGTGTGTTAACCATACTTGCAACGTCAGTGTCAAGTGCCATACTTCTTACAGAGGTCCTTAGAGGAATATGCTTTAATTCCTCCCACCCTCTTAAGCACAAACATAAATTTACAGAAGATATCTGGTCAGTGTTCAGTTGGGTTTGGCACTGGATTGGGATGCAGACCTATATATGCCTTCACAGGACTCTATGAGCCTCCTGTTCCATTCGCAACCAAAATGTACTTAGAATAATTGCATCAAAGGATCTCTAGAAAACTATGCTCAAAGTAGAGCCAGCTTCAAAGTTAGATCAAGTTGCTCAGAGCATTGTTCAGCTGAATTTTGAATTCCTCCAAGAAAGGAGAATCTATAACTTATTTTGACAATTCTTTCTAGGGTTAGTTCAGCCTGTTCCAGTATTAGTCCTGGTTTGTAGGACCAGAAGATCAGGTTTGTAATTGTATTATCCGAGATACACGCAACTTCCAGTTGCATGGTGCAATGCAGAAGCGTCTGCATTCTGGCCACAAGAATCATAGCACATTGCCATGTGATGGTCAAGGGATCATAAGGTACTCTAAAAAAGAAACCAGCAGAAGTGGAAAATCAAAACAGTTCCCTTTGCCCATGTTCTGCTCTTTGCCCATTTCTGAGGGATTACAAGAAAAGAGAAGGCAGGGCTCTCCTCTTGGAGAACTTACTGGTTCTGGTGGACCTCAGCTGGCTCAATGGGTCTGAGTTGGAAACTTCTGGCATGAGGAAACAAAATTTCTCTTATGTACACAATAGTTTTTGGGGTTTGTTGTTTGTTTTTTTCTCAACTGCAAGTAAGATGTGCTAAAGAGGCTAAATTTTTTGCACAATCTCACTTACTTTTGAGAATTTGGTCTATGCACTGGAGGTCAAGCATCCTCAAAGCTGAAAATATTCAGGATTTTGGCACGTTGTTTTCATCATTGCACTTCTTTCAAAACAGCATCTAACAATTTCCTTTATGTTGTACATGATCTTCAGTATTGTTGACTTCCACATCACAAGTTAACTCAAGTACTGGAAGTAATATATGCATGACAATTCAGTCCTGAGCCTGAGCTAATTAGCCCTGCTAATTTGTCAAGTGTAATCCAGATAATGCCACTAACATAGCCAGTCTGTTTCACATACAAAACTAGCTCACCCAGCACAAGGTTGTCTGCCTTTAACAAGCACTACATTGCGCCTTGTAGACAATACCCTTAGACAGAGTCCTTTTTAGGGTGTAGGATTCCTGACAGTGCAACGGTGACTTGAGCCGACAGTCAAAATGTGGAATAAAGGACAGGGGTAAATAGAAATTCCATTAATTAAGCTCCTTAAAGCCCTAACTTAGTAGAAAATAGAATGTTTTAACTAAAATATTTAGTCGGAAAGGCCAAGAAAATGAAAATGATATTGCAAATGAACAGCTCACAAAAACCAGAAGAGTTGACATAGCTACAAAAGCAGCAGAGATGACACAAAGAATACAAAATGGCTGCAGAAGGGTAATAAAATACAATGTTTTGTAATTTACCTTGATTGCTGATAATTACTCTTTCTCCATATTATACAATAAACAAAGTATCTGTGATTTCTACAACAAAATAGCATATGCTATCAGACTGTACTTGTGTGCACATCAGTTCTTCACCTCTGCTTCATAATGTTATTCAGCATGAGCTTCATGAAAAGAGTTGGCTGGGCAAAGGAGGTAGACTACTACAGTAACTCTGCTGGCTGACAGAATGCAGCATCAGTTCAGTATTGATTAGGTATCAGAGAATCAGAGAGAGACAAAAAGAGTATCAGAGTGAGAAGGATGAATATTATGAATACCCCCACCATGTCTATTCCCTGTTATTGGACACCAGTTGCTTTAGTCCTTAGTCAGGGAAGACACTGATTCTCAGGTGTCCAGTGAGGCCTGAATGCCAAATGAAGCTTTTCTTCCGGTTAGGCACTCATAACAGCACTCCCACGTGGGTTCTCCGATGTCTAATAGGAACCAAGATTGCACTGCAACATTACTACAGTTGAATTTAAAAGCCAACAGAAACCAGGTTTCACTAATTCCAATGCATGCTATATACTGTTCTCCTGAACATAGAAGTTTGCTATGTAGATAACTACTTAAACATGTGGAGAACTAGCAGAGATGAAAACCATTTTCATTATACAGTTCTCTGCTGTGTTAAGAAGAGAGTTTTTGCACCACCTCTATGAACAACAGAAGAAAAGATGAGACTTTAACCGAGACTGTTAAAACACCTGATAATGTAATCAGATTTTGTTAGGATGGAATCTGGGATCCAAAAGAGTTCTCAGCATTTTGCAATAGGTGATGATGTCTTACCTTCTGATGTGCTTATAGTTACAATAGGGCTCATAAGCTCAAGACCCTCATTCCCATCTGAATTCACAGCACGGGCCGCACACTGGACACGAGAACCGGCTTGAAAGTAAATGGAGTCAAGCGTAATCATCTTCGAGGAAGTGAAGAAGGTATCAAAGTCAACCTCCTTCATGGGGCTAGTCACACCATCAGGACCAGTGGGTGCACTTACAAGCCACCGGTATTGTGTCAGAGTATTATTGATGTTCTCACTGGCACATATGGAACCAGTCTTGTCAAAGTCTTCATATTTCGGATTACAAGCCTGCAGAACAAGGCAGATGTGTTAACAATTTATTTGCTTCATGGCAAAGGTATTTTAATACATCAAGAGTCACAAAACTCAACAGCATGGAACTGACAAGCCCATGATTTCTTAAGAAATCACCTTATTTTGACAGTGATGCTTTTAGCACTGTTATGGTAGTTTAAAAGGCAGGTCTAATTATGCTTATCAAAACAAAAATATTATTTTAAGTTACGGTTTATGGGTGAAAACCTAACATACTTACGAAGGCACAAACTACACCCCCACATACTACTTTAACTTGAATTTCACCCTTTGATCTAATTCTGCAAATATACTTTGCATTTCAAGATTTTTTAAAAATTTTTTATTTATTTAGGAGAACCATTCAACATATGATCCATCCCTGTGCATAAAGAATGGCTTGAGAAAGAAACTGAAGATGCATATGGACCAAAACCTTCTGCAATGCATATGAATATTCATGCAAACCTTTCAGTTGCAAAATTACAATGAAAGAAGCCTGTAGTACTTCAGCAAACAGTACTCATTTTTCAGTCTGTGGCACTCATTGAAAACACCAGCTCATCTGTTATCTCCACGGATTTTAACCCTGCATATCAAGGCAAGATAATGCAGGAAATAGTAAGGTCATGCACTCACAGACATAGTGTGAGTATCAAATTGTTCTTAGTGATGAACAAGTGAAACATCTTTCTATGCTTTTTGTCCTCCTGAAAATTGATTTGTTATCCAGAAGAATTAGATTAGCTCTTAGGCCATACACATGAACTCATGTGTGACTCACAACAATGTGGATTGATACCGAGTGAATCCAGTGAACAAAATCCATACACAGACTTTGTTCTATCTTTCCTCAGAGATACTCACTGTGATACAGATGACAGGATAGCCAGCTATGGGACTGGTTCTGTCTTTGGCTCTAGAAGTATCATCATATATCAAAAGGGATGCAACTTGAGGGACAGAGGGGAAGGTGACATCTGCCATGCTGTTCATTTCTTCAATGTAAACAATGGCCTTGGCTGTCTGACAATGCAAAGGCAGAAAGAGTCCTCTGTGAACATTTAAATAAACAAGGGGGTTCAAGCTGGACCTTGATCAGAATATGTCTAGCCTTTGAATATTGTCCCAAAATAAGTTCTAAAACCTCAGCTGAATGAGCTATTGAGAAAGGGTTGAGGCACTTGAAAGTATATTGCAGACTATAAAAAACAAGAGCTAAAATGATTTTTTTTATTTTCAGAACCTTAAGATACGAGACCCTTTAACCTTGTGTCCCAGCTTTCTTGAATCACATCAGAATTCTCGTAGAACCCTAATGTGCACTGTGTGCTTTAATGCCTGGTGGAAGTGGGGTGTTTGTCATCAGCAAAGGCTGTGTCTCTGCTGTCCAGCTACATGGAGTCAGACTATATATGGTGTGATACCGATGAAACGACCAAAGAGTTTGAAGAACATTTTATGTAGAATCAGAGGAATATACTGTTTAAATTAAAAGTATGCATGATATAATGCTAAATAAAGAGAATGTGTGGTTATTTCATTTCACACAAGAATAATATTAACATGGTTTTGAAGAAGTAATATTTCACCTGATTGATTGCTCTCTTTACTGCATAGAGGTTATACTGTATTGCCAGAGAGTGTTTCCAAGAGGACATCAGTCTTTAGGACTGATTCTATGGGGAGAATGTGTCTGAAATGATATCTTGAAGACTTCAGCCTCTCATTGTCTCTATGAACCCATGAACATTATTGTCATGGCAAGAAACTGTTTTGGGTAGGTGCTACTGTGTCAGCTGGGATGATCCTCTTTGTCTTTTAAGATACAAACCAAGATAGCGTGTATAAACCTTAAAAGAAGAGTAAAGCTATGAGCCAGGAAAAAACAAAGGTCTGTTTGCCAGGTTTTATTATTGAGGGCTTTGCATGAGTTTGTTACCTGTATTTCTGCAACCATGTTTTCATCAGGCTTCAGGTGAACAGTGAAGGCTTCTCTCATCTCCCTTACTCCATCAAAGAGAATTTCAATCTCCACAAAGTGCTGTGTTTCACCCTCCTTAAACTCAATTTCTAAAAACATAGTGAGACACTTAAAAATAAATCTGTTGTTCATAACAAGCTGTAAATCTAGACCCAGCCATGAGAGATGGCACTTAATACTTTTCAAATTACAGATGTTCATATGCTTAGTTTAATATATTTGATGCTAAAAATAATAATAATGAATAGCAGTGGACACATGCAGAAATCATTGAAAATGAAGCATTATCATTATCAAGAGAGATTTGTGAAGACCCAGATTTAGTCTAATAGAAATTAAAATTTTGAAAATTATCTGGGGCGAATTATTAAATAAATGTTGGTAACATATATGAAAAACCAAAAGACTGAATAATTCTAAATAAAAAGTATTGTCAGGTCTTACTCATACAAAATGCATTTTAATACAATAGCATATATCAAAAATAAGGCACAAAACTAGAGGTATACAAAAAAAGTAATGCATTTTGAGAAACATTGCCCCTGAAAAAAATTCAGAGGTCATGGCAGATAAAAAGTTCAATCTTGGCTAACTGTATTGAGTTTGTGTGGCAAGGTTTTGGTAGTGTGGGGTCTGCAGGGGTGGCTTCTGTGAGAGGATGCCAGAAGTTTCCCCCATGTCTGATAGAGTCAGTGCCAGTGAGCTCCAAGATGGACCCGCTGCTGGCCAAGGCCGAGCCCATCAGCAATGGTGGTAGCACCTTTGTGATAGCATATTTAGGAAGGGAAAAAAAAACCTGCTGCACAACAGCAGCCAGAATAGAGGAGTGAGCATATGAGAAAGAAACAACCCTGCAGACACCAAGGTCAGTGAAGAAGAAAGGGTAGAAGGTGCTCAGGCATCAGAGCAGACATTCCCCTGCAGCCCATGGTGAAGCCCATGGTGAGGCAGGTTGTCCCCCTGCAGCCCATGGAGGTTAATAGTGGAGCAGATATCCACCTGCAGCCCATGGAGGACCCCACACCAGAGCAGGTGGATGCCCAAAGGAGCCTGTGACCCTGTGGAGAGGAGCCCACGCTGGAGCAGGTTTGCTGGCAGGACTTGTGATCCCATGGGGGACCCACACTGGAGCAGTCTGTTCCTGAAGGACTGTGCCCTGTGGGAGGGACCCACACTGGAGCAGTCCGTGAAGAACTGCAGCCCGTGAGATGGATCCACCCTGAAGAAGTCTGTGGAGGACTGTTTCCCATGGGTGGGACCACACACTGGAGCAGGGGAGAAGTGTGAGGAGGAAGGAGTGGCAGAGACAACATGTGATAAACTGTCCACAGCCCCCATTCCCCATCCCCCTGTGCTGCTTGGAGGGAGGACGTAGAGAATTTGGGAGTGAAGTTGAGCCCAGGAAGACAGGAGGGGTGGGTGAAAGGTGTTTTAAGATTTCGTTTTTATTTTCTCATTACCCTACTATGACTTGATTGGTAATAAATTAAGCTAATTTCACCAAGCTGAGTCTGTTTTGTCGATGACGGTAAATGCTGAGTGGTCTCTCCCTGTCCTTATCTTGACCCATGAGCCTTTCGTCATATTTTATCTCCCCTGTCCAGCTGAGGAGGGGTGTGATAAAGTGGCTTGGTAGGCACCTGGCATCCAGCCAAGGTCAACCCACCACACTGACAGAGTTAGAAGAGTACTGTGATTCTTGGTTGTATTAACTACTGAAGGAAGAAGTACAGAAACTATTTAATATTTGTGTATGGAATGGGTAGGAGTGATATGAAAATAGGAGGTGTATTTCTACTATATTTTTTTAAAGGACGTCAAATTAACTGAAGATGGCACAGAAATGACCGACAGAAACTGAGGACTAGAAGGAAAAAAAGACTTGCAGAAAGTAATATTCTAATTAGTATATTGAAATACCATCATAAACAAAAAATACCGGGTGCTAAAGAGCTCTGCACTCTAAAGGGACAGGCACAATAAGCGGTAGTGGATGAGAGCTGAAGTATATATGGAAAATAAGGCACAGATAAGTGATAGGGACTGATCAGTGAAGCAAAACTCTAAGAAACATTCATCCTCTCTTCAAACCAAGACTGGATGCCACTTCTGAAGGATATACTTTCTCTAAGCAAAAGTTATTGAGCTCAGTACAGAGGTATCTGGGGGAAACTGGGAGAATCTTGCAAACCACAGTCAATCTGATTAAGTGATCTAATGATCCTTCCAGCCTTAAGTGTTATTAAGCCATGAAAACAGTCTTTGCAGTAATAAATATGCTGTGTGAGAGCTATGAGTTTTACTGAATTTCAGTTTGTCATGCCTCCTTCAGATAACTCAGTTAGGGATGTGGGGTTTGTACCCACGGCTAAATAGGCAGGCTTCCTAAACCCACAGATGTTCTGAAACCTGGGGGAAATCCTATGGATCACAGACCTTTCTCAAAGGCTTCTGGGCAGAGGCCCAGAGCCTCTTATTCTGCAGTGGCATGTTTCCCTTGAAAACTCTACTTCATGTGCTGTCGATGCGGGGAGAGGGTAAGCAAGGCAATGCATATAGGTAATGTGTACAGGATAAGTGTTAGCTGACACTAAAAATCCCTGTGGTTTTCAGGAGGAAAGAGAAAAACTTTCAAACGCAGGAGGCAAAGTGGCTGGAATTAGCAAGTTCTGGGTTAATAATTTCCTTATTGCTAACAGTTTTTCTCTTCAAGTATTACTAACGGGAAATGCCTCTTCTACAATATTTGGAGAAAGCCCAATGTTGTTGCTGGGTGTTCAAAAATAAGTCCTATCCTTCAGCTGGACTGGAAACCAAAACAGTTTATCCAAAACTGTGAAAACACTCCAGCAATGAATGATTAATCTTAAAACACAGATTAGTATCATGTATTATCATAAACTTTAGTGGAAAAAAAAATTCTTAGTGTTACAAATTCTATTAGTCATTCACTAAACCATGTGGGTGGGCTATTAATGGAAAGAAGTTTATCAGCTAGGAAATTTCTCATTCTATTGCACAACTTCTCATTCATTACTAGTGAGGAGCAGCAGGCAGTGAATTGCAGAGATATAGAAAGAAACCTTAATTATGAAAGTAGAAAACCAAGCAGAAATAGACATTAATTCCTACACAGAGCAAAAGCCATTAGCTTAATGAATTTCTTGAGAATTTGCAAATGTTACTAAGGCGACACTCACATATTTCTTCCACAGTTACTTGAGCTATATATGTTTTAAAGAAGTCACAATTCTTTTGTAAATATCTTCACTGATATCTAGTATTCCAAGAGTAATTTGGCTTTTGCATACCACATGGGACCCTATTCATACTGAATTTGAATAGCAAAATGTATTAATGGATGTGGTTGCAAGGTATTCTATTCATAAAGATATTTCATTTTTCAAACATTATGTTACAGCCATGAATAAAAACAAATAGTAAGATGTGATAATCATCTAAATGATCCTACCTTCTGATATAGGGTGATAGTCTTCTCCAGAAGAAGCAGATCCATCCTTTGTATGAACTCTCACAACAGAAACCTTGGAAGTGTCTCCCAGACGAAGCACTGGGATTTTTACAACTGCTACTTGCCTTGTGTCCTTTGGTTCATTCACACTAAATTTGGTCTCACCAAACTTAATAATAGCCTCTGTAATTAGAAGAAAAGTGGTTTTAGAGCACACAAATGGGCTTCCAAAAGCCAACAACAACAAAGTAATTTCTTACTGTCGGCGTCATCCTGAATCTTTATCAGCGTCTCATTTTGTTCACCAATAGAGGCACCAAAGGAAGAATCACTTCTTGGAGTGCCAAGAACCAGGCGTAGTTCTTCCTCTTCTTCATGGAAAGTATCATCCACAAGCACCAGTGTGCAAGGTTTCTCAGTTTCACCTGAAATCATTCTGAAGGTAATACCATGCAGAACTTAGGTGTTCTCTATTACAGCACTTCTCTTCGAGTTCAAGGAAACACAAGCTGCTTCTGCTGGCCAAGGCATCCACCTTGACACCACATAAGTTAATGAGTAATGACAATAGCGAAAGCAGAATTAGCAGTCATTACCTTTCTATGGAAACCCATTAAAGTAGAATCCCCAATTTTGGAACTTCTCTAAGACAAGTTTCTATTCGGTATATCCACTTCAGACGCATTGTTCCTTTTGTTTTATCTTAGAATAAAATACTCCTTCTCAGTTACCTCTCCCACAGTGTGCATTTAAAAAATAAATACTTGCACAAGGAAGCAGAGTAATAGAAGCTTTCACTAATATTAACAGTAATTTTGTCCTGGAGTTTTTTATTTCAACTCTCTTTTGATTGGTCTCTCTCCAACTGTGTGGACCTTCACCTATATTATTCCATTTGATCTGAATGTCTTTTAAACTCCCACTGATTCCAAGTGACAATGAAGAGAGAGATGAGGCCAATTTACAGTATTTTTTCATCATTATACAATCAAATATGATCAAGGCTCTTCCAGATGAAGAACCAGACCAGGATGCTGACTGTATTCATTTCCTGAGGTCATTTTTCCCCCCTGTAGAAAATAAATTATTCATTAGGAGGAGAAAAAAAATTCAAAATATTAATCCTGTTCATTGTTACACAGGAAATGTGAAAACTGCACTGAAACTGCTGCATCTTAAACATACCTAAGAAGCTTATGGAAACAAGATATGGTCCTAGCAGACCTCTTTGCTACTTGTCTTCAAGGAGAAATGGTAGACCGACACTCAAAAAAAGAGGAAAGTCGCTTCCCAAGGGGCCCAGATCCATTAATCCTAATAAGCTGGACTCTCTTTCCTGGTTGCACAGAAGCAATGGCAAAGGTATAGAGTACATGACAGGACTAAAATATGAGGCCAGCTCTAAATAAAGATAGACTGAATAAGTCACTTTACTGAAGAACTATGATACATGTCTACAGAAGTATGAAAGTCATAACTTCTGTGACAAGGGCATACCAAGGATTTAATGGCAATAACAAAACTTGTTTAGGGCTTGTAAAAAATATTATTTGTGTGTAAACTTAAAGGACTAAAAGACTAAACTGTTTTCTGCACAAATAGAAGGAATCAGGCAATATTCTTTCAAGGTAGTAATCTGGTTTATTTGTATTTCATCTCTGATGTGAGATATTAAGTACCCATATCGGTGAACTGCCTTAGGAATGCCTTGGTGGAAAAAAAAATTCAAACAGAAACTAGAGAGCTATATCCCTGTTGAAAGATCTATTACTCATTTCCGTGAAAGTCAAACGTATTTACCAGAGATCTGCTTAACAAAGCGCAGAGCTTCCGAAGTTCCCATTCTGACAACAGGCCTGTGCTTCTGTTATTGTCTTACGCTGAACCTTCTTTTGCTACCAAAAAGATCCTGGCACTTAGGCTGAACTTATATGAAAAGAGTCCCTTTTCTTCCTATTGATTATCCCTCTAGGTCAGAAGTGAAGCAAAAGAAGACAACATAATCTCTGTGCACTCTGCCCATCGTGTATGGAAAAAAGCTTGGTTTTCCAGAATGGTCTTTTTGGCATTACTTTATGAGAAGACACAATTAAAACAAAACAAACCAACCAACCAACCAACGCCAAGCAAAACTAAACATGGTAGACTAAAGGCTTCAAGAGCTTACCAGGACGGAATGTGATGATGGAACTGTCAGTATTAGGACGTTCTTCGAAGTCCATCATTACCTGAGCTGAACCTTGCCTTGTATAGCATCTCACAGTGGATGTGTGTCGGATATCCCCACTCCTATATATCATGGCAGATATCTGTCCATCATTTTCATTTCCTACATATACAGATTCTTTAAACTGCATCTTAGGCACTGGGCAGAAAAACATGAAAAGCACGTGTAAAGTATAACTGCAAAAGTTATCGTATCTTCCCTCCACTATTTCAAATTTAGTTATGTTATGTTTAGTTATGTTACATTGTACCAGGTATATAACATAAGCAGCTAGACAGCAAATGACTTAATACATTGTTTGCAGCTGAAACATGTAGATTCACTGGCTTTGGTGTGATTCAAAAGGACAAGTGCTATTTGTGTATTGCAGTCATCAACCTCCTGCATAAATGTGGAAAGGTAAAAAAAATTATTACTTACAGTCAGACACTGAGTCATTAATGAAAATGGTGGCCTTGCTGGGTTCTCCAAGGGCAGCATTCATGGGCATCCTTAGCACAAGTTCAAACTTCTCAATTCCTTCTAACTCTGGCTGTCCAAGGTCATCCAGAATTACCACACGAAATGTCTGCATATTGACTCCGGGGGAAAAATCCAAATTACGACTGATGCCTACATAATCTACTCCAGCTACCAATGGAAAAGAGATAAAGAATATCAAATTAATAAATTGTGTTACATATAATGAAAGATAAAAATATCACTAGGCAGTTAATTGTGGGGAATTGTATTTTTTTTTTCAATATAGTTTTAACATTTGCCATATTCTGGCAGTCATGTAAAGCAAAAATATATTTTGACCATCTAAGTTGGACTATACAATAAAACAAGTCAATATTAAGCTACTCTTTATTTAGTGATTCAAGTCACAAAATGGGGCTCATTCTGTTCTGTTGTAAACCAACAGTCATTCCACTAAAACTAATAAAATTTGTTTTAAAGGAGAAATGGAAGTAAGCAAAAAGCTTTGAGACAGACTGGATGTGAAGCAAAGTCTTTTGGAAAGAAATTTCTTATTATTCTGTAGCAAAGACGGAATTTTTGAGACCAAACTGAAAAGGGAAGGAGAAAAGGCTGGCTGTAAGGAAGAACTGCTGTTCAGAGCAATTGTGTAAAACAGAGTGAATGGAAACCAAAAGAATCAAATTCTGCTCAGACCATGTCAGGTGAGGTCTGGCATCTTCATGACTGTTGAAGACAGACTGATCTGGGTTTGGCTTGCTTTTATGTTTTGCTTTGTTTTTACTTTAGGCAAAGCAAGCCAACCCATAACAAGCCAATGAGAAAGCAAGCATAACGAGGTGCCGACTAAAACGTGACACTCCATCTTGGAACAGAAGCATTGAAGGCATCTAGGACTTTAGTGAAGGACTGAGCTTTAACATTAATTTTTTGGGGAGACTATGCAGCAAAGCTGTTGAAACAAAACTTTGGAGGAAACAGTTTCATCGAAATTGAAATTAGGTTTGGAATCCTGTGAATTTGACAAAATTTGGCAAGATTAACGGCCATTATCAGATGGGCACTTGCCTAGAGTCCCTGCCGCTCTACCCCAGAGCTAAGCAGGACACCAGGACTGGCAGCTCAGCTCAGCAGACCCATTGCTGCACTGTGTAAGACGAAGAACCAGGTTCATGGCTTTACAGGCAGACAGCCATGTCAGAGCTTTCAGGGTGTGACCAACAGACTAGAGAGTCTAAGAGCTGTGACATTCCTAGTTTTGAGTCCTAGAAGTCCTGGCACAATGAATTAAGATTCTTAATATAAGATAGTACTTTGTTTCCTCAGAAATAAAATAATTAAAATATTCATTATGAGATAAACACATTAGATCATATACAGCAAGGTCAGAGATGAAGTAATCATATATTTTTTTCAGGCTTCATAATTTTCCTTTTAATAAGAAATATGATTATCATATGTTATGTATGATACATATATGTTGTTTAGATATTCCTGAAACAAAAGTTTTATGCAATTTTGCATCATTGAAAATTAGTTGAGAAGATAAACTCTACTGTCCAATTACACTCAAGATAAGCATTTAAGGAAGACAATTTTTATGCTGTCTCTATATAAATGTCTTAGTTGTAAACACTGTGATTTGTGAAAAAAAAAAAAAAAAAAAAAAAGAGTATATTAACACTTGATTCTGCAGACAAAGGTCCTATCAAAACATCACTGAACCACACAGCTGTAGCAGTCCTCTTGCCAAACAGGATACTAGATAATAATTTCTCATGGCCTACAGTAAAAATGAGAGAAGCAAACTCTGCACATTGTCAGTGATTATAACTCTGTGCCTAGAGTATGCTGTTGAGACAGTAATCAACTGCCTTTGTGGGACTGTATGAGGATTTGCAGGCATGTCTCTTAGTGCTGTACTTCACAGTTGCTCCTACTCCTTATGTCTTTGAGAGAAATTCTGTAACTACTTAATTTGTTCTAAGAAGAAAGATCTGCTAAGACACATAAATTTCACTTACATGGTTGAATCTATATCAAGACCAAATGTACTAGCATTTGTTCTGACCTGTATTATGAAACTAGAGCAAAACAGTAACTTACCCTCTGCAGTTACAGGTTCAGATTTGCGAGACCTCACTGTAACAGAGGCAGCTTTGGACAGATCAGTTCCAGTCCTCCAGACACGTACCTCCACATAGCCAGCACTCTCATCAACATAGTATTCATCATTTCCAAAGTAGAATGCTGGTTCTGGTGAAAGAGGAATAATGTCCATAAACGTTTATTTACCTTACGTTGAATGTAACAGGAGAGCATAAAATCCACATTAGACAATGAAGAGCACTTTGCTCTTCCCAGTAAGTGAAACAAAGCTTTTTTTTTAAGGTATTTTTGTCATCTTCTCATATATCGGTTTGTCTATTTTGGGACCGCAATTGTTATATCAGTGCTATGCTCTTTTTCTTGCCTCCTACATTTTCAACTTTGCGTGTCAGCAGGTATGAATCTGTGTGCAGAACCAAATGTATTATCTCATTAAACTTATTTGAGCTGAGTCCTGTGTGCAAGCCAGAAAATTCCTTGCATTTTTCACTTTGGTGCAAACAGACAAAGGTGAATATAGATAACAAAAGCTTAACTTGAATGCTCTCACAGATTCCTGTTGCTAAAACCAGACTGGAACATGATATATAACTGGACCTGCTCTTGGAAATGTTTTCCAGCTAACCAAAGGGGCAAATACTTAATTTTAGTTCCCCCGCATGTAGCATTTAAAACAAAATCAATCTTATTTCATGTAAACTGGAACGTGAATCGTATTTTATCTTAATATTTAAGTTCCATGGTTTATAAGAAAGAAGATCAAAAAGCAAAGGAGGTTAAGCATTATCCCACTTAACAGACATATTGTTTATCCTAATTTTTTCCTCCCTTTTTCAGTTTTTCTACCCACAGCAATTTCACAAAGTAAACAGGCTTAAAAACATAGCCCAGCTTCGTCCTGGATGTATATCAGCTCTCCTCTTCTATCCCTTCCATTCCTGTTTCAAATGTATAGGAGTAAGCACACACAGCCAGTGCCTCAGTTTTCCCATTGTGTGGCAGAAATCATACCTACCTTCCCCAGCAGCTGGGATTGAATTTGAAGACCTGCACAAGTTCTCTTTGTATTTCATTACGATTTTCTTATGTTGCCGAGTGAGAATTCATTATAGTCACGAGGTTACAATATCAGAAATGGGCTTGAAAATACCATACAGCATGTGGCCAACTCGAATTAAGTTGACAAAGATCATAGCAATTAATCAGTGCTTTATCAGTGCCAGTAGGAATGCTTTTCCTTCATCAAGCACAGAAAAAAAGAAAAAAATCAAAGGAAATGACTGAAAAAGTTTATGGTTCTACAGGGCTATGTCTAGCATACAGAAAAGGTACAACTTACCCAAAGGAGGAGACACAAACCCTTTTTAATGATCAGTGGGAGCTGGGCCTGTCATTTCCATGATTCAGTCAAATTTTCTTAAGCTTATACGTATGTTTCAAAACCTATGACTTCTATTACGATGGAGCAAATGTTTTGGAAGTGAAGAACCTGCTTCGGGCTACAACTGAGCTCAATGAAACCAAACAGTGTGAAGACATTGTATCTTGAAGGTTTTGGAGAGGCTTGTAGGATAACCAGACAGAGAAAATACCTATGCTTTTCTGAAGTACTTGAGGGCAGTCTGACTACACAGTGTATGGGAACAATCTTCTCTGTGGTAGACTGCTTATTTATTTAAAAAAAGAAAAAACCTGAACTGAACAAAACAAAATAGGTATTTAAGTAAAGCTAACCAGGAGTAATATAAAGTAGTTACTCAGTTATTACTAAACCAAAACTTCATCTGAGAAGGCAGCAGATAATACATCTTTAGGAGCTGCATTCAAGAGGTAAATTGGAAGTTTTGGAGAAAATAATTTTCTTTCCTGCTTTCAAGATTTTTCCTGTATTTCGCAACTGACAAAATAGATTACTAAAAAACAAGCAAACAAACAAAACCCCTTATTATTCCACATCAGTGAAACAAATGCAGCTGCTTCTCTACTTATCTGCTAAATCTAAAATCCTGGGTTGTAACAAATTGATGGAACTGAATGTCTTTACTGAAAAATAGTGCAGATTCATAGACCTGCTTGAGCATTATCAAGGTCAGCAGCCTTTGCAAGATGAAAGACAAATTTGGCAAATGTCTAACTTTGGTAGATGAAAAGGCTTTCAGTTCCAATTTAATTTTTTTTTAAATTGAAAATTACGTGTATTTAATTGTGTGTGTGCACACAATCTTACATTATTTGCCTATAGGGACTGGGTTGTCAGTAGTTTCATTTATATTTGGGGCTGTGAAGCTTTTATCTAAAACATTTTTAACAGTGAATAGGATACACTCTCTGGACCTTTTTGTACAACTACTATTAACTTTGATGAGACTTCTACTTACAGGGATACTGCAGAACTGGATATTAGATCTGCAAAGAAATGTGCCATTTCACACATACAATGATCTTCTAAAATTCTGAAGATGGTCAAAGACTCATCCAGCCTCTAGAGGTTAAAAATACAGAATGCCTACTAAGACCAAATGGTCATGAATACACCAACAGTTAGATAAAGGCAGTTAAAAATATTATCAAACCTAATACATGTCATTTCTTAAACAGCATTATTAAAGTTTAGCACACTTTCCCAAGTCTAACCTCATTTTTATAATCCTGTTCTCTCTATATTGATGTCCCAGTAGGTTCTGGAATTAGATCTGGACTTGGCTGCACCTCATTTTAAGCACTTAAGTGAGAGGTACTCACATTCTCAGCCTGCTTGCTCTCAGTTTGCAAGGACAAAGGCCATTCCAGGAGGTTTCCCAGCATAATGAGCATACAGAAGGAGAGGTGGAACAGCTCACTCACTGCAGTGAGAAAAATCTGAGGAGGCCTGGAAGCATTCCCTCCTACTCACTGACTACACAGGGAACTTAGATGATCTGCCTTAAACTACATAGAAGATATAAAAGAAAATGTTGTTCCTTTCTTGTAGTGTTATCTTAATGCTTGCTTTACTGATGCTGAAGAAGAATCCTCACTGACTGATGTTTCTGTAGTCACAGCCAAACATAAAAATGCCTAAACCCTCAGTTAGGTTGCCTTGTATTCCAGAGTGAGTTTTTCACACTTTTTGAGGCATGTATCTTCAATGAAAGACACATTCTGCATGGTTACCCTTCCTAGGAAACAAACCCTTACAAATGTTTTGTAAGTTCATTTCCTGTAAGCTGTGTTAGTGGCTCCCCAGGGGAAGCAGCAAAGCCAAGCTAGTAACAGGGGAGGCATTGTGTTTCTCAGGTCAGGGCTGGAAAACACTCTGCTCAATGACTGCGGGCTCACTTACAGCACGTCTTTAATCTAGTAATCACTCTGAAGAGAGACCACTGCAAATTTAATGGTTCCTCTTACAGAAATAAGAGGAAGTTTTTTTAGAGTTTTTTAAGAGTTTTTTTGTTCAGACCCACAGATTTCACTGGCATGAAGTTACAATAATCAGAGGAGAAAGGTTAGGAGCTTTAGTCCCAGTTTTCTTGGCACAGAAATGAAATCTTTGTCTTGCCTTTGTACTTAGACAGTCAGGAGTGTATATCAACTACAGCACTAGTCAGTCATCAAGCAGGAAAACAAACACACTTCTCATGCTGTTAGAAATAGGTCTATCTTTGAATGTATATCAGAAAATCAATGCGATAACAAGAAAATATTTTTTTCCAAGGGGGCTTTTGTTTTTAAAATGATATCCTTACAATCTGCTTTAGAGGGACATGGCAAAAGAGTAGGTTGGTTGTAAGATATGCCAGGTGCTACAATTGGTTTGGGCTGCCAGTGCAAATAATACGTAAGGCAGGATAGTTAGGACAAACATAAAAGAACAGACTCTTGTGCTGACACCTTGATAAGCCTTAATACTAAAGTGATTTTCCATGATACATGCTTCCAGTGACAGATACACATGTACATGTATGCTATGTATAATATGTATATACTCTCAGGAGGAGATAAATAATAGAAGAAAACACGCCTGCCACTCTGACATATTTAGATATTGGAACTAGGAGAAGCAGTCAGCTCCCTCAGCTGCTTCTCGTAAGACTTGTTTTCCATATCCTTTACAAGCTTCGTTGCCCTTCTCTGGACACAACCCAGCAACAAAATGTCCTTGTACTGAGGTGCCCAAAACTAAACACAGTATTCGAAGTACGGCCTCACCAGTAGATGGGGACAATCGCTTCCCTGCTCCTGCTGGCCACACTATTCCTGATACAAGCCAGGATGCTGTTGGCCTTGGCCACCTGGGCACACTGCTGGCTCATGTTCAGTGGCTGTCAGCCAACACCCGCAGGACCTTGGCTACCAGGCAACTTTCCAGCCACTCTTCCCCAAGCCTGTAGCATTGCATTGTTTTTATTACGATAAGCTGTTTGCCTTCCTTCTTTTTATGCACAGTACAAACATAGCTATGATGTGAACTTCATGAGTTGCCAGAGCTAGCAGAAGTCTGTTGTGGTAATGTAGAAAGTGCAAAACAGTGCTTTGTAAGTACTAGTCTGTTCTGGTACAGTCTAGACATGCTAGTGCAATGCTGTGTCCAAAGTAATGAGCCCTGATGGATTATACAGCTAATTAGCTTGGACATAACAAAGGATAAACATGGCCAGATTTCCTCTGGACCTGATCTGGCTCATACCCAGAGAATGTATACCTCCCTACACAATGCTTACTTGCATTTCAATATCACAGCTAGCATTTAATGACTGAGCTGCTGAGTCTATAACACAAGAGACTCCACCCTTCTGAACGTAAAGTGCGTGAGTTGTAGACAGACCAGTTAAGAACAAGAGTTCCATTACATTTGAGAAGGAATGGGCATTTACTGTTTAATACCAGTAAAGGTTAACTTCTGTAATCTCTGTCATATATGCATGTTAATGGGAGCAAAGGAAAAGCTCAGAAAAGCTGTCCATTACAAAAAGTTTATATTATGATATTATGAAAGAGGACTTTACCATCTGAAACTACATAGCACCATTCTGTAGCTATTTGCACATACTTGAAGCTATGCAAGCAACTGAGCTTGCATTTAGCACAATGAATTTAATTTGTCAAGTAATTTATTTTTGCTGAATGCTGTAGAAGCAGGGTCAAGATTACACTCAGAGCTCAGTTCTAGAGCAGGTACCTATTGTGCAAACGCCAATAGCTTTTCATTTGATGTGGTCAAAACATATTACTTTTCAAATTCATATGTTGTAATCTTAATAGCTTTCAGCTGCTTAGCACTGTTGCCATAACTTTTGCAATCAAAAAGTAAATTCACCTCAGAATCAAAATTACTAGTTTCAGCCAAATTGCCACACATATTATCTCAAGCAAATAATGTTTGCATTTCCATTTGTCTCAACAGCCCATTTCTGTCTAGCAACTTAAAATGATTTTTAAAGGATACTGCAAACATTATAACAGGTAAAAGGGCAGACGCAAATTAATGCAACCTTTACCAAATCCAGTTCTATTTTTAAAGAAAAATACACTTTTTTTTTTTTAATCTACAAAGGCAATGCCATCCATTGACTGGACCGGTTCACAACTGAATTACTCTCATTTTAGGCAACTTAACCCCATAATATCTATAGAGTAACACAGTGTGAATTGAGATCAGTAACTACTATCAACAACATTATATATGATTCACTTTTAATTAATTTATGATACATGCTAATTAATATAGAACTTTACATTTTAACTCTTTTGTCAGTCCCATCCTTGCTGCAAGGACAGCCTGCAGCATACTTTGCAGCCTGAAGAACTGAGCAAATTCTGATTTTGCGTAATGTCAGGTTGCAATTCATAATGGTTCAGTAATAACTAGGTGAAGTACAGGGTCCACCTGAACCATGGAAAGCAAAGACATCTGAGTACATGAAGCCATGCTGTAGCTCAACCAGTTCAAGATGTATGTCTTTAAACTGAAGATGAATTTTTCAACAATTACTTAACTATTATGTACAAGATGGTAATGAACAGTCTTAAGTTGTCTCTCAGCTATAACTGGCATTTCAGGAGAAAGGCTAATGTGTGAGGTTGACTACTGTAAATGACCTTCTCTTGGAAGCATTGAATTTACCTTTGTTGGTTTGCTGAGAAACATTGTTATCTTTCCAAAATACCAGATTCATATATATGTGAAAATATTTATTAGTAGAAGTAGTACTGTTATAATCCTTGCACGCACCCTCAAGTTATAACCTACAGACCTTGGTATCACTGGAACTATCACAGGTGTCAGAGGAGCTTTTCCTATATTCAGAGTCTGAGGACAGGGCCAAAAGATCTTTTCTGCCACAAGTACATCATGCTCCAATCACTTGCCCAAACTATTCAATAATCCAAATTGCCTCATTTATGAATGTAAATAAAAATATAAAGACTAATAACTAAAGAAACAAACACTCTGGAACATGGGGACACACCCAAATGTGCTGGTATTGCCTGCAGCAACCATCTGACTCTCACATACCTTTTTCCTACTGGCTAGACCTCCCACAGAGCATGAAACCAACTCAGAATCCTCTACATGTTCTATTTTTCAAATGAATGTGATTATTTTTATGTAAGAGGCCCAGGAAATGGCATCAGTTACAAATTCTCAGTGAAATGATGAAACAGAGGCAGGCAGATAAATGGTGGGGTCTTGGCAGTAGTATTTAAATATACCACACACAGGTACCTCACAAGGAGGCCAAGTGTGAAGGAGCTCACAGTCAGTGATTCATACATGAGATAACAGATAAGGACTCCTACAAACAGAAATCCTAGGAGAAGCTGAGCAGCATTTTAGAAATCAGGCTACATAAAGATATAGCACATAGCTATTTCCAAAAATGTTTTTCACATTTTATTGGGTAATTAGTTTACTACCCCACCCTGCAGAAAAAGCAGTCCGTAGAGAGGATCTGAGTGTAATAAGTATATTTGCAAAACCAGAAGTTTTTTTGAGAAGAATATTTTCAATTTTTCTCTTTCAAAGTGTGTTCCTCACACCGACACTCACATCAAGAAACATAACCACAATATCACAATAGGTCATTCTAGAAATGTTTTCTTTATAATACCTTGTAACATCATTCACTTAAATCATGACCCTGGTCTTTAAGATTTTAAAGCCCAAAGTCATAGTGATGACAAATATGTTTTCTTCCCACCTCAGATTTCCACTGGTTAGCAAGTAGTACTAGTAAGGCTTTTGAATGATAAGCAAGCATTTTGTTTTTTGGTAATGAGCTGAGAGGAACATGGCAAGGAAATTGTGGAGACTCACTAGCAAACACAGAATTACTGGACCTTCCAAAAAGTAAATGCATGCTGAAAATGGGTGAGCATCTTATGCACTGAAAGCCATTGGACTTTGAGAAAAAGGATATAACAATATCCTAAAGATCAAAATTAATCCAAATTGTGCATTTTCTGAGAGTAATACACAATTTTGCATGGAATCACAGTGGTTTGGGTTAGAAGGGACCTTTAAAGATCACCTACTCCAACCCACTGCCATGCACAGGGACATCTTTCACTAGATCAGGATGCACAAAGCCCATCCAACCTGACCTTGAACACTTTCAGGGATGGGGCATCCATAACTTCTTTGGGCAACCTGTTCCAGTGTCTCACCAACCTCATCATAAAAAATATCTTCCTTATGTCCAATCTAAACCTGCCTTCTTTAAGTTTAAAACTGTTGCCTCTTGTCCTGTCACTACAGGCCCTGGCAAAAATTCTCTCTCCATCTTTCTTATAAGCCCCCTTTATACATTAAAAAGGTTGCAACAAGGTCTCCCCAGAGCCTTCTCTTCTCCAGGCTGAACAAGCCCATCCCTTTCAGCCTTTCTTCATAAGAGAGGTGTTCCAGACCTCTGATCATTTTTGTGACCCTCCTCTAGACCTACGCTATCAGATCCATGTCTTTCTTGTGCTGAGGAACCCAGAGCTGATCACAGCACACCAGGTGGGGTCTCACAAGAGCTGAGGAGAGGGGGAGAAACACCCCTCTCAACCTTCTGGCCACACTTCTTTTTATGGAGCCCAGGATACGGTTGGCTTTCTGGGCTGTAAGCGCACATTGTCAGCTCATGTCCAAATTTTCATCCACCAGTTCCCCCAAGTCCTTCTGCATTGGGGGGGCATACCATTTGTCCCCCACTCTGTACTGATATTGAGGATTGCCCCAACTCAGGTGCAGGACCTTGCAGTTGGCCTTGTTGGACTTCATGAGGTTCACATGGGCCCACACCTCGGGTCCCTCTGGATGGCATCCCTTCACTCAAGACTATCAACTGTACTACTCAGCTTGGTGTCATCTGCAAACTTGCTGAGGGTGCACTAAATCCCACACTCTTTGTCCACTGATGCAGTCGATCCATCATAGAAGGCCACTAGATTAGTGAGGTGCAATTTTCCCTTGGTGAAGACATGTTGGCTGTCTCTAATCACCTCCCTGTCTTCCTTACGTTTCTACATATCTTCCAGGATCTGTTTGATGATCTTACCAGGCACAGAAGTGAGGTTGTTAAATTAATTTTAATAAAATTAATTAAAAATCAGAATCTTATCAAAGTAGCAAATGTGTTTGGTTTCACTGAAGAATAAATGAAGAGGAAAGGAGGCACTATTATTATAACTATCATTACTAGAAATGGTGCATGGAAGAGGAATAGCACAACCAAGAAATAAATGTAAAATAACTTTGTTTTCCTGGTGGAGGTTGGTGTTTGCATATAATTTCTGGCACAGCTTGTACCACATTTTTTAAAAGAAAATTATGATCCTATCCATTCCTGTGGATAATTATTAAATCTGTTCTTCTGCCTATGTGTATAGGCAGACTTTTCTGGATTGGAGACATCTTGACCATATCACAAGAGAGGCTAAGGAACTCTGCCCCAATTCTGACTTTAGCTTTTGGCACCTTTACTATTCAGTCACAATGGTATTTATGTCGAGTTAGCTTAACTGGCAGAAACAACTTCTTATAGGCCCCCATACAATGTAAGCACATTAACTCCACTGAGGTCTGAGAAGAAAAATATGCAAGAGATCTTCTGTGGTCCTTTTACCAGAGCTGATGTTGAGGGTGGGACTAAGCAGAGAAGACAGAACAGAAAGAAAACAGAACAGAAGTGAAAACAGAACAAAAGCCAGACTTATCAGACTACAAAAGCAGAGCTCTAATGACAGAAAACATCCTCTGCTGTATGTTAAAAGCTCTTGAATTTTGTCTTTTTGACTTCTGACCCCATTCATGTGGGAGGGAAGAGAAAAGAGTTGCCTGACAGACAGTTATGTGAGATAATAACTGAGTTAATCCTTTGATGATTTACACATTTAAAAGGAGAATCAATGTCATTAAAGCCCAATGGGGTACACTGGTTACTCTGATGTTCAGTATCCTTTGGGTCTTCGAAGACTGATGAGCAAAATGGCAAAGTCTCAGTATAAGGAGCTTCAGAGGAAGCAAGATGATCTCAAGAAACCTTAGGAAAACTAAGCACACCAACATGTCCTACACAACTTGATTATCCAAATCTTAAACACTCAAAACACTTGCTAGGTCCCTGAGTTCACTCCCTAAAATTACAAGCAACCAAGAACAAATAATTAATTTAGAATGGTTTCCTTGGCATTCATTACATTTTCAAACACTCTGTAATAAATGTAAGATCTGTAGTACAAAGACCAAACCCATAAAAAATATAACATGCTACAGGAAGACAGTAGAGAGAAAGATTTTCAATATACTCTTGAGTGGACTGTCATAAAACAATGATCTGTTAAGCTCTGGAAAACAACATCAGTACATGTAAGAACATAATCTCATTTAACTCATTCTAGATTTAATGGAGAATATCAATGTTCTACAGTTCATGCAATCTTGTACCTTCTGCTTATCAACTATTTTATGTGCTTCAAGTACAAAACTCAAAAGCTGTTTTCTATATTTCAACACTCTCCCAGAAATACTACTATAATTCATGTAGAACTCTGGTAATTGATAGAGCTAACCATTTAAGAACCTGCAGTAGTGAAGGCTTAGGGATATGCTGCTCGACTAGCCGAGTTCTCTGTTGTAAAGGAGCCATCTGAAACAGATGTGACAAAGTACTGTCTGTCCTCCTTAACTATGAAAGCAGCCTAGGTCATAAGGTTAGCCTGTATACCATACTTATTAAGCAGCTAAGTGATGATGAGATTAATCCAACATCTGTAGTTCATACATACATACGTAATGTGTGTGTACCTGTACACACACACATATAATAAACTGCAAGTAACAGATAATGCTGGAAAAGCAAAATCATAAATGCACCCAGTTGCCTTTATAGAATGTCCAAGATATGACATCAGTTTATTTCTGTGATATACAGCAAAAGGGGACTTTCCAATATCTTTAAAGCTATCATCATAAATTGAACATTTTTCACTCTTTTGAATTGGTGATAACAAGAAACTTTAAGTAAAGAAAACTGGGAGTATAACATGTGTCATAAATTGACTATCTTCCACTTTTCACCTTGATTAGTTGCCAATCTGACCACCTGCCACAGACTGGGGAAAGGGGAGGGGTCATATAGGGATTTCACCTAATAAGAGGACAGAAGAAGTTAAAAGCTGCACAGAAGTGCCAGAGGTATAAGACCCACAGGGACTGTAAAAATAGAAAAGGGAGAAAGTAGTCAAAGATGGATGTAGAGAGGAAAAAAAGAACTAGTTTGTTGTTTTAGTAATCTCCAGAGAATGGTGAAGGATACTTGGCCAAATCATGGTTCCAGTCTGTAATATAACATTGGGCATGCTCTGCCTATAGCATTCAGGTTGTAACTAAAATTGTACAAATAGACTAGCAGATGTTAGCTACCGAGACCAACGAACCACCCATAATGTTATGGCACACCTACTGTTGAAAAGAAGAAGACACATTTGATTACCTGCCTCAGAGGCCAGTGGAAATAAGGAGATTCCAGATAGCCTTGTGAGATAGGGATGTCCCTCTAACAAGCTATGTTACTAATAGAATATTTAATTATCATCAGCTGGAAATTTGGCTCAGTACAGACACTGAAAGTTAGTTGGTACTGTATGCCTTCTGGGAGACTTAATGCAAAGCATATATTTACAATATAGCACTGCAGCGCTGACTTTCTGCCGCTTTTCAGGCTATTGATAGTGAACATCAATATGGACTTTACTACTCCAAGCAAGTTGGACAAGTGCTAGTGGCTACTGATATCCAGAACACGGTCTAGGATTTCCAAAGCTCAATTAACTGTAGGGGGAGTGACAGCAAGTATTTTAAAGAAATCTCCAGAAGACTAAAGAATGAATTTGTTCTGTATGACCTCTAACACTGGCTTTCTGCATTATCATGTCATTATCCAGTTTACTCAGTTGTAAAATATTCCCAGACAGTGTTATCCTCTATCATATGGATGATACAACTGATTGATTCTGTTGAGTAGGTAGAAAGAAAATGGTAAGCAAAGCTCCAACATAAACCTGAGTCCTTTGCTTTCCCAGCCTTGATGCAGAAATGTCAGAAATCTGAACGGCTGCTTGCCCATCTAATGTGAATGAAGTGGAACAAATGTATTTAATGTACTTCCTGCTGTGAACAGCATGAGTCTTCAACAATTCCGCTAAGGCAAGATGACTGTTTGTCAGCCTGGCTGTAAGGCTGTGTGCTCTCATGGCAACACTAAATACAGTAGCATGGAATTAAAATCACATGGGAAGACAGCCACTGACAAACAACTTGAAGCAAATAAAATAATTGTAAACATTCTTCTCTTAGCTGCAAAATTCCAGCTCTGCATTCATCACACCTCTTCTCTTCTGGTTTCCAAATGTGATTACAAACTAAAAGTTTAAAATTTGCCCACAAAACAGAACAGAGTAAGTAAACACGAGTCCAAATCAGCAGCCCAGCCACAATCAATACATTTGACTGTGAGAGAGCAGAGCTTTGACTGCAAGCCTTGCTGCAAGGACTAAAGCATTTTGTATCAGACTTGTTGCACACAACATAGTAATGCTGTTAGTGTTGGAACCGAATTTCAGGCGCCTCAGTACCAGATGAATACTAACAAACAAATTTCATCTCATTTGTAGCTACAAAGAGGACGGAGATTCCCTTTTTACATGGAGTCACATGAGAGGACAAGGGGGAATGGACACAAGTTGCTCTTGGGGAGATTCTGATTGGACATGAGAGGGAAATTTTTCACAGTGAGAACAGTCAATCGTTGGAATGATCTCCCTGGGGAGGTGGTTGACTTGGCCACATCGGACACTTTTAAGATTCGGCTGGACAGGGTGCTGGGCCATCTTGTCTAGACTGTGCTCTTACCTAGAAAGGTTGGACTAGATGCTCCCTGAGGTCCCTTCCAACCTGGGATTCTGTGATTTTTTTGTCTATATATGTGAAATTATTTCAGAGTCACAGCTTCAGTTAGAAAAACAGAGTGCTTCCAGGCTGATATTGCTTAGTTGCTAAGTGCCTGCAGATTAAGACATTTCCATGAAAGACTGGGATCTGAGTGCTTTCAGGGTCTGAGACTCTACTCCAGGGCTACTCAATCCAAGGGGAATGAAAAAGGCACAGCAACCTTATCTTCCTTTTCCTAGATGCATAATACTGATCTCTTATATGAAGTGCCTCCTCTGAATGAGCTTTATGCTGAACTCTGTGCAGGATAGGTATGCCCTGAGCCAATAAACTGACCTCAAATTCTTCAGAGATTTCAGTTCATCCCCCAAATCTTTGAAATGCATGAAGACAAGCTGTTCAGCCCATGAATTCTGGCTAGATTTAGTAAAACGAGTTCACATTTGTATGGAAAATGGTTGAGTTTTTTTGTTTGCTTGTGGATTTTATCTTAAGCATCTAAATTTCTTTAGATTTCAACTAGATTATTATAGATTTTTCTTAGAAATCATAATTATTTTATGAAGCAGGAATAGCTATGTATCTCTCTGTTGTTTAATGGCATTTCATAGTAGGAGCTGTTTTAACACAAAATTAGAACAAAACCTTCATGCCCAGTAGTGCTTATGACTTTGGGTTGAACTGCAAATTAAATTTCTAAGGGTAGGGTTTATATCTACTGTCAGAAATCAATGTATTCAGATGCACCAGGAACCCGTGGTGATTGATCTCAACAGTTTAGATACTTCTCCTATGATGGGATGGTTCCTGGGGTTACAGCTCTCTTTTTGTTAACTATAGAAGGATCCTGGTATAGCTTGCTTGAATGAGATGTCTAAATGTATAGATGGCTAGTATCAAGTGAGATTACTGCCACCCCAAAAGTGGATGATTTGCATTTCTTCCAGTGGTTCACAGTTAGTAACTATCCCCTCTGACCCAAACAGATCCATGGTTGGTTTTTTTTTTATTTTTAGTGCTTAAACTGTAGTGACACGTGTAACTTTGAATCCAAGATTTCCACGCGCAACTTATTCTGCTGTGCATTTCATTAACTTAATCCTTTTCTTCTTTTATATCTGTCTCCAACTTCAGGACCTATCAGGAAAAGTCCCTTTCAAATTAAGAAATGTCCCAACAGCAGCACCAATTTTAAAATCACCTTTCACAATATATAAAAATACCTATGCATGTTCTACATACTATGATTTTTTTTCCGATTGTGCTTTGGCAGCACAGCATAACTGTATAATCCCCAATTAAAGTATTCAGTTGCCAGGAATTTCTTTAATATACTCTGGTTCACTAGAAAGTTTAGCACACCTCTTTTACTTTTTGTTTATTGTCATGATTGTATAGCAACTCAGCTATTTTAGTTAGACCCTAAGGGCCTTCTCTAGAAATAAAAGAAGGAGAAAAGACTTTGATGATAGGTACTGAAGGTGAATGTTTCCTAATTAACTTACATTGAATACCAGAGGAGATAAGCTAATGTTGCAAGTGCTGACTTGACTTCCATAGGAAAGATCTTGTGTAGTATTATTAAACTCTGACCTTTGTTGTTTGTCTCTTTTGACCTGAAGAAGTTAATGCATAATGGTAATCCAGTCCCAGTACTTGGAGAAATCACATCTTAATGACATGCTGCGACATTTGTCCAAAGAAACTTTGTTAAGTAGAAGATGAGTTCAAACAAACAATGAGAAAAATATATCAGTAGATGTAAAGAGACTAAAGTGGACTACAGAAATAGTATTATAACATTACTGTAGCTCATAGGCTATTATATCTATGCTAAAGCTTTTATCCACCTCTACCTTGGGCATTTTATGAATTATATTGTTAAAAGCTAAAGAAAACACTTTTTATTTCACATAGCATAATGTTTTAACTTATTAAAATTAATTCTTTGCACTGCAAACAATAATAACAAATGCTGCTCAAAATCCCTTCCTTATTTATGCAGAATTTCAATCGTGACCGCCTGTGTGTTTGCTCACAAGTTACATAAATATGTGTGTATATAGACAGCCTTAAATAAGCATATACATATATATGTGTTTATGAATACGTAAATAAATATGTAAGGTTTAACTTATAATTTATCTACTCTGTAGTCTGTACTCTGCTTTTTATAGAAGAGGCAGCACAAAAGATCTCAGATGAAACAAAATACATAGACTTTTCTGTTACCGTGCATTATGCTTTTATGCAAACTAAAAGCATGTGTGGTAGAAAACTTTAGGGGTAAGTGAATTATCAGTAAGTTTTTGAACACTCTGGAATTTTTTGTGGGAGTACTTTCACTGATACAGAAAGCAAAAAGGAGTTCTGTCACACTATTTCAAATATGACATATGCAACATTTTGGGTGCAAAAAGACAAAACATACCCTTCAAAGCCCCCTTATCTTTCAATATCCAAAATTTTGTTTAATCTTATCAGCAAATGTAGGTGTTTCAATTGTTACAAAATGAAAATGTTCTACTCTAATATCCCAAACGCTTCCCCAGCTTTTTTAAATAATTCCCATAAGATAAGATTATTATTAAAACTGAATGGTGGTATACAAACAAAATTACTTCTCATATTTTCTAGTGGCAGTGTTAAAATAAAGGAGGTTTCTTGTTAACTTCCGTAATATCTTGTGGGAGTTTCATAAACTTAAGTTCTACACTATGTTGTGATTGCTTAACTTTCATCATTTCTTATTCAGTCACTCTAGGTTACTGTTAAAATGACTGTATAAGCCTATAAATGATAATATCATATTTTAAATGCCAAAAACAGCGTATAAAATTGTTCCCTCACAGGCACTGAGGTTCCCACTGAAGTTAGGTGCTCTAATTTCAACTCATCTCTGTTTTAAATAATCTCTTGGAGAAATGTTCTTGCCATCCCAAACTTTCTGTATACATTTTAAGCAGTTAGAACACCTTCAAAAGCTAGGTAATCAGCTCCTTCACTGTTATATTTTTTATAGCTATTCTCCCAATATTCTATGTTCTGCTATCTACAAAGTTCATTAATTCATCAAAATTATTCAAAAAATCAAATTTCTGTAAAAAACCTACAGAAATAAACCTGTATTTGCTCTCACAGCAAAGTCAGATAAACATATTTCTATTTCAGCTTGTATTTGATATATGATCTGTTACTTTACAAGAGTTATTTCAAACTCTTGTATTCATTAGTGCTATATGATCACCCAAATGCTCCACAAAGAAAACAAAGTCACCTCTGTCACAGGATTACACGTGAGAAATTTCAGGCAGACTGAGTATTTACGATGCAATTAGATGGGTGTCAACTTCCTGCCTTTAAGAGCTGCCTTTTATATCCTTAACTAGGGAGAAATCACTGTGCTGATAATAACCGTCTATCTTGGCATCAGACTTTCAAAGAGTACTGTACTGTATAATTCCTCACACTACCTCTTTAGGAAATATGACAGTGTCACAATAGATGGTTTATGGCCTCGTAGAGAGGACTAAAATAGCTTATCAGTATTCCTTTCACAGAATTTACAGCTGAGACGTCAGCCTCCAAACTCCCATGCATAGATGAGGGCAACTGTGCCAGGAAACCTTTTTGCTACCACTCCTAGAGAGCTGCCACACCAATGCTAGGGACACTGAAGGAGAGGCTTGAGGCCACAATAATATTTACATGTATTTTTGAAAGCACCTGGTTTATACAGTGTGCCGATTCTACTCTTCCTTAGTCACAGACCTCTCTAATCACCACCAGAAATATCCCTTACACTGAAATATATCATAGCTATTGACCACTTGAACAAAGGACATCATTCTCTCAGACTTCCTCACTCAGGCAATTTCTAAAGCAACATTACTGTCTTTTGATTATTTACTTATATTAAAAAGACAAAGGAAGCACACGTGGACACTTCCAGGCAGAAATTTAAATGCAGCATCAAATCAGAAGGAATATAGCTTGCCTCTTAGCAGCTGCTAGATGGTTTCTGGTCCATCAGGGCTTCTAACATGGCCCTTTGGAGCATACTGCAATGGGCCTGAAGGCTTTGTGGACACAGCCTCAGAATCACACATAAAAGTGTGCCTGTGCAGGGTGATATTTTGGATTACACCTGTTACTGTGATAGAACTGAAAGAAAGGTGCATCTCCTTACTCCTATCACTGCTTATGTGATTTTCTCAAACCATCAAATATCAATATTAAATACATTAAAAAACCCACATAGCTTTCTAATAGTATTTTCATATCTCAAGATGGAAGTGGCATGTCTTTTAACCACCAAAAAGAAGTGCAAAAATCCAATTTCTACATGCTGATCTGAGTGTGATGCTATTTGCCGTTTCTGTCCTGAACCGGGAATATAATTTTGTTACATGATGTCTTACCATCATCCTTGTCAGGTACAATGGTAATTCGAGTGCTTGGGAATTCTGCACCAATTCTTCCACCCATTGGCATGCTCAGCAAAACATCAAAACTCTCAGCCTCTTCATACAAGGAATCATCTATGATGACGATCCGGCACATTTTTTCTCGTTCGTCTTTGTCAAAACGTAGAACGCTGTTGTGATCCTCAGGCCTGGATATGTAGTCAGAGTAAGAAAGTACAGAGGTTGGGGCAGTGCCAGATGCTGTTCCTGCGTCATGAAAGGAAAACAGTCAGTATACATACCGTGGTTATAATGATCCCCTCACAGAGGCTGACTTTTATTTTCACTATCTTTTAATTTCTATTTACTTTTAGGTGATTCGATGGTCTGAAACTTCTGACCAGGCTGCATTTCTGAGGTCCCTGGTCAAACTACTTCCTTATACGATGCAATGCAAGCACATGGCTCCTCAAATTCATTTGCATTTTTCAGGTCAGAAGGAATATTGTAGTCTATCACAAGAGACACAGACTGACAAAGGAGACCCTGTGAGGATTACTGTTTAACTCCCATAGTGTATTTTACCCATTGAAGATACCAGTGGACCAGAAATTAACTATAACAGAATTTGATGAAAACAAATTATTTTGATACCAGATCACCTCACCAAGAAAGTTGCTTCATCTCTCCAGATGAAAAGTAATAATAAAAGCACAGGTGTAGAGACCCCATGCTCTGCGTGGATATCATTAATAGGAGATTGAAAGATAGAGGAAGGAGAAGCATGGCAATTAATCAGTATTGTTTTATACCAAGGTTTTCAAGATACAAACAAGTAAAGGATATCCTGGGCAATCGCTGCAGTTCTTTCAGTTCTGATCACTTTCAGATATATGGGGTGGCACATAAAAATCTTGCAAAAAGATAACGAACACAGACCCTTTTCACCTCCTAACAAATGGCAAAAATTTGGAACACGGTAATTTTTCAGCTACTTTCAATAATACTCAAAGACAGATTGCAAAGATGAATACATTGCCAGTTGAGACTGAAGATACTTAGATGAAACAGTAATTAACAGAGCTATAAACAATGTTATTATGCAATAGATGGAACAATTCTTTTTGCTTTCCTGTCTTTTCCATTTTTGCCTTTTTTTTTTTCATCTGTAGTAGATTGTTACCTTGTTGTGTGTAGCAGATAACCATCAGTTCCTGGCTCACATCTCCACTTCTTCTGACTGGAATAAATAATTCACCAACATCTTCTTCAATAGTATAGGTGGACTGAGGAATAAAGACAGTTGATTCTGCAAAGAACAGACACATTTCTTTATGTAGATCTATGGCCTCATAAAGTCACCTGTAAAATAGCTTGAAGCATTTTAGCATACTCTAAAGTGCAACAAATAACTCATATTTGTCAGCAATGGCGCTAAATTTTAAGAAAAACTTGGAAGGTGAGAGGAGTAGAGTTATTCTTTCAGAAATGGAAAAGAAAATGAGATCCTTAGGTTTGAATTCACAAGTCCTTACTAACTAGTCTCTAATGTGACTTTATCTAAGGTTAATGGTGCAAGACAGTGTTTGGTGAATTTGTCCCCAAGGTCTATAGTTTTATTATTTCCATGGTATTTCATTATTAACTGTTAATCACAGAAGTATCAATAGCATAGCTCACACAGAGGCAGTGGTTGTGCAAGGCTGTTCTTTAACTTACTACATCAAGATAACAGAAATCACGTGGCATTGAGGATGCAAGATCGAGCTCCTGCTGTCTTACTCTGACTTGGACATTCGATTTGAGTTGGCGACATGTCTACACTCCTGTTTTACTCAGAGGACACCTAACCAATACAGGCAATGAAGTCTGGAGAGCAATCTCACCCTAAAATGTATTGTCCCAAAGAATGTCAAAACTGCTTTTCAGGGGAAAAAACCACTAAAATGCATTTTAAACTCTTCATTATTTTATATTCATTATAAACAGATTGCTGTGTTTTATGCTGTTACTGGGATTCAGGATCAATTTTGTTCTTGTTCTCTCAAAAACTGAAGAACAAAAGGTGATTATGCATATAATTATAAAGCACCTTTACAGTTTCATTAATATGACTGCAACCCAAACAGAATATGATTCTGTATAATATCAAATCAAGTGGTATCAGCTGACTGCACAAAACCAGTCTTTTCATTATTTCAGAATACTTTGGCAAACAATGTTCTGAAAATTGTCATGTGACTTCTTTGAAAACATGTTCCAGGTTTTATTTCTCCAACTGGAAAATACTACTAGCATGACTTAAGGTCAAAAGCCTGCCTTAAAAATGCTGCAATTCAGGTTTGATAAGATCTTGACACTTTCACTATTCCAGCAAGCCAAAAATTCAATGTGAAAAACACCAAATCACTACTTTTTTGTTTTACTTTAAAATTAAACTAAATGAAACACTAAAAACTCCCAACTTATTCCTTTTATTTCTCCCTTTAGAATTAAGACAACAAAATGAAAATTTCTATACTTTAGAAGGAAAAATAAAAGCAGGAATCTGATTTGTTCTGTTTCCTGTCTCTCTCGTAATTATCCAACTAGGAGTAAAATGACACTATAAAAATTTAACAGAACTTATGAACAACATAAAAGCTCAGAGGAGAATGATCTACACCATCTCAGCTAGTACAAGAAAACACGTCTTTATGCAAACTCTTTTTGGAATAAAACATTAACTAATGTCCCATACACCAACGCATTTTGTTGCTAAGACTACACCATTCCGAGGAATGATTTTTAAAACAATTTTCATTGGAAGCAGAATAGAACTTTTGGTCATTCCTATTCAGTCAGCATCTGAATTTGTTAAACCCTGCGCTTTAAAAGGTTATTAGGAAACCCAGTCCTTTCCCTCAAAGTTCTCTCTATATTTTTCCTGTAGATATTCCTTGATTTGCAGTTGTGCATTTGATTTTGCAATTGGTGATGCAACTTCACTTTAGGTATAATTACTACAAATGCTCTGGGACTGTAAAAATTTTATCTTAATGTAAGAAATAGAAAAATATTACTCTCAATTGATATTAGTAAGTTGATTACAATTTATTGTAAATATAAAAAATAGAAAAAACTATTGTTGATATCAAGAAGACTCAGACAATTATCCTGAGTTGTGCTATCTCACTTATTATAGAAAAGACAGAGGGATTTAATACATTTTCAAGTAATTTCTTTGTCTCATACGTACTGCTTTTCAAGTTAAGCACTATTTTTCTCAATGACTAAATATGGATGTCAGATAACCTCTGGTTTAACTTGCATTTGTAACTAGCAACTGAGAAACCTCTGACAATTTTCCTGCCCTGTCCTCTTCAAATGTTAATTCGGGAATTCAATTAATTCAAATGTTAATTAGGGAAGACTATATAAATGAAGCTGTTACAGTCATCCAATACTTGAAAGATTCCTTAAGGACAGTTTTGTGTGTGTGGTCCATGGATTCAAGTGTCTGGATGCAGATGAAAAGCAAAGCAACCAGAGCACATTTTACCTTTTGCTTTTTTTCTAATCAGCTTCTTTCTTCATTTACATTTAACCATAATTTTCTTTGTTCTTGACACAGCTTGTGCTGTACTTGGTCTAGTGAATCTTACCCTTACTAAGCTTCTCTCAGCTTGATATTAAGGCCGAACTGATGCAACTACTCTGCTCCAAAACCCAAACTTGTTGAGACCAACCAGCATGGACTTTCCTGTACTATCCTCTCCTACATGATTTACCATGGCAGAATAAACCAAGTCAGCCTCCAGCCACCTGTGCAGATGCACCTTGTTTGCAAACATATTGAACCAAAACCTTATTATACCTAAAATGAAAACAAAACTGAACAAAACATCACCACCACCACCACCCCGAAATAATATATCATAGGAAAAATTCAGGTATTTCATCAAAGCATGCTACCTTCATTAGATATTCATGAATCACTTGAAGTGATCAAAGACAAACAGCTACCCAATGCCCAGGTCTGTCTTCAGAAACATTCTGAGGAAAGGTAAGCTTTAGTATCCACTGTTACTCATAGCATTTGCCCTCCAGTTGACCTTTTGGTATATGCACATATAGGCAATACAGTTCTGGAAAGGTTCTTACCGTCTCCTGGGTCAATAATTTCCACTGTGGATACATCAGGAAATTCCAGAACTGCCATGACAGGCTCAGAAAGAACAATTTGAAAGGACTCAGACTGTTCATGTTCACCATCACTCAAAATCCGTACTCGCCATGTAGCTAAGGTTTGGCCAGGATTAAACTGCACCTGCTTCTGGGCTTTTCCTCTGAAGTCTTTATCCTTCTTGGCAGTACCATCTTTGGTGCCAATACCTGCCAAAATCAGAAATTCAGGTCATTAAATACATTGCTTGTAACTTTTCTTTTATTATGTCATCTTAAAAAAAAAGTTTTAGAATAATATACTTTTTATAACTTGAGAGTGTTCAAGCCAGCTGTTACTCTCGATCAATTTTATATTGGTATCACATAGAGAGGTGGAAGCAAAAAATTAACATTATGAAAGGCAGTTTGGACAGAATTAGCCAAAGCAAAACTAACTACTAGATAAACTCTACATTCTTGGAAGTTACAGTCCAGTTTCCATTTCTCCATAATTCAACTATGGATGCCCAAAAGGGCCAACAGATTTTTTTCCCCCATTAACATTCTGGGTTCTCTTCTGTTCCAGAACTTCTGGAAAATATGCTGCCCGAAGCCCTCAGAAATATTTATTTCTCTTAGAAAAAGCAAAAACACACCTGGAAAGTTCAACCTTCAAGGGGAAAGCTAAGAAAAACACAAAGACACAAAGGGGTAAAACATACAGAATAAGGATGAAAGGTGTAAAATCTGAACCACTGTGGTCATTCCCACTACAATAAGCATTAAAAAAAAAAATATTATCCTCTTATTTCAGTGTTTGCCTAATGACAGTCATTAAACTCAAGTCAAGTTGAAACTGCAAAGCCAACGGATAAAATTCAATACAGCTCATTCCACTGAGACAGCACAGACCTTACAGCCTCAGATCCAGGGTGCTCTAAAATGGCTTTTCATTGGTGTTTCCCTCCCAGTTTTAGGATATCTGACAGGCCCTCATGGAAATTAGACAGTCCTTCAGAACTAACTCCAACTCACGCATTTGGCCTCTGTTTGAACCCCACAGAACCACTCAAATCTTAAAGGTCTTTCTAAGGTTTTAAGAAGAAACTTAAAACTCCCTTCTCTGCCTGTTTCTTCCAACTGTATTATTTAATGTACTAAAACATATCACCTTTCCCTACAACCCTTAACTTTCTTGCTTCCTGCCTGTGCCTCTTTCTAAATCATAGCCAATATTTTACATACTTTCCATAACCTGTCAGTCCCTTTGGCACTGCACATGGACCAGAAAGGCCAGTAAGCATCTTAACCAATATCTTTTATGTTCACTCCAACTCTGTAATTCCATTTTGCCAGATTAAGGTAGTCAGAGGCAAATTATGCTTTTGCTGGATTTTGAGTCAGCTCACTTCAGAAACTGAACTTGAATCCATAGGTAGAAAATTTTATAAAGACTCTATTCAGTATCTGTTCATCAGTACCAGTAATTAATTTAAACCATACATCTTTAACTTCATATTTCATTCTTTTACTTTCTTTAAAATAAATATGTTATCAAAGCTAGTTCACTGTTCAAAACAGAGCTTTTCAGTTAGATCCAGATAGTGCCAATATCCCTTAAATCTCATACCAGAATTAGTGTCCTGCTACATCTCAATACCCCAAATTCAGATTCTTATTCAGAAAAAGACTTAAAACAGAAACCTGATTTCTAAGTATGAACTTGTGCTCCATGCCAAGTAAATCCTTACATATCTCTGCAAAACCAGCTTTAAATTGAGTGCCTTTTCTAAGCAGTGTAAGCTAACCATAGGTTTAGACATGAAACTGTACAAGGATAATTCTCCCTGGTGCAAATGCATCACTAGGAAGAGACTGGGAACAGATCCAGAAGGCAGAGGCAGGTGTGAGGCTGCAGAACGTGATAACACAATCTTTTTTCACCTTTTCACTCCCCAGACACTGCAAACAGCTTTCAACGCCTCCTGTATCAGCCTCAGTTGACTGCCAACATTGAAGAAAACGAGCTTAATGCTCCTAGCTGCTAATCAGACCAGCTCACAATAGCCTTCCTGGAAAATGATGTATGTTTGTTGTTGTCTTTCCAATTGCTACAACTGTATTTTCTCATTACAGGAAAAATAAAATCTGGACAGGAACTGTATACTGTGAAACAAATACAACAGTGGTATCAATCAAATCAAAGAAAGAATGACTGGATCTTGGGTTGTTAGGTCAAAAATTAATTGCAGAAGACCAAAAAAAAAAAAAAAAAAAAAGAAGTGAAACTTTCATCATATAACTGAAGAAATCATATACTTAACATACCAAAAGATACTTGCTTTAATAAATAAACATACTCCTTTGAATCTAGCTTGCTTAGTATCAAACACCAGTAAAAGAATATAGGTCTAATGATACATTTTATAAACTAGCTGGCCAGTGATTTATAAAAGCAATTGATGAGGCTAAAATTCAACCTACTTATAAAAGAGGTTTCTCCCAGGTAACCTCTCCGTTTAAGAACAACATCAAGATATCTGGAGTCTTCATTTACTAAATAATACTCCTTTTCTAGGGAGATCCATGCCCAGTTTAGGCGAAAATGTTGATTCTTCAGCTTATTGCCTCCTGCAAAACAAAATGATAAAGACATATTTATTTATTTTTCTTTTTTATTAAATACTACTTTGTCTTTTGAGGTTAATGTAACCTGTATCCTGGGTAAGATATGTATCTTAGCTTGACGTAACAATCCAAAGATTTTAAAGATTTTAAACTAAGAAATAACAAGTAAAGAGCTCAACCATTTGGTACATATAGGAATGAATTTTATCTTAGATACATAAAAACTAGTGACATTAATTCCAGGGCATGCTAGTTTTCTTCTTTTTCAAGGGAAAAAGAACAAGAATTAATCACAATATATTTGGGATTACTTTTTTAGAAATCACAAAAATTGTGGATGATCCAAATTTTGTCAGAACCACATTGATATTTCCAAATAAAACACAATGTAGGACATCATGCAGAACTTCCTTATATGATCAGACTGCCAGAAGCATTGGAAGACCCTGATCATCCTTAGAAAATGGAGATGAAACCTACCATCTTTTAGACTGCATTTACCCATGCAGCCTGCTTCTAAAACTTAATATTTTGTTCACTAAATCTAACAATTTCTGCTCTTATTGGTTTAGAATTTATGCATCAGCACTGTGTGATCTTAGGGACAACTTTCACTTCTTACTGGGAAATGATTTCCATAAGATAAAGTATCCCTGATACGCTCCACAGTTTATAGCTATGCTGGTGCCTTCCTAAGCTTACATGCTTGTAATTGTTGGGTTAAGTATGACTGCCTGTGTTACCTCAGGAGATTTAGAGAACTACAAATGCTTGTTGGAATTCTCTTAAACCATTTTGCAATGATCTATCTTCATGATATGACAAATGCCCACAACTGAGTACCCTGCTGAGATGTGTTTTGAGACTCAATTTTCAATAGACCAAAATATGTCCTCACAGTTCTTTTTACACAGGCACAACCGTAGCAACATGTTCCTGGTGAAGTAAGCAGGCTCTGGGTATCCTTTCCAAGGTCTCTACTGTTGCAGTAGCACAACAGCTTCCCTGCAGTCTCACTGAACATGGATTATTTCTGTGCAAACACTGGGAATTGAAATCTCAGGACAGCAAGCAGTACACTCAGCTAGGGAAAATGAATGGTTAACATGGACCAAGTCAGCATCTCTGGCTGGCAGCTGTTGATGTTGTAGCATTGTCCTTAAATTGAAGACTGTATTTCCTCTTCCAATAATCGGAAGAACATTCATAGTCCTCCTCAAGCAAAAATTCCCATATATTTATCAGCAGAAATGGGCTCCCTTTTATGAGGCCACGGAAATTCAGGAATACAGGAAGCATCCCTCAAAGTTTTGGAGGGAAATTATATGGAAGCCATTTAACTCCAGCTGCAAAACACTATGCACCAGCCTAAAATCTGGGTATGTCTCAGGCTAGTCTCTCGCTCCCAGCAGAAATGAAGCTGTGTGTCTACAGTTAATAGCATTTGTATGACAGTAAAACAGCAGGAAGTGTTTATTGAAATGGCAGGCTTCAAGGAGGTTCTTTTTAGTCTAAAAAGGCAATCCAGAAGCAAGAAATGCAAACAGATGGCACTATAAGGTCCAGTTAAAAATGCAGCCTTTTTTTCAATTGCAAAGGTAATAGCTGAAAAGAGCTAGCACCCCTTTCACTGACTATAAACCAAGTATTTGTACAACAGACTGAATATCTCAAATTAGATTAACACAATTCTGATAAAATATAGCATAGCTTTACTTTGTCATATACAGTTTACCTCCATCTGTTCACTGATTTTCCACAGTAAAAAGGCATTTCTTGTCAGATTAAAGGGCATGACAAATCAAATTGTGTATATCATCCTATTGAATGTGTTTGCAATTACTCAGGAGAATCCTCCAATTTCCATAGCAAGAATAAAATAACCTGCTCCGCATACTGAAGGCAGATGCTCACTCAGCAGCTGAGTTCTGGGAACACTGGCTTGTGTGAAAGGCTGTAGTCTGATTTCCTTCCCACAAGGTGCTGCTACAGAACAAGGTTTGCTCAGGTAATGACTGAAATGTGCAAGGAATTCCCTTTAGAAATTAACACTTCTGTATACAATCCAGTGAATAAAGTAATTCCCCTGAATAGCAGAGAAACATATCTAAATATTTCAGTTCACTCATGGCTTAACTACTGGAGGAAGAGCCAAATGGATGTTGGTTTTCCCCTTCCAGTTTCTTCCACTCTATTCCTCAAAAAATTAGGCAGCCCTTACATATGCTTCCACTCTACTTCAAAGACAGGCCTATATATTTCTTTAGTGACCTGTCTACTAGAAAAAAACCAACCATACTTGTGTAATCTCACATAAAGGCAATGGCAGTGTGTAAACAAAGGCAGAGAAATGCTTACTAGAGTATCATGCTGCACTCCTTGCCCTGCTTCTTTCTGCTCTGTTGTTACTGACAAGGGAAGGCTACAAACACACATACCAAGAACTGTAATGGCCACAAGAAAACCAGTAACTATAGTGTTAGCTATACCAGGACTTATACTGTGTTTGCCATATGTTATGTCTTCCCATTAGTTTTTTGGGACAAATGCCACAGAATGTATCTTGTTCTTCAGTGAAAAAAGCCATTTGTGTGCCACCACTGAACACACTACTCAATTTAAACATAATTTGACGGACGTAGAAAGGTTTCTAGGATATAAAAGGAATGAAAATTTACTGCCTGTCAGAGGAGAGAGAACCTATTAGTATCACTACTGAGAAAAAATACTGCTGCAGGAGCTTTCTAGAAGTGAGAATTTCAGACACTGGAAACCTCCTCAACAGAAGGAAAAGCTTCTAGCAGAGTTTGAATCTTTTTAGACAGAAGACATTCCAGCCAGGGGTGGAAAGCAATAGGAAATCCAGCATCATTTGTTCTACTGTTCAAAGAACTAATGGTTTACATGTGTAGCAAATGCAGGCTCACTTACACACAGGTGTCCTAAATTTCACCTCTGGTGTCTTAAACAGTTTAACCTTAAAACTAATTGTTGTTATTATTATGATTACACACCTCTGACGCAATAGAGCAGGAACCATAGGGTACATATTTTCTAACTGTTGGTATTTATTTTTGGGCTAGAAATCTTAAATTGTCTTTATAGCCAAAACCAGGAAAGAGGCATTTTGTAAGGCTATGACTTATTTTAGGCATCTATTTTATGAGCCTGAAAATATGCAGAAATATTTGTATTTTTCCTCAGCAGCTATTAAAGGTGCCTGTGATGACCATTTAGGTTGTAAACATTTTTATTGTAGTCATCTAATGTTGGGTAAGATGAATTCCATCATGCCTGAACTAGATGAAACTAGGCCTTTTCTACAACAGAGTAGAGCCAAGCACCATGCAAACATAAGGTCTGTAAAGAATATTAAGAGTATAGCTTTCAGAAATTACAAAATATCAGAAATAAAATTGCACACGTCATCTTAATTTGGTTCCCTATTAAATTAATTAATTATGTATACTGGGTTTGCCTGGCAAAATTTTGGTAGTACAGGGGCTGCAGGGGTGGCTTCTGTGAGAGGAAGCTAGAGGCTTCCCCTATGTCCAATGGAGCCAATGCCAGCCAGCTCCAAGATGGACCCGCTGCTGGCCAAGGCCGAGTCCATCAGCGACAGTGGTAGTGCCTCTGTCATAACATATTTAAGAAGGGGGATAAAAAACCTGTGCAACAGCAGCTGGAATAGAGTGAGAATATGTGAGAGAAACAACTCTGCAGACACCGAGGTAATTTAAGAGGGATGGGGAGGAGGTGCTCCAGGCACTGGAGCAGAGATTCCCCTGCAGCCCATGGTGAAGACCACGGTGAGGCAGGTTGTCCCCCTGTAGCACATGGAGGGTAATGTTGGAATAGATACCCACCTGCAGCCTGTGGAGGACCCCGCATCAGAGCAGGTGGATGCCTGAAGGAGGCTGTAACCCTGTGAAGAGCCTGTGCTGAAGCAGGTTTGCTTGCAGGACTTGTGACACGCTTGTGACAAGGGACCTACTCTGGAGCAGTCTGTTACTGAAGGACTGCATGCCATGGAGAAGAACCCACACTGGAGCAGCTCATGAAGAACTGCAGCCTGTTGGAAGGACTCACATTGGAGAAGTTCTTGGAGGACTGTGTCCTGTGGGAGGGACCCTATGCTGGAGCAGAGGAAGAGTGTGAGGAGGAAGGAGCAGCAGAGACAACGTGTGATGAACTGACTGCAACCACCATTCCCCATCCCCCTGCAGTGCTGAGGGTGGGAGGTAGAGGAAATTGGGAGTGAAGTTGAGCCTGGGAAGAAGGGAGAGGTGGGCGAAAGGTGTTTCAAGGTTTGGTTTTACTTCTTATGATCCTACTCTGATTTGATTGGTAATAAATTAATAATAAATTGGTAATAAATTAATTTTCCCAAGTTGAGTCTGTTTTGGCCGTGATGGTAATTGGTGAGTGATCTCTCCCTTCCCTTGTCTCGGCCCATGAGTCCCCTGTCCAGCTGAGGAGGGGACTAATAGAGTGGCTTTGGTGGGCACTTGGTGTCTAGCCAGGGTCAACTCACCACAATCTGTCCTGTAATAATATTTCTATAGGCAAATGAATTTTGCATTGCTCACTAGCACTTCCCTTGGGCTTAGTCAAATGTTTAGCAGCTAGGCAAATAATTAAGGTACTATACCTCAATGACAGTTTGCTTTTGTTCCTCTACCAGACAAGTGCTTGTAATACAAATACATCAGAAGTTTGGAAAGGGAAGCCATTACTAGAGTGCTTTTAAAACTAAACAAAAGAAAGAAGAGCTGTGTTACAACAAGGTAAATCCACAGTAACTTTGCTTATATATCACTGAGATCTGGTTGGCAAGGCATTGCTACAGTGATGCATGAAAACCTGTTTCTTGAATTTTGCCAGAGTACGGCAGTGCTAAATCAGAAGATGCTAGATGGGACGTAGTGCAGTGAGACATTCACAAGAAATGAGATGGCAAGTATTGTGAGACACTCTCAAAAACTTTGTAAGGAGCTAAAGCTAAGGATCTAGATTAAGGTGGGTCACAGAATTACTTCATGACTAGAGACTTCATGATGAACTGAGGCTGCTGAGGAAAATACCCTGTGAAAAGGTTTGCCTGAATATGACAAGTCAAAGATGGATGTCACCTAGAATTGTTCTTTATAGGAGTCCTGTCAGCCAATTGGTCACCTGCCAGAAAACAGTGATATATTATTTTTGCATGGGTCATCAAACCAGAAATTCCTAGAAAGATCAAGTCATCCAGGAACTCCAGCTTCAGTTACTCAACATGAATAAAAGAGGAGGGGAAGAGGACTTGGTCAGTAAACTGGTTAAAGGGAAAAATATTTAGAAGAATATTCCCTTTTACGCATTTATCTTTCTAACCATGCTGCTCAGATATCTTTAAAAAGATATTAAACCTCCATGAGAAATACAGATTAGATTGACAAAACTTTCTATCATGATGCAAAGAGCTCCGAGAAGAATCAATTCCAGTTCTCTTCACAGATCACTGGGCTACGTGAAGACAGTATAAAATAAAACTCTGTCATTAAATCATGTCTCTTGAGCACTGGCAACCTGGAGGACATTCCATAAAGAGTGTCTGATTGTAGCTTTGCTGTTGTTAGGAGCTACCCCAGAGCCCTAATTCTTAAACAAAAGCATACAACTATATCACAATGTTTACTTATTGACACAATAGAAACTGATGTATCTTGATATAGATATTGGCTTCCCTACATGGTATTCATGGCATAATCAGTGAGAGATGAATCAGCTAAAGAGAGCCTAACCTGTATAACCATAGCCACACAGACTCATTGTGTCCACAAGATATAACTCTGTACAAACACAGCTGTCTGGTAGTTGTAGAGCTTTGTGGTGCAACACATCTGCTCTCTTTTGAGATGAGGTTGTTTAATGGGGGAAAAAAATCTTTTATAAATTCCTCCAGGGCAAAGAACATACATCAATCACAAGAAAGATAGAGGGAAAATAAAAGGTAAACAAAGCACTAAGAAGAGTTCCTTTAAAAATTTTACTCTTGGTCTTTTCTCCTCTCTTTTCTTATCTGTCTTCCTAAACAGACCGCAGAAGAAGGTTAATAATGAGAACCAGAGCAATTGCAAAATAACAACAATGACACCTATAGTTCAGGAATCATTGTATGGCATAATTAGAACCATAGCAAGACATATTAACAAATCATGTTTCCTCCCTCTTCCTTCAGTTCTTTCCAGGTCCTGCTACTGCCTGCTGATTTGATTACATGTCTGCAAGAGCTGCAGTCTTTTTCTTTGGTTCAAAATATTTGACCTTACTGGGTGCCTCATTCAGTGGGGGTTACAGAATCAGTACTACTCTATCCTCCTTCCCATGGATTGCCTCATTGCAGCAGGTACATGAAACATCTGAAAAAGGAAACCCACTCCTGGACTTGTGTTCAACCTGCAGAGAAAACAAAGACATGTAGAGAGGAAAGGAAAGGAAATCGTCCATCTTTAGACATCTGTTCCATTTTTTCATCCTCTGATTAGCCTCCTTCTGTGACAAGCCAACTTAGTTAATATATACCAGGATAAGGTTACCTCAACAGTTTTATTAGAAATCAAATCTGTGAAATGCAGGAATCTTTATCCCAAGCCTCATGATTCCCCATTCAGCCAAGGAGCTCCCTGCCTCCAACCTTAGCACTTCCCAAGTTTTTTGATCCCCACACTATTTGCTAGTAATTAGTCATGGTTTGTATGAACATGGTTTTTGCCACACTAGAAAAGGAACATATAATCTTAGGTAATTCTGCTAGACAGAATAAATACAGGGAAAATATTATATGTTCAAGACACATAGTTTCAACAACTCTGATTTGCTATATTGTGACATAGTCCCAGTGCATTCTAGCTCCGGGTTAAAAAGGCAAAGGTCTCAAGTAAAACTTGTCTGCTAAATTATTTAAAAAAACCCCTATAAATAGATAATAAATGTGCTTTATTCAATGCACTGAGGCAGCACGTCATATGCTACTCCCTCTTCTGTGAAAGATCATCAGAAAAGGCATATCCTGTAAAACTGCCTTAATTTTATACAGAAAAACTATTTGCAGAAGTGAAATATCTAAGTAAACCCAGCACATAAAATACGCCATTAGAATGTTTTGAACTGACTTCAACAATATATAAGCTAACATAATAATTTTATCCAATTAGAAACTCATTAAAATGCTTCACCTTTATAAGACTTCTTCAATGTACTATAATGGACTCCAATCACTAAAATAACCTGCTGAACTCTGCACCCTTCTGCACTCTCTCTGCCAGTGTAACCCAATATATTTGCAGAACAACCAAAACCAACCCCATGAGCTAGCCCCTAGTGATTAGGGACTAAAACAATGCTTTCTCTGACTTCTCATGAGAAAACACACGCTTCCCAGCATTATGGAATTGGCTTGCCCATAGTGTAATTGCTGATATCCAATGAACTGCAGACAGTTTCCATCTTTCAGTAGTTTCCATAACTCTTTTGCTTCTGTTTTATGTCTACCCCCAAGAAACAGGTTGGAACGGCCGCATTTGCCAGGGCTTAGACTAAACAAATGCTTGAAGTCACGTAGCAGAAAAAATATCTGAAGAATACTGTATAGTTGCTTTGTTATGAAAAGAGAAGGGGAAGTGAGAGAAGGGACATGAATGTAAAGGCTATCTAGTGCATGTTCAATTTTGATCCTATTAAAATTCAACTAAGCATAACTAAGGATGGCTCCAAGCACAGTCTGGTGATTCATGTTGGGTTAACTAAAGGAATTTCCAATTCAAGTCTATGCCCAATTCTGCAGATTAACCAGATTCTGATTAAGAGATTAACCAGATTTTCATTTACAGAAACTGTGGAAGCAAACACGCACTGGCTCTTCAGCCACTGCATTTCATAACTTTAAATTAATTTCAATTTAAATCAGCTCAGTACAAGTTAGTTTACCAAGAGCCAGCACACCTTTGATCTGTTGGCTGCACCAAGAAGTTGTGAGCTTTCAAAGAAAAGGGCAAAGCAGGTAAAGAGAAATCCAGTTTGAGTCACTAAAAAATGATGATGAAGCACTGTGTGTGTTTGAAAGCCTTTACAGATATTAAGTGGTTAGCTTTGTAACTGATTTCAAGGGAATCCAAAAGATTCACTTGCTGGTTTGGGATTCTGTGCTGTAAGCAAGGGACTAGCTCTGCAGGAGCTGAATGCTTCCCACTTCTACAGTTTCAATGGTGAATATGTAAATAATTTCACAGATCCAGGGTACTACTGAAATGTTACTAACTGAATTGCTTAAGCACATACCCATATATGCTGCTGAATCATTGTAACAGAGGAGAAAGACATTGAGCTACCTGAAAAGTTCTTAGCAGGACTGAACAAAGTACAACTGGGCAAAAAATATTTATATTATTCCTCTTCTTCCTCAAAAAAACAATCCATCAAAATCAAAGTTGTTCAGAAAAGAACTAGCTTTGATTAATCTCTTTACTGAAAATAGTGGCAGAGAATAAATGTTGAGTTTTCATCTTTTTCCACAGACTGCCTTAAGTCTTTTTGGTATATATAGCTTCTCATATCGATACTGTAACACATTTCAACTAATTTTTAATGTAAAAAGTAAAAATGCTAAACTGTACATTACATTTTTTTCAAATTGAAAAGCCTATGCTCAATTATTCTGCAAAACTTTATAAGAATTTTGCCATTTTGCCCTGATTCAAAACAAAATATATGAAAACATTTTCACAGGGTAAGAAAATTTCTTATTACTCTGCTCAAAGACTCAGCAACTGTTCAGTATTTATTGATGGAGAACATATATACGACAGGATTCACAAAATCATTCCAGCTGATACTTTCTCCTGACAATCACACTCTAGAATTTGATTAATCTCATTTTAAAGTAGATACTTAAAATATTTCAGATGCAGCCTAAATTTTCCTGTAAAAGAGCAAGGAGTTTAGATGAAATTAAGGGTAGGCTAAAAGTAAAATACTGACAGATCATTAGACACAAAACCATATTATTATTTATACTAATCATACATATTTCTATATTAATATATTCACAGAAGAATGGATATAAAATACTTGTTCGATGTACATACCATCAATAACATAGTACAGCACTTTAAAATCTTGCAATATTGACAGTGCAGCCAGTCAGGTTACTGTGATGACAATGAGCAAAAGATCTGATCTAAATCCCACTGATACATTGGATCATCACACTATTTATATGGAAAGATTTTTTGGAAATTGAAGTGCCACAAGTATCAATTCCATAGAAAGTATATTTTCTAATTAATACATGCCTGTTCTCCTTTCAAATCAGAACTGACAGTGTTTTCTTTCCAGAAATACTTTATCTCATTGAACGTCAACAGGAGCAAGACTGCTCTATCAGTAGCATTTTGTCCTCCGAAGTCTTTGTTCTTATTGTAGAGATAAGTCCTTATTTTGAAATTACGCTTTACGTTATTGCATATTGGATAAATAATGACCACTGCTTCTCAGCAGAAAAAAGACCAGAGCAGACAAATTCAATAGTGTGAATAACCAATACTGGCAAAACACAGCATGTTTTTGCTCAGGTCCCCATGCACAGGAACATAATCAACAGGCTCCTGTTCCACAAAAGGTGAAGACAAGAGACCTTCCACTTAAGGGTAGGATTCCTATAATCTAATTTTATCATGTAAAAGACATACGTTTAATTTAAGCTAGCTGTCTAGTCACAAGAAAAGGGAAGAACTGCATCTTCAGAAACTGCAGGTACATCTGACATGAACAGCTGGGTTACCCTCTGGAAAGATTTGGCCCACTCCATTTAATATAAAAGTAGAGTGTTCAGCCCACCAGTGTAGATGGCTAACTGAAGTCCAGTGATGTGATTTTCATGCGTGCACAGAGTCCTGAGAAAACTCAAAGATATGACTAGTCCTGAACTGTGATATGGTAAACTTGCAAATTCGAACACTTTAAAAGTAATCTTTGAAATATTTAAAAATAACAACAAAAAAAATCTATTTGGTTTAGAAGAATTATTCTGTTATTATAAAGTTTTCTGTGTTGTCATTAAACTAATTAGCACTTTGTATAGTCACAAACTAACTTTGCATCAGAAAAAGAATTTAAACTTCCTTTTGAGTAGCAACAGAGAAAACCCAAACATACCACTCAAGCTGTCACGTCTATCATTAAACAATGCCCATCCTACCTAAAGCAGAATGCCTTTTTTCCTAAGGATCCACACCCTGCACCTCCCTCTGAAGGAAAAAACCTCCACCTGGATTAGTAAGGCGTCATGCATGCATGGCCTCCAGCAGTAAGTAAATTTATTAGATTTCTGGCAACACATTCTTAAAATAAACTCAATAGTCTTCAGGTCGCTGCTTACTAATTTGTTTCGTGGCGCCAGACAACTTCTCCCAAAAAACAGGCTCCAGCTGAACCGAAGCAAGGTTCATTTCCTTGTCTCACAGAATAACGGGTTTAGCTCCACTTGCTTAGTTACTGTCCCATATGGGAATTTATTCTGGTTTATACCTTTAAAGCAGTGCTACACACATATTAGCCTGTAGGAAAACTACCGTCATTTAAAGCTGAATCAGACGAAGTGTTAAATTTGAGGGTCTTGGGGTATCCTCAGCCTCAGTCTTGAAACTGATGAGTAACAACAGAAAAGTGTACTGTGACCTCACAAATGAAAGACATTCCAATAGAACAGAAGCCAGGAGAAGTACACTTATGATTAAAATATTATCTCACTTAATATTGTACTATTTGAAGAACTTCCTTTATGGGAAAAGAATATACCAATTTCCCTTTCTTTAAATAACATTTTAATTTAGAATCCACTACTGCAAACTCCTTCATATGTGCCTCGTATCATTCTCATGCTTAAAACCAGGGCACATGAGTGGGTGCCATTTGAAACTGAGGCTTCTAACTTTTCATAATGAATTTGAAATTGGTATTTGTATCAAATCAGCAAATTTCCCTTGAAGAAGTAGTTGAACTTTTTAACTCTAACTGTTGAACACTGTCTTTGCTGAGAATTCCCCTCCATTTCAGATGACAATCCAGACTCATAAATCTCAAATTTTACAGGCTTAAGAGGAAAATATATGCAAGAGGGATTAAAGAGGTGGTTGTTATTTGAAAAACCTACTCTAAACAAAATAGAACAGTGTTTCCCTTTTATTAACTGGACTTGCTGTAACTCACTAAGCACTGATAGGAAAACTATTCTTTTAACTCCATGTCAAAGTAATTGAACTGTTTTTCTTTATTAAGAATTCACTTCCACAGACTTGAATTTTGGTTCCTTTTCTGTTCTGGCAATACAACAAATAAAATGCCCGACTGACTGGAGGAGAACAAATGTCAGGCAGGTTCATTTAACATTTACTTTTAATTCATTTCAGAGTAATTGTACCAGTTAATCTCAAATACTTAACTTTTAATATTATTCGACCAGAGAAACTCCTTTGTGGTGCCTTTGATCCGTTTTAAGCTATGCCAAACCTATAACCTTTTGCAGGTGATTTAGTCCTGCTCAGGAAGGGCAGAGTAAAAAACTGAAAAGATACAAAATTGTTGATATAGACAAGGTCAAAAAAGGGTTCTTTTCGAAATCATTGTAACCTTGCCTTAAGACAAGCCTTGTAAAAAGGTATTAAAAAATATTAGTTCTGCTGAGGAAAGAAATATTTTTGCATTACTGCATTATTTTTTAATATCATTACAAGTTTTTTAGTGTTACTTGAGGCCTGTCCCATGGATCAGAACTGTATATTCCTAAGGCAGCAATTATATTATACTCCTGTATTTTAATTTTATCTCAAATTTCTATGCTGCAGTCACAATGCCTATTGCAAAATGGAAAAAAAAAAAATTAGAAGGCAAAAATTCCTTAAAAGATTCAAGTCAAGATGTGAGAATCTGTTTAAATATCAAAATTAAGTTCAGGAAAGTACTTCTGAAATGAAGGGCAGAATTGAAACTCCAGAATGATATGACCACTGTGAGTCTTCCAAGAGAGCAGCTCAACAGACATAAAGCAGAAGGACAGGGGACAGAAGTGACTGTGAAATTATGACAACTCAATCTTGATAGTACACTGCTTCCCACACACTATTTCTCTCTCTCCCTCCTCTCTCTGCATAGGCATGTAGTCTTCACTTATGCTTTGAGATAAGTAGTTAAATTAAATTAAAATCATCAGTAGAAAAATTGCATCTTTAAGATTAAACATGTTTTAGCACACAATAGATTTTAACAACTCATTTACTTATGTACAGTTCACATTTTACTCAGCTTGAAAAGAGGTTATTGTTTCAGATATTATTCCTTGTCTTAATATACTAGCAGAATACTGCAATGTCTTGATAAGCAAAGAGGCACATTTACATAAAAATCCCTTTATTTATAATAGGTTTGGCAAGATTCTCTTCAAAAATTACATATCGACCTTCAAATACCAAAGTGTGTCTTTTGATATGCCAGGTTGAAGCTTATTTGGCATCACTCAGGCTTTTGAAAAATCCTTGATCAAGATTTCCATGACCATTCTCCCACAAATATTCAGAAATTAAAATCCTTCAGCTTTTTTTCCAAGGGCCAGGGAGGCAATGTTTTTGTCAAATCAAGTCCAGCTCCCAGTGAATCTGCTGGCTCTTGCACACAGGCAGGTGAAGGCCTGGGTATCTGTGGTCTCAAGTTTACATTTTTTTCCTTAGAGTTTGTACAGAAATGTGTGGAGGTGCAACCACAATGAGTTTAACTTGCCAGCTAGCACAAATGTTTCTCAGTTTTAAAGAAAGATGCTTCCCACCCTTTCTTGAAAGAGAGCTGTCGGGACATGACCTCAGCCTCTCGCATGTCGCCTGCTGCAGCTGATAACATCGCTGACACACAAGCCAGAGTGGTCCCCCAGGCTGCAGTGCAACTGGGGACGCCTGAGAAGTTGCTGGGAAAACTCTTGCCTCAGCCCGCAGCAATCCAAATGATGCTGATGACACAGTGTCGAGCTGTCGTCGCCTACCTCCTTCTTTTGGCTGGGGGTGTTAAACTTGTTATTTTTAACTGATTTAATGACTGTTCAAAATATTTATTTTCTTTCCCCTACTAATCTGACAGTGCCCTTGCTACCACTTAGGATTCCTCCTCCTTGTAGGATGCAGCGACAAGCTGGAGACAGAGACCCATGGGTTCAGGAGCCCCATTCCAGGAACAACAAAGAAGCCCCAGGGACTGTCAGGCCATAGCAGATACAGCAGAGGTAGGAGTACAAGGTGGAGGGGACATGGTAACAAAGCTCACCAGTTGGTCAGTGAGATTAATACGGTATCCCAGATCAAATCAGCCTGGGCAGCAGGAGGGATGCCCAGGATAAGTATAGATGGCTACTGAGATCCTTCTAGTTAATGATTGCCATTGAGCTACCTGAGAAAGCCTTATTTTTTAGGAAGAGGAGCTGTCCTCTGGGTGTCTTTCACGGATACTTCTTTCCCTTCATACCTTAATTATAGAAAAAATTGAAGGATTTACTTATCAGGAGTGATTAATGAGAGGTGCATAAGAGTTAGATGCATAAATTACTGACTGGATTTTTTTCTCTGTTCTGTGGGACTGAACAGGTATGGATGTAAACTGATTTAACATCAGAGGATGGGATGGCAGAAGTATTAATCTTCACATGCATAACTATGCAATACATATGAAATGTCACTGATTGCTGGGCCACTGTTTGACACCTCTGGAAAAATGTATATTTGAGCCCATCTCTGAAAGCTGAACGACCAGTTGGTCAGGCTGAAAGCAATCCACTGCTGATCCTCCTGTGCAAAACAATCTATGCCACAGAAATGAACACATATTAAAGAAAAATATGCCCATGATACCTTATCTGTTTAGAGATAAATTTGAAAAGATATGTGATACATAATAACGTTTCAATCGTTCTAACATTTGCAAATGTAACTTTAGTCATACAAATGCCCACACCCTTATAACATCAGATCCTTGACTTTTTACCTGCTATAGGCTTCCCTGTGCTAGAGAAACTTTCCTGCTTTAACCTTGGTCTATTGGTCAGTCCTATCTTGCCACTTGGAAGGGTGGACTCTAGCCTTAAGCTTTCCTGAGAAGTACCTACTATGTTACCTATTTAAGAAAATAATTTGGCTATCTAGGCCTCAGTCTCCTGCCTTTTCAAAGAAGGAAAAATATTACTAATCTTGTCTGTAAAGTCAATGGATAAAAATGGTATTAAATCTCAATACATAAAACCTAGCCTTTATCTTTAAACTGCAATTCTGTCCCTCTCTCGGCCCCAAGCTAGCAAGTGCAGTTTTATCAGCTAAAAGTGCTTATCATTTCAGGTTATTGATAGGAGTAGTTCCATCTGTTCTTGTATAACTATTTATCTTTTCATTAGTCCAGTTATTCTTTAGGTAACTTTCATATCAGAAAAGAGGCGAATACAGTAGTAGAGTAACCTCACTGTCTCTCACCTTGCTTTTAAGGTTCCCTAGTCCAAACTCACCCAGTCTTCTCCAGCAGGTTTCACACCAGGAATGATCTGGCATCTGTCTTCTGCTTTTTAACTCTGTAGGAAATCTAACTGAGAGGGATCTTCCAGATTGCTGCCTACTGTCCCCTATTGCAACAGAAAGCTTTATCACTATTCCACCTCAAAAACTCATTCATCTCCAACTACAGAGTCAGGCTTCTTGCCCTTCTCTCCACCTCATATGGTGGAGCCCTTCAAAAACCGTTGACTAAAACTGGGCACTGCAGTCCAGAGGAGGTCTCACAATCAGCCTTTTTTAAGCTCTTTGACTTAAACATTTCAAGAGAACATATTCTGACCTTGAAAAGTCTTTGTCCAAACATATTTCTGTTCCTTTGGAAATGATTCTGACCTCATGTTATTAAATTTGCATATATTATAGGTTCCTTAGCTGCTGGAATATGAGCAATAGCTCTGTTCTTCACCTTTTCACATACTGAGTAGCTTCTTGGAAGGACAGCGGGTCTAACACAATCTAACATAACCGTGGGAAAGCACTTTCTTTTCACTTTCTAGTTAACGAGCAACTTTCAGGAGAAGTTTGATGGAAGTCCTTATGTTAAAGAATATGGGAGGGAACAGTGAAATGACAGGAGAGCACTGTCTCAAAAACTACTTGTTCAATGCAGACACATTTGCTCTATTCTGTGCTTACATTAGAGAGGCCTTTGTTGTAGTATCTTTGTTCTTTTATTGACAGATATTTCAATCTACAAGCACCAGGATACCTTAACGTGCCTTGGCACATGAACACGGGGGCAAGACACAGTATGCGTACGCTCGTATGCAAACGAGCTCCAGTTGAGCTGGTACATCTCCATGGCACAAAGGGCAATGCCACAAGACTCAGCCCTGCCAGAATCAAAGCTTTACTAGTTTGACGCTCTGCGTAGCCTACTCAGCCCTGCTGATTGCTGATTCCTGAGACAGTTAATTAAGCTCTGCTTTGAGTAGCTCAGTAAGGGACCGTGTTGCTCTTTAGACCGTAAAGGTTTATTTTTGGCTAGTGGGAAATAAATGAGGAGGGTAGATTTTATCTTGGGTTCTCTCAGTGTTTTTCCACAGTACACTCTACAGGTTGTTGGATAAACTTGTCTTTCTCTTTCCTACCCAAGTGTGGCCATAGAAATAATTTTCTCTTGGGTCTATCATTTCATGCCCTTCTTGTGGTAAATACAGTAACTGCTTACACAGAGATATAACACAGGCCAAGTCTTCCAACCATTGTTTTGAAGGTTTCCTTTAGAGTTATTCAACAACTAGAGACAAGGAGGGGTGCCAGCAATATGTGTCAGACAGATTTCACAGCTGGTTTTCACACCAGCATCCTCACAGGGCACTGCTTATCTCTGAGTCACATTTTGATAACCAGAAGACAGAAGTTATTTAAATGTACTGGAGAACAGGGTGGCAAACCTCACGGCATGAAAGTGGGCCTGGAGTTCCATTCAGACTATGGCTTTCTTCATAAGAGATCTTGGAGCAGAACCACTCAAAAATTGCTGGAGAACAAGATATGGACAGTATACTGTATGGGAAAATGATAACTTTTTAGGTTAATTCTTTGCTCCCTTACCAAGTGTGCAACAAGGTCTGAAAAAAAGAAATGTTATGTAGAATTGCATAGAAGTTCTGCATGGCAACATATTGATTTGCACTACACATGTTACTCACAGGTAGATACATATAATGCTGGAAATATTACAGAATAACATTTAAAGATTGAGCATAGCCATTTATGGCTATACTATATTTCAACTTCAAAGTAAACGTGGTCTCTTCTTAAATCCTATAGTGCTGAGTGAGGCTGGCTTTATAACATCAGCTTCCGTTGTCTGAGTACTAATATATTGACTGTAAAAGCCTTCTTCAAGAAAAAGCCTAGAACATCTAGAGAAGAATATTGTGCAGACGTAACATATGAAGCCAGAGTTCGCTTGGGCAAGTCCCTGAGCATGCAGACTGGAATATATCAGCAGAGAAGTCCTTACATCTTGGGTGATTCTGCCATCTGTGCAGTTGTTTATATTAAGAGATGGTGAAAAGGAGCTGCGGTGAAATCAGGGATCAGTGTCAAAACAGTTAAGGAATTTCATTAGTAATACTAATTTGGCATATCAAGCATTTTTCATTAATTCTGAAATACATTTTTGTTTGTTTTAACTAGGTAGCTATTTAATATTAATCATCTGGTAAGCAGGAAGTTTGACTTTATTTTAGCAAAAGAAAGTCACTGTACATTTCCTATCTAACCAAATCCTCAAATACATGTTTTCTCTGCTCTGTGGTTCCCAAAGATGGTATAGTTTGGTGTTACACTGAAAATAACTTCATCTCACTGATGGTCCTACCTGCCACTTTTAAATACATAACAACTACTCCACAAGCACCTGTTAAGACCGTTCACCTCTTTCATGCACATACTGTACCATACTTACAGTTTTAACACTCACTTTCATCAGAACTCTTTTATGGCTCACATATTTGTCTTTCAGACTGACTCTAAATTTTACCTTCCTCCATAATCCTAACTGTCGTAGTGTTCATCTGATAGAATTAATTTGGACTTGATTTAAAATGCAGCGTCCTCAGTAGCTTTCAACAGCATGACAGAAGATAATTTTTTTCAGAGCAGTAAATCACAATAAGACATGACACAAGAAAGGAGTGTTAGGGGTGAAAAGAAAACCATTTGAAAAAAAACAGAATAAGTTTGAACAGGAATTAAAACCATGTTTTCCTATATCAGTTTTGGTATCAAAAGAAAAGAAGAAGCCGTAACTAATACACTTTTGTCAAATCTAAACTTCCGCTTACACCAAATCAAATTTGATGATAAAATGTGCCCCTTCACTTAGTGTTCTAGCAAACCCACTGCTTGCAAACTATCCCCCCCCAACTCATACTAATACAAATAGTGCAAAACTTACTGTGAATCGTTCCTATGATTTCTGGAATGCTTTCTGCAATCTAAAATTTAATGTTTTGGATAATACTTTTTTTGTCTGTGGTTGGCACACAAGTGAACTGTTATAATCGCCTATAAAGTCAGCAGTAACCAAGTATCCTGCAGAAATTTTGTAAAATCATTTTAAAGAAAGAATCATAATGTAGCATGATGGAAGAACTAAGCTGATACAAGGAAATACGCTTTAACAATGTTTTGAATGCTATGTCATTATTATCATCCAAAGATATTTTTAAAAGGTACATACACAAACCTAAAGTATTTCTGAAATCAAAATCAATATAAATTTTTTTTAAAAAAATGTTGTTATCAGTTTTCCCAAACAGTACAAGTCTGAAACAAAAACTAAATAACAGGGTATATTTAAGTAAGCATCATATATCAATGAAAAAACATGATCAATGAGTGTAATGTTTAAAAGACGTTATTACTCAGTTTTATAGCTTCAAGTACCCATAAGCTTTTTTATCACCTCCTCCCATAAAGTGAGAATCTTTCAGCATGAAATTTGAAGTCTAGATAGCAGGGTTTATGTGTTGTGTTAAATATATTGAATTCAGCATTGCAAAATGATCAGCTTCTCATAATGGGAAAAATATTTTGCATCCTTTTGTATCTCTTAGGAGCTATGCCCAAACATTCAATCCCGCTCTCCGCCATAAAGACACAACATGAGTGACAGGCAGCGGAAGGCATAGTGTCAGGGGATTTGCTTGAGTATTCTTCCCACTCCTGCAGAATTTGATCACGGAGATGTTTAGGAAAGTTATATTTGAGTCAATACAGAAAAACTTTTCACACTTTAGAGTCAAGAAATTCAGAGTATTCGGGTCAATAAAAGAACAGTATGTGAAACCTTTCATTATCTCCCTGCAAAATCTAAATGGTGTGTCAAGAAAAGAGCTTACAGTACTTAGAGCTCTTTCAAAGACATATCCAACAAGGTATAAATCTTTTGACTGTAGTAAGTATAATATTTATGCGCTTTACCCTTTGCCAGAATATTATTATTAACAGGAGATGAAAAATTATAAACGTTTATGTTTCAGAGAATATAATTTCTACAATTCCCTCCATTCCTAGGGTTTCAGCACCATATTTCAAACTCCAAGAGTGAACTCAAGTTCAGCATTCATTTCTATGGTTTGAACTTGCCCAAAAGGCAGCGTGAAGCACAATTATCAGCAAACAATGCAGCATGACTACTAATGTTAACATCAATGTATTAAGGATGATTTGTGTGGAACACGGAGAATATTATTAATGCTAAAGAATTTTACAGCTAATAGGTACAAAAGATTGACACAAAATCTTTCGACCATGCAGATTTACATTTTTCATGTAAGTTTTGGGAAGAATCTGGCTTTCTTCCCAACAGCTATGTACCCTGTATTTTTAAGAAGCCACACGCATTTCACATAATAAACTTAAGCCAGTTGTCTTTCTACATTGTTAGATTTATAAAGAAAATTGAGACACATTACTTTCATGGAGTACTCTTTAATATGAGATCTGACTAACGTGGATATAAATATGTTCCTACGCTGCAAGTCTCTTTCTCTGTCTTTCTGTCTGTATATATCTTAAACAAGAGAGTTACATGAGTATATGTAAGTCCCTGTAGATCTATATACACACATATATACAGGAAGACTTATGTAGGAATGCACATGGCCTGAATGCTTAGTTAAACAGTTCATTAAGTACACTGCATTAACCCCATATTTTGAATATGGGTGCATTCTCATTCTGCAGCTTGGCTGGAGCAAATGGAGCAACGGCTGTTCAATAAGATGACAATCTGGTCCATATTTTTTGTGCTGTTCTGCCACCACAGAACAGCATGGATATCTATACCAGATGCTCACCAGTGAGATGCACTTCATTTCAGCAATATAAATGCAAATAAATATGCTCACAGTACCACATCCACGCAAATTTATCATTTTTAAATGTTCACATTATGCATTGGCATTTATTTTTCATCTTACAGAAAATTCAAGGCTTTATTCAGGGCTGGAAGAACTTATGTAACAGGCTGAGGTTTAATTCTCTCTAGCTGAATAGATTTATAATATGGATGATAATAATACTACTACTATTATGGATAATAATATTATTTCACTGTATGAAGCAAAGTGAACTATAGGGCAGATCTCCAGAGTCATGTTTTACGTATTAATGTTTCTATTCTACCTGCCTCCCACTACAGTCCCTATAGGGAGCGATTCCCCATGACACTTATCCAGGACTGCAGCAGACTCCCCCAGCCCACACAAGAGAAATCAGTTCATAGAGTTTCCCAGGACACACAATTAAAACTTCCCATTCTGCCAGTAAATCAAGACTGAGCACACTGTTCTTGAGTGAAAAAGGTATACTGTTTCCTTCCCAATGCAGTAATGTCAGGCAATGTCTCCTACGTTCAATAATGCAGTTAAGTTGATATAATGCACTGAGCTGTCATGTCCCACTACTCAGACTTTCACCTGGAAAACATCCAGCCAAGTGGGCTGGACACTGTTAAGCCCCTGTTGGTTCCACACAGCTCGACTCACTAGAAACATCCCAATAAGTAAAGGGACTGTGGAGAGCAATGTTCTGGCAAAAAATGTGACGGTTATCCCAAGAGTATACGTAACTCAGTTGTAACCACAGCCCAAATCTTCGCCCTTTCACACATGATCTAGGCTGTAAGACTTGCTGGTTCTAGTAACTGCAGTTCTTTGCTGTTCTTGCCAGCAGCAGCTGGAAGCTTTCGTCCACTTTCTCTCCAGGACTTTCTATGTGGGGAGACATTACTGCATTGAATTACGCTCATGTTACATTAGACAAGTTTTTCTGAAAAGCATTTATTGGGATTTGTTTCACCTAACTTTGGACACTGTAGATGTCTGTATCCTAAGATAGTTATCCTAAGCATCCATTATAGCCAGTGAAAGTCTAGCCAGTGGATTAGGATTCCGTTGCCTAAAGATCGGTATTCAGGGCCATTTGAGATGCTTTAAAGTATCTAGGACATCTGCAGAGGGCTGGCAAATATAACACAAGATTGACAGGAAATCTGTGCCCTCCTTCAGGGTTGGACAGAGGTCAGGCAGGTTGGCTGGAGCCCCTCACACTCCATGAAGTCCTATGCTGAGGGAACTGAACCCTGCCTAATGGTGTCTTGAGAGGTACTCAGCTGATCCTAAAGAAGACACCTGCATCAGCTGCATAGTTTTGTAATTCCCGACAGTACCATCTAGACCTTCATGGACCGCAGTGGGACCTCAGACAACTAGACACATTCAGAAACCTGCATTTGGACATCTAACTGTGTGTCTTCAATCTAGCACAAACTCCCACTCATAACATTTAAACATTCTTTTTTTCAGGGAGGGTAGTATCCAGATTGAAAAACAAATCTCACGTTACAAGGCATCTGACCCTACTGCTAAAAGAGAGATTTGCAAGCCCTACCTCTTGGCACTGTATCTTTGAGATTAATGTGTGGATGTTTGCCTGTGTCAGACAGGCAGCCTGAAGCAACACGCAAACAGGGTAGGACAGGAACATGTCACGGAAGTGAAGGAGGTAGCATCTGTTTTAGTGTTGGTCTCAGACTGGCTTAAACTGACTGAAAAATGCATCCCTGAGCCATGGCTTCATGTATGCATTCAGCAAGTACAGACTAAGCTGCCTAAGAAATCAGGAACTCTCTGTTTCCCCATGGGCTCTCAGTCCCAGCCTCTGCTCTCTCCCCTCCCTGGAGCTGGCACAAGCGGTCCTGTGGCCATTTAAGGAACCGCTCTAGGGAACTGATCTGTAGCAGAACTAAATGTGGAAAGAAATTGTTTAATTTTAATTTGGGTGGTTTCCCTGACCCAGAGTTCATGGCACAGTGGTAAGAATGCTTGTGCCAGCATAAGGGAGGCAGCAGCACAGTCTCTTAATGCCAAAAGTAAGCCTTTACGCTCTTGCTGGTATAAATCAGCGTGTTAGAGTGTAAATCTGGCCAGTATTCTGAAAAGTGTTTTTCCATGTTATTTCCACTAAGAAACAACTTCATGCCCAAGTCATATAGCTAATGTAGAGTGTAACTGAGGAACACACACTTTGACGCTGACACAAATCACATCACTTTTAACAACATGAAAATGATTCCTGGTGGAAGCCAGGAGTTGTTGTGGCAACCATTTAAAGAGGTCATAAAGGTTCCAGCCTTACAATGCTTCCCAAGAAAAACAAAAGCCTACAGATACCCAAGCTTTCTGTTACGGCTCCTTTCCATCAGACCCACTAGCCAGGACACAAATGTGACTGAAGCACAGAGCTTTCTTAAATGTTGCAACTTGCTCTTTTTGATCATTTGTGAGGCACTACCTTGCACCTAAGTGTCTTAGTCCACCAGCCACCCTCTTCAAAGGTAAGAAGTCACTCCACAATACAGAGATTTTATGTCCTAACAGGAAAAACACACATAAAAAAAATCTAACCCTTCAAAAATAAATTCCCTTAAACTCATGCTTTAAATACACACCCACGGATACTTACCTATAACACACAAACGTGTAGCATTATAGCACTCACAATAATGAATCCTAAAGTGAATGCATGATGTAAAAAAGAAATTAAATGAACAGAAGACTGGTTGGTTTGCTTTACAGAAGACCAAAAAAAGAAAAAAAAGAAAAACCACCAGAATTTATCTGATTAATAGTTTATCACTTGTAACAATGTGCTAAATAGAAAAATCAGATAAGTATAAGGAAATAAAAAATATTTTACTGGTTTTGCAGACCTCATTAGCTTGAGAAATGTGTTAAGAGAGTCAATTCTGAATGTACCCATAATTGTATTCTATTTACTAAATCATTCAACATCTTGAGCTCACGAAAGAATAAATGATGATGAATATGGGGCTCATCTAGAAACTGATATCTGTGTATTAGCTGCTCGCGTCTGCAGTGCTTCAAGTGAGTGCCCTTTCCATACATACTAGCCCCGCAAACACTTACCTGAGTGACTTTTTTCAGCATAGTACTCTTATGGATATTAAAGCTATTCATATAGATAAATATGTGAATGATTGAGCCAGTAACAACTATTTGCTGGAAAATCCTTTTTCCATTGTTTACTTACATATTAGAGACACACATATCTGTCTGACTGTGACAGACATGAGGGCAAATGCAGTGAAGAAACTGCACTCTGAGTAAGATGAATCTGAACGTGTTATTTATTTTTCTTTGTACCCCTTGGTCATGTTACAGTAAGTGTAACTAACACACACACACACACACACACGCACGCACACTAAACTTCACATTAACCTCTGGCACCAATTAAACTATCTCAGGATTTCATGTTTGTTCAAGTTCATTTTAAATGCAGTAATGTTTTGTACATGACAGTGCATGCAAGAGGATCACCATATTCTCTTGCACAAAGCCATGGAAGGCATGGAAAGAACCTCAGATCTGACTCAATTTCACTGTTTTTTAGGTTAATCTGAGCCTACAATAAGGCAAGGCTTGCTTCCTGCTTACACAGTAATAGAGGGAGCACATAAAAATCCATCTTTAAAACATGTACAATCTGCACACAAAAGGTGATGGAAATCATTCCAGACACATAGAAAAATAGGTCCGTGAACTAAAAAAGCAGCAATGAAAACAGAAGGTTTATTCATGCACTACATAAGGGACCTCAGCATGGAATGTCAGTGCTTCACTGTAAGAAACATAATAATCAACACCTAGACAAACAGACTTTATTATTTTATCATCTTACTAGCTGTTTTAGTTGCAAGAACTTTATCAGGTATTTATCAGTTTCTCTATTCACTAATTACAGGCAGATTTTATGAAACCTGCATAGTTGCCTCCAGTACCATTTTTAGCTTTTGGTTTCCTCCATACATACTAAAATAAACTAGTTTGAATTTTTAAGTATAGGAAATTCTGTGAAGTGTTTTTTGGTTTACATGAAAAAATCCAATTATTAAACACAAAATACAACTAAGTAATAAGGCCAATCACTCTAAAAAAGGCTTCTTTTTGTTTCCTCTCTACCTTAAATGGGGAATTTTCTACTTGTTTTTGGGAAATGCCAGACTACACAAATGGGCCTTGTCTTATACAACAGCCTTGTGATGGGAGTACAACTGCAGGAATCTCAGATGTCCCCCGAACAAAGATGGAGAGAGAATGGAAGAACCTTGCTTCCAGCAGCCCAAGTGCTATAGTCTCATGTAATTAACATCATATCCATCAGGTGGGTAAGATCTCAATATAAAACTGTATGCAAGGAACAGCTTTCAAAATCCAGACCAGTAACACACGTGTTAACCTAAAGGTACAAAGAAGCTGTGAGTTTTTTGCCATAGTGACGTAATGTGCTATCAGAGATTAGCATTACTGAGTAACAGTATTACAATACTGTTACAATGATATTCTGAAGTTAATAGGGAAATTACAAGAAAATTGTGTATTTGCATGTATAGCAAACATAGAGCAAATATATGCTGATTAAACTTGCCTCATATAAGCAGTTATTCTTTTTTTTTTTCATAAAGGCCAGATATAGGCTCTAAGAATGCTTACTTTATTCATGAAGTGAAAAAATATACGTGGATACTGCTAAGAGTATCTGTATACATAGTGTGCATTACTGTAAAAAAAATTTAAAATCCTCTCAAAAGTATAAAGTCAGACATGCAAACTTCACAATTTCCAGTCAATCTTTTTTTCATGGTAGCATAATACCATTAAAATAAAATACCATTAAAAAAAACAAACCTGCTTACTTTTCCAGTAAGCAGAATTGTAAAGTGTAAGGTCACCCAGTCACTAGGTTTTTGTCCTATACTTTGTACTAAGAATTAACTCAACAGAAAAATTTGATTGCAGGTTATTCCAATAGTAGAGTTTGGAAACACATATAGGTAGTTTTAGTTTTCATTAAGAAACAGAATTACTATCCTGTCTTTATTAAGACTGAAGTAAGAGCAAAGGAAATGTCCTTCTCAGCTATCATTCTAAATACTTAGAAGGTGAAAAACACTTTTGGAGCCGATGGGGAGCAAAGTATTAACAACAATTTAATACTTCCAAACATTGGTAGCAGGTGTTCTTTTGAAAAACAAGGGGAGAAATGTTAATTGTATCTCATATAATTCAGTCAAGTAAGCAACTGCAAAACAGTCTAATTCTTTTTTAACCACTGACTGACTAATGGGTAAGAAACATGAAGATGCAGAAGAAGTGTAATGATATGTCAGTTGTTGGATAACTATAACAGTAGGGTGAGCAGCCAGCCAAAACCTTTGTGCTCTCACACTTAGGAAATATGACATTTTCTGTTCAGTAACACCCATGTTGCCACTAGATATCAGCAGAGGACAAAAGAGAAGACCTTTTTTTTTGTCTTTTATTTTCTGCAAAGATTGTCACCACCGAAGCAGACTTCACCTCTGCACAACACAACAGACTTCTCTCAAAACTGCAGTCAGATAAAAGAAGTAAAAAGCTTTATAGTTGAAATGCTCTTGAGTATACTTTCAAATCTGGTTTATGGTCCTGAAAATCTGCTTTTTAAGAACAAGTTGCATGTGCAAAATAGCTATCCTTGCATGCTCAATAAATAGAAAATAATCTAAAGTTACTGTTTTTAATTTTACATGTAGCAGCCTTTACAAACAACAGCAGCCAAGCCTGAAATTTTGGCTCTTTGCAATGATAAATGAAGGTTTGCCTTATGAGTATGAAATCACAAATGGGAACCTCCTTACCTAATTCAGAGTTAAAATCTCTACACTAACCAGCTTCTCTTTGGAGACAAGTATACCCAGTATATGACACAACATACCTGTCTTAAACCTTCCTCTTAAAGTCAGGTGATAGTTTATCATGCTGAAGGAATGAAAAGGGAAGTCTTATGAGCAAGCAGATGGCAGGAAGCAGTTTGCAGATATCATTTTGTGAGAGGTGGCATCTCTAAAGAAAGTGGAAGGAAGCGCATGCTGCATTGAACATTTGAGAGCAAGTGCTTTATCCATAGAAGCTGTATGGTGACTGCAAGATCTAAATCAGGTTTCTGGTTAGCCAGGACTGAATCTAAATTTCATCTTGTCTAAGATACTAGCATTGAAAAATGACTGTGTATTCAGCCTACTTCTGATTTTGACGATGGTAACAGGTACAGAAGGCTTAATTTTGGAGGTGGTTGGTTAGAATTGATGTATCGAGAATAGGTTTCTTCAGAAACAACTTAGGTTGTTTTATGCTTGAAGGCAGAAGGAAAGATTATGTCACTGAGCAAGGCATTGCTTTTATCAGTAATTGCAGAAGAAATGGTTATACTTGTTTTTATCACTTCTCTCATGGTCACAGGGATGTGATCCATCTTTAACACGTGGCTTTCAGCCCACAGGGAATGCCAAATGATACCAAACACTCCCATTCATCTGACCAACACAGACCTTCAAGGGTCCAATCAGCCTTTTTATTAAACACTGTTTCTGATGACTACCCATTGAATTTTCACTTAAGTTTAAATAAAACAACCATTCCTTTCAACGGGCTCGTTATTCTGGACCCAGCATATTTAAAACACTGCTTAAAGCTCCAGTTCAGCTGGCTAGTCAATAGTCCTCAGGCATAATAGAGGTTTTTTCCCTCCTGAGGGTAAAGCCTGTCCGTGCAGGAAACACAGCTTGCCTGGGAGCCGGCCTGAGTTTATGAAATGAATCCCCCAGGAATGAAGAACCATCACAAATCTTCCAATTTGAGTGAGAGTATACACTTTTGATTTCTCTTTAACAAACATGTAACATATACATTTAAAATAAAAAAAATTGATAGGTTACACTGCACACACAATTCTGCCCCAAGGAGAGCATGAAAGAAAGAACATTTTGTGACAGACGCTAATCATGTTTGTTCATGTACTACTGAAAGGTGTTTGGATAGTATATGAAGGGGTTGGGGGAAGTGCAGTAAGAACCAACACAGAAGAGAATAGCCTCATCATCATTCATGCCCCGACATGTTCTGTGGGACTGCTTCCCTGTCCCGATGCACTGCTCTGTGCTTTATCAGGAACACATTCTTTTTGCCATCTCCACAAGGTCACATCTTAAGTAAATGAAGTTGACAGTCTATCCATCATGCCAGCTTCCTAAACCTAACAACATTATAATAATCCCTGTAAATGTTAAGTTTGTTTCTCAGTAAACAAGAGATCTGACTGTAAAATAATACCGACAGCACAGAGAGCTACCAATAAACCCAGTCTTAAACATGAAGTTCCACAAATTTCTGCATGCACTTTATATTAGGCATCCGTGGTTTTCAAGCTGTGTTTCTTAGTCCAGAATACATTTCTGTAGGTTTATCAGTTCCTCCATTCTTCTTTCAAGTCAGCTGAATACCATATTGGACATCTGTTCAGATGTAAATACTTTTAATGCTCTTGATGGGATTTCAAAATCATGTAATCTGTAAAACTTCCAGATACCCATCCCTATTTAATAGTAGATTATTACATTAATCTTCAGCCAGAAAACTGATCCTAAAAAGCAGTCTCCATTTTCCACTCTAACTCGCCTTGTGCTGACAGTTGCATGATTTTACCACAATCAACATCTGTGTAGTCCGCATCCAACTGGAGGCATAAAATAAGGGAAGGAAAGAGACCAGTTGACTTGATTTGATTGATGAGTGAAACTAAATACAGTGTGCAAATACTGTGTGTCTTGCAAAACGGTCATGAAGTAGTTTTACATGCTGAACAAACGGACAATAAAACTTTATGCTGCATGCTTTACTGTGTCACATATGTTTTCATTTAACAAAGCATCTGTCATGATTGACCTTGTAATCTTATCACATTTCTTAGAGTGACAGTTTCAATAGCAATAACCTGTACTTTAAAGAGATTTGTTGGTTATATTTGTACATTTAGGACCAAAGGCTTTACCAAATAGTCAGGTGAGGCCCTGAAATCAATGTGGACTTTGCAGAACTTCAGTAATGATGTCAAAACTGGCCTCTACAATAAAAATTAAGTCCCTGCAAAAGATTACAGAGGGATTACACAAAACGTTTCTCTTTATACATGAGAAAGACTTATCTCCAGTAGGTTATCATCAAGCAGCCTAAAAGTTCTGGAAGAAAGAGAACCATGAAAGCAATTGATGGAAAGTAACTTGTAAGTTCGTGTTTTATTGCAGCATTTATGCAAGCACTCCTCTCTACTACCATAATGAGTTGTCCTTTGCAGCTGATACTTTCCTTCTACCACCATGCTTTCCCTCCTTTTGCTAAGTTGCCCTTAGTGCAACACTATCCTTAGCCCATTCTCAGATTGCCTCAGATAACAAAAGCAGTACACAAGCAGTCCTCTCACTGATGGGGAGAGGATGCGCTTTAAGTCCTTGCCCTCTTGTAAAGGGAATGAGTGGCACTACAGAGCAGAGGAGTGCAAAATGAACATTGAGAGAAGGTGGTTCCTGCCTGCTGTCCTCAGAGCTGGCAAAGCTGGCCAGGCAAGACTTCGTGCCAGAAAGCTCTCTGAGGGGTTTCTTTCTGAGCCAAAATCTCTCTGGCAGCTCTCCATGGGCCCTGCTGCTTTCCACGGGACTCGTCATGGACAAATGTCAGTAAGCAAAATGCTGCACACTCCAAGAGAAACTGAACTCAAGATGCTGTAGCCAGGTCCAAAATTACTACAGGCAGGTGGAACTTCTACAGCAGATGCAGCTACATGTCAAAAGTCAGGAGGGGTTCTTGAGTTCAGGTAAACTCTGGTGAGAATCAACACAATTCCTGTTTCATAAGGATATGATGCAAAACACAGTGTTTTAGGTAATGTTGCCTCTGCATTTTTGGTTTCAGGTCACTGAAGTAACACTTTAGTACACATGTATTTATCAGACAGGGGCAGCTGGGAATGCTGAGAGATGAGCAAATGGCAAGCCAGAGATTTTGGTATCCAGTTAGTCTTGGATAGGGGCAATACTGTAAAAAACTGGAGTGAACGTATGAAGGAGATTAGCTACATCACTGCAGCTATTCAAATTGTTATATTTAGGTTTAGGCTGCAGCCAGACATTCACTAAAGCAATGAATGAGATGGTATTAGAAGCTAATATACCTTGACTGCTTGTTTCTGTTCCTCTGCTGGAGGCTGTCATCCCTCTAGCAATGTAAATGAATAAATCTCGTGAGCCTCTCTCATCTACTCCAGCACAAATTAACCAGCTTAGTTTAAACACGCTTCATCAGCAAGTTAAGGTAACTCAGGTGGCATTATGCTGAAGCACAGAAAGATAGAGGTCTGTTGTCTCTTCTGTGAGGTTTCAGACTTTAGCAGAGGTTTAGTAATGAACAGCTGAAGGACAATAATATCTTAAAGCACCACAGCTGCTTCTGTGATGATTGTCTGAGAGGGCCTCAGTGTTAACTTTCTAAGTTGCATTCACAGGGAAGGTCATACATATGCTAACTGCTATAGCATGCTTGCAGATTCCAGAAGAAAAAAAATATCATATTGATGTGATTCAGATGTCTAAGCACTGGCATCTAGTGCAATTTAAGACGGTTATGGAAACCAGACATCAGTGCAGACTGGAAGGTATGATTTGGGACCTATGGAAACCTGCATTGTTGTAAGGGGGCAGCTAGAGGTCAGAAGGCTACCTCATGGTTTTACCCTACTTGCACTATTACAAGACATGTACGTTTAGGCAACTCATTCTTAAACACTTCTCTTAATTATAAGGACTAGAAACACATTTTTTAAATTAAAAATTCAGGAAATAATTTTTTTTTTAAATACTCCTTTTCCTCTGACAAGATCAATGGTAAATTTCCTATTGCTATTCAGAAAGGACAGAATTAGGTTAACACTGGATGTTTTTGCAGATCGTACCTTTCCATTCTGGAACACAATATACAGGCTGGATTCAGCAGCTGCAGGTGTATGGAGTATCTGAGCCTTGCCTATAAGACACTAGTGAGCCCTTACGTTATTGAGTACATTGTTATTACTATTTCCTAATTCCCCCAGGCATCGTTGTTACATTCCTCTGTTGAAAGAAGTCTTTCAAACGCTTCTTGTGCAATGCCAACAGAGCTCAAGAAGAATCAGTTCTTCATCAGAAAGGTGTCTCAGCAAGTGGCACTTCCTCTGTATGGTGACTTATACTTTGAACCACTTTGTTAGCCTACATGTGCTGCCAGCCAGAAAATACACACTCAAGTGCTGCAATGCAGTTCCTGCCAGTCATGAGCTGGCAAGGGTGTGAAGGATTAGGGAAGGGTGCTGCACAGCTCCTGGACAAAGAGGCTCAGTCTTGTGATGACATCTACTGGCTAACCAGAAAGGCACTAATCCACCTGTAGGGAAGCTCACTCCAACATTTTCCATTCCTGAACTTTTTAGGTTCATCTAACCTCAGAAAGAGGAGGTTAAAACAGCAAGGAAAATAAGGGCCCATTGAGAAACCCCACCTCTGCTGCTGATGTTATTCTGACTATGTATCTTGCCTTCTTTCATAGAAAAGAACTGCAAAATAGATACATGTGTTGAGCTGCATTTAGAATGTATTGCAGGTAGATTTCCCTGCTGTAGCAATTTTCCAGGTTTGGGTTTTTTCAGTCCTACCTGCTCTTCTGTAAGCATGAACCCCCTCTAAAGTGTCTGTGGTTGTCCCTCTCCTTGAATGTTTTCATATTAACTTCTACCTCCAACCTGCCAAATGAGTACAAGCCAAGCTGTCCGCTTATCTGATAGTTTTAGGAAAGTATATTTACATGTTTCTTTTTCTTTTAATTCCTCATCTGCTAAACTATTTAGACATCCTTTTCAATCTTCCCCCCAACTCACTTCCAAACTTTTCATCTTAGTTCCCAGCAGGTGTTTCACAGCACCCACTTCCTACCGGAACTGTGAGCTTAAGGCCCCATAAAGATGATTCATTCAGTGTCATCAGAATACCCAGTCCTTGTGTGACATAAAGAGGGAAATCTGCTTCTTCCCACCACAACCCAGTCCCTGCAGCTTTGTCCCTTGCAGCAAACCTGCTCTGTTCTCCATGACCAGCCCAACACTGAAAGAGCACAGCCTGCCCTCAGACTTGGTACAGACATGGTGCAACCCCTGGTTCAGTTCAGTCTCTGTTGTGCAAGGATGCAGAAAGACAGCACCCCTCTGGCCAGCTGACCACCCTTGAAGAGTGCTGGAGCATAAGGTACCAGCCCCTCTTGATTCCTGTGCTCTGTCAATTCAGCAGGGATGATACACTGCAAAGGAAGTGGAATGTAAATTCTCAATACTTTTCCTTAAGTTCACTATCTGTAGCATGAGCTAAAGAGATTGTTCATAGCCTTCATCCCAGCATTTTCACTGCAGCAGAAGGAATTCAGAAATAATACCAAGGAGAGTAAGGAAGTAAAAAAGGTTATATAGATAGGATATGAAATAAACCAAGTCCAGTTTTGCCAATCAAGCTATGGGAAGTGCAAAATACAAACAAATTACATAAAGGAAAAAAGTTAAGATTTTTCAAATGCTCTCAATTCTACTTGTCTTAGAGTTTATTAACTTCAGAGGAGCAACATAGAATGTCATTCAAAGGACTGATCAAACATCCCTTCTAAAATACACATGTTAAACCTTCCAAAAGCATAATCCCTTACAGTTGTAAGGTTATTTCCTCCGTTAACATAGCATTCATATTATAATTGAGTTCACTCCATTCAAGCCAGTTTAGGCTAAGTGAAAACGGACAAAACCGAGGGCGCTCTAGAACGACTCTCCAGGACAAAGGCTAGTAGCTGATGAGCTGTGTTAGTAGCTGATGAGTTGCACTAAACAGACTCCCCTGCAAAGGCAGCCAGCTCGAGGTAAAAGCACTAACCTGCTGGATTTAGCAGATTTTGTACATAGGCAAGACTCAAACTAAAGGCAACTCTAGAGTCCTAACCTACAGGAAAAGCATTTAAATAATGTAACTAAAGGACAAAGTTTGCTATTAGCAGTCTGGTATACCTGTAGATAATAAAGTTCAGAAAATTAAATCTCTCCCACACACACATTTTCATTTATTGATGGTCCTGTAACGTAATTTGACCACAACATGAACACTAAGATTAAAGATTCAGCCCACTAATTTATCAATATTCCTGCTTTTCAACAATGACCTTTTAAAGGCTTAAGGTAGGAGACATCCCTGAGTAACGTTAAAGATATTTCAAACTATGTCACATGAACAGGAGCATTGCTAGAAGCCAGCTATTACTCTGGAAGCACCCTTCAGTGGTCATTCAGTCAGTTTGTGTGGTTTCATTCTTTTCTTCCCCCTAGGTAGAACCAATTATTGGACACAGATCTGAAAGCATGCAGGCAGCTCTCTTTGAGGTCAGGAAACAAGTACTTAATGTATCCTGCTTTCAACTTTGCTAATGAATGGGTAACTCCTAGGTTAAAAATTATCTTTCAAGGTTTATGTACTTTATGCCAGAAAGGGCATGGAAAAAAAATACGAAAAGAGTGAATTAAAGTAACTGCTTGTTGTATATTTAACCTATGTTCACCACAATAAATGTGTGAAATGGTGGAATCACAAAATATCTGTTAGTTTGCTAAGAAATATTTTTTATGCTTATGCCATCACCTAGAAAAAATAGTATTAATGTTAATGTAGCTCTTACAAGGATTTTTAAGTATAATTTTTATTATAAAGCCAAAAAGCTTTAATGTAATTTCTGTTTTAGTGCTTTCCAAGATTCATTCCACACTTCTGACTCTGAGAAAAAAAAAGTGGCAATGTTCAGCTTCTTAAAAATCAGATTATCTCCTTCATTTTACCTAGTTACCTAAAAATCTGTCCAAATATAGTAAACACCCCATGCTAGATTCTGAACACAGCACAGTGCTGTGAGTTTAAAGTTCCTTTTTCCAGCAGCCACATACACACCAAATAAAACAAAACATGGGGAGGGGAGAGGCAGAACAAAAGTGTATGTGCTAGATATGGTATGAAAATAACACAATCTCTTACACTGCAGCCTCACTTTAGGAGGCTGTTGGGAGCTTCCTAGCTGATTAGGGAGGTGTTGCTTTATTGTGAGCACAGACCTTGTCGAGTGAGCAGAAAATAAATACATGTAAATCCTGTTCCACAATCTCCGTGGTTGAGCCTGTACCTTGAACACCTGCAGTACTATGCCCTGGCTTTTTCTGCTTCACAACACCATGTCTCAGGGGGCGAGCTGAAATCAAGGACTGAATTTGGCTTGTTTTGTCAGAGCAAGAGGGAGGTTGTTATGTTACATAGCCACAAGGATACAACCAACCTAGAAGTGAGCCACGATCAACAGAGCCCTGCTAAAATATACGTTCTCCAGCAACAGCATAGTGTCACACCCCAGCTCTTATCACTGGACGTGGCATGTCCCATCAAGCGACATGACACAGCCCACTGGCAAACTGTGTATTAGGCTGTGAGCAGGCACCTGACTGCTTCACATACCTTGGACTTTGCAGGTATTAACCCTCTGCCAGCTCCCCAAACCACTCCTGGATTCCAAATAAAATGAGAATTCCTTTGCGAGGCCTGCCAGTAATAAACGACACAAACGTGTTCATCACAGCCCTTAAGAGTTCCACTAAGCAAATCAAACACGTATTCCCAACAAGGTTCCTCAGGCAGTCCTGTGCAGGAGTACAAAGGTGAGGTTTCCCTGGCTCAGTGCCATGTGTGCTCCCCTCCGGATTCAGTAAAGCACTCTTCTGCAGATCTCCTACACACAGCTCACCCCATTTTGGTTGTCATTTCTGAACACCTATGTGTACCTCACCTGTTTGCCGTGGCTACCTCTGTTTCCCCTGCTAGCTAACAAACTGCAGCTTTCCAGCCTGCAGCCCATCATATCAGATCTAATCCATTTTTCTTTCTATAGCCCATATCAGTACTGGCAACTCTGTAATTTTTATGTATAAAAATGTGTAATACAATTCCAAGACACTGAAGACACGGTAAAGCAGTCTAGTCAGAATTTAAGGCATGGCACTGCAAGCAGCCTGAGGAATATTATGCTAAATTTTACAGTCATTATTTTCGGTTGTTTATTTTTTTCTCCATTGGATTACATTGGACTGAATAATCAATCCCACACACCCAGCAAGTCCAAGAAAATCTCAAAAAGCAAATCTTTTATCCACGTAAATATGGTTTGCATACATGCTGTCAGTCTCTATTTGTGATGTATTTATTAGCCATATTCTAAAACCTAAGTAATTTTATTCTCAGGTACACCAGGATGTTCTATATTAAGGGTGAGAACAAAGGCAGAAATCTGCAGTATAAATATCAGGTTTCAGTTCCTTAAAGGTCTGTCTTTAGCCAACAGAGAGAAAGGGTAGGACTCATCTCAACCCAAAACAGACATATAAAATAAATCTAAGTTTTAAGCTTGATGAAATAAATCTGCTCCCTGAAAGACAGTTTAAAGATGCTGTAGGCTAAAAAAGGACAAAGAAAAGGAGATAGAGGGTTTTTTCCCTACCAATACGAACCACGACAGAGAGACTAAGGGTTATACCCAAGATTACCAGCCAGCTGAGACATGACTGAGAAACTGAATAGAGATTTCAATCTCAGTCTTGTCTAGTGCCTTACTCCAAGCCCTTATTTTCTCTTCAAGCACAGTAGATAAAGATCTTCTGAAGTGAAGACAGAGGGAGATGAGAAAAGAGGTTTACAATAAAATAGTTTTATGTGTCTCTGTGACCACATTTAAGGGACTTGAGTAGAAATTAATTTCTCAGGATAAGTTATTTTGATTTTAATTTTTTAAGGTAGGATCAGTTCTCTATTAAAATGACAAATATGTTTTTAAATACCTCCTTAATCAAGTCACTGAAAAAATCCTATCCTACAATGTATACACTCTTGTGACAAAAGACCATTCTGCTGACATTTCTCTCACTGGGAGAAAAATCAGATGGCATAAAGTTTTAAGACTTAGGATGGGGTATAACCAGCATTGTATTCCCTCTTGTAAACTTTGAAGTGCAGTGCTAGCAATACAGAATTACACTTAACTCTGTATTATCCAGGGTTGAGGTTAAGGGGCCTGGGAAAACCCAGAAAATGGAAAAATAATAACAAGGGAACTATGAGACATGCTGGGGAGGATGATGTGCAGATAGGCAGGCAGCTCTGTAGGGCATCAGGTCAAGTTTAGCACAGGGTGGAAGCAATTAGTTCAGCCCTCAAATAACTGTGAGTTTGCTCATATAATTAATCCTGAATTCCTCTCTGAAGTTCTCCCTTACCAGATAAAATTTTCAAAAAATATGAATGACTCAGAAGCCACTGCTTTTTGGTGAAACTTCACGTGTATCTCCTGTACAAAGAGATTAGGAGAACAGTATTGAGATCTCCAGTTATACAGCAAGGTGTCAGTTCCACTTTACGAGGCACAGAGGTGACAAGCCCAGTAGAGGTTCTGCTTCACTGGCAGAACTCGAGTGGCATGAAGACAAAAAAATAATTTATCTTTCTAGGACAATGAAAAACTCTACTGTCTTGCAAGGGGATGCACTGTCCCCAGGTTTTATATCTACTGTCACATTTTACTTTCCCCCAGCTTGATTTCATAATTTCAGTGCAGCACTTTTAATTTCAACAACAATTTATGTGCTAGCAAAACTTCCTGGCCATTTTATTTTTTCTTGAGTTTTTTGTCACAGGGACATGAGATGGGAAAAGAAACAAAATTTTATTCTAAATTTTCATGAATTATTATAATTTCTTCTAATCCCATTAGACCAAAAGCACCTAAATGGCCAAGTGTTTAACTGCATCACACATTTCCATTGCAGTGGCTTCTCTTCCTCCTGCCATGCAGAGATGTGGAAGCACAAAGCATTCCTCATTTCCCTTGCTTGCTTGGAAGTAGCCTAAGTGATGACAACAGTACTTTCCTAACCCTCTGAAATGGCCACAGAAATCAGCAGTGCCCTTGCAATTGCATAACAAAAGCTCTAGGCCTCACGCTCAGTGACTGCAGCATATGCCAAAGAACACAGCACCCAAAACAGCAAACACCTCCCAACCCCCAACTCCATATAGAACACCTATGTTTTACTTGATGATACCAATCTGCTCGACCACAGCTCTTGGCAGACTAGTGCAAACTAGCATTCATGGCAGATTCTCAAAAAGCTCCAGTTAGATCTATTTCCTTATGTACAATTTCTAATTATCATAGTTCATTTGTTCCAGGGATGCCTAATACTGTAATCATTTGGTAGAGTACAAACAAAAGGACAGTCCGGGGAACTGATCTGGTTAAGCAGCCATCCATATGAATATATACAAAGCTTAAAACTCTTCGGAAAAAGGTATGTGGCTGAACACAAATAGTCAAGAATAGAGGCAACGTGAGACTGGTCAGAATATCAGCACTGCAACCTGCATTAGAAGCTCAGTTCCCTATGTAGAAAACAGGCAGTCATTGCTTCAAGCAATATCTGTCTGCACCTTGTGCATCTGTACCCAAACTATACGATCGTCTTGCTAAAACTTACTCCACCTTCCGCAGCTCCTGCACCACTACGCTTCTATGTCTTTCTGGCTGCAGCAACAGGATGGCCAGAAGCAGAAAGCAGTCATTGGAGTGTGTGGGGGGCTGGCACAGCTGGAATGGACAGAGTAGCACACTCCTGTGTAAGCCACACCAGTTTGTTCAGAGACTCACACAACTTTGAAGAAAAACCATCCCAGAGCAGCTCAGTTTAGTGAGGCCATAAGAACCTGTATCTGTGCTTCAGGAAAGCCGTCTGCAAAGGCGGCTCTAGCAGTCTCAGCGTGGACCGCTACACGCTGTGAGTTGACTGTAGCCCCGCAATAAGAACGCTCACAAGCAGATCTGGATCACCTGCACGCTGAGATCAGCTCTTGGACCCAGGTTACAGCTGCAGTGGTAACATACCTTCAGGGACTTCTAATGGCTAGTCCACACTTTGGGAAATCTTCCAATCTACCTCATGGAAACCCCACTAGTTTCATCTAATGAAGGGCTTCTTGATATACCAAACACACACATAATAGAAGGGATTTAGGTCCTCCTGGATTCTTGCAATGTGCGACATATTTCTATGATGAAAGTAGAAGGCAAAGGATATTCTCAGTTACACATTAGATAGATTTGCTTCAATGACCCCACAGAAAGACATTCTTCCTTTTAAAGTAAAACTGTTCATATTTCTGCCTGAGCTCAGAGATCTCTCATTAAAAAAACATAAGGAGAAACAAAAGACATATATAAAAAGTAACTAAATTGTAAAAAGTGACATTTCACCCTGATATTTCAAACTAAGCCCCTATTTTTAAAGAAAAGAGAATAACCAGTTCAGCACACAATGCAAGTTATGGAACAGATATGTGTATATAGAACTGAAAGCTCCAGCTGGCAGAGAAAGAGCTACACAAAAAGACAAATTACATAGAAATCCTTACATCAGATTCACGTACCATTTTGATTACTGTAATTCTGTAGAGTTCCTAAATCATTACCCTTTTTTTCTGCAGTGCCACAGGAAGCACTGCAATTTCATGTTGCTCCAGGGAAAATTCCTTCTATTACTTAAATTAATTTCATAACAATTTAACCCCCCATTTTTTCCTAAGTGGTTTCTGGATACGTGGCACCTTCCTTTCAGCCTCTTTATTTCTCTGTTAATAACCTTTGTCTTTGTTCTTTCTCTGCAACTCTTCAAAACTGAAATTCAAGCTTTTTCACAGGTACAGTTGCATTTACACCAATACATCTTCCCATTTTCTCCAAACCACTGGCTCACAGTTTTCCTATTTTATGCTGCATATTACTCCCTCTTGTACTCCCCCTTCACCTTCACAATTTTACCTGGTAATCACTGTGTCCAAATTTCAATTCTCTCTCAACAAAGCATTCCATAATTGCTTACATGTTAGCATATGAGACAAATATATTTTAATATATTCTTTGTTTGATACAACAGATACAGGTAATACAAATATTTCTGTAATAAAAAGAATTTCTAGCACTGTAAAGCTCAATATACCTTAAAGCAATATTTCTTTGAAGTACGAAAGTCTGACTGCATCTACGTCAAGCGCAGAGACCAAAGAAGGCAGATTCGAGAACAATCCATTCATCAGTGAACCTGAACTCATTTTACTTTTTCACAACTATATATTTTTTAAATCCAGTTTAAAAATTGTATTTTTATGTATATGCTTATTAAAACACAGGATTGCTTTTCATAACATGCTCTTCATGATCTGTATTGCACTAACATGCAAATGTCCATAATTGCAATGAAAAATACAGAAACAGTACAATTAAGCAGGTGGTGGATTCAGTAACAGTTAGACTGTCAGTGTGGTGTTTTAAATCTGTGTGCAATCAGGATAACCTTCTAGGCAGCAGGTACTAACTTGGACATGCCAGACACACCAACATATACTTCAAATGAGTGGTAAATAAAGGTTATCGATGAATTGCATAATACTGTACATTCTGATACAAATCTTGACCTCATGACCATATCTGACAGGCAAGCCCTGGCAAATCTTGCTGTAGCAGCTTTAAGACACTACCCCCCACAGCTGACCACCCCCCTCCTACATTACTGGTAGACCTCTAGCAGTGTTAGTGAAGCAGAATACGTGTCCCTGCCCCTAAAGCACCCATTCATAGTACTGCTCCCTAGCTTGCACTACTACAGAGCTGGACTAACACTGGAGTTACTAACGTATGCATACCACTCTGATGACTCTCTAAAAAGGCAGCTACCTCTGGCAGAGGTGGATTTAGTAATATATTAAACAACCACACCTGTTTCCTCAGTAAATGACAGTCAAAACTTTTTTCAAATGTGGTCATTACTCCAGCAATCCTCCCACTATCTTCAAGAAGAGCTTAGGGGCAAAACTTGTGACAAGTAGCATCAGTAAGCTTAGATACATCTGATAAAAGGCAAAAATGTTAGCTTTTAACTTGAAAAGAGGCTAAGCTAACAAAATAATGTCCAGATCCTTGCCCTCATAAAGGTTCCTTTGCCTTGCTTATGTCGCAGGCAGTCCACTGGAGCAGAACACTCTCATGCTGCAGGGGAACAAGAGTTTCTACATCATACTCTACCCTGAGCGCTGAGAAAGTGAGTGTGGCCCTATGCGTCAACAGTTCCTAACTTCTGCAATCCAAATAAGCAAGTTGCAGCACATAGAGATGCATGGCACCTAGTTTTAACTAGTTAGTTAAAAATATATGGCAGTGGAAATGCAGAACTTGGCATGAACAGCTGCTCCTAAGACTCCAGACTGCTTCTGTAGAACAATCATAGAATGGTTTGGCTTGGAAGGGACCTTTAGAGGTCATCCAGTCCAACCCCCCTGCAGTGAGCAGGGACATCTTCAACTAGATCAGGTTGCTCAGAGCCCCGTCCAGCCTGACCTTGAGTGTTTCCAGGGATCAGGCAGGGATTGCACCACCTCTCTGGGCAACCTGTGCCAGTGTTTCACTACCCTCAGCGTAAAATAGTTCTTCCTTATATCTAGTCTGAATCTACCTTCTTTTAGTTTAAAACCATTACCCCTTGTCCTTTCACAACAGGCCCTGATAAAAATTTTGTACCCATCTTTATTATAAGCCCCCTTTAAGTACCTAAAGGCCGCCATAAGGTCTTCCCGCAGCCTTCTCTTCCCCAGGCTGAACAACCCCAAGTCTCTCAGCCTGTCCTCACAGGAGAGGTGTTCCATCCGTCTGATCATTTTTGTGGCCCTCCTTTGGACCCACTTGAGCAGGCCCATGTCTTTCCTGTGCCAAGGACCCCAGAGCTGGACGCAGTACTGAATCCCAATCTGAATCCCAAACTTCTGTGGCTGCAGTGTTATCAATACTTGGTCCAGATGGTAACGTCAGTACAGGTACCTTCCTACAGTCATCATTCTGCCTTACAATTAGCCTGCTGTGATCTACACAGAGCATCCATCATGAGCAGCGGCTTTAGATATCCTTTGATGCAGCCCAGAATCATTGTGAATGTTCAAAATAGCTTTAGAAGTCAGCTTACCGTGTCACCTCATCTAGAAGTGTAAAAAGATTACATCTAATTTCCATGCAAAAATAACCTGGTTAACGGCAACACTGATGTAATGCTTTCAGATACTCTGTTCATCAAAATCATCTCTATTAAGACAAAAGATAGCTCACTACTACACTATTTGGGAAATTACAAACACATCATCACTGTTGCATATAAAAATGTAAAGTACAATGATTTGCTGTACAATATGAGATTATGTTAGATTAAAAGAATTGCAACACCAAGCACAAACACGAACAGGAAATTCAGCACGGACTTGCAAGCACTGTCTGCAGAGACGTCTTCAGCAAGAAATCTCCAGAGGCAACATTTTCTTTGTTACACAGAAGGAATAGTAAAATATCAGAGTAAGTTGGCATCTCTACAGACACTGCATGTCTGAACAAACATGCCGCAATTCTGTGTTTTGTTATAGCAACATCTCTGGATTTTTCCCAGTCGTGTCAGAGACAGCAATGGACAGTTACTGACTAAAAAGGACATCACACAGGAACAGCAGTTTGTGCAAAATGAGACTGTTCAGAGCTTCTGGATCAACTGTTTTCCTTGCACATTGAATTCTTCACTTTAAAATAAAAATTATATTTTTATAAAAGTAAGTAACATTGATTCCCTTAATTCAGTTTACCCGGATCTCTAGGACAGGGGTAAAACCCGCCCCTGCTCTGTGGGGCTGTTTCAACAGCGTAACTTGGGCAGCAAAGTTGCGACGCCTTGGTTAGGAGACCAGTCTCCCTTATTTCCCCTGAAGTCCCTGCAAGGAGCAAAAGGCTTCTTCAGTGCAAACTCAGCAGAAGCTGAGTGCTTTCAGCTGCTTTCTGAAGAAGCCCTTCTTTCCTGGGAACAGGCCTATGAGCATGGGCTCCTGACTTCATCCTCAGCACTAGAAAGCCACTGACTCAGTACTAGATGGGAAGCCACTTTGTCTTGACGTGCACAATACTAATAATTACTTACACACTGCTTTCAAAGCGAACATGTATGCATTCTGGAATTCACAAGACCTTTTCTCTTAAAATGAAGATGCACCATTTTTTTATCTTTTTAAAAGAAGAAACAAACACAATGAACCAACTTTTGAAAAATCCTGTGACTTCCTGGTTCTCCACTAGCCTTTACTCAATCAGACACTGAAGTGTTTGCCTGATGACTTGGTTCGTCACTCCTTGCATGTTTTGACGTCTCAAAAGGAGATACTGTTTCAATGATCTATTCATCCCATGGGTGCTACATTCAACCTGTTAATCAAATAGTTGATGGAAGGGATGCCATTTATTTTGGTAGAATAGCCAGCTGGATCTTTCTATTGCACAAATTTCATAGGATTATAATGACAAAACATATAGGCTCACAACCCATCATTTCAATAACCAGAATGCATGCCTCCTACAACATGCAAACCACCATCTTGTGTAATGTACTTAAGATGTTTAATCCACTTTTGGTCTAGTGATAATCAATTTGCAGCACAATGTTCCTTCCACAAGAGCAATTAAGCTATATTTTCAAGACCTGTTACCTCAATTCTAAGATAAATCCATCACCAACATTGATGCAACATTCTGAAGAAAGTCAGATGAGTTTCCTTTTTTGAACAATTAAAATGATTTAAATATTTACTAAAAGTGTTTAGACTATTACAAATTAGAAGACAAAACTTATTCTATTTTATAATGATCGTAATGCTGTACACAACATGTAGTTTTTCCTTATGTATAGATTAAGATTTTTTTCTCAGAAATATCAGATATCTGTGTAATTTCCAGCCTATTTTTTTGCTGATTTATTAATTATTTTTTTGTTTTTGTTTTTATATTTTTATTCAGAAATATACAATCTTTTATGGCATACTCAAATCTCCAAGAAAAATTTGCCTAGGTGCTAATGGACATGTCATGCTGGAATGCCATTCTACAAACTAAATGGACTCATAACATATTATAAACTATCTTTTCTCTGCTGTTAAGCCACCAGCCAGTCAAATCTGTAATAAAACTTTTATAACAGTAGCTAGAGAGCTGTTTATTCATTTAACTATTAAATCTTAGCTTGAGGAGCCCAAGAGTGTGGTTGCAAGATGGTCTTAAACGGATTAATTACGGGATGCTGTGGATAGGATTCTCCATGCCTTTGTGTGTGGCTGCACCATCGCAAGTGCCAGCACAGAGAGGACAGGTACAGCCAGACACAAAGAGGAGGTGGGACTTCCCCTTTGGTAGGCAGCACAGTTTCAGGTTGCCTCAAGGAGTCTGTGAAGCCCCTCTGAATTGAACATGAAGCAGCACAGCTCGACAAGTGAGCTGAACCAATCCAACAGTTTAAAGTCCTCAAGTGGGAAAACCTTGCTTCTTTCTCACCTCCTCTGGTCCCCCGCCCCGTTCCTAGCTATGTGGTCTCCCTGCTTCCAATCACTGCCTGTGTAGTAAATTCAACACCCTACCACTCACTTAGACTAAAAAGCTACTGGCTTTCTGCCAGGACAGTTAGTTGAATCAACTGAGCATGCTATAAACTGCTGTAAGGTGAGACTGGAAATTATGGCAGAGGGAGAAGGGCTCTCTTTTGGCAGCCACAACTCATCAAGTCAATTTGACTGTATCATTGAACCATGTTTTAAGGGAGGAACCCACCTGCTCTAAACTCTATAAGTAGATGATGGAGAGAATCAAGGAACTCTAGAGGGCTCCTTGGCCTGCATAAGACCTCACATGCCCTGTAAAGATACCTACATTTCCTGAATAAAGCTCTGGAGGCATCACTTCTACGTGTTAAGAAGCTATCTAGATTCTATGCTAGGTAGCATGGATTATGCATCCCCTTTCCCCCTCACACTCACCTCAGCCAAACAACATCTGATTCATTATTCTAAATTAAATATTAAGGACGGAATTCATTGTGGCTGTAAAGCAGTACCTTTTTATCATAGTTCAGACACCTTCAGAATATCTTTTCATACTCCTTACATGACTATTTTGATGTAAAGTGAAAGAAAAAGTAACACTTCCAAGTTTGCCTCCAAATTCTGTGATTCTTCTAATTTTACCAGCCACGCTGGATAGGAATGTCTATGCTCTATGTCTATACTTACGTATGTTTAGGTTCCTCAGATGGTCATGAACCATCTTCTCTTACTTTGCTTCCCCAGTCCCTGTCTTGAGGTCCATCCAGTTGAGAGGTGTGGGAAGACAGGTTGCCAGTTGACTGAGACTGATACAAGGAAGAAAACTTTGCCTCAAGACTGAAGCAAAGAAGTTGTTGACCTGAGAAGCTGCATCCCAGAGTCCTGAGCCAATTGGCTGATGTAGTTGCCAAGCCATGCTCCACAATATTTGAAAAGTCATGAGAGTCAGGTGAAGTCCCTGGGGACTGGAAAAAGGGAAACACTGCACCCATTTTTAAAAAGGGTAGAAGAGAGGACCCTGGGAACTACCGACCTGTCAGCCTCACCTCTGTGACTGGGGAAATCATGGAACAGATCCCCCTAGAAGCTACCCTAAGGCACATGGAGGACAGGGAGGTGATTTGAAACAGCCAGCATGGCTTCACCAAGGGCAAGTTCTGCCTGACCAACCAACTGCCCTTCTATGATGCAGTAACTGCATCAGCGGACAAGGGAAGAGCTTCAGATGTCATCTACCTGGACTTCTGTAATACCTTTGACATGGTCCCCCACAACATCCTTCTCTCTTAATTGGAGAGATATGGATTTGATGGATGGACTGTTCAGTGTATGAGGAATTTGTTGGATGGTACGTCCATAGAGTGGTGGTCAACAGCTCCATGTCCAGATGGAGATTAGTGATGAATGGTGTCCCTCAGGGGTCTGTACTGGGACTTGTACTATTTAATATCTTATCAATAACATAGTGGGATCGAGTGCACCCTCAGAAAATTTGGAGATGACACCAAGCTGAGTGGTGCGGTTGACATGCCTGGGGGATAGGATGCCATTCAGAGGCATCTGGACAAGCTCTAGAAGCGGTCCCATGTGAACCTCATGAGGTTCAACAAAGTCAAGTGCAAGGTCTTGCACCTGGGTCAGGGCAACCCCCAATATGAATACAGGCTGGGGGATGAAGGCATTGAGAGCAGCCATGCCGAGAAGGACTCGGGGGTACAGGTGGATGAAAAGCCTGACATGAACGAACAATGTGCGCTTGCAGTCCAGAAAGACAACTGTATCCTGGGCTGCATCAAAAGAACTGTGGCCAATAGGGTGAGGGAGGTGATTCTGCCCCTCGACTCTACTCTAGTAAGACCCCACCTGGAGTACTGCATCCAGCTCTGGAGTCCTCAGCACAGGAAAGGCATGGACCTGCTCAAGCGGGTCCAAAGGAGGGCCGCAAAATGGTCAGAAGGATGGAACACCTCTCCTGTGAGGACAGGCTGAGAGTTGGGTTTTTTCAGCCTGGAGAAGACTGAGGGGGTATCTCATCAATACTTAAATATCTAATGGTGGGTGTCAGGACGATGGGACCAGACTCTTTTCAATAGTGCCCAATGACAGGACAAGGGGCAATGGGCACAAGTTGGAACACAGGAAGTTCCACCTCAATATGAGAAAAAATGTCTTTCCTGTGAGGGTGGCAGAGCAGTGGAACAGGCTGCCCAGGGAGGCTGTGGAGTCTCCTTCCCTGGAAACATTCAAGATCCACCTGGATGCATTCCTGTGCCCCCTGCTCTGGGTGTGCCTGCTCAAGCAGGGGGGTTGGACAAGATGATCTCCAGAGGCCCTTCCAACCCCTGCCATTCTGTGATTCTGTGATTAAACAGTAATAAACCATGTGAGTTGCTGCCACAGCCTTTTATCTGATTTCTCCTCAATCCCACTATGAGATGTACTTCTTTCTTACAGTTAGTAGTTATTAACCATGCTTCATTTTCATGTTGAATATGGTAACCAGTTGCTAGCCCGAACTCAGCTATCAGTGATTCATGCTGATATGGAAATGCTTCTTGCAGATAAAATTTGTAGGCCACTTACATTCATGATTGTTTGTATACCTGAAGCATTAGAGCCTTGCTTCATCACAGCTGAATGAAGTAACAGGTAACTCAGTATTTCTTACTGCCACTATATAAGCCCTGGGTTTCTATAAATTAATACATGATTGTATGTCAACAGCATCCTCGGCTGCATTAGGAAGACTGCTGTGAGCAGGCTGAAGTAGGTGATCCTTCCTTTCTACTCAACAGTGGTGAGACACAAGTGGAGTGCTGGGTCCAGTTCTGAAGTCCCCAGTACAAGAGAAACATGGGCATACTGGAGCAAGTCCAGTGAAGGATCACAAAGATGATGAAGGAACTGAAGCATCTGATATATAAGGAGAGGCTGAGAGAGCTGGAATTGTTCAGTGTGGAGAAGAGAAGCTCATGTGGGAAACTTACTAATACGTATAAATACCTGATGGGAGGATGTAATGAAAGGAAGACAGACTCTTCTCAGAGGTGCCCAGTGACAGGACAAGAAACAATGGGGACAAATTAAATTACTAGATGCATTCAAACGTGAGGAAAAAAACAAATTTCTCTACTGTAAGTGTGTTGAAACATTGGATCATTTTGCCCATAGAGGATGTGGAGTCTCCATCCTTGGAGATACCTGAAACCTGACTGGGTTCATTCCTGGAGAACCTGTTCTAGTTGATGCTGCTCTGCACAGGGGTATTGGACTATGTAATCTCCAGATTTGCCTTCAGACCACTGTTATTCTATGATTCTATGGCTTGCATGAAGTCATGCACAAAGTATGAAGAATTAGGCATAAAATCTATTTTAACAACTTCATCTCAAAGTCATCCTTTCTCCCCTTAGAGACACAAAAAGACTGGCAAAATACTAGATTCTCTTCTGATCATATTATTTATTTGTACTCAGCATATTATTTGTATTCAGAATATTCAATATAAACGTAATGTCTTAGTTTCTTTAACTTCACAGCTACTAGTTTCATTGCATTTCTTGTATGCACATAAACATATATGGTCAGGACAATCTATACTCACACAACTACTTAGAAAAATGTAACAAGATGTTTATGAAGAAGCATCTGAAGTATTTCTGTTTCAGTTTTGTAATCTTCAGTGCTAAACTCCCTATTTTCTCTAATCACTTGGTGTATTAAAGGATTATATAGAGTAGATAAAAATTTTACTTGCATCTCTAAGTATTTTATTTTATCTGAATCACAACTTCATGGTATTTCATTCCACCAAAAATTATCTCTGTATTCCTTCTCAACTATTTAGATAAAAGGAATGGCCACTGGAATCAAAGTGGTTTGCCAAATTTAATGAAAAATAAGTAATGAAAAATTTACAGTATTATTTCTATTAATTCCATCAACTCATTAAAACTTTTCTCAGTATCTACTGCATACTGCATTACTTGCAGTAATTAACTTTATGGAGAAATAAAATGGAACCATGAACACGCCCAAGCACCAGGAAGGGGGAAATGCAGAACTTGAATTTTGGTTTTATGAGTAACACATATTTACACTGTCAATAAATGCACTGAAATTACTGTGTAAACAGACTAGGTAGGAGTAATTTAGAAGACACATTAGATTAACTGTACAGTCCTTGGCCTTTGATAAACAGACGCTTCTGATATGCTCTAAAATTCAGTGCACACCATGATAAAAATACCAAGAAAGCAAAAAAGAACTGCAGAGTTTTCTTAGCTAGGGAGAGATTATAGAATTTTATGGAAACCCTAGCATATGCAATTTTAATTTACCCACTGTCAAAATCAGATAAGCCTGCATGTCTACTTTTAGTTCCATTTAATTTCATTCCTCTTTTTAAATAGGATTTCAATAATTGGGTGCAATCCTTAGGGGTTTTTTATGAAATTCACACCTAAATTTTTCCACAACATTCGTTTCAGCTAAGGAAACTCTATGTGGGAGTTATGGAACTGTGTGCTTAGAAGCAACTTCTTTTCTAACTTCTACCAATGAGCAAGATGTACCGTGACATCATGGAGGGCTTCTCAGTTTACATCTTTTTTTTATTAAACAAACAAAAACTATCCTAGATCATTAGTTTTAGATTAACTTCCTTATAAATTCCAGCTTTTTAAAAAACATTTAATGGCTTCATTGTAAAATGTGTAAACCAGTGTTGCCTTGCATAAGGAAAACCAGCATATAAGGACTCCTAGTAAACCTCAACAATCACTTCTTTACTGCCACCATATTCTTTCGCTGCCTCTTTTACAAAACAAACATCTCAATGACAGTCCACAGTGATGTTCAGGAGCTATATATTTTGCAGGAACTCAGCAACTCAGGTGAACAACTCCATTGCACATACAGACATCCTGTAGACTTATTCCATGGGGGCACTGTGGTGTCAGTCTTCCTCTATCCTTGATCAAGGACCCATTCAGGTTAAGCTGCACCCTGATACCTGCAGGTTCCATCCTGTGATGCTCAATGAGGTCTCACGCTCACATGCTGTAAGAACATGGGCACGAGGCACCTGGTACATTGTGAGTGAATGATATCAGGAGCAATATTGGACCCCCTGCAGTTCTCTGGTTTTCTCTAGGCCTAACAGCTCTGGGTTTTGTAATTTGTAAAGATGCTTCCCTGCTTCTTACTCATGCTTACAGATTACCACAAACTCATCATAAAACAAACTTCAGCATCCTCATTACTAAGATCCTATAACAGCTAATTAAAAGTTAATCTCTACTCATCTTTACTGTTGACTAACCCACATCTAAAGCACAACAACATCTGATCTCACTGATGTACAATGACTGTTTATCTTGCAAAGGACTTTGAGGAAGACTGGTTTTGATATACCTCTTTACTAATATCAGGAGTATCCTAGTGGATTAAGGAATGTCGGCTGATTTGTATTAACACAACATAAAAACATTCAATGTTTTAAATACTCATTTTTAACCATAATACATATTACAGCAAGCTTTACTGATCATTGTCCTCTGGAGAACATAAAGAACAGGAATATGCCTTCCTGCAGCCAAAGCATAGTTTTAACTTTTAGCAACCTCTATGTTGTTTTCTGCCGATTTAAGTAAGTGCCTACACTGCAGGGATGCTCAGCCACTCGCTTTCTTAATTTCTATTGTTGTTGTACTTTAATTTTAATTTAACAGTACAATTCATGGGACTTGTTCTTCAGTGATGTCTTTGTTTAAGTACTTTTCTTGTGATGGGTTGATTTTTGATAGTATAACATTTCCTTTATATCATCTGAGTAAAGATCACCCAGACTGTGCCTCCCCTTCACCTCTGCCTTCTGCATGCTTTTCTGAACACTTCAGAGTTTCTCACTAGACTGAGCTCTTCCTAGGAAAGTTGGACTAGGTGATCCCTGAGGCCCCTTCCAGCCTGTGATTCTGTGACTCTAAATGAGAATTTAACTGAAGGCTAGCATCTAGATCCCCAGACATCTAAAGCAGGGAACTGTGCATGCAAAGTTAGTATGTTTCTTGTGGTTACTTTCAGCTATACTGTGTAGCTGGCTGTACTGGTCAATGTACATCTGAGGTGGAGAAAAACCATTCAAATGAAATGTTTAATTACAGATGTGCTTACTTTTAAGAACTACACAATGTTGTGACACAGGAAGCAAAAACTTGTGGGTGCAGGGGAAGGATCTGGGTCATTTAGTCACTTTGATAAAGAAAAACAAACAAATGCCTGGAACTAGACCTTAAATCAGTACAAGTTAAAGATGATGAGTTAATTCCTGAGACATACAATGAAATAGTACGAACTAGAAGATGTCAAGGACACACACATTTATGCCCCCAGACTGCAGAGTTACAAAGTTTGCTTTTCAAAATGTCCATGACCAACAGCACTGACTGATCAATCATTAATGCATTAGTAGGCAAGTTGACAAATACTGTTATGCTAGCTAGGATACTATTGAAAGTGATAAGGTCACACTGGTATCAATATAATCAGACACTTAACAGTAGAATGCACAGACAGAAATATTTGGTAAAGGAAAATTACTGAGCAGATTCTATTACACTCCAGGACCGCTTATGCTGCTTCAAGCAAGTGCTTCCAATATTTAAAAACAGATGCTTCCAACTACATATACTATGTAATTAAAAGCAATTAAATAGCTTATCCTTCCACTATATTTTTATCCAAATTTAGATGATATTTAGAAATTGCTTTTAAATGTTCTTTTTACAACCTGTATCCACAAATAAAATTGAAGAGGAGTGGGATTCATCTTTTTCACCTTTAGATGTCTAAATTTTTTCTTGTTGTTCCAGGCCCCCCTTACGATAGATGGAGAAATGAGCACCCCAGGAGAGAAATTCAACTAATCTATTAGCTCTTCTCTTAGACTGAGATGAATCACCCTTACTTAATCAGATTAAGAACTCCATTAACTATAAAAGGATCTAAAAATTACCATTAGATTTGAAATCATATATTTTGGACATGTTAAAACAAATTACTTCCATCCTTTTTAACTTCTCTCTGACTTCGAAAAAGCAAAGTTTGGCTGTACATGGAGAAGAATCATTTCCTGTTATGATGTAATAAATGAGCAGACAACTAAAATATATTGCTTATTTAGACTTCCATTTTTACAAAAAGCCTGCCCAGGGAAGTATGCTACAAACCCCCTCCAAACTTGGCCAAATCTTATTAAATAAAAGACATGTCTACAAAGCAAAATTAAGATACTAGTACAAGTACATGATATTTTCCCTATGACAGCCTGATCTAGTTAGCACCCAACCATTAGCACTTAAGGGGCTGTAATGTGGGTTTTAGCAATGCTTGTTATTTATTAAGCACATATATCCAGAACACAGAGAGTGTGTGCTTGGATTAACATACGCTCGAATTCATGCTGTGGCTTCTGTTTCTACTCTAAGCTATGCAGCTAGTTTGAAGTAAAACAAATATGTTAGCACATAGAGTTAATCATACCTTTGCTCCTCCTGTGCATCCTATTTGATACCATTTAGCACACAGCCTTGTATTTTGGAATGGAGCTGAACACATTCCCACCGCCCAAAGGGGAATTCACACAGAGAATGTATTTATGGAGGGAAAAAGAAGTGATTTTTTTACCTTAGCAAGGAATAAGGCAAGGACTACTAAACTACACAATAAGTAATTAAAGGATTTGAAAAGAAGCCCCTAGAAAGAGCTACTTAAAAAAACAGACAAACAAACAAAATAAATTCTGAATTTTCACATGGACACCACTTTGCACCGAAAGCCTGTCCCAAATATTTCATTTTACTCCTAATCCTTAAGGTTATGTTTATCAGCTTCTTGATGATCTCTTATCAATTCTACAGTGGAAAGGTGGGTTGGGCCTGAGAGTTGTAGTTTCTGATACTGTGAACAGTGAGAGCTGAAAGGTGAACTATATTCTGTAGAAGTGTGAAAATACCTCCTGACCGTCTTTCCCCACCAAATAATTCTTTTTCATCATCATTGGAGCCTTTCCTATGCAGAAGAAATGTGCATTTTTTAATGTATTTTAAAACTGACTGCAGCTTGAAACAGTATGCTCTGTCTCCTTCCAGTGTAGCTAGCTGACTGGATAACAGTATCTATAAGCAAAGGTCAGGGTAAAGACCTGTTTACGCAAAGCTAAGCACTGAAAGAGGAATACTCGCTTTTCTTCAGGTAGAAAGCCAGTTCAGGCATGTCAAGAATTCAAAGTTCAAGACTTAACTGTGAACCATGCGACTCACCAAATCACTCTCAGCCTAATATGGGAGTGAAGCAGGAAAGAAAGATACCCTCTTAGAATATGTACTTGCTATATTTGAAGAGGCTAGCTGGCTTAAGGACTATATACAGTCCTTTATATATAGAGATACATATACACACACATAGGTATAGAACTTTTATAGTAGACTATAAAACACTTAGCTTGCAGACCATCAGTTCAAGTCAGCGTAGCTACACAAAAGTAATTGCACAGGCCGCTGGAGAGCTATGGCAGTGGGGACCTACGTGATCTAATAATAGCAGAAAATCATCCATATCCCCCAATTTGGCATCATGTGACAGCATATCCATAGAGAAGCCAGCTGTGTGATGAACATGAAGTCTCACTCTCATGTGTTGGAACTCTCCTGAGCAACACACTAATCAGGCAGAACAAATGTTGGATAACCTCTACAGTAATCATTTTGTAGGGCGGGGAGTGGGGGGGCGGTGGGGAAAGCCGGCTAGTCTTGTTCTACTTTCGTTTATATAAGGATGGAGCTGTTTCACTTGATTATGTCAGAATAACCCTGATCTAGATAAGAACAACAGGATAAAGAGCGGAATTCTAAAAAATATTGCACCTACATTTATATATAAAATTATCTAGAAAAAGCTGGCATGTGATGTGGTTTTGAACATAAAAAAATAAAATATAATTTGGCAAATTTCAGCTTTTTTAACTGTTAAATGTAAAAGGTTGTTTTAAGATTCAGTAAGATTGGTAATATTTTTTAGGTTTGGGTGTTCCTTTTGGTTGTATTTTCAAGAGCTGCTTACTTCTAGATTTTTTTGTAAACAATTCTGTGTGGTGAAAAATGTTAAGATAACATTAAGATTAACAAGATATACTTTACAAGAATGTGTGTGGGTGGGAGAGGGAGAAGATTGTATGTTGAAATACTAAGCAAATAATGTTACTAGTGACTATATGAAAAGCCATAACAATCCACAGGTTTTGAGGGCTGTACCACCATTCAGCTTTCATTCTATCTTCTTTAAATTCTTGACTTCTCAGCTATGTGATTTAAAGGTCCTTCTACGAGTTTCAAAACAGGACTTTTCAGTTTCCTGAAGGGTCTTGGAGGGGGGTCAGGGAGAAGTAAATATTGTTTCTTAAATATACAATTTGGAAGAATGGCACTGACAAGGCTCTTGCAGATTATATATTCTCTTTCTGGTTTTCTTCACTGAGCTCCAGGTGAGCTTTGCTGCTGACTCTAGCTGCATGCAAAATCAGTAATAGCTGAGTTTCTATAAATTCCTGCCCCATAGATTTCAAGGCCAAAAGAAGCATTTATAATTAGTTAGCTTGATCTTCTGTATTAAGAGAACATAAACTTCCATTCAGTAACTTTGTGTTGGATGAAGTTTGACAGGTTCTTTTTTTCAGTAAGATATCTGTAATTGAAGACATCAAGAGAATTCACCACTTGCCTTGAAAATCTGCTAAGAGTTAAGAGCATTCACTCTTACAAACTACATTCCCATCTGTATTCTGAATTGTTATGCATTCAGCTTCCAACCCCTGAGCACTGTTATGCCACTTCCTACCATAGTTGAAATATAAAAATCAAGCATTCAAAACTGCCGACAGACCAGAGCAGCTTAAACTCCTTGTTTAGCAAAATGACCATTATTGTTAGCTTTTATGAAACACAGCCTCTCAGGAAGCTACATTTCCCAGCTTTTGTGAAAGTTGACAAAATCCACGATCCATCAAACAAAACATTTCAAGCTGTTCAAACTGTCATTTTATGAAACTCAGTGTTTAAGATAATTTTGTCATGCGTTGCTATGTCAAATGCTGTGAAAGAAAGCCTATATCATCTATTTGTGATTATCTTAATAACTGAATATTCAATCCCACCATAGCTATACTTACTCTGGAGTCATCAAACATGAGGGTAAAAAAAAGCAGAAGTGAACTTAATCTGGAAGACATTTGCAACTTAGTTCACTGAATGAATCTGAAGAACTAAACTACATGGACAGCATCCTGTAAAAACCTCACAAGTCAAAATGAATGCTATGAATAAAAAAACTAGACTAAAATTATTATTTTTCAGTAGTGAAAAAGGTGTGAAAACATGGGATTTAACCAAGGAGTCTATAAATGTCTTAAAATATATTTTTGCACTAATGTGCATCTATTTCATGCAAAGAACAAAGTAGAAGTACTGCAAGAAAAAAATATCATAGAAGCTATTTTTTTAATCAAAATAATCCATTGCTTATTGATGAGAGGATAATCAAGCAAAGGCATGTGTGGCCAAATCTGGTTACATCTGCATTTGCAAAAGTACATCCCAGCTAGGAAATACAGCTCTGTCCTAAAGAGCTAACATACATTTGCACACACTCTTACTGAAAATGTAAGTCAAGTTCACAGAAGATCTAGATTTATTTTTTTTCATTTGTGGAAACCAAGGGAAGACTGCAATAAAATTATATCAGATCAATAAAGACCAGACTTCTTGCATGTCAGAGCAACCTCTGCGGTACTTGAGTTGAGTGAGGTTTCTTTATAAGCAGACAGCTCCAGAATGTGATGCAGCCACTTGAGATCTCAACAATTCAGCAATTAGAAATTGTTCCAGGGCTGGCTAATAAGTTACACTCCTCAGATGCATGGATGAATCCAGGACTTCAAAATAATGAATAAGGTCTGGTTTATGTGTGTAATTAAGGGAAGCGTAAACCACCGTGAAAAATCAGAAGTTACATATTTGTAATTGTTTGCTTTAATAGGCAGTAACAGTAGTAATCAAGAGGAGGAAATAATTTTATCATATGATTTCAAGCAGAATTCGTATAAGTGATGACCATCAAACTACTATAAATAACAGCAGTAACTACATGGACTATAACTACATTTGCTTATTACTCAGTATGTCGAAATTACTACAACTTTCAGATGAAGATTTCAATTATTGGATGTGTATTTCTCAACTGTAGATTCTTTTGAGGCCTCTTTCAATTTGCAAGCACTCTAAGAGCAGCAAAGAGTGCTTTCTCAGAAACAACTCTCTTGGATGACAGAAAAGGAAGATTAGTTGAATTTAGGCTGTTTCATGGGATGAGGTGGAAAGACTCAATAAAGAAGAAAAAACAGTATGATCCCATTAAAAAATATTTCCCTTTCCCATTCTCTTTCCTAAAGTGTTACTAAACTTTTGTTGGTCATTAACTGGAATATGATGCAGAAATATTTTTGTGAGCTGATAAAAATAAATTGTATCACCTTTTTTGTGCTATGAACCTAATCGTTCAGAAAAGGAGTTCAGGTTGCAGCGTAATTCAGGGTGGTGGAGACATGACACAGGAATCACTGCAGGCTCACTACTTTCATGTAGAGATGTGGGTTGGTGAGTGCACACGCTCAATAGGGAACAGGTACGCATATGATAACATACTTGAGAGGTAGAAAGTGCGTTAGTACTGAGATTTTTGTTCCAAAAAGAGTGATTTTCCCTTAAATAAATGATTCTTCTGGTGTCCTCTGTTCCTCCATTCTTCATAAACTGCAATCCAAGAATTATGCATAGTATAATTTAGGGCAGAACCACTGCTGATGAAATTGTCCTGCTTATTTGAACCTAGCTCAGTTATGATCCTTCTATTGGCCTCAAGCAGTATATTTGAAAATAAGCACAAAGCATATAGTAACTGTGCGTCTTAAAATGGCACACAGGACTCTGCTATGTTATTGCTACAATACCTGTATGACATACCACTAAATGACCTTATGCCTGTCTTCAAGTGGGGGAAAAATGAGAGCTATATGCCTAACGTCTGTCTATTCCAGCTACTCTGAAGGTTGAAGGATTCTTTCCCTCAGAATGTATTCAGGAGGGTCAAGCATAGCTCTTTCTTTTTTTTTTGCCCAAGTTTTTAATTGGTGGCAAAACAATGCTTTGCTTTGTCTCATTCCAACTTGCCACTGGTGTACAAACAACAGGACCCTGCAGGAGCACAGGCTAACTCAACTTCTTCCAGTCCCTGCTGGGAAAAGGCATCCCTCTGTCCCTAGCAGATCTAGTCATCCGATAACCACCCAGTTAGCTCTCAATGATTCTTGGTACAACCAGGCCATAGCAGCAAGCAGGAGGCAGAAAAAGGACAGAGGAAGGAAAAACAAAATAGTTTGATTGGATGGAGATGGAGGGCAGAGAGCTGAAAACTTAACTGGGCAATCCCCCATGCAGGCATAAGTGGAAAAATCTAGGGGCCAGGGAAAACAGGGAGCCAGACTTTCACTTGAGGGAAGATTATGAAGGAAGAGATTTTTCCACCATGCTGGATGGGCAGAGAACTCACAAGTGTTGAACAGCAGCCCAAAAGGGCCTGGTTTTGATGCAGGGGGACAGGAAGCCTGACCTGTGCTTATCACTGAACAGTTACTCATTCTGCACTAAATGACTCGGCTTTAACGAGAGGGATTCACCTCACATTTCCTATAGCCTAAAGGCTACAGCAGTTGCGTAGGAAATATCTAAGCTTCCTCAGGAATCAGAGAAAATTGAGCACAGGTATCAGGTATCAGTAATGAATATAGTATGCAGTGACTTATTAAGTAAAAGTGAGACACTGGCAATCTCATGTCCATTCGTAGGTTTACTGTAATGCCCAAATCAGTCAACAGCTTGAAAAAGTCCACTTCACCAAATGACCTAAACTCTTGCCAGGGCTGAAAGCTGACCTTTTTAATACTCACATGATATATGCAATTCTAAGTATACATGAAAAGGGAAATATGGGCAAAACTGGATTAGAATTCAGAGCAATTGCTCCTGTGCCACATCTAAGTCTACTCACACTTGAGGTGTCTCATTTTGTCACTGGTTATGGACGGAACCTAAATTTATTATGGCTATAAATTCAGTACTTTAAGGACCTCTACTTGATTAGAATGAATCCAGGACTCAAAGTGCCCACTAGAGAAGTTCTGCCATTTGGATCTTAAATGTACAATACCGCATTACCTATCCCTGAGGAAGAAGCTGAATGTGATGCACTTGTGCATCTCCCAGAAGAAAATAATAGGTAATGACTAGTTTCCTCTTCATTAGGATCTCTCTATCCAAAAGACTCTCAGTGCAGTTACCTCAGGAGGGATGTATCTGAGCCACAGTACTACAAATCCTCTACTGTAATGATCAGCCAGCTTAAAGGGCATTACTGAGATTAAGCAGTGTAGACAGTGAACAAATTCAGCACAAAGCCCAGCAAAGTCTTAAAATAACACGCAGAGTACTCCAGTGTTGTTTTTTTTTAACTGGTTACAGTGTCTCAGGCTCTTGAGCTCACAAGCTCTGCCTAAAGAGGAGACATCAGAATAAGAAATCAAATACTTAACCCTAAAATCAAAACTTCTAGGATAAAATAGTTTTAGGGACAGCAAATAATAGCATGCTACTAGTTATGAGAATCTTATCTTCTACAAACTGCTCCTGAACATCATAGTAGTAAGTGAAAAAAATATTCTCACGGATTTCACTAATGTGGGATCAAACCACAAAACTCTAGGCAAAAAGAGCCTCACTGGAGGCACTGGGCTTTGAATTAGGCTTCAAATGTTTCTTTAAAGGTATCCTTAACAACTCCCTCTCTAATCATTATGTTCCACCCTAACTACAAAGCTTTAAAAAGGCAGCAAGGTGTGTGGTAACAGCATTCCTACAGTCTTGAAGAAAACGCACATTATACAGCAGAGTGAGAGAAGTGCTACACTGGTACTTAAGTTAAAAGTTACTGAGATTGGAATCCTGGCAAACATTCAGGGCAATGCTGTATCAAGCTGAATGAATTAATGTTTTACTAATGACTTCAACTTAAACAATCTAAAATCCTTCTTCAGGAGGGGGGGGGTGGGGGAAGAAAACAACTGTTTTTAAAAAGAGCTTCCTAAGGGTCTACTGCTAAATGAAATGCTTTCTACTACTAAAACCAAAACCTAATTAGATAAATCCATAAAAGAAAGATTAACTGAAGGAAACTCCAGGGAAAACAAGCCACAATATACTGACTTAAGAAATTCTCATCTAGGCCAAACCCAAATAAAAAATCCACACAGGTCGAATTAATTCATTAATTTACTCTAACAGGATTTTCACTCTGGTTGTATTATACCTGGCTCTTAATTTCCTCTTCTTAAATTCTTCAATGCCAACTATAAAGAAGAGGTGATACAACTTCAGGGAAAATTTGAACATCACCCAAACACAGTTTGGGCTTATGAAATAAAACAAATGTCTTCCTTTTCCCAGGAAGTACATAAAGAGGCTGATAAGGCAAGAATGGTCTTTAGCAAGGCAAACAGAATTAATGAATATACCAATTCTTATACCTCTGTTTTCCAGCAGACTTGCTTTTCAGCCTGTGCGATCTTATACGTATTATACTTTGCAAGACTAGGTCAGAAGAGATATCTTCAAGTACACTGAACTTTTTAAGAGTAAGAGAATTCTAACTTCAACAGGAAGATTCCGAAGAAAGTTCATTGCCTTTAACTAGATCCCCTGTGCTGCTGAAGGGATGCTGGACCAGCACACATCTAAACTCTTTCCTATGGCTGCTCTTCATCCTAACTGTTTGGTACTAGAAAGGTTATATACGCTTATTGGATCCCTCTTCTCCAAGCAGGCTTCTAATTCCCCATCACTCAATGGTTACATAAAGTTTCAGTTTCCACACATTACCAATGCCTACCAGCCCACAGCAACAATTTGGCAAATGCAAGTTAATTATATAGTGTAATACAAAGAAACTTTATATTTAAGATCCTGCACAGGCAATAAATTCCACCGTGTGTTTGCTGATATATGGTTATACTGCTATGGAGAGTGTTTCTTACAATAGCGAGAATGTTGTAAATTAAGATGCACAAATTGCAGAAATTTGATGGCGATGTATGCCTTCATTACCTCTTCTCCATTTTTAATTTAACTCAATTCTTAGTGTACTTCCATAGGTTAAGACTCACTAACTTTTCTTGATGGAAAACTGACATGTATCTGCAGTTTGTTTCACATGTGTTTATCCCTCTTATATAAATAGTAATCTGATTTTTGAAGAAATCAAGAAAGTTCCCAGAAACATTTCATCTACTGATCAAATAAACCTTTATGGGAACTCTAGGGACACTACACTGTTAACTGGTAAGTGGAGTAAAAAATGCTAAACTCATCCTGAGGGCTACTTAGAATCTCTCAGCGAAAACAGGTTGGGAAATCAAACAAGCTGAGTTGCTGTGAGCAGGGTTCCTCGATAGCAGCCAGTGTCCCTTCTCTCACTTCATTCTTCTCTAGACCTCTTTAGTCTGTCTGAATCAAAAATATTTGCAACTAACAACTAATATAATTTCACAGGCTTATTATAGCTCACTTTAGGAATTAGTGTCTTTCTGCAGGTTCTCATGCCACTGGCAATCAGTGTTGCTCCTGAGAGTTCTCAATTCTTCCACTTAAACCTAATGTGTCTCCTTAATCCCTTTAATTCTTGCATTTTGACCTAATTTTACTGTTCATTGTCATGGTTCTTTTGCTGCTAGCTGGGCCTTTATTATGTATCATAAGAATATAAAAGCTAATTTGTGGATTATTTTTAAGTAAAAAACCTGCTAAGTACTCATAGTGCTATCTTGAGCATTATCTTCCTTGCCTCTCAACGGACCAGGTCAAATGAAATCAATGGCACTATTCAGCTCAGTAAAGCAAGCAGGATTCAGCTCCAAGAGCTGTGCTGGTCTATTTTGTTGCGAATACATTGTTCTTTGAAAGTGTGATTATTCAGCAAGTGATCTCTGTTTAACACTAGAATATCTATCACCAAGCAATGGTGTGGAGACATTTCCTTTCTCTCCAACCAACCCAGCAGCTGGGATGCTCGCTCTACATGGAAGACAGGATTATCGGCCCTGACTTCAAAAAGAACTGGAACCAAAATCTCCCGACCTTAAACCCTGATCTATACCACAGGCCTAAAAGTTACTCTGGAATGTACTGCTCATAATTGGTCTGTTCAAGCCACATAGCAGTTATCAGCAAAAAAGGAGAAATAGAGTGGGGAAAAAAGAGGGGAGAAGCACACACAAAAAAGGAGAATTTGCTGGCCCTGTGGTAACAGTACTTAGTGGGAGAGTAGAACATCGGAGTACAGGCTATGTTCAAAAAAGTATTTAAGAATTTATATACATAAGAGACAAACAGAAAATTATTAAAAAACCGGCCAGAATGTAAGTGAGGGCACATTATGGGGAACATGGTTCCAAAGCCTCTGAAATAAAGGAAGGAATTGCATCTGACTCATCCACATTTGGACAAAGTGCCCTAATTTCTGTATAAAAGGCAACTCAGAAGATAATGGCCTCTCCTTTCCTAATCCAGAAGAGTACCTAAACCCACCCCTTCAATTACACTGCTTTGCTTTTGTTAAAAATTATGAATAATGCAGGATGGGGAACAGAGGAAAGCTCTGCTTTTGGCTAAAACCACCATTTGAACCCAAATAATTAAAAACAAACAAAAATTTTCTTGCCAAACCAAACAACTACCTTTTTTCTTCTTCTCTCCTGGATAAAGCAGCCTTCTTTTCTATTCTATGTATATATTCAGAGGATAAGGTGATGTTCAAGTTTAAAATGGAAAATTCAATCATTTCCAGAAATCTAAAATGTCAGTACAAAGAAACCAATATAACTGGTCCAGAAGACAATGAAAATCTTTCCACTGAGATTAGTAAGGCCTGTACTAGACTTTCTATACACCCCATATAATCTCTACACAAACCACATAGCTACTCCTGTATACTTTAAAAGATATTAAAAAGATATTATGAAGATATTGCAGCCGCATTCATAACAATCCCCCATGAAGTAATTTTTATTTACAAAAAGGTTTATTTTGAGGGGTTTTTTTTGTTTGTTTGGGTTGGGTTTTTTTTTATGAACTGTAGTGTCAAACTACTATTTAAATCCCTTGGTAATACTTACAGTAAGAGTGTGACATGTGGAAAATTGTTTGGGCACCAACCTAGAGTATATCAAAACAGCAAGCAGCAACAAGCCTGGCAACAGACCAGAATCCGCTACAGTACTTGGCAAGTGATGGCAAACGTACCGCCAACACGTGATGCCCTCATTTTTAAGCCAAAGATAAATGTAGTTGATGTTTCTGGCCAAGACTAATGTGCCCAAATGCCATATGCGAGGTCAAGCGAGGATGCCGCAAATAATTCCCAATGATATTTTACCAGTCTGCTTCTGTTCCTACACTATTATTATAGCTCACCCAGGAAAACACATCAGTGTTATGGCTTTGAAAGCAGCACTGACAACTGCTTTAGTTTAATAATTATACTCAGGATTGTAATATTATTCTCTCACAAATTAATAAAGCCTACTAGAATGGTGAAAATCCTGAAAGTGTATTTTTTACTTAGTGAAATGAAAAATGACAGATGAAATAATTATATTTCACAAACTTAATGGAAGTCTTCCCCAAGCAGTAGAACAGTGCTTGTTTAATTAACATAATTTCTTGCATAAACATATTTGGGAATAGTCTCTGAAGTTTCCCCAGAAATTAGGTTTCAAGGCTAACTTCAGGGAATTGTTTTGGAAAGGTTCTTGCTTCAATGGGGATTTAACCAAATGTTAGTACAGGAAAATGCAGTGCTGTGTTAAGGCATTTAGGGATCTGTAATGAAAAGTTTAAATGAGATTTAGCTAATGATGTAAATCACCAGTTTCAGTGAGCCCTGCTTTGGCTTTAAGTCAGAACAGCTGCCCAAAGAGCCTGATATTAAAAAAAAACAAACCCAAACAATTTGTTTTTTTCTTTTCCTAGTGATCCTCACATTCCTAAAACAGCCATGAGAATCTGTCATTACTTCCCCTTTGAAACCATTCTACCCTTGAGGGTACTGCAAGATGCCACTTAGCAGCCCTAAAGCAGCAGTTTGGAGGACTCCACTTAAGCACTGAGCAGAGAAGGGAGTTAGGTAAAGGGAGGGACAGATGATGCCTTTATGGCTCAAATTAAGGCTAAACAGGAAACGGGCCTCCCCCTTGAACAATCATTTTTTTAAGAATGCTCCAGGCCCAAATGAGCATTATCTCATTTTTTTCCTCAAAACGGGAAAATTTAATGGAACGGACTCTGTAATGCAAAACACTGTTAGTATGGCACCAGCCTCTTGCAACAAAATATACTAAGGCACATAACATGCATTTTTTCCATGGGTGCTGCAGTCCTGGTTGACAGTTCCCCAAGCTTCAGAAGACAGACAGGGTAGGAGGACGAGCGAGCAAGGCAGACTGCTGTGATGAGAGCACTACCCAAGCAACAAGCAGGTCAAGAACAAGGTAATATTTTAAAAATATTTGGAGGCAGATCATTACTTAGAAGAGATGAACATTCCTTCACTGACTTTACATGGTCTGAACTTGAACATTTCAGTGTTATCCACAACACTTAAATAGAATAAAGAATATTTCTTATGTGAAGCAAAAATGAAGGCAACAATAGTCCTTTAAAGAGAAGCTCTGCTCTTCAACTGGCATTCAGCACACTGCTGTACGACTGCCACCCCAGTCCCAATACCATTGCTGGGCAAAGGAATGCATTTGACTGATACCACGTCTGGAGTTATGGGGTCTGAGCTGCGGTTTGAGTTTAGTGCCAGCTTTGGGGTATGTTTGTTTTATCATACACAGTCAGCAGAATCTGGCCAAAAATTTGCCTTAAACCAGTTCAACCAGTTTCACATTATTTGAAACTACACATTTAATGAGAAAATACCTTCTACAGATTGGATAGATGGGCATTTAGATCCAAATTCTTTTTCAATTATTATGACTTACTGCAGTGACATTAAAAAGCAGACAAGGAGGGCATAAATTGAAGGCCAACAATGGACTTCAGTTTTAACCATGCACTCTCAGTGCTGGTTTCTCATGTAAGGAGTAAAAATGCCTCAGACAACTCACAAGGGATGTAGTGTGAAATTGTAGTGTGCAGTTTTCTGAAACAGGCACAAGAGCTCAACACACTGGAGCTAATTTCTGTGTCAACTTTCATTCCATATGGGTTAGTGCCATTTTGCATAGCTGAAGCACCAACTCTACGCATATATTTGGCAGTGCCATACATATCCAGTTTCTGTGAGCTTTCACTAATATGAAGTTGCTGCAGACACTGCAGTTTTTCACTAAGTCTATCAGATTTAAGTTACTTTGTGGGTCTGTTTTTCACTAATTAAAAGGCTCAAGCTGGATCTTTTTCTTCAGTCTAGTGAGTCTTTCAATAGTGTGAAAATTTACATACCACAAATACATCCAGGAGTTCAACTATCAGTCTGGATTTCCATTTTTTTAACTTCCCACAGGAAAAAAAGTCCTGTTTTCTCTGCCTTCTGGTAGTATTGGTGCCTTTACTAATCATTTAATTAAGAATTTAATAATATAAACATCAGATTCACCTCTGTCACATGCTTGCACTCATTAAGAAGCGGTCTTTCTCCACCTTGTTAATGGAATTTGGAGGCCACTTCTGAGGAAAGAGATTTAGCTGAGACTACTTTGCAACCTTTGTGAAAAACAAAATTCCGTACTTTCTTCAAGGTTTTGCTAAAATGGTCTCATTACACTTTTTCAGTATCAACAGGTCTCCACATGATCATTTTAAGATCAAAATTCAAAACAAACCAGAAAGCAAATTGTTAATATGATATCTACAGAAGTTTCCTTCAAAACACCACACCGCTAATTCAGCAGCATCCAATATCCCACAGTGTCTTCTTGTTTTAAGTATAACAGAAATGCAAGGGCTCGCCCATTTCACAGCCGATCATCTTGAGGCTAAATCCTTAAGCATGACGAATTAAAACCTTTTCTACCTTTAAAAATATTAGTGCTCATAAACAGCTGAATTGTGTTCTATTTATTTCACTTTTTAATTACTCTTATGAAACATGCCATTTAAAGCCAGAAAAGCACTACAGCCATACATATGCAGGTAATCGATGCTGACAATAAGACTCTTTCAGGCTTAAAACCTCAACCAGTTCTTTCTGGTGAAACCTCTAATTTTGGTCTGAATACAGAAGGCCTATGCTCTTGCTTGTGAATTACAGTCCTAAAGGCTTTTTTCCCTTTTATTCTTAAATGGCTTTCCTTTCTCTTCATATTGAGCCCATTTCTGTTCTCTTAAATTATACTCTGAAAGTTATCATGAGACAGCTGTAATCCCTGACCTATTCTCCATTTGTCTAGGCTGAAGGTTTCTCCCTTGGCCAGTAAGAAAATCAGTTTGTCCCAGTACCATATTTCATGTTTTCAGACCGTAGGTCACAATTTGGCACGCAGCATGTCACTCACCTTACTCCTGACATGAGAAACTAGTGGGCAAGGGGCCAAGAGCTGGCAGAGTGCTGACGTGGCTCTTTTTCCCTCACCCATCTAGTCTGCTGTTGCCCTAACTTGCTTACCACAAATGCTAGCCACATGTAAGAGGATAAATAAAATTCCAGATCCACAACAAAATTCACACTTGAGCAGTGTGATGACTCCTTGTACTTGGTCTCCATGCAACTGCCTGAGATAACAGACTCGGGCCCCAATCAGACGATCATTACTTAAGAGACCAACAAATGATCTGCATTTGTTCTCTTAAGTCACAGTATAATGAGTCAGGCAGATCAACCATCAAAAGATGGAGCCAGAGAAAGTCATGCTCTTCTCCTATTTCCAGTTCAGAGGCCATTCCAAGACACATAGAAGAATATTTTACAGACAGTGCTAGAGGTATGGGGCAAAATCAACTTTCTAATTCATGTTAATTGAAGACAGCCCAGACTGATATTGCATGTTCCCCTTACTGAGGCATGAGAGAACTGGAAGCTATAAAATACTTGGATTGCAAGATGTGCCTTGATTTTTTTTTTACTTACTCAAAATAACATTAGCTGAATAATATGAAAAAATATCCATTAAATGAAACAAATTTTGAAACCTCTCTTGATTTCAATGGGACCACTATGGACTTTGGCACAAGTCAGCTTAACTGAAGTCCCACTTACTTCATTTAGAGCATTAGGCACTGTGTGTACTAACATCACAAACTTGTTACTACTGCAAAATTCCTGATCCAGGAGACAGAAGTCTGAAGCGTGCCATTCTACTGTGGATGCTGGAATTCTGTGTTGTATCCTTCACTCAGATCTTGTGTTTAGCCTCCTAGAATGATCCGTCTTAAAATCAGAAACACTAAAACAATAGTCGGTACCACTGAAATTCTGCCAAAATATACCTGAGCTGCAAACTCTGGCTTTGATGTCTTTCTGAAGAGGGTGGAAATACAGCTAGGTCAAATTTTGCATCCCTGTTAGAGATTCTAAAGATGCTGCTAATAAATTTGAGTTATTTCAAACAGACAAATATGAACCTTCTGATCACAACTTCATTCCTTTTAAATGCAGTTTTACCATCTTCAGTCACGCAGAAAATCAGGAATACTCTGAAATGCAACACAGCTCATTTTTCACTGTATCAACAAATAGCCTCAGAAAAGCAAAGACCACCTTACCATGCAGCTAAGTAGTCTCCAAGATAATAATGTTATTGCATTTCCAAAGGCTCTAAAAAATCAACAAGTACTTCATTATCATAATGATTCTTTGTACTATGAAAAATAGCATGCTGTTAAAATTGACAGGCTGTTACAACTCTGCCAAGTAGAGACAGATGTGGAAGGGAAGCTTTCCAATGAAAGAAAAATTCTTGGTATAGAGTCAGAATATATTAAGTGCAATTTGCTTTAACTACACATTTGCCACTAGAAAGTGTTCAAAGAGCATGGAGAGAGGTCTCACAAACTTCAGGTTCTCAAGGAGCAACTCAGTTTTAAGAATTGATGACAATCAGTTCACTGAGAGCAAACTTTCTTTGGCTTTAATTACTCCCATCACATGAAACCTTGAAACATCTCATGACTGAATATTTGTTCACCTAACAGAAGAACTTGAAAATCATAAACAATGTCACCATGTGGTGACACCTGTCATAAGAAAATGATGGTATGACTAAGGAAATATAGCACCCCATGCTCCGTCATCTTTACCTAGCTTTAAAATTCTCTAACCTATATATCAGTTAAATGAAAACAGTTAAGGAAAATAAGTTAAGTGTTACAAATTCTTATCTCACTACTTGTTCTCTGATGTAGCAAAGAATTGCAAAGACATTTTCAAGACATTTCAGTACTCTAGAGGTACTGTCTCTTCTGTGCTTGTCCAGCACAATGAACAGGACAACATGCTTTAATATTCCACCTCCAGCAATGGTAGATAGTGACAAAACTGCTCAGTCTGTGACAGATAGGACAAATCCCTGTTCACTGATCTTAATACCATTAATTGGCTGTGCTTCTTGTGAAGAAGTAACACAGGCTGAGAACATGAGCTGAAAATAAGCTAATGTGAAGCATTTTTTCTAAGTATATTATTAAATCAGCTAATAAAATTCATTGCCAATTACTCATAGAGCTATATATCACATATTTTAAAAGGCATTAAAGTAACATAATCTAGCCACCTGTTAACACACAGAGGAATATCCACATTTGGGAATATCCACATTCAGTACAGACTTTGGATGAAAAGAAAGGCCTGTTGATGTGTTTTGTTTACCTCTTACACTGTTCTTTGTTCTTTAAAAACAAGAAAAAAAAACCTGATTTTTTTTTTCCTGAATGAGTATATGCCAGTATTCTCAATTTGTTTTTAGTCTTTCCTTTTGCATCCTCCACAATCCTACAAAATAATATTAGTCAGGAGAATTCACATCAGTCACCTAACAAAGATCTTTGACAAGCATTTGAGGATTCTGTTAAGTAGGTAGAATCGGAACTTAACCTCTATACAACATGTACATCAGAGACAATGCATCCATACGAATAGCATTATAGCTGGAACCTTTAAAGAGGTAGGCAACCATAACTGTAAATCAAAATTTTCAAGATAAAAGGCTTATGAGGAATTTATGTGTAAAGAGGCTGGACAGGGAATACAAGGTAAAACTACTGGAAGCCCAGGTATCTGAGTAGACTCAGAGAATTTCACTTTCTTTCTAGAGTTGGCAGAGTGTTTTTTCATTAGATGCTATTACCATTTTATCGACACCTCTCTTTGTTATCACCAGAAACAGTCCACAATATAGGAAAGTCATAACAAAAATCATATTCCAGGAGGTAACGTGGACTTCCCTCAATTAAATTCAATGTTCTTAAACTCCCAAAATATAGTTAAACTCTTTGAAGAACAATAAAGCACAGATCTTATGAGTACTCACCACCATCTTCAACCATGAAATGAAAAATGTCACTGGTGGCATTGTCACCCCCTCGTAAAACATAGCATATCTTCATATCATCAATATCAGCTGGAAAGAGTCAGGAAAACAGATTTAATTTTAAATGCTGAAGGTAGGAAACTGTTTTTATAGAAAAACTTAACATGTATTAAATAGTTTCGCTTCAATAGAGACAGGTCAAGGTTCTCCAGCAGAGATCAGGAATGTCAGTATTAACATCACTGGAGTTTTACAGATACCATTCATTCTCGCTCCCTTACTCCCCCCCCCCCCCCCCCCCCAAAGCCGTCTTTTAAGGCATATTTACAAAAAGAACTGAAAGGAAATGTAAAAACATGGGCTTAATGGTCAGAACTATTTCATATTTTTAGTGGTGCATTTTCTTAAACAGAGGTGTATCTCCACTAAGATATTGGTTCTGTCATTCTTCATCCTGAGAAGTGCTGTAGACATCACAGAAAATCTGTGGCTGAAATGGGAGCAAAACCCAGGGTATTTTCTATGTTAAGTTCTACCCTCCATTCAAGAGGCAAGGCAAATTAGTCCACATGATCGCCCTCTCCCCCAAACTAAATTACTTCTGACATGTGATCTACCTCTATGATGGTATATCTCTACACTTTTTGCACTAGAGAGATCTCAATCTCTTTAGTCCCCTACAAAAACACCCTCTCCACCAGACCATCCTTCCTATCAGCATGTTTTCAAAGGGTATGGTATGTAATCTATATAAACTGTCATAAATAGTGCTCAAACACTTTCAGTGATTGTTTTAAGGATCCAAACAGATGCAATTAAAATAGGCAGACAAGACTTCAGTAAGAAGAAATTCAATGCACAATTCTTAATCATCAGTTGCAATAAAGAAAATATGTAAATGTTAAAAAAAATATTGTGTTTTCTGGTTTCCTTGAGCAGTGATGAGAAGCATATAGTACATAAAAAACTGGGGTTTGTCACTTCCTTGGAAAGACTGCTGTTAGTAAAAATCCATGTCTGATACTTTTTTTTTTAGAAGTAGTGTTGGAAATTAATAACATTAAAGTGGAGCTCAAGTACCACCAAAGTTCTCCTCCCATGTTAGGGCATATGCATTAGCAAAATGAAGCCAAAAGCACTTTTGTCAGAGCTCCTCAAAATCCTCAGTTCTAAAAGTAGCCAGACGTCTTCTAGGGCAAACAACTTAAGATTATCAGCAAATATATGTCACTGAAGAATCTCTTCCATAAATGTTTCAAAGTTAAAGATCAAAAATTCATGCGGCTGTAAAGAGGACGCAAATACCTCTTCATGCCCATGAAGCAAATAAATCTTTCATCCTGCAAACACACAAGTACTCAGCTCTGCCCATGTGGGTAGCTTTATCAAAATCCATGGTTCCAACATACATAAAGATAAGCACTTGAGCCAGTGTTTGCAGGACCAAGACCACCTCATCAAAAAAAGCCACTTGTCATCCAAACATCTTAATTTTGCCAAAACAATTGCAAAGGAATGATTTATTTTCTGTTCATTAAGAACATGTTCAGAGTCACTTAAGCAATTCTATACTTTCCTTCCACAGTTGATTAGGTTATGCTAGTTATATTAAAACTTGACTAGCTGTAAGCACAATTCATTACTGTATAACTACAGTGCCTGCTACATACTAATGTGATATTGGAATCCTCTAACATAATTTTGAAATCCATCCAAAATAATTTTCTATGAAAAAATATAATTATCTCCTCCAACCAGGGCACTGATTTCCCATTTAAAATTCCGAAAAAATTATGTTGTTATTAAAGGTTACATATACTAATATATGCTCTTTACGAAACAAATGCACTTCAAAATATAATTCATTCATCAATATGAAAACACTTGCCTGAATAAGATGGTAAAAAGCATTATCGGGGCTAAATGTTGAATACAATCATTGCTTGCAAAGAGCTGCATATTTGGCTGGAGTAGCCATGTAGCCATACTATTGCCAAGGCAGATCCTTACTCTCCACTATTCCTACCCATTCTTCCTGGCTCCTCGGCACACCTGCAGAGCTGTGGGATGCAACCAGGCCCTTACTCAGATTTACCCACCTGGGTCCGGGGACTCCCAAGGTGAGCATCAGCAGTCCATCACACTTTGTACATTCAAAACATTATCCCAACATCAGCCACCTACTTGTTATGTACCACTAAGCTTCTCTAAATGTGAAAGACTTGGCAGTTCCTGAATAGACTTTCCCCACTTTAAACACATTATCTAATCTGAATTAATATCTGCTGTGAACAAATTCCAGCCCTGACTTGCAGAGATGAGTGCAGTATGATTATGCATACACAATACTCTTTGTATGTATCTTTGTCCTAAGACAGCACTAGACTAGAAATTACCATGTGGCAAGTGTTTCCCTTTAAGATTTCTCTGCATTTACTATCACCAAATTGTAAATATAAAGCAGAAAGAAATAATGAGTCAAAAGTGCTGCTATCAGGTGTAACTGCTTAATGTAGTTTAAGAATATTTCATTTTGTTACTGTCACTTGCCTGTCTCTCTCATTCAGATCATTTCAACAATTAAATAGAAAAGAATAAAAAGCACCAAGCATTTGCAGAATTTGGGGACCTTTTATCAAGTTGTTAATTCTTCCACAGTCTAATACCCTCTTTGAGCAATCCTAATTAACTCTATGAGCCTCACGAGCAAAAGATTACCTACCACACTTGTGGCAGAAATATTTGATGTATACTAATTAGAAAGTCCCTCACTGTTCCTGAACGAAATACACAACAAATCTCCTGGACAGTCTATATTCTGCACAACTGCATTTAGACTGGAGGCTTTTAGCTCATCTGGCAAGCTAGGCTAACTGCCTTTCTAGCTCTTGATAAAGTTTTGTGGGCAGATATTGAAAAGCAATCTCAAGCATAAGGCAGAAAGCTGTTTGCTAAACAGTTGCTCTGCCCTCTTTTTCAGTTATAGGCAACCTGAAAAAACAGACTGCTCAAGCTGCTTGCACACAATGAATCTTGTTTCATTGATGTTACCTCATTCAAAGCAGTCAGGCTGCCTGTTCATACAACCTCAGACCCACATCCAAGGAATGGGAGTGACAGGTCATAGACTGTTAGGGTAGAGTTCACAAACTATTGAGCAGCTTCAAAACTCATCTGCATGTAACCCTGAACTGCCTCATCTGACTGCAAAGTTGGCCCAGTTTTGAGTAGAGGCTGGACCACATGACATCCAAAGGTCCCTTCCAACATGAATTGGAAGTCTGTAATGATGTTTTACAAGCTCCACCAGGACCCACACAAGTTAATGAAACTAGCATTTTGTAAGAGGTTGCCCCACATGGCAGGGTAGGACCCTTAAGAAAGGGAGAGATGAAAACATTAAAAGAAAGCATATAACAGCAGGGCCAACAGTCAATACAGCAGAACTGCAAAGTCAAAACTATTACTCATGGCTGGTTGCAAAATCTGCAATTACATTAGGATCATTAAGAATATGACAAAAGAGGATCTTGTTTACTCCTGCCCTGAACATTAGATAACTGTCTGTCTCAGTATAGCATAAGCATGAAATATGCCTAAATTCACTACTCTGGATGTGACAGTGCTTTGCACATTAATGGTAGTGGGCCACAAGGTGAGGGACTATAGTGAACTACACACAGAGTTTTGAGTATGCAGCTTGGTCTACATAAGACCTCTGTGTCTCACATTACTTCTCAAAACTGCAGCCTTCTAGGTTCTGCCAAGAATTTTTGCCTCCCTGCCCCTCACAGCCTCTCCCATACCCAAAGCATCTATAGACAAAAGGCATCTGAAGAAAAAGGAAAGGAAAAGAGAGTGCCATTTAATCCATGACTTTAACTTGCAGGTTATTCTATGACTTCCAGCAAGTTCTCTTTCCCTGTCCTCAGCAGATGTAGTATCCATGTGTGAGCTTGACGCCTTCTGCCTTTCATGCACCCTTTCCAGACACCTCTTCTCCCTCAAGTGCTTGACCCTGCATTCATAAGGTATTTTTATGTGTTGGCTTCATAAAATACAAACCATTATAAAAAGCATTTAAGAAGTTGAGAAGAGGGATACCACAGAAATAACACAGATGCTCAGGAGGTATTTGCTCATAGAGGGCAACAGACAAAATTACTGAAGGAATGTGTATTTCTTAAAAGCACTCTTCAACTCAACACAAATTTGAGTGCTTATGTCAGTACCATCAGGGAACCTGTGAAGTTATATCACTTTCTGGGCATCCTCACTAGCTTTAAAACTAAATTTTCCTATGGGTTGCATGCTTCTCACCCAGCTGAGGCAGCCCCAGGATATTAAGAAAGCCTGCATGAAGACCAGTGAGCATGCCATGTGGTCGGACTGCCACTTGAAAGACAAGTAACAACTGCATTTTGGTCATCTGATGAATGAACGCCTGGCCACAAAGCACAAAAGAGAATGGAATATACCTATCCTGAGTGCCCGCCGCGCTCCTTAAAAAAATGGAATATCACTGTGCTATGCAGTGGTCTGCTTTCAAGAAACACCCACTCAATAATTCTAAATTCTCCAATGTAAGAGAAAACCCAGTAAAAAAGTCACTATCTGTTTATTTGCTCACTTCCATTCTCTTCTGTTTCTCACTTATTCTGACAACATACTCTTAATACTACTCACAGCTCACGACCAAAACCTTACATTTAAAGAGCTGTGGTGGTTCCCAAAGCTTAGATATGGTTTGGTCCCTCCTCATCCTCTTTTTTTGCACTAACACGGCAAAACTTAGAGCATCCCAACCATTCAAAAGTCCATCAGGCCTGCTACCAAGATTTGGTATGCCTGGTGAGAACATCACTACAGCCAAGACTGTAACATGGGATACATACCAACATGGGCTCTGTGAAATGAAATACAGCCTACTACAAGCGTTCACCTCTAGCCTTACCACCTACAAAGCCTAGCCTGTCTGGGCCCCTTTAATTTTGAGTCTCTGTGCAGTTGTGCTGTCTGCTCACTCCACAGCTGCAGGAGGCTCCAACAAAACCTCATTTCATTTTTAATTAACCAGCTATTAACTCACTGCAGAATAACATGGAAAATTCTCTGGAGAATAGCTAATGCTCCCCTTTCAATTAAAGTTACTTCATAACCTTGTGTTGAGGCTTTATTTCAGAACATACGGCACATGTGGTTTTTGTCCTATTTATACCACCCAGTATTTCAGTTCCATGTAAAAAGTAAGTACCACTGACATAATTTAAAAACATTTACATTACCTTTTAATTTACCACAAACACTTTGTGGTTAAGATTTGTGTAATTAAGGCAACAAATGCATTCATATTACATTATTTCCCCATGTTTGGGAAATGATTTTGCTTTTACAGTTAAGTGCACCCAGACTGTATAGCAACTGATGCCCTAGCCATGGTATGACCATTAGTTAATAATAGCTTGGCCACTCCCATAGCATTTTCTAATTAAAACTGTTTAAAGAAGGAGCTCAGCCTCCAAAGATCCAGAACCACGTGCAGCCCAATTCTGTTATCCAAATTTCTATCATTGATAGAAACTCCAAATCACAGTTATTTGGACTGTAAGCTGTCCAAGGCAAAGATGCTCCTTTATTCAGTGTTTATCCAGTAGACCCCCTTTCCTGTTTAAAGCTGTCACAGATGCAATAAATAATAAACAGAACTAAAAAATAATAAAGCTGTTATAATTAAGATCACTGTTGGAAAGTTTCTCCCGTCAACTGTTATAGAGTTTAGCATGAAAAATAATGTTTCCAGTGATCTAAAGAAAGTATGGAGTATTACAATATATTACAATACCTTGGGTGAACTGGCTGATGCTATGGTTGCCTCTCCCCAGGTGGATCAGGAAGCCATGGCGTGGACCCTCTGTGATTCTGATCTTGAGAGTAACATGCAAACTGTCCCTGTCTTCCACTTTGAGCACCTTGTTGGTAATCAGAAACCCAATGTGACCTGTGGCCAGAATACGGAGAGTCTGAGCACCCTTGTTTATTACAATTTGAGGTACACTGTTGTCCACAGCCATTATTCGAATCTTCATAGTCTGAGGTTTCCTCGTTTCAAACACAGTGTTGGGGAAGACATAGAAATCAGTATGAGTGCCATCCGTAACAGTGAAAGAGAAGCTATCCTCAACTGATTCTGTGCCATCATGCTTGTAGCTGATTAAGTTTTCATTTAGATCTTGTTTAGTGAAGGTGGTGACTGGTTTGGAGTTATTGAACATGATCTGACCATGAACTGGTATTTGAGTGATGATAAATTTTAGCAATGCATCGGGTGTATCTCTGTCTTCTGCAGTCAATTCAAATGGGGTTATCAGTTTGTATTCATTCTCACTCACCACCAGGTTATGGATCGTGACGACAGGTTTCTTATTGTCCACATCACTGATAGAAATTCTGAAAGTACGAAATACAGGGTTATAGCCGTCAGTCACCTCAAACTCAAAGCTGTCCATTTTCACCTCATCTTCTGAAGTGTGAATGTAATAGACTTTATTGCCTGCTAATAGGAGTTGAGTAAAAGTGGAGATGGGTACCCCAGGCTGATCTGTGCATTCAAGATGACCACGAACAGGTGCTCTGGTAATAGTGAAAACTAAGTTCTCATCTGGACTATTCAGGTCACTGGTGCTAAGCAAATCAGTAGTAAGGGTGACCTTCCCTCCTTCCTTCAAAGAAACTCCTTTGCTGATTACATCTGGGAAGACAATATCAATGCTACCTATTGTCACATAAAAGTAGCGGTCAATGAGAGGATTTATCCCATCTGTCACATCAAACTTGATAAGATCACGAACACCTTCTTTACCAAAATGCATGTATCGAATTAAGTTTCTATCCACTTCATCCTGGGTGAAGTTCATCCCTAGGGTAATATTCTCAACCCCACCTGAAGGCTTTATTCTCTGCAAGAGGCCTTGTCCTGGCCCATATCTTATAATGTACGTCAAGGTTTTGTCTTCAGAATCCAGGTCAGTAGCCTTCAATATTCTGTTATGAATAGTTCTAGTTTCCCCTATTTCAATCTCCAAACCATCATTGATGGCCATTCTTGGTGTCTCATCATCTACAGGAATAACCAGGATGAGTACTGTTTTCCTAACAGTATGTTTACCATCTGTGAGTTTCACCTCAAAACTATCCTCCTTTGTCTCCGAGTCGTCATGTTCATAGAGTATGTTGGAGCTCTCTGTTATCTGATCCAAGGTGAAGCTCTCCACTAGCACAGTTCCATTGACCAGCTGGTTCACAATGTGGCCGTGCCTGGGAAGCCTGGTGATTGTGAACATTAATGCATCAGCAGGGATGTCTGCATCCACTGCATTGAGGATAGGGGTATCAATAACAAGGCTCATGCCTTCCATCACAACAAACTCTCGCATAAAGATTTCAGGCTCTTCATCGTTGATCGGCATAATGACAATGGGGAAAAAGTGCCTTGGGGAAAAGTTAATGCCATCGGAACAGCGGAAAGCAAATCTGTCTTCAACAGGCTCTACACCCTTATGTATACTTTGGACATAAAAAATATGCCCTTGACGGAGGTCTTTGAAGGTAAAAGCACTTATAGCTATACCTGCTCTGGATTTTTCAGATCCTGGGGCTGGAGAGATATTCTCTACATACCCAGATGTCGGCTGAGCAACAATGGTGCAGAGTATATCATCTTTAGGAGTGTCCACATCTTCAGCCCTGAGGTGAGCAGGAGTAATGACCTGTTTGTCACCTTCTGTTACCATGAACTGGTCCCCCACAAAAATCTCTGGGGCTTGACTGTCAACAGGAAGAATGGTCACCAAGACTGAAACTCCTTGAACAACATTGCCCCTGATGCTCCACTTCTCAGAGAGGTCAGACAAGGTAAGGTTGAAGGTATCTTCTTTAGGCAGAAGGCCTATTTCACCACCACTGTGAGCATATACCACAGCACCATCCAGCAGATCTCTCTGGGAAAATCTCTCTGCAGGAACCCCTTGGACCAGGATGCTCCCATGCTGAGGAGGATCCTCTACAATGAAGGTCAACATCAAGTCATCTGTATCCTCATCCGTGCCCTGAATAACATTAGCAGTGATTTCAGCAGCACCATTCTCCAGCACATCCAGGTAGGAACCAAGAGTGCCTGGGGGCAACCGTAGCATAGGAACCTCATCATCAACTGGGTGCACGTTCATTTTCAGTGTGATGGGCACAAAATGAATCCCATCACTCACGTCAAGCCTGCAGGTATCGCTGTTGGTCTCAGCTCCACTGTGCACATACACCACCCTCCCTTGTCTGATATCCTCCAGGCCAAAGATGCCTCCCGGAATCAAACTGTACCCAGAAAGCTGCAACTGGCCATACCGAGGAGCCTGGGTCAGGATAAACCTGAGACGGGTAAGTTCAGTGTCGGTGTCACTGGCATCCAGCTCAGTTGGACTAAGGACATGGCTGCCTCCCTCAGGCAAAGCGAAGCCAGTATTGGTGATTTCAGGAGGCTGGTTATCCACAGGCTGCAGGTAGATGGTGAAAGTCCCTTCAGCTGCATTGCCAGCTGCATCTTGCACTTGATACTGAAACTGAATCAAATGAGGAGCCACCCCCAGTTCTTCCTGTGGGGGACGGTACGATATCTTGTGATGATTGATCTGGGCTTGGGTGAAGTGAGTAACTTCCACAGAGTGATCCTCAGTCAGCACAAGGGATCCGAGGCGGGCTCCATATACATCTGGAGGGTGGTTAGTGTCAGTGTCAGTGGGGGGCTGGGTTATCGTGTAGCGGAGTTCGCGGTCCCCTGAATCCTGGTCTGTGTAACACAAGTGCTTCCTCCGCAGTGGGGTCACCTGCTGTTCTGCAACTATTAAGTGCAGGCTGCTGCTACTATGCAGCTCTGGGGGCAATCTGTCTACAGGATGTACCCGGATCACAAAAGTCTGTGGTCCAGAGCGGTTGGGCGGGTCATTGTCATCCTGGACTCTAAAGACAAACTGGTCCAACACAACCCCAGGGCCAGGGCTGTGAGGCCCAAAGTGGTGGTAATAGAGACGCCCCTCCACAATGTCCTGCTGCAGCCACTCTCTCACTGGCTTTTCATAGATTAGGGAGCTTCCCGCTAAACCCGGTACCCTCCTCCAAGAAAACCCCTCGTCTTCTTCCTCCTCTTCCCAGCCAGGAGGTGGCTGTGCTTGACGGAGGAGCAGTTGCCCAGCAGTGGGTCCAGACTCCACTGTGAAGAGCAGGATGGCATCCTGCGAGTCAATGTCAGTGGCGCTAAGAGCACGGGTGGTGATGAGCACTGTTTCACCCTCAGCCATGGCCAGCCCCGTGTTAGCATTGAGTAGGGGTGGCTGGTCATCAGTGGGCACCACGGTAATGGGGAAAAGGAACTCAACACGGTGGCGAGAGCCACCATCTTCCAGCCGCAGCACCAGGTTGTCACTGAGTGGAGACTCGCTGCCATCATGTTGGTATATGACCCGACCTGCTGCGAGCTCAGCCACCGTGAAGTGTTTACGAGGGGCAGCAGGAGCTGGGCTGTCCTCCAATAGAGTAAGGTGGCCATGCCTCAGCCCTGCCACCACACTCACCCGCACCTGCTCAAGGTCATCCTCATCACTTATCACCAGGCTGGGGCTGGGACCGGGGCCTGAGAGAGGCCGCGACTGTCCCTCATAGAGCACAAGGCCAGTGTTGCGGGTCACCACAGGTGCCAGGGTGTTCATGGGCTTTACCACAATGACAAAGGCAAAGGGCTCTGAGGCAGCACCCTCTGGGTCCAACACCTCCAGCTCGAGCTCAAAGAGCCGCTCCCGATCCGAGTCCTCCATGGGTGGCTGGTAGGCGATGCGCAGCTCCCTCACGTCCTGCTGGCTGAAGGAGGAGACAGGCAAGCTCCGGTCATCTGTGCTGACCATGTGCCCCTGGCCAGGGCCAAAGGGCGAGGTGATGTTGAAGAGCAGCAGGTCTGGTGGTGACTCGGCATCCTCGGCCGCAAGCATGTCAGGCGTGAGGGCGGTGAGGACAAACTGGTCCACCTCCATCATGAGCATGGCCAGGAAGCTGGGTTTGGGGGCCACGTTTTCAGTCCCGGCCCGGATCCGCACCAGCACCTGGAAGTACTCGCGCTTCAGGAGTGCTCCACTTCCCGCTGCCTCCCGCAGCTCTGCCACCAGCGGCACCAGGTCACGGTTGGGGGAACCACCAGCTGCCGTGTGCCGGTAGCGCAGCCCCAAGCGCAGGAACTCCTCGCAGTCCCACATCGAGGTGGGCACCGGGCCGCCCCCTGCCGCCTCCCCACCGGCGGCCACCGCTGCCGGGGGGTAGTTGAGGATCTCTCCGTACCGGGGCAGCCCGGCCAGCGGTGACAGCAGGCCCACACGGCAGCGCTGCCGGCCCGGCTCGAAGGCGAACTCCAGGCTGCGGGAGTCCAGGGGGTTGCTGCTGCCCCGCAGGCGCTCGACGGTGAGGGGCAGGTTGCGGGTGACGATCTCCAGCTGGGTGAAGAGCACCTCCACCTCCAGCACCAGGGGCAGCACCAGGGCGCGGCTGGGCGAGTCGTAGCGGAGCTGCAGGCGGACGCGGTCCCGCGCGGGGCTGCGGCCGCCCAGGTGGGTGTACTGCACCTCGCGGGCCCCGAACTCGCAGGGGAAGCGCCTGGGGCTGAGGCGGCCCGGACGCTGCCACAGCGGGTCCTCGTCCAGCACGGTGAGGTGGCACCGGTCCCCCGGCTGCACCTGCAGCACCAGGTCCCGCGTGGGGTCCAGCCAGGCGGAGCGGCCCAGGGGCACACGGAGCCCACGGTTGGCCACCACGACGGGGACCGCCTCCGGCGCCCACGGCGAGGTGACCGCGGCTCTGCCTGGCGGCGGCTCCGGCGCCCCCTCCCAGGCGCAGCCGGCCAACAGCAGCAAGCCGGCCAGCAGCAGCCGCCGCCGCGGCGGCGGCGCGGCGGGGAAAGCCTGCATCATCCTTGCCGGAGGAGCGAAGGGCCGAGAGCCCCCGGCGGCAGCAGCAGTGGCGGCCCCCCTCCCGCCGCCGGCGCGGCGTGACCCGCACGTCCCACGGACACGCTGTGCTCTGACGGGAGCGCGCCCCTCTCCGGAGGGGAGCCCCGCCAGCTGCGAATCCCCGCCCTGCGCCTCCCAGCAGCCAATAGGCACCCGCGGAGGGGCGAGGCCGTCTGGCACGATTGGACAGAGCGGTTTGCCAATCTTGCAAGCCACGGGGAGGGACAACCTCCCCCTCCCTCCTCCGGCCCCTCAACAGGTTGCTGAGGAGAAGGCGCTGAGGCAGCGGCGCGCTGAGCCGCGGCCGTGCGGGAGCGGCGAGAAAGGGGGAGGCGCGGGTCGCCCTGCCGGCAGCCGCCGCTGGAAAGGCGCCGTGTCGGAGGCCCCATACCGGGGGGAGGGCGGTGCTGCTTTCCCACAGCGGAGGAGCGCACCTCCGCCGGTCGCGGGAGCGCACCGACGGCTCCCCGCCTCCTCCGTAGTGAGCCTCCCCGCTCTCATCTTAAATCCTGGCTCCCCGGGGCACAGTTAGAGCGGGGCTGCCCGCGGGTCGTCGTCGGGGCGGGCTCGGGGTTTCCCTTTCCCTCAGGGTACGGGGCGACAGGTGAGCGCGGGGCGGCAGCGGCGGCGGGTAACGTCCGCCCGCTTCCCGGCGGGAGGGGTTGGCCGAGAGCCGCCCCCGGTTAACGGGGGACGGCGGCGGGGAGAGAAAGGGAGAAAGGTCCCTTTTCCTGAGGGAAAGCGGGGCGGGTCAGGCGAGGAGAAGCGCCCCGGGGCTGCCGCCAGAGCGGCTGCGGGGCGGGGGTGTGGGGACCTGCCTGCCGGCACCGCCTTTCTTCGCGACAGAAAAGAAACAACGGATAAATATCTCCGGGGCAAAACACATTAGTTAATACCCAGTTTCGTTCCTCGGAGGTGAATAGTCACAGCAGTGGGTGAATAAAAGCTTCACAATATTTCTGCCGTCTGGCGTCTGCAGTTAAAAGCATATTAATAAGAGCCAGAGCTTGAAGGAGTTATTTGCCTTCTAAAATTCCTCATGGCAGGCTCTGACTTTTTATTCATCTTCTCTTGCAGCTGTTAAAACTCTTTCTGGTTAATGAAATGTGATCCACAATCTGCTTTTAAAAACGTATCTAACAGAACAGAGAAAAATACTAAGGAGCGGCAGATTCAAAGATGACCCAAGGCTGTTTGGCAATTACTTTGTCTAAATTTGTGATGCATTCTTTTAAAATAATCTTTGACATTATCCTTCAGTGGTGGAGCAACATTATGACATGCGGTCTTGTTTTCTGTATGGAAAACTTGACTTTGGAATTTCAGGTGGGGGCATTTCAGCCACATTTACATATAAGTTTTCATCCCAACAAATAATTTACCTTGGTTTAGGGTAGTGGGACATCAGTGGACATCTTTTACTACACTGGATTACTGTAATTTGTGAGATACTTTTATATTCTATTATTGACATACCTGTGGAAAACTGCAGAAAGCTATTTTGTTAAACAAGTCTCTACTGAATTATGGACTTGGCTCCTGCTGCAGGAGGTAGTAATTCTGGTAGTTAGTTATCTACTAAGTTATCAACACTAATACCATTTCTCTACCTTTATGAGGCATTCACTCTGGATTTCAGCAAGGTAGTGTCTTCTTTCTAAGCCTCAAAGAAAGATAATTCAGTAGAAAAAGTTGAGTTCCAGGACCAAGGATCTCCCGTAGCTTCACAAACACAGTGTTAGCAGCTCTTCTTCTCAGAGATGACAATATTTGGGATGGAGTGATTGGAATTGCCCAGATATAGTGTTCTAGTGTCAAGTCATGGGTTTTATTTTAAAACAAATAAACAAATAAACCCACAACCAAAACCAAATGACCCAGCACAGAGATCTTAGGTAGCATCAGGGTGATCTGAAGGCATGTTTGCCTTTGTGGGCATGAATATCTTATTAAAGAAATGTGTACCATCTAAGTTTGCTTCCAAATTTAGGCAGTAGAAAAATGAAGTTTTACAGAACCGATGTTCAGCAGACATCTTCACATTTATTCAAGAGAGAAAGATTTTCCTTTTTTCAAAATAGACTCCCTTTTGCAGAGTTTGCCACTCAAACCACATGTGTGTGTGCATATATGCATGTGTGTGGAGAGAAACTTAGTGAAAAAGGGTAATAAATCATGTACAAATAGCATCTAGCTTTTTTATTTGTTGTCCTAGCAGAAGAAAAAAAAAAAAGATACAGTTTTTAATATTCTTAGACTGTTAGGGACAGCAGGTAAACATGTACCTTTAAAATATTTGCTCTTTAATGATTATGTGTTTAGAACCGTGTCTGTAACAGCAATCTTTTCTCTGTTAAAGTCAGTCCAATATCTGTTGTGATTTTTATCAAGAAATCTATCTGGGACATCTCTTTTCAATTGGTAAAGAGAGTTAGAGAAATCTGGTAGATGAAGGAATAGCTTTTGAAATACCCATGTTGAGAGTGAATGGAGTGGGGCATTCCAACAAATACACTTTTGAGAGATTTATCTTCCTAACTGGAGAAAAAATAAATCAAGAGAAAAGTAGTGAAGGGATCCAGCTCTGGTACAGAAATTCCTTGTTTTCAGTGGATACAGGGTCATGTTCTTTGATCTCTGTTACCTCCATCATCAAGTAGTAAACCTCTGTGTACAAACAGCAGAAGTCCTCTTTATTTTCAGCAGTTGCTGTCTTGTCAAACAAGTCAATGAGCTCATGTGCCACAGTCCAAGTGCAAAGTGCAAGACCTGTTTTTTTTTTCTTCTCACAGCACAACATAAAATAAAAAGTGCTCCAAGTTATAGAGTTGATAAAAACTTTGAAAGGATTTTCCTTGGCTTGCTGACTGGTTGGCTTGTGCCAACACTTGTGTTCAAATTCTATTGAAGGAAAATTCGTCTTGGCTAAATCCTGATCTAATGACATAGCTGTAAATCCAAGGTGTACCAAATCAGAATCGGGCCCATTAACAAGTCCATTGATCTTTTAAAATAAATTTTGGTGGACAAAGTGACTGGTGTTTGACCAGGGGAAAAAAGGAGTCTGCACATCCTTTCATGAAAGCTTGCAGCTCTGCTACGCTGCTACACTATATTTCTGAGTCTAAACAGAAACAGATTTAAGACAAAGAAGACCAGCTCATTTAACGGAGTATTAATTAAAAAGTGTGCTCATGGAAATCTAGTGGTGCATGTTTCTTCTGAAATGAATTACCTGTGAGGTTAAGCAGGATAAATCTATATTTTAAGACATCTGTTGGTTTAAAAATGAATGCAAATCTATTCTTATTTTACATGATACCTCTTCTGAGGGCATCTGGCTTCTGCTTTTGATGGCAGATCACAGATTTATATTCCTTATTGAAACCTACACGCTCACAGTTCCTGTGTAAGACAAAGAGGAGTTTACTGTTCACCAAGTCTACATACACATTTACAGTTATCAAAGACTGCCCTCTGCTGATACGGTGAAATGTTAACATATTAATGGTAGCGAGGCCCGATTTTTGTTATAACATTACTTTTTGTAGGAGTTTTGTATTTAATGATGGAATTAATTCCAGCGATACTCTTAAAAAAATTAGTAAAAATGAAATTATTGTGATGATGAAATACTGGGAAAGGAGTCTAAATACATAAAAATGACAGAGCTTTTTAACATTTTCCAAATAGCATGAGTATTTCCTAACTTAAAAGTGCAAAAGGATGTGCCATCTCTTGCCAATGTACGCTAATTACCTTGCCAAGGAAATGAGGAGAGCAGGGGGAGAGGGTGGAAATGGCAAATGAGAGTCACAGGAGCGTTTGGACACTTATCGGTCGTATAAGTAATTTTGCTACTACAGTTCAACTCTGAAGGCCATGCAAAAGCAAGGCGTACAGTACCTACTGTAGCATAGAGAAAAATTTCATCATTGACAATATGACAGGTGATCTGGTGTACAAACCAAAGAACAATCCTGTGTAAACAGTCTGCTCAAACAGAGTAAGAATTTTAAAATGTTAGATCAGCCAGATGAGAGCGTCTCAGTTCTCTGTGTGTAGCTGCACTTAACCAACAACCTTTCTGTTGCTTCCATACTCACTTTTTCTTCTCTTATTTTGTTAATGAATTATTATACAAATGGCTATTTATAAATTATTGACTGTAGTTTTTTACCTGGGTATATGCTAACCTGTGACTTTCAGTCAGCCTTTTTCTGCCAAGTATCTCAGGAGGCAAAGAGCTGATGCGAGAATCATCTCTCTTCTTCCTGACGTGTCTTCTTCACCATCACACCCAGTACATGTGGCATGGTCTTGAGCCTGTGCTCCATTTCTTTCATGACTTCTGTTTCAGTCCATGTCTGTTACCCTGCAGGCAGAGATGTTCCTGAAAAGTCCAAAGCCACTAAATCTTGTGTCCATAGTTTTATTTTCCTTTGCCTCAAATATATCTTTCACTTGTGTGAAAAACTTCACTGGCTTCTGTCAGGATAAGGTTTTGTTCCTTGACTAGTGGCACTCTTCTACAGTCTGTTCTCAAAACTGTTTTCTGTTGATGCTGGGATGAGTATTGTGCTTGTTTCTGCATTTCATGTACCTGCAGTAAATGCGACCACATGACCCAGCCAACATCCACTCCAAAACTCAATCCAAAATCACCCTTTGTGTTTCTAAAGCTCTTGTTAGACTTTTGGCTTAGTACCTTATGATGTTTCTTCTGCTGCTGCCCCGGTGATTGTTTTCACCTGCCTAGCACTGGCGCCATACCCACACTCCATGTCTCTAGCACTATTTTCACTTCAACCTTGGCTCCTTGAAAACCTACTTTTCAAATCAGCCTTCTTCAAGCTCCTTCCCGCTTTAGATCTCATCAGAAGCAATGTGTTTTCCTTTACATTTTTTCTCCTCTGCCCTTTGATCACTCTTACTGTTTTTGTGTCAAAGCCAAAACACAACTTCTTGATCTCCTATTAACAATGAGAAAAGGCTTGGTAATACACTAGAGTAAATAAGTAGTTCCATCGAGCTTCCTTACCTATGGTTTATGTCTTGTTTTGAAGGTTTTTTACTGTGATTATGGAATTTCTAATGTTACTTTTAAACATACATACACTGACACACACACACGTGTTCTTTGATGTGTAATGAGGGCGACAATAAAGACACGATAAGCAATGGCTGTTTTCAAAAAATATTTAAAGACCTAGACTTTTTGAGTCCTCTCTCAGATTTCCCCTGGATGAAATTTGTGAGTGGTGTTCTTGACAGAAACTGGCCAAATGCTGTCACCGATGGCAATGGCAAGTTTATCTCAGCATGCAATACAGAATAGGTACATGTTGGTATAGGTATGTATTGTGTTAGGCTATATTTCAGCCTTGAGAAAAGGAGGCTCAGAGGGGCTCTCATCACCATGTACCAGTACTTAAGGGGTAGTTACAAAGAAGATGGAGACTCCCTTTTTACACGGAGTCACATGGAGAGGACAAGGGGGAATGGACATAAATTGCTCTTGGGGAGATTCCGATTGGACACCAGATGGAAAGTTTTCACAGTGAGGACAGTCACCATTGGAATAATCTCCCCAGGGAAGCGGTTGACTCGGCCACGTTGGACACCTTTAAGATTCGGCTGGACAGGGTGCTGGGCCATCTTGTCTAGACTGAGCTCTTCCTAGAAAGGTTGGACTAGATGATCCCTGAGGTCCCTTCCAACCTGGGATTCTGTGATAACTGAAGTTGTGTATCAACAAGGAATTATTGGTAAGACATTTATTACTTACGGGTAAACACTTAAGAGCTGGTGGAGGTCAGCACAGTGAAATCTTCCATGTTTATACATTTATCTGAAATGCCAATTTGTTTGGTTTTTTTTTAAAACTTTAAACGGTGTCTATACTGGTTATCTACTCTAATTTATGTTGCCATGTTTTACAGATCACTGAACTGCCAGTACCGTAGAGTGCTTCTATATTTTATTAGTGAAATAAGTAGGGAAACATTCCTGACACCACTTTATTTGAAAAAGAAAACAGAATGGGTTTTTTTGTCCCCAAAATGCCCTACAAATACATGTTTTCTTGTTAAGACACATGCAACTTTGATGTTTGGGTTGTTTTTTTTTTTCTGGTAACACATGCCTCTTGTTATAAAAAATTGCAACAGAGATTTATCTCCCTCTCTCTCCCTGTTCTTATACTTCAGAAAGGATGAATAATGGCTTCTCAGATAACTGTTTTGTGCTGTGGCTTGCGTGCATTTTGACATTTGCAACACAGGCATTTTATTAGTGTAGCCTGTGGAAAACATGAACGGCTGAAAGAGCAGGAATCACTTGGCTGGTGCTAGAGTTAAGGTTATTCAGCTGATGGTGCAATGTTCTCAACTGGATAGAAAGTGAGAGAGAATAAAATTCTAGTTTTCATGACCAAGTTGTTTATGAGTCCACATTTGATTTTTATATTAAGAACTCTGAGTTTAAAAAGTAGGAGTTCAATTTAGTTTTCATTTGAATTCATTAAAGGTGGCTGAGGTAAAACTTTTTGGAGTCCATTCCTCTCTGTTGACTACAGTTTAATATCTTTGACTGGTAGGCGTGGTGTTCTGGCTATTATAATTTAAATGTTACCCCCTTAAACAAGCAAAGGAAGACTTGTACATAAAGGTAGTATCTCTTAATAGATTAAATACAAATTACTGGGCAAAATAGAAATGCCTTTTGACCACATAAGCTTATCTCCAGGTCTGCCATAGAAAGAGAGAATTAAGAATATTTGCCCAAAATTAACTTTCTTATGACAAGCTTAGGGAGTAACTTGAGAGAGAAGTTGGGCAGTTCCTTTAGAATGAAGCTGTGCAATGCTGAAATGTCATTCAAAGGGTGATCTTCCTCCATCATGTGTTACAGTGGTTAGTCATTTTCTGCGTATGTTTTGTGTTCAGCGGAATGATCAGCAGCGGGGAGAGACTGTATCGCACCAAGTATTTGCATCATATTAAGGTAGTTCTAAGAGCCAATCCATTTTTCTCTGGAGGAGGGATCTCAGTGCTTGAGAGGCTTTTATGGCATGAGCATGATATTGGTCTTCTCAAAACAATTGCAGCAATGTCTAGATGTATGTTACTACCTTTTTTATGTGTTTTGGATGGCTGCTGGTCTTATGGAAGGAGGTATGTTTGTGGGTAAGTTGAATTGTTGATAACTGCAGTAACTCTGCAGCTGACAGAGAATTATATTTAGTAATAATATTTAGAATTATTTTAATTTGTCTGAGCCAAGATGTTGATTTTTGCCTATTAACAGAACTCTTTTCTATCAACTAAATATTTTTTATGCACACCTATACTATAAACATGGCATACTGTACATTTTATACAGTATAGGGTCATGTTCCGCTGCAAAGATTGTTAAACTAGGCCCAGATCTTCAGTCAAACAAGCTGTCAGGTATCCCCAAATTGAATGCTTTTAACGATTCAGGACACTATGGTATGTGTCATAAAATGAAACAAATTCTTTTGAAGGATGATCCTGCCATCTCTGTGTTGACCTTGGATAACTATTAAAAGTGCATATCAAAGGCTGAATAAACTGTTGTTTAAGCACTTAAGATGCCCTTCACTGTAATTTTCTCTCTCTCACTTTATAAGAGAAATTTTACCTAAACTTTGTAGCTTCAGTTTTCATAACAAAACCACCCACACAGGCAGTTTCATTGTGTTGTGATTCAAACAGTGTCACTGCCAAATACGCATTTTCCTGTAACTATGAACTACTGGCCTTTATGTTAGAGAGCCACAGGCTGACAAGTAAATGGGAACTAAGCCTAAGATTGTGAAGAGGGCAAGAACCAACATCCCCCCCTCCCTTCTCATATCCATGTAGTGATGGCAACCATGTATGTTTCCTTTCTCCATAGAGATTTCCCTAAATTAGCCAATGTTAACTCTACTCCCATTTTGCACAGCACTGGAGTGAATACACAGACATCTTAACTTTTGGGGTCTGATACTGTGACTTCCACTCAAACAAACCTCATATTGTCTTCAGTGAGTTTTGCCAAGATCAGAGTCACACGTAGCTTAAAATATGACAGATGAGGATTTTGTTAATGTGCAGGTCATATGGAGGGAGGTGTCTGTTTCACCCACATACCTATTAAAATCAGGCATTCACAAGTTGAACTCCAGGCACTTCTGTAAATTAATTTCAAACCAGTTCTCCAGACTTCTATTCACATTCAAATGAACCATCAATTAGTGCCAACGTATATGAAACAGGAGCTATTTTTGAGCAACAACTATAAAAACTCTGGATCAAACTGATTTTACCATACTAGTAATGCAGAAGGTGTTCATCACAGACAAAACCCAGCAGTTAACCAGAATCCCAATTTCAGGTTACAGCTCATTTTAGAGGGAAGATTTTTGAAGGCAGGGGTAAGTACTCAGTGCCTAACTTCATCTTTCAAGCGACATAGACATTACCTGTAAGGATTTGTGTTTGGAGAAAGATATTTGCAGCACTGCCAGGCTACAAGTCTCTCAGAGAAAGGGGGCACCATGTACTCATGACAGAGTTGGGACATGGCAACTGGCTTCCCTTAAACAGAACCCCAAAACTTGGGCAAGGCAGTTTCATATTTCCACTCTCAGTATGTGTGTGTAGAGTGTGAGGAGCAGAATATGACTGCCTAAGCTGAAAGATCCTTTCGTCCATTCCTCTTTTTAACTGAAATTTTTGAGTAAAATGAGTTTATGGCATTTTGGTAAGGAGAGAGTCTTTCAAACATACGTTCAATAACCTTATATGAAACCAGTGTTCTGTATCATTCATCACCCCTTTGGACATAAAAAGACTGTATCCAGGCCATTTATTTTAGGTGTCTGACTTAGACCTTGCACTTTACTTCCTCCATTGACAGTATCTTAAACCAGGGTCTATCAGCCCCAGTAGGCAGAGATTTGAATCACTTATTGCTGTCTTGATGATAGAAATGAAGACATTTTGACAACTGTCAGACACGATGCCAGAGAGAGACTCCTCCTGTAAACAGTGAAGGGAGGTGGGGGTTAGAAGCATCTCATCCTGTGAAAGATGTTTGAGAAGTGCTCATGTCTTTCCATCCCTGCTATGGGGAAGCTTAAATTTCTCACTTAGACTAGGTGCTTAACTCCTAGATTTGCAAAATTAGGTGTGATAAATGCCACTCCAGGTTATCAGAGATTCAAAAGCTCTAAGCCTGTTGGCTCCAGGGCTTCTATTTTTAATATTTTTAAAATATATTTTTAATTGCAACTCCAAAGTTCTGCCACTTCATACGTACTCATATTGCTAAAGGAGACAAATCTTTTCTTAAGCATCCTCAGGCTTGCATATGATGCAGCTCCCTTTAGTGCTTTGATACAGAACAGAATCCAAAGGACAGGTGTTGCAGCACGTTCAAAGGCTGGTGCTGCGATCTTTGGGATTTCTGAGTGGCTTGTATACAAGAAAATAAAAATAGATAACTATCAGTTTCAAAACATTGCCCACCACTGTGACATCCCTGTATTACCTGACTTGGAAAACCAAATTCATCCCTGACAAGTCCACTGAAATGAAAGGTGCTCCAGTGGGAATATATTTGGCCAAATGGGCACAAAATAGATAGAGCAAATAGTATTTTGCAGTAAGAGTGTCTGTCAGTTAATGACAGAACACACAACATGTGCAACAACCTTCCCTGCTCTTAGAAACTTAGCTATAAGACTTCTCTTCCTTAAAAAAAGCTATTTGCCATTAACAGCTCAATTAGCAAACATACACTCACCAAATAATGAGGGATGGGGTCAGAGGCCACCAGTATCTGACCTGCCATAAAGATTACTCTTGCTACAGCATGTAAATCTGCAGCTAAGCATGTAAATCAAGATCTCCAGCAGGGGCTACACAACAGCACCTACAGAGATCTTGCCAACTGCCTTAGATAACTAAATAAGTATTTCCAGTCAGATAACCTTAGTATTTGCAGTATTTATGGCATTTCCACCGGTATATTCAGGGAAGTAAAATTGACAGCTTTATTTGAAAGCCTCTCAGCTGGAAGGTGAGGTATACGTGGTTGGTATACATGCTTGATCCACAGGGCACAGCCATTTTTGAGCTGGGTCACCGTCAGGCCTTCTACGCTCACTGAATTTCTATAAACAATGCTGGGTCCCTTATAGGGATGGCTGCTTGAAATACAGCCTGTGATTACCCTGTACTCAAACAAGCACCTTTGTATCTTTGCACTGTTTCCAGACATGGCAGATTTCCCTGTTACTGCTTAAAACCCTGGTCTTTAGTGCGCGCTCCTATGCCTTAAGAAACTACATAACTTTTTTCTTTTTTAAATGGTCTGTTCAGGTCCCATTATGGATTAAGTCCCACACTGAAGGTCCAAATAAACAGTAAGCACATCATATCTATTTGTAGGAGAAGGCTCCCTCCTTAGGGTCTCTCATCTATGAAATCATTTGAATTAAGCAAAATCTTCACAAAGCAAGTCACCATTTCTCCATGTGATATTCCAGGCCATTCATTTATATAACAGCCTTAATCTCTGTAATGTGTTACTCTCCATTACATGTCTAGGTTTAGATTTGCTTTTCTGCTCCTCACCGTAGACTGATAAGAGGTCAGTAATGAACACAGCACAATGTTGCCCTGAGTGGTCACTCTTAGTTCAGAAACCATTTAAATGCCCCAGAAGGTTTACATTATTTCATTATTTCATCTAATGAAATATTTTGGATTTGTGAAAGTTAAATTTCTTCTATCACTTTATCATATTTCGTAAGTCTGTAACTGTCTGAGAATTTTCTTATATATCTGTTTTTCTGTGAATGCACCAGGACTTATCAGCCTCAGCTACAAAGTTTTCAGCAAAGAAGCAAACCTGTTTCTTTCTCAGACCTGAAACCAGCCAGTCCAGGGTACTGTAAAACGACAGAAGAGAAGCAATAACATAAATTGTCCAAAAGCCCATAAACAAAAAGCACATGTATGATATCTATTGAAAAGACTCCAAAAGCATAGACACAGATAACTAAATCCCTACAGATCTTTACAAAATAAAATGTTGCAGATCATAGATGATCCACCATGACTTCATTGTTGTTACTGTTTTTATATAAAGGTGTGAGGAACAGACAGTGAGTGTTATGCCATAAAGATTGTGAGTCTTTTTCATGGGTTTGTTTTAAGAAGTGAACCAGTTGATATGTGCAAATAAACTAGTGGTTAGAGCACCTTCTCAGGAAGCCCTGGAGGTGGATTTTAGGCTTTTGACAGTCAAAGAGGAAATATTTTATTTCTCTGTCTTACCTGAACTGCCAGGCTACACAAAATTTTTGAGACACCTTCTCTCCTTCCCACTAAAGCTATACTAGCAAAGGGCCCGATGAAAGGCAGAACCTCTTACTGTCTAATCTAATGACTAAAGACTCAGCTCCCTTGGCTGCAGCTCTGGAAATTAGACAAGTCACAGGAAGGAAAAAAGAAGTAATTTAGGGAACTTTCCTTACTGTTCACTTCACAAAAAAAAAATTAATCCTTTTTAAGTGAGTGCACTCCCACAGGATAGCCCTGAATCTGAAGTAAATGAAAGCATCTAATTACACCTAACTTCAGGTGCCTATAGTGAAGGTACTTTTGTGCTCATCACTCCAGGCTCCTTTTGTTGTCAGTGGAAAGGAAAGGTGATTTAATATGAAATTTATCTGACCTACCTTAGACATCTACTTTAGAATAAGACGAATAATGTTCTGAAAGCCTCTTTATTGCCATTTACTACAGGAAGAGCCTGGGTGAGTAGGTCAGATGCAGCACAGGGACAAAAATAGACAGCCGACTCTAAAACAGCATCCTTTCCATCCTAAACCTGGGATCACTGAAGACATGAGGACTGAATTGCCTTTTATTGGTGCTTAGCTATATACAATGGGGAACCTGAAACATCACTTATATCAGATGCCTAATGTTTACATGCCTATGGTTATTAATATTTTCCATTATCCACTATGAAGTGGAGACAATAGCACTTAGTATTTGAAGATGGATAATATGTTAGAAATTCTGAAGTGCCCTGAAATTATAGTAGTTAAAGTAAATATTTCTTATGAGAAATAAAAATGGTTTTGGAGGGTAACTGGTGAAATACAGTGAAACACAGTGCATTTCATATTGTTCTTAATTTGTTTTTTTTCTACAGCACTCATAATTAGAGGATACCATGTCTGAAATTTTGCCCATTACACACCACAAAAGCACAACCACTGATAAACTATGTTTAATATGAAATGGGATAGTCCACCCTGTCTTGTCATAAATACTTTTCTGATATATATACACACACATATACATACATACACACAAATGCATATACAATTTTATTAGAACTTACCCAAATAAACAAAGAAGCTATAGGAAAGGGGGGCAGGTTAATTGTGTTGCCCGGTGTCTGGCGTTACACAGTTTAACAAAACTGCTCAGCTGTTAGGAAAGAAGCAGAAAGTGTCTCAGGATTAATAGTATCTCTGTTAAATCAACAACATACTGAAATGAAATCTAAGAAACTGTAAAAAGTGGACTTGATAAACAGAAACATCATAATGACCGCAAGGCCAGAGCTGAAGCCTGTCTGTCTATCTAGTTTAAACACGATACATATAAAAAGGCTGGACTGACATTCATGAAAGTACAACGGCCCCAGTTAATCTTTGTCTGCCTGACTGAAACAGCTCTGAGATTGCATACTGACACTTGTTAGAAGTTTGAGTTTCCTTTATACTTGTGAGTATTCCTCCATTGCAATCTGCATTGTACCATGGTGGAGCTAGTTTACATACTGCATATATTGCTGCATCTATGCAGCAATATAGATCTTGACAGAAAATAATTTATCCTGTTTCTTGGGTAATTGAGACAATAATCTCTCCCTACTGCTGTGGCTGTAATGCTACTGGAACCATAGGCTGTTTGGCAATCTCTACGGTACCTCATTGACTGTAGTGTGTAACAGACAAAAGCATGGTCTGAAGGTCACAGAGGAAGCAGGAACTGTAGAAAAAGCATCCCACTGAGGCTCAGTAGCCTGAGTGTATTCCCTGCAGCAAGAATTGAGTACCCTGTGAGAGAAAAGGTAGGAGGGAAAAGGGAGTTGAAATGGAGGGAAGAAGAACCACTTCCCAAGACATTTGGGAACTAGTTTCACCCACAGTGAACTGCATTTGTATGATTTCAGATTAGCACTCTTTCTCTCTTCTGCTCCTCCTTTTTCCTCATTCCTGCCCCAGCATCACCTCAGCCCTCAGAGGCCTCTTCGCCAGAACTGAATGATACTGAAAGGACATAACAGCTGTGTTGTGCAATCTTTACGTTTACTGTTGAAATCTGTGTCCTTTTCTTCACACTTTAGTATGTTTTGTCAATAGAACAGAAATAAGCAAAAGTTGCCATGAATGCTATTAGAAGTACTACATCTCAGAATAACTTACAAACACCTGCTGAAGGGGCAGATGCAATAAAACAAATGACCCAGACTTTTCCTTTTTTTTTGCTATTGGACAAATCTCAGGAAGACCCTGGGCATGTGAAGATGCTAGTTCAGAAAGGAACATCTTAAATTTCATTTAATATCCTAGCTGCACTGTAGTCAAAATGAAGATGAAATAGCTCAGTTATTGCAAGGTTGTACAGCTAGATCATGACAGATGAAGTTCATAGTTTTGTAAACAGATGAGTTCAAAATGGACCTTCCAAAGAGCTAGCCAAATACTTGAAATAAATACAGTCATTAGTGTCAGAGTGCTGTAGAAAGAGTGGTGTTCAATAAGAATATTCTATAAGCAAAACAAATTTGGAAATAACACTTTACTAAAATACTTAATCAGTGATGTTGGCCTAACAAAAAATATGAGTTTTTGAAAGGCAAATTTCCTGGCAGTGATTCACTCCAGGTAACATTTTCACCTGGTCAAATCAGCATTCTCTAGCTCTGGGAGACTTTCAACTACGTCTTCTTCTCTTGAAAAAAAGAAAAAAATATATATATGATTTTAATCTGCTTAAACCAGCCCACAAGACAAAGGGGAAGGGCTCTGAGGTATACAGTCAGAATAACATGTCATGATATACGATAACATACCACACTTGTTATGTCATGCCAAAGCAAACTTCTTCCTTCCTGGTTAATCAGTTCCTGAATCCAGGCTTAGGAGCTGTGCTGCATACACACAAATTCTTTACCCGTAAGATCCCAGCATGCTGAGCATGCTGTAACCTCTCTGTTACTGAGTTCAGGAGTGCACTTTTTCTGCTCTTTAAGACTTTATTCATCTTCCTGTGTCTGGGTGGCCTGATATTTTACACTAATTGAGAATGTGAAGGAACAGAATTCATCTGACTGATCTAACATCATCTAACTGTAGGTATCTGCATTTGAGGGTCAGTTTGGGTTCTCTTTAGAGACAATCCAATAAATGTTCCTAGAATTTGCTTAATTTAACCCTGAAGTTGAATCTAAAACAGGTCAAATGACCCTTGAATTTAAAATACCCACTTTTTGTCATTAATTACAGAGAGAACTTAGGAATATAGGTACCTGCATAGCAGACACCTAAAAGCAACTGTGTTTAAGCCCACCCAAAGAACTAATTCTTTATTTTACTTAAAATGATTTTTAAGATATTTTAAGATTCCCTCCAATGCCATTACTGTGTTGGTAATATGTCTGCTTTGTACTTCTATAGATAAGATCAAGTTTGAGCCCTAAGCATATACTTTGAATAAAGAAGTGGAAGCCTTGTTATACACATGTTTCGCGTGAATATTTAACAGAAGAAAATGCTCAGAAATTAGATCTTAAAGATCTCCGCATAAGACAGCCCCAGATACTCTTAAGTTATTTAAGAGTTATTTGTAAATATACAGTAAAATTGCACTGTAACTTTTCTGAATACTTGAAATATAGTTTCTGAATTTCAATAATTTAAATATATAGAACATTTACATGAATCCCTCTAAATGGTCAGCTCGTCATACTAAAAGCATTTCATGTTTTTATATTATAGTTTCTTTGGTAAGGACCTTTTTTACAGAGCATTGAAGCTGAGGACATATGATGTAGGTCTCTTCCCATGCCAGGTGACTGTGGATGTGAAGTGACCTTGGGGGGGCCAAGTTTCAAAGACTGGAAGCAGCCCAAAGTATGCTAATTCATTGATATAATGGTGTTCAGTCTGAAATCAGTCCTTCAGGAAACTTCCCCTATTTCTGAATCAACAGTGAAGGAAACCCAGTGAGTTGTAACTCCTTTAATAGCATTCTGTAGAAATATGGCCATTCAGGTAGCTTGCTGTCAGACATAACCCTCCTTTGTAGATTATAATGTACACCTAAATCTACAGCTGTAATATTCAGAGGTCAAAGGCTGCAAGTACTATTCAGGGAGGGTTGTCTGCCTCTGCACAATTTGTGGTCCAATATTACCTCAGACTATTGAGTTTACTACATTCTTTTGCAAGTTGTGGCATCATTATACTAAAAGGACAAGGACAAAATAAAGGGAATTCTAATAGTGACAGGTAGTGTTATAGGATATATGAAATGATTTATAGAAAAGTACTAAAAGAGTACATCTCTTGACAACCTGTGTGTCTTCTCCCAACCTTTGGAAGCATGGGCTAAACCACAGGATATAGTATCATTGAGTAGTGTAAACAGTTTATCAGGGAAAATGAATGATTTATTATTAAAATACATATAGTTTGAAAACATGGAGGAAAAGGTCCTAAATATGACATACTTCCTGTGAAATGATCTACCAATAGGTAGATTGAAAGGATTACTGAAGGGATTAGATTCTAAACCTGCAGAAAGGAAAAAAACATTAAATAGTAGGGATGAATTAATAGCTGTGAGTAGAAAAGATACAGGTATTTAATGGAAGCATTTATGAAACTTAAACTTAAGGGAGTAATATGTCACTCTAGTCTATGCACTGTTCAGGGCCACCTAGTCAGGAGGTGTGGTGGTGATGGCTAAGTTAGGCACCTACAACATGGGTAGTTTGTGTAACTTGGGCAGCACCAATACTTCAGTAGTGACTGAAATTTTTGCTTCAGTAAAAGGTGAATCAGTCATAACACACAGACTATGTACTGATGGATCTGGTAAGATATTAAGCAATAAATAAAATTGGCAAGGGATGGACACCTTCAGGAAAAAGATCTTGCACAAATCTTAGGGGAGTTAAGGGATCCTAACAGTAGGTTATTTTCCGTCTCTTTATGTCTCTCTTATTTTACCCAGGATAAAGTGAGAGTTTTGGGCTCGGTCTGTGGTCTACAGAAATATTTAGGATCTCAGCTTCCATAGAAATAAATGAAGTGTAAGCTTCTAAATACATTTACAGGTTCAGCCTTTGGTCCTCAACTTTTTCCAGTGCCTAACCTTGTGAAGAGCCCAGCAGCCTACTTATCAGGAAAGAATCAGAAAATTGTAGGAAAAAATAGGACTGAAAAGGATGTCAGGTGGTCAAGTAGTCCACCTCCCTGCCCCAGGGTGGGATTAACTCAACCTAGACCAAATACCTATTTGTCTAATCCAACAAAGGAGATTGCCTGGGGAAGCCATGCAATCTCTGCTAGTCAATCATAAACAGAGACAGTGCAGATCAAAACCTCTTACTCTGCCTCCGAGCAACCATGCACACATGTTGCATTCAAGGAAAGACAAGCTAAATCCAAGCAGATCTTTAATGATACAGTCTAAAGGCTGAGATGTCAGTTAAAATGTCTTTGATGGGAACATTTCCACGTGACATGGCACAGGAGAGACTGCAGCAATTCATAAGGCTCCTATGCTAAAACATGTATTTCTCCTATAAATTCTTAAAGGATATTTCTTTACATAAGAAACAAACCCAAGGCAAAAAGAATGTTCTTTTCCGTCACTCACTTTTAAAATAGCCGATCCATCTGAAAATAAGAGAGTTAATGGAACTTGTGCTGCTTTGGGAGTGGCTCCTTCTATAATATTCTGGCTTTGTATATGTGCATGAAGGATCAACGTCACCCTCTAATCGGACTTTGCAGTAGTCAGAATACATCTGTGTTGCCACTAGCTAAACTCTTCTGCTGCCTTTTGTTTACTGCTGTTTCTAGTTATTGGTACCTTTTCCCAGTTGCTACATTTCATACTCACTCTCATTGCTTTCCAAACAGGACTAACAGGACAATTAGCAACCTGGCTTTCTTTTCAAAAGTGTGGTGGTTTTAAGCAGGTCTCTTGTATTAATAAAGGGCTTTTGCACACACAAAAAAAAAAAGTGGAAAAATACAAGATCAGAAAATGCAAAAGAAATACAACATATAAGAAATTAAGTCTGTTTTGTATGAATCATTACTTTTATAAGCAGTAGATATACACACCCACTCACTACACATATGAAGTTATATTCATTAGCAAGCAGAGTTTTGTTATTTTTTCCTTCAAATTCTGAATACATTTATCTGTATCAGTGTATCCCACTGAAAAAAAAACTAACAGTAGAGACAGAAGAGTAAACAAAGGTTTCCTAATCTTGCTGAGCTTCAGTGCAAATATGTGGTTCAAGCTGTATTCCAGAAGTGCTGTTTAAGGCTCTTAGATGTATATCTTAGCAATCCTTGCATTACATGCCAACTAAACAATGACATCCTGCTTTTTGGCTGGAGGGATCATAGACTTCCCTGGAGTCATTCCAAGCCTATACTGCCTGATTTTCCTGTAAAGCATCCAAAATGTGCCCAATATATGGCCAAAAGGCATAAATTCAGGGGTGGGGGGGGGGTGGAGTTTCCCTGCTTGCACACCAGCCTCAACATGCACATGCTTACATCACAAGACTATTTTATTGCCCTCAGAAAAAAGGATTGCTAATGCAGTTCATCTTGTCTCTGTAGTTGAAAAAAAAGAGTGTGTCCAGGAAAGAGGAGATGCCCAAAATGGAATATTTTCTTTGCTGAACCCTAACTTCGTAATCAGTAGAGCCAGCATGATCAGTTGACTACAGGGCTCAGGAGAAAACTGATTAAACTCCCCTTTTCCCTTTCACCCAAAGGCACACACATAGAAACTTCCCCTACTTTGCCAATTTGATCTGTTTTTACTTCAAGCAATAAATTCTGCCCTAATAAGCAGTCAGGCAGAGTGAATCGTGATACCCCAGGCTGATCAGACCACCCTCAGTTATGTCTCAGGAGTGAGTCTGTTAGATGTTGATAGTACTGTGTAGCATGTCGTGCTGGTAGTATATGACCTTTCAGTAAATGTTGATATAAAATCTTGTTTACTTTAGGAAAGAAATAAAGTAAAAATGCTGGAAAATCAGCTACTTAGCACTTCATAACGTGACTCCATATCCCCTCTCTCTGAGACTTTTTGGCTAGAGACCTTGAGAGTGATTAAGGCGCCTAAGCATAGGTGTCTAGTGCTATCTTAAGTGCCACACGGTATCTGAGACATCACACTGAGGTAGTAAATTGACACAGGACCTATGGAAGAGCAGCTACAGCCTTACAGAGCAGCAGAGGCAAGATAAAATACACAAAGGCATCAACAAAAATGCTACTGGGCATGTTTAGGCACCTGAATCCCACCCTTTATTGTCTCAGATCCTCCTTTCCTGTGTCAAATATAAGTCAACTATTAGTAGCCCCCTCCTAAGTACACACATGCCAGCCTTCTCAGGTGGTGAGCATTCACTAGCAAAGCTCGGGCCAGGGACTAAACTCCTCTTCTTCACTACTATCAGATTCAGGAGTCAGCAACATCAGCTCCTATCACCTGATCCCTCCACCCTCAGTTTATTAAAAAAAAAAAGAAGCAAACGCTCTAAGGACTCCCCCCTTCACTCTTAAAGCAAAGGAACAGCTCAGCTGCCACCTTGACCTGCGGGTGTTTCTCATTTCCCTGGTGTTTGACTTGCTGCAAGTATTTGTTGCTCTCACAGTCTTACCCTTTCTGTCCTTCACTCTTACACCATTATGGGCTTCAGCTACTCTGCTATACCTCTATCACAGCAAAACAAGAGCTGCAAGCATTACCAACTGAAAGAAGCAGAGAAGTGAGCACTGCAGCCGTTTCTACCCTCAGTCCAGCTCAGGCCTGATCCATGGGGTCAGACACCTGATCTCTCATGTCAGGAGGGCACACAGGAGCCCTTCTCAGATGGGAAGCAGTCCCAAGGGTATAACATGGAATTCACTCTGCATTTTCAGTATAAGTCTGCTTGGGCCTGATGAAGGTCAGAGAAATATTAGAGAAGTATTGTAGGCAGTTTCAGTAGGATCTAGCATTTGGTAATGCCAGGAACGACTAAAGATGCCTGACACTTTGTTAGAAACAGCTGAAGAGGGTTAAAAAAACTCATATAACTCATTCAGAACTGACTGGGTCATGGTCCTTTGATAAATCACACAGGTGCATGCTCAGCAGAGATGTATGGAGCTTCTGAAGGCTGCCAAAGACTGTAAAACATAGATCTGAGCATTGTCTGAAGAAAGTAATTTCTTCAGAGCTGCAAGAAGACAAGCATGAGGTGAGGAGAAGTTACCCAGTAGGGATGAGCGTGTCCCACCTTCTGTTGCTGCTCTCAGGAAACAAGGGCCTCAGGTCTATGTGAGCAGTGAACAGGAGGAGGTGTAGGGATAAACAACAGGGCAGGTGGATGGTTAGGATGGAAATCAGGGTTGGGCATCCCAAATGTTAACAGCTCACGTTTCCCTTAGGCTTGTCTATGAAATATTTAAAGTTCTTTAAATTAGGGGAGAAAAAGCGGGGGGGCGGATCCCAGCAGTGGCTAAGAATGGCCAAGAAAACTGATAGAAATTAGCTCTTTTCCTGGAAAAGGGGTTTCAGCGTGGGCGGTATGAGATTATGATTTGAATCATAAGTGACCATTTATATACTCAGATTGTTTCTACTGCACTTTTTTGTGTTAAGCTAAAAATGTCTATTTTATAAAGAGTCTTGCCAGCAGAGGGCTCAAAAATAGCAGTTACAATGAAAAGTAAGTCACTGTGCCTGTTCTGGGTAGGGGTATTGGTTGCTTGTTATTTTTAAATGCAGAGGTGACTACAGCTATTATAGTTGGTCATTAAAGCTGCGGGCTTGCACTTTCCTTTGCATTTGCAGGCCAAGCAAAGATAACAGAAATTATTTTTACATGCAATTTGACAGGATGAGCATTAATAATGTAGTGGTGTAGTGCTTTAAACCAGTTGGCAAAATGGTTTGGCTGTTCCTGCCCATGATATGACTCCCAACTATCCTCTTCAGAAATTCTTTAATAGTTGTGATTGTTCAGTAACTAAAAGTTATGGCCTATTTATAGGTACAAAAACAAGTGGAAGGACTGATAACCTTAGCAGGGCCTTTACAGTAAAGTGAAGACCTGGTTTTTCTCATATGCCCACACATGTTGGCTTGCACCCAGCCCTAAATATGTTGACATTTTCATGTGCACACACTCAAATATCCAGTGACAATGACAACAGTGAACTGAGATAGGCTTTTAGAGCTTTTCATTCCATTTGGAGAAGGAACAGACAGGTCATCTAATTGTGATTCTATAGGTATTAAAAAGGCATTACAAGCCTTTTTTCATGTCTAAAATACTTCATTTATTATTCTCAGGAAATATAGCTTCAGCACTTGAGAAGCTTATTTTAGGCAAATATATTAATCTTTTCTAGTTTGCCAAGTCTTTTCACTTTAGTTAGAGTGTGACTTATTTGCATGTTAATTATATTTTAAAATTCAGAAGCTTTAACCTTGGAGCAATCCAATTTACAGGCATTTCTTTTAACATGAGACAGATTTTATCTGTAGTGGACCAGCACCACAAAGGAAGATAGAGATCCAACTCACCATATGCTATCTAGTGGAACTGCTCCATGGAGAGCTTCTTTCCTTTACCCTGGGCATGCTGAGAAGGCAGGGAACTGGCAGATGCTTTCTAATGTGTAGCACCATTGCCCACACATGGCATGTCAAGAATGGCACCAGTTCGGTTTATTCCATTCCTGGCACCACAAAGGAATTGGGAGGGTATCATGATTCTCAGTGTGTAACTAAAGCATGCAGCAGCAAGCAATAAGAGTTACTTGTGCCATTGCAACAAAGCAACCTGAAGAGCTGGCACAGCAAGGTAGTGTCCTTATGGTCAGTGTCCTGTCGGTTATTAGCCAGTGTTTGAGTTATCCAGCTCAGCTGGATAGCAAGCTCTATTTTGCCTTGCCATGGTAAAACATTGTGTCTTTTGAGGTGGAGAGCAACAAATGTGTGCAGAAAATAATTCAGATCTTAACTGCATTGGTTTGGTCTTTGGAAATGCCTACCTCTGTGAATTGCTTATGGAGAGACCAAATTAAGTTTATTTTCTTAGTTTAGGTACCTGTGTTTAGTCTTTCAAATTGAGAAGTATCCATACAAACCACAGTGCTAAATCAAGGACCTCTATCCTATGCAGTGGTGTATGTGCCATATACCCCCTCAGATATCGTCTTTCTTCTCAGCCATACCAGCACTATTCTGCTATTTCACCAGTGCTGTGAGCCAGAAATCCTGCTGCTAACAGGGAAAATATCAGTTGGACAATATAAAATATGTGGCTTGTCTGTTCGCTTGTGCAGCTGGCTCTCAGGGAACCCTGCAGGGCCCAGCCCTGGTGCGTTCTGCCTACGCAGGTGTGTCTGTGAAGCTCTCTGATTTATACAAAGTTACACTTTAGATATGTATATTTAAATATGTGTATATACTGCATTTACACACACACACAAAGATATATAAATTAAATATAATAAGGAAATAAGAACAGTAAGGAAAAGTCTCAAAAGGTTTTCCAAAAAAGACAGCACAGACAAGAACAACTAGCCAATGAGTTCATGAATCAGAACTTTTTTATTTACAGACTTTTTTCATTTTGTGACAAGTTTCACAAAAAGTAGTTGGGTGCTGCAGGGCTCCTTTTGTCCACAACAGTGGGGAGCTTCCAGCTGCCTGTAGGACCATGACGCTATTCATCACAGGATACAAGATAAGGTTTAGAGGTATGGGATAAGGTGTTTCTTTATCCTTAGGTCAATAACCTTGTAGAAAGTTGCAATACTCCTTGGCTGAGTGGCAGAGGAGGAGGGGGACAAAAGTGTGCCGTGACCTGCTCATGTCCCTGTGTGGAGCTGCAGCTGTCAAAGATAGGAGAACCTCCAATTGAAGCAGCCGTCCCCTGTTGCCACAGGCAGCCCCGGCCTCCCTGGCTGGAGCTCTCCCAGCCTCACTAGGGCTAGTGCCAGGAGCTCAGCCCCTGGGTACCAGTGAAAAAGGGTGCAGAGCTCCATTTGTCCATGGCTTTAGGGAGCTTCCAGCTCCCTGTAAATCCATCATGGGGTACAGGCTGGTGCTGCCTTATCTGTCCTGTAGACTGTTGGCAATTCTCTAGCTCAGTGGCAGAGGAGATGACGGGAACACACCACAGTCTGGTCACTTTCCTGTCCAGATGTCCAACTGTAGTACAAGGTAGCCACCCTCCATCACCGTAGGCAGCCCCTGCCCCATGCCCCACCATCCTTGTCCTTGCTAACCTGGCTGGCACAGCCCTTTTTTATACCCATACTGGGCTGGTAATGTCACCGACTGCCATTGCCACCATTCTACCTGCTGTGATGCCACCATGACATCTGTATGCTGTGTACTGTTCTCTAGGTAAAATCTGGCTGGATGGCCAGGCCCAAAGACTTGTGGTGAATGGAGTTAAATCCAGTTGGCAACTGGTCACAAGTGATGCTCCCCAGGGCTCAATGCTGGGGCCAGTTCTGTTTAATATCTTTATAAATGATCTGGATGAGGGGATCGAGTGCACCCTCAGAAAGTTTGCAGATGACAACAAATTGGGCAGGAGTGTTGATCTGCTTCAAGGTAAGAAGGCTCTGCAGAGGGATCTAGACAGGTTAGATAAAAGGGCCAAGGCCAATTCTATGAGGTTTCACAAGGCCAAATGCCAGGTCCTGCACTTGGGTCACAACAGCCCCATGTAATGCTACAGGCTTGGGGAAGAGTGGCTGGAAGGCTGCCCAGCGGAAAACAACCTGGGGGTTCTGGTTGTCAGCCAGCTGAACAAGAGCTAGCAGTGTGCCTGGAAGGCCAACAGCATCCTGGCTTGTATCAGGAATAGTGTGGCCAGCAGGAGTAGGGAAGTGATCGTGCCCCTGTACTCAGCGCTGGTGAGGCTGCATCTCGAGTACTGTGTGCAGTTTTGGACCCCTCAGTACAAGAAGGATATTTTGTTGCTGGAGCGTGTCCAGAGAAGGGCAATGAAGCTGGTGAGGGGTCTGGAAAGCAAGTCTTATGAGAAGAGGTTGCGGGAGCTGGGGTTGTTTAGTGTGGAGAAGAGGAGGCTGAGGGGAGACCTTATCGCTCTCTACAACTACCTGAAAGGAGGTTGTAGCAAGGTGGGCGTTGGTCTCTTCTCCCAAGTAACAAGCGGTAGAACAAGAGGAAATGGCCTCACGTTGCACCAGGGGAGGTTTAGATTGGATATTAGGCAAAATTTCATTACTGAAGGAGTGGTCAGGCATTGGTACAGGCTTCCCAGGGAAGTGGTTGACTCACCACCCCTCCAGGTATTTAAAAATATGTGTAGATGTGGCACTTAGGTACATGGTTTAGTGGTGGACTTGGCAGTGTTAGGTTTAAGGTTGGACTCGATGGTCTTAAGGGTCTTTTTCAGCCTAAATTGTTCTTTATTTCTAATATATGCAGGTTGTTCTACCTGCAAGTATGAAGGAAGTGATGAATAGGTCGGATCCTATCTAGGGAACCCTGTCTGAAGAAACAGGAGTCAGGGCCAGAGAGAAGTTACAACATATGTATGATGGGTCCATCCAGGACACAATCTACATATAGCATAGGTGCAAGGTTCATCCGTGAGACAAGACCAGAGACAGGCACGCCTACAATGTGGCTCAGGCAAGGTCTGAGCCTCAGTGGAGCCCCTATGGCAGTGAGCAGATGGTGCAGGGATGGAGGTCCCATGTGAGGCTGGACAGGGCAAGTGAGACCTGTTTGTGCCCTCAGGTCCCTGACAGAAGCTGACAGATAATATTTCTGAAGATTGTCTGAAGAAACATTGAACTTGCATTGTCCTGCATGAGACAGGATGCGAAGGGGTGAGGAAATTTGTCTTAAAGACCATGAACTGAGCCAGGCTTGCTCTACAAATCATTCCCTGGCTGCTAAAGGCCCTTGCAGCACCAGAGCCATGAACAGGAGGTCTCTCTTTTGCTCTTAGCAGAAAAGAAGCAGCAAAGTGACTAAAGTAGAAAGCAGTGAGGACTGAGAGGAAAGCAAGTATTGCTTGCAGGTGATAGAATAAAACTGTAGTGAGGCAAGAGCAGAGATTTCCATCCTGTCTGGACAAGGGAGGAAATGAGCAAAATGTGGATGTGGTCAGAAGGGTCTTTAGCAAATGGAGCCTGGAACTGATTCAGAATTCCTGAGCCTGCTCTATAGTCAGCTTTACTGCTGGCAAAACATGTCTCTCCTCCTTCCTCTTGATTTATGCAGAAGTTGACAAATGTGCTATTATTAACTCAAAGGATCCAAAGAGCTAAACTCTGATGATGAACCGTATGGGTCACTATAATGCTGCATAATGGATTTCCTGAATGGGGTCAGTTTCCTTTTTAAAAACCCCAAGGTTTTCCATTAACATTCCCTCTCTCCTCCTTTTACTCCATCTCCTGCTAGATTAATAGACAAATAAATCTGCAAAGGCAAGCATTTACAATTAAGTAAATGCCAAGATGAAGGTTACTTTAGCAGGAGAGGAGAAGGAACCTCTGCTGATCTTGCCACCTGCCCACATACTCAAAGGCAGATAGCTTACTTGCTCACCCTGACTAGTGGGAAATGGCTGCAGCGGCCAGCCCCTACGTAGTCCATATGGAAGGCTGCTCTTACTCCCACAGAACATCCTTGCGTACAGGCCAATCACAGATTCACCCAAGATAACAAGGGGAAATAAAAAAATTGCTTACAGCCCAAGTGATCTCTCTGCTTCAGCTCTTTTTCTTCTTTCCTTCCATTTTCATCAGAATTATCCTTGAATGAATACAATAACTCCAAAAAACTACTTCTGTGCTCTGTGATAGATGTGTTTCAATACTTAAAATATACTGGTCAAACTCACCAAAGTCACTTTCTGAAAGTGATGGCAAACAAAACCTCTTATTTTTTACTTCCTTTGTTTCTGGTTTTCTAGTAGATCATGTTAAGCATGTTTTGGCATCAGGTTATATATTTCTGAAAAGAGCAGGGTTAAAATGCATCATAAGATGGATGGGATGCATATCTGTGTGTGAGGGGGAACCTTTTTGTATCTTTGTGAATATACCAACTGGCTTTGTAAACGTATGCTACAAATCTTGTCAAGCAGGACTGCAGGCTCAAATAAACTTTCTGGTCTCTGATCTCAAATGGAATGTTTTAGCGTGGCATTACAAGTTGTTAATTCGTGACTAAATATTTAACAAAGTCATAAATTGGGAGGCCCAATTTCCTGGGCAGAAGGATGTTACTCCTATCCAAAGTTTCCAAGTCATTGAAGCAAATTTGATTTAGTAGTTTGGTATAACTGGCTTGTTGTTAGCTTGATGTTTTTAGTCTAGACTACAAGCATTTAAGTTAAACATCTTCTGGGAAGGATTCAGCATGTACAATCCTCACTGAAGAGACAGTGGGAAGTGCTGAGCCTCCCAGAAGTAGGAATTAACACTTTGAGGGATTGGATCTTTATCTTTCAATAAAACTAGAAATTATTTTTACTGGCTACTTTTTTAGACTTCCTTAATTTAATCCCCAAATTAAATCACCTGTTCCCAGTTTTTTTCCCTGTTCTCATCAACAAATTATTAAATTGCCTGGGAATCTGGAAACAGTTAATTGGTACTCAGAAATGAAGTGTTTTTATGGTATAGCAAATGTTCCTGTTCACTGTGGATGTTCCTATTAGTAGCAAAAGTAAATGCATTAACGCATTATGGGTTTGATCTGTCCTTTTCAAATGTGGGTTTCTGCAGCACAAATAGCTGCATCCAAACCAGCTGTGCAGGTACCTTTGATGGTCAGAGGAAATGAAGCTGATTAATGAAGCTGAGGGTGAGATTCATCTCTTAAAGCAGAAGCCTACATTTGGGTAGATAAACCTCATTTCGATGGCTGGATGTCCACTGACTGCATTAGGAACTTAAATGCATCTGATAAAGACACCCCTAATCAGTTAGATGGATCTCATGCATGCTGTCTTTAAAACATGGCCCTACACAAGCAGTGGTATCCCAGGGCTTTTTCTTTCTCGGAAGACATTCCTGAATCAAGGCTTTATAGATACGCAGACATATACATTATTGATGGAAGAGAAAGATGGAAGTTTCCCGCTATGTTTAGGTGCATCTATAGACAGAAGGCAGGAAACACCTAATCTATTTTAAGCTGTCTAGAAATTGGCACCTAGACAATATTAAACATCTTGCCTCCCTTAATGGAAAGAGACACTCACAGAGGGTAATTTATCCTTCCTCCTTTAACACTTGTTCTAAGATAAGGTGCATCTAGACAACCTGCCTAGGTTGCACATCAGCTCCTAGATGATCAACATTACATGAGATGGGTCCCACCCACAAATGCTGTTCTATCACCTATTTGCATGTGGTAGCATTTTAAAGTCACCGCTTGTGCACCTCCTGTAGATGTTTTACAACTTTTGTGGTCCCCACTGCAGTCTGTACAGCTTTTATTCCTAGCATATTGTCTCTCAAATCCCTGCTAAAGACTTCTTCCTTTGTTCGGTTGCTTTTTGTTTGCAACCATACTCTCAAATCTACAATCCTATGTATACATACCAGTCTGATTTTTGCTGTAAACCTTTCAGAGCATCTTTTTGCCATCTACAGGGATTCAGCTTTATAAATAATATCCATTGCGCTTTGATTTTAACACGACTGGAGTTAAAAGGAATATGTGCACCACAACAAATGGTGAGGAATATCATGCAACAGAAGTGCAGGTGAGAGAAAATAAACTGAGTGGTGGAAGGGGACCTTTTCCAGTAAATGGGTGCATGAGAACAGAAGACCCTTAAGTGGGAACAAAAGATTGTATTCCCAAGATCTAGAGATAGGCAAATATAAAATGCAGTGTTCTGAAACGTGGAGCTCTTATTTTGATCTTTATAATTGCTTTCTTTACACTGGAGGGGCAGATAATATTTCTGCCCAACCTTAACACAGCTCTTGCATACTTTAGAACTCTTCAGAAGTTCATAGCATGATATGATTAGCAAACATTTTCTCAGCTGCCTTGCTGCATGTACCACACACACAGAGCCCACAGGGTGATGCCAGAAATCAAACAAACACCAGCATAATATTTTAAAAGAAATTAGAATGAAAAAATAAGATTACTCTCTCCAAAACATTATAAAAGGCATTTTCTATGATCAGAGAAACATGCAAAAAAATATCACCCTTAAAGACCAAACCCCTCTTCTGATGGGCATATCAGGAATAGGGACGGTCTACCTGGACCTATGTTACCACCCCTCTTTCACGCTTATGAGGAAGATGTAGAAGACACCTTTGGGAAAAAGGGAGAAGATCATGCTGAATGGTCAGTAAGTCCTTATTCTCTTAGCTGAGATATTTGGCAAGGATGTCAGTGAACTCCAACATTACTAATTCATGTAGGGAAGGCTCCTGCTAGCCATCAACCAGCCAGTTAAATGTGACTTTAAACAAGTACCTAATACTGAAAGAAAGGGATCTACCACGTTAGTCACTGCAAGATGGTATAAAAGACTTGAGGTGATTTGAAACTAACTGGTCTGGTTTAAGTTTGTGCTTCTAAGTAAAATAAAAGGGTCCGTGAATTCCCACACCGTCGTGCCTTGTCTTCTACATAGCTGTTGTCTCTTTCTGGCTCTGTGTTGTACTAGTCAGGGTAGATGTCTCCAAGGCGCATTTTGAGCCTGGTTTTGGAGACAGTTCAGCACCCAGAACCCTTCCAGTGAGCACATTTGCATGTCCTTCAGCCACACTGCGGGCAGCATATCTCTATTATTGCAGATATTTTAAATAGGAAAAATAACAATGACCTTGTTCATTTGAGTGTGGATATCTTAGGATCATAGAGGAAACTGGTGGTGGAGCATATCCCAGGATAGCCTGTTGTAAATGGGGTTAGCTCTCAGTGGTGTGGCCATGAGACATCTGAACCCCATAGCCTACACCCAGCAATCACTCCCCAAAACTAATGCCAAAGATCCAGCTTTGTGTGAGCAGTGCTAGTTAGTAGAAGATGAAAAAGAAGGATGGATTCAGTCATCTGAGCTCTATGCTCTAGTGGCAACTCTGTTTTCAGAATGTGAGGTGCTCAGACAAAAGTGCAGACATACCACTGCTACTGCAGCTCATGCCCTCCGAACAATCATGTTTCCTAGGCCAGAGCAATGCCTTAGGCGAGTTCTTCTTTAAGCCATGCAGTGTAGCTACCAGCCTTACTAATTCCCAGCAAATAAGTTAGCATTCTGTACATAACAAGTAAAAATAATGAATCTAAAACATGTCAGGTAAAACTTTGCTGTGGTTTTGCCACTTTGTAGACAGGATGCTGCCTCCTTCTGCAAGAGAAGATCCTTTACTAAAATAAGAAAATAAATATAAAAGTTAGCAATTTTATTTTGATACCTGATGTGAGTGACATTGTGAGATCAAATGCAGTTACAGCTCTTCTTTTAATTTAATACAGCTCTTATTATTTTTATGTGGCATTTACAGTTATTAGCTGATTCTCTAACAACAGTTTCTTAAATGGACAGAAGATTAGATGCAGCTACTTCACGGTAATAAGCTCCATGTGTGCTACTGAGCCTATTTGGCATTATACCCAGGTGTCTAGTCTTCTTCATAACACTTAAGCCTAAACTGAGAGGGCGATGCCAATAACAGAATGAATAAAGTAGCTTGGCAGACCCGCAGAAAGAATTTAAAGAACAAATCTTTTCCTTTGATTTTTGTGGTGTGGACATGTAGCATTACATTATTATGCTTATGTCCTATCTCTTAAATGCTCAGTCGTTAACTACCAAAGCTGGAAATGTCTTTTCACTTGCCTGCACAATTCCAAAGAAAATAACACTGCTTCATGCAAGTCTTAGAGTGAAGTGGAAAATTCTAATTTCAGTAAAGAAGTTTAAAAAACCTTACCGTATCTGCAGCCTCTATTTTTTAAACTATTTTTTTGTTAATTGTAGACCTCTATTTTATTTGGGAATAACAGTGAAGTCCTTAAATACTTTGATTATACAAATGTGGATAAGATGATTTATCATGTAGAATAATTAATATGGCTGAAACATCACTTTTCAGATGTTAAATTCATAAACTAATGGAATTAATACTAGTTAGATGAAGCAGAATCTATCAGTTTTAATACTGTCTTCTCAGGGCCAAGGAAAGCTCTAAGAAAGCCTGTCCAGGATTGCTTTACTTAGATGACATAAACATATGTATCCTGAGCACAGGTGCTGTTTCTCTTGTACTGATAAATTCACCCTTTCCATTGCAGAACTCCCCACTACTATTACAGTTTCTTTTATTTTAGATAGAATTGAAATAAGTCAAAACCTTCTTATTGTTCATAAGTACACTGATAAACTCTTTATACTCACCTGTTTTTCTTCTCTTGGCACATTCCCACAATGACTAGATTCTAATTTATGTTCATGCCTTTCTCTTTTTTCTCCCCATTTGTTATATTTCCAGTACACAAGAAGATGGAGACTCCCTTTTTACAAGGAGTCACATGGAGAGGACAAGGGGGAATGGACACAAGTTGCTCTTGGGGAGATTCTGACTGGACATGACAGTGAAATTTTTCACACTGAGGACAGTCACCATTGGAATAATCTCCCCAGGGAAGTGGGTGACTCGGCCACGTTGGACACTTTCAAGATTCGGCCGGACAGGGTGCTGGGCCATCTTGTCTAGCCTGTGCCCTTCCTAGAAATGTTGGACTAGATGATCCCTGAGGTCCGTTCCAACATGTGATTCTGTGATTCTGTGTGATTCTGTGATTTCCATTTCTCTTTCTTGACTGCATTCCATTTTCTCCATGAAGGTAGCTGTTGTTGCATTTGTTTTGTGGTTTTTTTTTTTAAAGAAAAGGATTAACTCTTTCTTGCTTTTCCAAATCTTGTTTTTAGAATATCAAATAAAAAGTAACCATTTTTTCCTAGTATTATTTTTTCCCCCTCTCCTACACTTCATTCATTCAGCTCATGATCGTAACTCTGTGAGTAGTATTAATCATTGTGGCTTTATTGTTTTCACAGCTGAAAATAACCAAGCAGTACTCACTTTCACTGGCTGACTGTTATCTCAGTGCCTCCTTATGTGTCCTGAAGAGCTCTCACTCAGCATTTGCTCTTCTCGGGTCTAGGACTTTGCAATTAGGAGACTGTCATCTCTACAGTTGGAAAATTCCAAGGGTTGTTTGATATTAGCAGCATAAGGACCTTCAAACAATTCCTTTCAGCTTGAAGTCCCTCACAGTGCCATGACAGATAGATACTAAAAAAAAAATCAAAATAAACAACCAAAAAAATCACAACAGCAAAACATTAGTTTGATTGTTCTCCTGTGTGACTTACAGACACCTGATGGGACTACAGACATCTGTGCATTTGTTGGAACTGTGATCTTGGGGTAACTTGGTCCTCAGTTATATTTGCCTCAGGAACAGTAATTCTACTTTTTAACATGATGTGTTGCCCCTGTTCCCACATTTTAATCACTGGATCTTTTCCTAAACAAATCTTGGACACTGACTAACATTCTAATCAACAGAGAAGCTTGCTATGTTATAGTATTACTAACAAGATTAATTTTTTTTCAAAACTCAGCAACTTCAGTTCTTTTTCATCAGCTAGATTCCCCAGCAGGCAGGAAAAGGGAATCCCTTGGTTTTTGTTTTTGTTTTTGTTTTTATTTTTAAACTTATGTTTGTAATAGTTTTTCCAGTATTAGAAACTATCATTATATCTTCTGAAAAGAAAAGAAAGAATTGCATTCTGAATCTTGGATCGATTCTGTGGTCTTTGCTCTCAGAACAGCATGATGACAGCTGCCTCTCCCACTCTTTCCCCAGTGGAGACCTGCAAGCACGCTCAATCACCTTTTTGCTTATAAACCTTTAGTAAAGCAATGAGATTTTCTATGCAAGTACAGCACTTTGAAGCATCTGAATATTGTTAGTTTCAAGGCAATTGCTTGCTTAGGGCAAGAATAGTTAGGCCTATATTTAAATTCTTCATCTGAATGCCAACTCATACCATGGATATGTTTTCACATTACACCCCCACTGAACTCTACAGAAGATTAAAGATGCTAGCTGGGAAAGAAAAAGTGAGCCAGCAGCACAAATACTTTCAGCTAATTAGAGAACCTGATGCTTGTTTTTTGTCATATGCTATTTTGATAATTACAATTTAGAGTAAATGAAAAGATAAGTAGAAGGCACACGACAGAACTGCCAGGAATGTTGGTCCTGACAAGACGTGGCCCTAAGGTCTGTCATTATTGTTATTGTCTACAAAGTTCTGTAGCAGTAAACTATGATTTATCATTCTCAAAAGAAATTCCTATCGACTAGGAAACAAAAAACATTCAGATGTTTGACAGTATGCTAACATTATTTCTGTTTCAGTGAGATTTGGTACCAGAAGCCCTAACTCCAGTTTGGCAGTGCCATTACTTCTCTGAGTAGCCTGGATCCAGTTACCATCTCTGTCAATTCTCCATATTAGTTTTCTTATCCATGAAAAGGTAAGATTTTAATCACTTCCTTAAAACAGCTGAAGGATTAGCCTCACCTCTGTCCCTGGAAAGGTGATGGAGTTCATCCTGGAGGTCATCTCCAGGTACGTAGAAGACAAGAAGGTTATCAGAAACAGTAAACATGGAAAGATCATGCTTGACCAACCTGACAGCCTTCTATGATGGCGTGACTGGCTGGGTCAACAAAGAGAGAGCAGTGGATGTTGTCTATCTTGACTTCAGTAAAGCATTCGACACTGTCTCCCATAGCCTCCTCACAGGCAAGCTAAGGAAGTGTGGCTTGGATGAGAGGACAGTGAGGTGGATTGAGAACTGGCTCAACAACAGAACTCAGAGGGTCGTGATCAAAGGAGCAGAGTCTGGATGGAGGCTGGTCACCATTGGTGTTCCCCAGGGGTCTGAGCTGGGTCCAGTCCTGTTCAACATATTCATCCATGACCTGGATAATGGGACAGAGTGTAACCCCAGCAGGTTCACTGACAATACCAAGCTGGGAGGAGTGGCTGATGCACCAGAAGGCCGTGCTGCCATCCAACGAGACCTGGACAGGCTGGAGAGCTGGGCCGAGGGGAACCTCATGAAATTCAACAAAAGCAAGTGCAAGATCCTGCACCTGGGGAGGAACAACCCCATGCACCAGTACAGGCTGGGGGCTGACCTTCAGGAAAGCAGCTCTGTTGAGAAGGACCTGGGAGTGCTGGTGGACAGCAAGCTGACCATGAGCCAACAGTGTGCCCTTGTGGCCAAGAAGGCCAATGGTATCCTGGGCTGCATTAAAAGGAGTGTGGCCAGCAGATCGAAAGACGTTATTCTCCCCCTCTACTCTGCCCTAGTGAGACCACTAGTGAGTGGAGTACTGTGTCCAGTTTTGGGCCCCCCAGTTTAAGAAGGATGTGGAACTGCTTGAGCAAGTCCAGAGGAGATCTACGAAGATGATCAGGGGACTGGGGCATCTCCCTTATGAGGAAAGGCTGAGAGACTTGGGTTTGTTCAGCCTGGGGAAGAGAAGACTGAGGGGGGATTTCATCAATACCTATAAATATCTAAAGGGTGGGTGTCAGGACGATGGGACTGGGCTCTTTTCAGTGGTTCCCAATGACAGGACAAGGGGCAATGGGCACAAGTTGGAACACAGGAAACTCCACCTCAATATGAGAAAAAACTTCTTTCCTGTGAGGGTGACAGAGCAGTGGAACAGGCTGCCCAGGGAGGCTGTGGAGTCTCCTTCCCTGGAGACATTCAAAACCCACCTGGATGCATTCCTGTGCCCCCTGGTCTAGGTGTGCCTGCTGAAGCAGTGGGGTTGGACAAGATGATCTCCAGAGGTCCCTTCCAACCCCTACCATTCTCTGTGATTCTGTGATTAATGACACTCTACTGAACTTTGAAAGTGCAGAATACCTTTTTTTTTTTTAATATAAGTAAAGGCAACTAGTTTTCATCAATTCATGACTGGCAGAGGAAAACACCATCTGGCTCAGTGATTTCTTGGGGTGCCTGTGACCCACAAAGCCACAGTAAGACATCTGTAGCTTTTCCATGAGCTATAGCACGCTTTAAGTTAATTAAGATTTTGATGATAAGCATACACTATGCTCTCTGAATTCTTCTAAAGGTTTTCAGTGTCTGAGGTTCAAAAGTCCCCAGGGACAGGATGGTTTTTGGAGATGAGAGAACACAGAGGCTGTACCTACATTTGTGCTGTATAGCTTTGGAATTTGCCTAGTATTTGACTGTCTGTTGGTAACACTTGGATGATGACACATATCCATTTCTAAAGTGGAGGTTAAGAAAAAATGAACAGGGAGAACTGTAAGAGACTATCTCATATTTGTAAGCACTGGGATCTGTGGATGAAAAGAGATGTGCATGTAGAAGTTGCTTGTGGAAGTGAGTCATCCCCTGAATATCCTTATTAGAAGGCTTTAATGCTTTTTTGGTGATATTTTTGTGCGTCTTTTTCTTCCCTGCCCCCCCTCCCCTCCCCAGGGAGTAGAACTGGTTTCTGACCTGCTGTACTTACCAGGAGCTGTGTCCTCTGAAGCAGGCTCTGTCTTCTAGTTCAGTTGGATCCCTGAATGTACCTGGGGGTGCTAGTTGACAGGCAGCTGAACATGAGCCAGCAGTGTGCCCAGGTGGCCAAGAAGGCCAACAGCATCCTGGCTTGTATCAGGAATAGTGTGGCCAGCAGGAGCAGGGAAGTGATCGTGCCCCTGAACTCAGCACTGGTGAGGCTGCATCTCGAGTACTGTGTGCAGTTTTGGACCCCTCAGTACAAGAAGGATATTTTGTTGCTGGAGCGTGTCCAGAGAAGGGCAATGAAGCTGGTGAGGGTCTGGAAAGCAAGTCTTATGAGAAGAGGTTGCGGGAGCTGGGGTTGTTTAGTGTGGAGAAGAGGAGGCTGAGGGGAGACCTTATTGCTCTCTACAACTACCTGAAAGGAGGTTGTAGCAAGGTGGGCGTTGGTCTCTTCTCCCAAGTAACAAGCGGTAGAACAAGAGGAAATGGCCTTACGTTGCACCAGGGGAGGTTTAGATTGGATATTAGGCAAAATGTCATTACTGGAGCAGTGGTCAGGCATTGGGAAGAGGTTGCCCATAGAGGTGGTGGAGTCACCATCCCTGGAGGTATTTAAAAGATGTGTCGACGTGGCACTTCAGAGCATGGTTTAGGAGACATGGTGGAGTTGGGCTGACAGTTGAGCTTAATGATCCTAGAGGTCATCCAACCTTAATGATTCTATGATTCTTAGCATGTCTTTCAGAGCATTTGATAGTCACACAGTAAAATCATAGATGTGCTTTTTGTTTTCCAGCCGTTTTTTACAGACTTTAGTAAACTCACGAAAGGAGGTGTAGTTTTCTAAAGAAATAGCTACCACATGATGTGAGAAACCATATACGTTCCCTAAAATATTAATAAACTGAATAACATATTTGAAATAATCTCTGCACTGTAGTCAGAGTTAAAAAAATCAAATCCTGACTGAGGCCAGCTATGAACTTTCTGTGCTTCCAGTTTGAGATATTGCTGAGACAGAATAAATCAGAGTACTTTGAAGATGTTAAAACACTCAAATTTTTAACTCTCAGCAATGTGGCTATCTCAAAAGTACCTCTGATATATCTCAAGCTTTGAGAAAAGTTTTTCTTTAGCATAAGTTCACACACAAAACTGGACTAAACAGGTGGACTGGATACTCACATCTAATTTTGCAAGCACCAAGAAAGCCTGATAATGAAAAATAATATTATCTTTAATGAAAGAAGAAACATATGTTCTATAGCATGTAGCCTGTGTCTCGTTCTCAAAGGAAAATACTCAAATGTGTTTAAACAGATCAAGCACATATCCATGCTGAAATAAAATTTCATAAAAGGCTTTCTGCTTTTTCTGCCCTCCATTTGCCTTCCCTGCCTTCTGCTTCCCTCCCCTTACCTGTAAAATTTAGATTTAGCCATAACAGGTTTATCTCATATCTTCTATTCCAGAATGTAGTTGGAGAAGAATTTCTCACAGTCCATCTTTAATGTGAAGCATGACATAATCCATCCAATTCCTGATTGCAGGACTGACCTGCATGGAAGAAAGATCCTGAATCCATCTCTGTCTGGTCCTTCAATGTGGGTGAGTATTAAAAGGGTCAGTGCCTGCATAGTTGTCTCCATTAATGCGTCTTGTAAGAGTGTGCAAACTGATGTAGTGTTTCTACAAGGGATTCTGCCTTCATACACACCTCAGGATGACCAGGGCCCTAATGAAATTAGAAGGAGAAAGCAGTGTGGCTTCTTCATGAACTATCAGCGAAATCAGATGTCCAGGCAGTTCAGACAGGCTATAGATTTTAGAAGATTTTCAACACCTGGGCAGAAGAGCAGTTCTTTATACTTCCCGTAGATGACAGGGCCTTCACATTAACTTAAGTGATTCGGTCCAGCCCAAGCTCTGCTCCATTGACATCCTACAAATTTGTCCTCCACACTGCCAGGGTAGATAGAGCCAAAGCTGACTTAGAGAAGTTTGTTTAGTCTAGAAAGAGAATAATATAGGAAGCCATGATAACCATTTTCAAACATATGACAGGATATCACAAAAAAAGAAAGGAATAAATCATTTTCCCTATCCAATGGGAAGATAACAGTTAATGGGCTTATATTGCAGCTGTGGAGACACGGACATAAGGGGGGAGAAATCTGACTTAGAACAGGAAAGCACAGAAATAGATTGTTGAAGGAGAAGGGGTCTCTATCATGGTTTTAAAAGTAGTGTAGATAAATATATGTCAGAAATGACACAGGCATATTCCCTGGGGCTGAGGCTGGGACTGCACCACCTTTCACCATCCCTTCCAGATCAGCTGTCTACAAATAATTAAAAAGCAGTAATAAATAATTAAAAAGCAGTAATAAATATTCTGAAAAATAAACTCTTACGAAGTTTCACACATGTATCATGCAAAGACAAGGAAACATTTTCAAAGACAGTAAAACATTTTTGTCCTTAACATGTCATGTACACAGTGCTATCACAGGACTGGATTCAGTCTTTCTTACATCCATTGCTTAAACAATGCTACTATGAATTGAAGGATAGAAGGTAAACTTTTGGGCGAAATTCTCCGCTTGTACAAATTGGCCTGGCTCCAGTTACACTCCATGGACTCATGATGGGTTTTGTTTACTGTGCTAGGTCATTTGACTTAAAGTCTCTCCTTGACTTCCCTAGCCTTTGAATCTAGTCCTTGAGCAAGTCTGACTCTCTACTCCGAGGGTGAAAGATCCACACAAACAAGCCAAAGTGCTTCAAGATGGCTTGAACTGTGGGAGCATTCATGGCTGTGTCTAATTAAGCAAATACAGGGAGCCAGAAAAAAAACTAGCGAGAGCAGTTAAATCCAGGAAGAGGTCAACCCCGTTGGTAATTAGCAGGATAATGGATCAAAGAACTCCACTTAGCACAGGAAATATTGAGCACCTCGTCTTTATAGCTGAATCTGATAAAACTTGGGTTATACATTTTCTACTAAATGAACCGGAGGCAGCTACAAACAGGAGGCTATTGTTTAACCTCTGTGGGAATTTCGGTTGGGTTATTGCATGCTTGATGTGCTACAGAAGAGCAGCCCTTATGCCACATACTGATGTAGGTCTAATGATCTCTCATCTTTGCATCCACAATGGTTACTCCAAAAGCAAAGAAAAATGAAAGCCTTTCAAATGGCTTTGCCTCTAAAAAAACTGCCTCTGTTTTTTTTGCTTGTTTAGTGGGTTTTTTATGTTGTCTTTCTCTTTTCTTTTCAGCTTACAAATAAATATATCTAGTGATTTATTTTAACAGTTTTCTTCTTCCAAAAGAGTAACGTACTCGTTCTGTGTTACATCCTTCAAAAACTTAATCAGAAAACTCTGTTCAAACAGAAAAGGTCAGAAATAAAAGTAAAAAGAGGAAAGGTCTTCATTACTGCTGTTACATTAATCCCTAAAAATTACCTTTTAGTAAACACTGCACTACTCCAGGCCCATCCCTACTGACACATCAATTTCAGTTCTTTGCAACAGCTTAATTAAGCGAGTAACACACAGGTCATACGTGTGCTGGAGTCAGTCTGAACTATGTCACCCCTTGGGTTTATGCATGGGAGTAATAAAAAAGATGACAATCAAATATCCAGTGCTCAAAAAAAACCCAAACCACCTTTCGTTTGCAGACAATTGCTGTTCAGTTCATAGACCATTACATCTTTTTCACAGCTGATTGCAGATTAAAAATAAGTCTACTTTTACATTTCTCCCTGGAGACACTTCTGGGCATATCCTTAATGTTGACTGCAACATAAACTCTCTGTACTTGTTTCAGGCAATGGACAGGGATAGTTCTTCCCTGAGTAAGTAGGAACGCATAAAGTTAGGCTCATCCTCTGACCTTTTCCGGGAGGAGACTGTCTCTATCCAGAGGTTATACAGAATAATGTTTTCTTTTTCCCTTTAGACACAAGCAGCCTTTCATTATTGTCTCCAGCACGTGACTGGGATCAGGAGCCATCTGAAGTGGATCAGCCACATTCAGAATAGAAATTGTCTCAATCAGTAACAAATTCATTGTAGAACACATGATTTTCTCCTGCTGCCCCCTCCTCCTTATAGGACATCTACCACCACTAAAAGCTGCCTTCCTGAGTTTATAGTATACTGTATTCTGGAGACTGGAAAAGGCTATGGGGATCCAATCTCAGTCTCAGATAATTTCATGGAGTTTTTCCATTGCCTGACAAAGCTGGATGTGCAAAATCAGAGCAAAGGTAGCGCTGCAGCAGTGCTCTGACCATACACGGCATATTCACAAGCCCTTGTACTGCCCTAAAGCTCTGATTTTTCACGGTGAAATAAAGGCTTCCTATGTTTTGCAGGCATTAAAGTGGAGTGGAACAGTTTCTAATCAATGATTAAAAAAAAAAAGGGGGGGGGGGGGGAATCACAAAAATTAATTACTGCCAAAAGCCTCCATAGCAACTAAACTGACTACTTTTCTTTTAAGCCTCCTTATAAATGCCATAAGCACAAAGCATCCAGGCCTCCCTGCAGCTCATTGGTGCCAAGTGGATTAGGCTGGCAGAGACTGTGCTGGTTTAATCCCCTTTAATGCTTTGCACCTTCAGTCTGATGAGCAGCCAGGCCCTTTCGCTGAGTGCTGAGCTCATCAGCAGTAATGGCTTATCGTTACCATCATCAATAGGAAGTTGCTTTTCCCTGTGCTCCAGGCCTTCATGACATTTAAAAGAGCTGGAGAAAAATACAAGCTTTCTCTGAAACTTTCCTATTCCTAACAGCTCAGCTGCAAGTTGCCTAGTGAAGGGTAGTAGCAATTATGCACATTGCCCCTGGAAAGTGTAAATGAAAACTTGGCAATAGAAGGCCGGTTCCTGGCAAGTTCTTGAAGAGTACCTTTCACACAGCAGTGAGATGGCATTCATTCGCATCTGAAGTGTATCCTACTGAAATTCAACACCAAGTAGTATTTCATAGGCTTTTCTGTACTCAGAGTAGGATGGGTTGAATCATACTTGTGCTCTTGGAAGTACCAGGAGAGAAGGGGTATTATTCAAGCCAGGAAGGGTGAGGGGTCCCTGGGCTCACCTGCACAGCATGGCCTGGCTACACACCACAAAAGCCATTTCCACAGGACTTTTTATTCCTATTACTGGGGCAGAAGCAGAAATGGCAAATAATAGGAAGGGCAGAAGAAATACCGATAATTCTGGACACCTGTCCTCCACCCAGAGAGCTAGAGAGTGCAGAAGCATAAAACTAGGCCCATCCAGGGGAAAGGGATGAACTCTGTTTACTACTCAGCTGGACTCCTGCAAACCACCATTTTGAAAGTGGTTCAGTTCACGACTTTTCTTTGTACTTTTGAATGCCTTGGTATTTATTGGTGTGTTGGAATACAACATCCATTGTAACATGTGGTAACCACAGTCACTCCTGCTGGTCACAAGGTCTTCAACACTTAGCTAACTCTGTGTTTTGGTATAAGAACTGATGACCCAAGAGGACAGTTCAGACTCCATAGATAGCAGCAACTGTAAAATATTTTCCACAGACAAGGCATTAGGAACACCTTATCCCAAGCTCTGTCTTACAGGACTTCTCTGAGGGAACCCAGTCTACAGTTGTCCTCCTACAGTCCCTGTCAGCTATGGAAGAGAAGATGTGAAAGCAAAAGTGTGAAACAGGCAGAAGTAGCCAAGTAAAACCTGACTGCACAGAGTGTGAATGGGATGAATTTGGCCTCTTACTTTAAGTTGTCCCATTAATAACGTTCAACAAAGTTGTCTCTGACAAGATCCATACAGAAGAACAGCGGATAACTTGCAAAAGTCATGAATGACTCAGAAGACCAAAAGAAAGATTTGTACACTTGATGAGAAAAGACTAGCTTTAAAACAGATGAACCATTCCTCAAGTCATTTTAAAAGACATTTGAATATCTTAATTCCTTTGCCCTTATTTTACATTGTCACTGGTGTAACATCAGCCTTTTCACACACAGCTATGAAAAGTAATGTCCTATCATGCTATGGAAAGGAAAGTTTTCTCTTTGATACTTGCTATCAAATATACTTTGATATTAGTTATCAAAGGAGATGAGTAAATCTTTGTTTTCATAAGAGAGACTGAGATCCTCTCCAAGATGTGTAAAATTTAGCAACCCAAAATTCTGTTCTGTCCTATAACAGTAGCTTCACCACTCTGATGGAGCACGTTTGAGCACTGTGGTTTTAAACAGTGTTGGCATGACAGGGTTATCTAGCAGATTACTATCAGGACTGGCTTTTGTACTTGCTCTCAAAGTTGCTTACTTTTTTTTAACAATACTCAAAATGACTTTGAGAGCAAGCATAACACTCATTCATAACATTCACCTGCTGGATATTTCTGTACCGCTGGCAGTGTCTAAAATCCCAGGCAATTCTTTGCTATCAGAAATATTAACATGTTGTTTATATATTCCCATAAAAATCGTTGATACATTATTTACTGATGAAGTCAAATACAAGCCAGAAGTTATTTCTTGCCTTTATTGCTTGTAGATCACATGTAACTTTGTCCAGACTTAGCCTAAAGTGCCAGAAATAGCACAGCATAGCAGTGTCGTGAATCAGAAACATTATTTTATATAATGCAGCAGAAGAGTGGAAAGCCTCACTATTATAATACATTGAAATACATTTTTCTTTGTTTTACATGATAGAGTCCAGACAAACACCACAGACTGTAAGAGAGAGAAAGCAGATTGATAAATCAGTGACAAGACCTGTATGCCAGTAACTGAGCTTCTGGGTGCCAGGAGCTGCCAGCTCTGCCTGGGTGATCCCTGCTTGTGTGTGCTGTATTTGGCTGACCGCACAACACTAATCACAGCTGCTGCTAAAAGCAGCACGGAAGAAGACAGCTGGCAGGGTATGAGTGGGAGGCAATGGAGACCAGGCTCTTTCAAAGTGAGAAAATATTAGAAGTGCCTTGCTAGGCTCTGGGGTGGGGCAATGTGGCAGCTGGCCTGCATACTGGCCTGACCTGTGCCAGAGCATTTTGTGTTGCCCTGTGGCTTTGCTGAGAGTAGGGGACAGAAGCCATAGCAAACTTGGCTTCAAGTGAGCAAACAAGCTGATACCTGACAGTGGAAATTACGCTGGTAACAGAGCAACCCTGTGGAGTTACTGGGGTATCGTTGTTAGGACACAATTTTCTTAGTTCTGCATGCTCTCAAGCATCTAGTTTTCAAAACTTCCACAAATATTTGGGGTTAGGTTTCAGTTCACCTAACTGTAACTTTACAAAAATAAAAAATCAGTTGTCTAGGCTAAGCCATGCCTATGTTTCCTTTATAACCAGTAGTGGTATGTCTGTTTTATTTTGTTTTGGTGGGGTTTTTTGGGGGGCTTTTTTTTTTTTTTTTGGTTTTGTTTTGTTTATAAACCTTCTGTTTTTAAGAAAAAAATGAGTTAACCTCAAGAGGAACGTCTCTATCTTTATTTGCTAGAGAAAAAGCCAAGAAGACTAGCTAAGATTATGAATGGGACCAGGTCACAGGCCAAAACGCCTGTGTTTTCAGTGTCTAGATATCATTGCCCACATGTGCCAGGAGGCTAAGCACCCATCATAATCAAGGGCAATCTAGTCAACACAGTCACTGAAGCCTTGGGAACAGGTAAATTCATCGTGAAGTAGTGACTGCTCAGCTGAATCACTCTCTAGGTTTCACTGATGATAACAACTAGGTGTCCTGTACCTGTAAGGGGAGCTTGGGCACATTAACCTCTTGCAGGCACTTATGTATCCTATTCTGTGAGCTCATTACCATCACAGAGGCTTTAACTTGCAGATGGCCAAAGCCATATTACATGAATCCCAACTTGTAATGCTCTAATCAAAGCATATGAAGAGAAATACAGAAACATTCCATCACCTCATACTCATTCATTAACTTGAGTGAAGTTACTCTGATTCACTCATGTCAAATTCATAAATTATTAAGTTGTACTGTCGCTACACACTTGGGAAAGTGGGACGCTTGCCTGGACACAGGATGGTGTCCTTGATTATCAGAGTGAGAAACAGCAAGGCCAGCCAAGTTCCCCTAGTCCAAAATAAATTTCCCTCATGGAGACTCAGCGTCTTCTGTAACATGGCCTGAGCAAACATCCAGCGGAGAAGAAATCCTATTAACTTCAAACAACTGTGGATGAGATTCCCAGTTTGTATGCGTGACCTATGGCAAACCGAAGTGTTTGTCGCCTCAGCAACTCAGATAAGTTTCTAAGAGAGGACTGAAGGAGGATATCTGTCTGAAGGACAAATTATCTTGCATCAGCTTTATTTTTCTGGATGAAAAATTCCTGCCCCACAGGACCTTTGGCCATAAAACAACAAGAAGGACATAAAACATGAAATGGATTTCTCTCTGTCTTTATTGAAACATGATCGCTTTGTTAATAAATCTCTCTTTTGAATGGGAACAAAGACATGCTGTGTGGTCTGTAATTACCAAGATCAGGAAGCTTCCAATCTTCCATAAAGCTAGGGGTTTATTTGTGGGGGCAATTTTTGCTGATAATTCTGTGCATAGTTTGAAGGTCAAATTCACCAGTGTAGGGTATGGGTACAACTACATTAGCTTTAGCTCTGTCTTTGAGCATTTGACTCTGAGCCTGTATAGCATATTTCCAAACACTTTCCTCAGGTCAGAGTGGAAATAAAGTTGCTTTATGGTTTCTTTGCAAATGACACGCTTCTCTGATCCATGATTTGCTACCTAAGAAAAGCTCTACTATCATAGGAAATGAAGATCTGTCTTTACTGAAAAAAGTTATGATCTGAAGTCAATGTAAACCCCTTAAAATTGCTAAGGGCTAAAATAAATGTGGATTTTGTGTCTCTCAGCTGGTTTAAAATGTTTGCCATAATTGCATTGTCTTTAACATTGTACAGATTGCATTGATGTGTTTCAATACGTATATGGATTCCCAAAGAGCTGAGCAGTCAGAGCATGTGAATCAGATACTGAGTTCCTTTTTTCTGACACGTAAGACAGCATGGTTGTGGGTCAGAAAACACAGGGCACTTCAGGCATATTTCCTCATTTGACTAAAAAGAGCAACAGGCTGCAGCAAATAAAGATAAAATAGGTCCTCTGGAGCTGTGGTGAAACAGGATTTGACCGGAGCAAGGCACAGATGTGTCATTAAGGCCTTTCAATCAGCTTCAATCTGCGTTTGTGGTCATCATTAGGACCTGTGGCCTGGGTGCCATTTTTGAAGAGCAGGAAGCTCTTAACTGATGGGGTCCTCTGAACATGGGGCTAAGCAACGCCTCAGAGCTGCCAGCTCTAGCACAGCACTGAAGCTCCTTTCCCCTTCTCCATACCCACCATGTCAGACAGGGCTGCGGAGTAAGTCAGATAATCTGTCGCGCAGCTGCATCCGCAGCCTGGGGGCACCAAGCAATATCAAGGCTATGAACTAATATCGAACTGCACAAACACAACAGATAGCCCAGGCTGTGGGGGAGGTGGAAATGGGAATTAGTTGTGGATCTTGAGCTCAGAGGGCATGCATGAATGCTCAGACCTGAATGACTTCCACAACCACATTTCAGAACATGTCAAGTGAGAAACGAGAGACTTTTCCTCCCCAGTTTTCAATATACTTTAATGTTTTTATTATCATCTGACAGCTCAGTTACAGTTTGCCATTGAAAAGCTTTTCATTGCACTATGGAGAGTTGGCACCTAAATGTAACAATTAGCCTTATTCAGTAAAATATCTGCATTCCATAGAAACACAGACAAGTCACAAACAAAACCTATCAGTACTTTTAATCATGTAACTCATGTATCTGGGCTGATTCTGCAGATAAATCTCTACTGAAAAAAATTCTTCTTCAAGAAAAGAACATGTTTAAAGCAGAGGCAATAAAGGCAAAGACATGGTTGAAGCAGACTCACTGATTCATTTCTTTGTTGTCAGATTTTTGCATGTTTTTTCCTCAAGTAAAATTTCAGTGTTTCAGAAAAAAAGGGGTTTTAAGAAATATTACTTTTCCAACATCCATAGAAAGAAAGAAAGAAAAATCTCCCTGTCTTTAGAAATCCATTCACACACTTAATTTTTCCTTTGTCCACCCAAGCTGCCCATGATTATGCAGGCACCACAGTCTTTGAAGTACATATGATAAAATCCTTCTGGTTTTGGCAAAATTTTATACTTGGTTATAACTTCACACAGGCACAGAGGTGAGGAAGGTGGTAAACACTCATGATTAGGTCTATTTTAAGGCACTTCATGTGGAGATTAAATTTTAGAAAAATGGCTTTTCTGCTTCCCAAACTGCCACTTATCAGGATATGTTTTGAACAGAGCTCACTGAACTGTGTTAAATATTTATTATTTGAAAAAAAAAGAAGATAGTAACAGCATAGGCTGTGCACTAAGCTGTGGGATATGGGATGGCATATGGGGCTATACTTGTGGGTACAACAGTCAGGAGCTGTACGTATAAGGTGCTGTGTGGCTTATGTACCTCCTGGTCCCCATTACTTTTAGCACCTGTGCAAACTAAAATTAATAGTCTTACATAAAAGGTAAAAACTCCCAGAGAACCATGAAATCCTCTATACTACAGACAGTCAGAGCATACTGTAATCATGAGAGCTTTACCTCAAGCTAACCTGCACAGTGGTGTAGTCTAAAAATCCAACTCAATATCCTGGACCTTTCCTCATGTAGTTAGTTCAAGTTGAAATCTATGTGATTCCAGATTTTCATTAATTTAGCATAAGAGCTGAATGAAAGCAAGATGAAGAATGTCTGCGTGTGCTGCAAGCCCACTCTCTGGTTGTCATGCTTTCCATTGCTGCATTCCCCTGAACCAAATGTAGCATAGTTTACATATCAGCTCTTCATACTTGTGAAAACCTTTGAAAATGGACTTTCAGTACCTGAGTCCATTACTCACACAGGTCCTGCCCCCCATCCTCCCCCGCCATGCAGGCACAGTAGAACACAGAAATACATGTGGAAACAGAGAGAAAAAATATAGGTTCAAGGGGATGCATGGAAAAGCTGTTGGCTTAAGGCAATCGTATGTTTATGGACCTTGGATTAAGGCCTCATTGATGATGGGATGTGAAGAGAGAGAACATTCATTTTGTATGGCAAACTTCCATAGGCAAGGTTTGAGGGTAGGACGAAAACACTGCTTTCTCTCAAATAATCTGACAATTAGAAAATACATGTGGCTATATTCTTTACTTATCTAGCCTTTGCTCTCCCTTCTCTTTTCCTCATTTTCACCTAGAGCTGCCTTTCTAATTCATCTGCCTCCTTCCATGAAGGCCTTTTGCTCACCTATTCCATCCTCTGGAGATGGAAGAGAATGGGAAAGCCACAAAAGCAAAATGTCAACTGTTTCTTTATTCACAAGGGAGCCATTTTACAAGGGGATAAAGGCATGACCAATGTATGCAGATAGCTTTCTACAAGAATTCAGAGACTCTTAGTGCTTGATGGGATCGGGGTGCCCTGCCTGGGCCCTGCTGGCTTGAACACTGCAGAGCCAGGCTGCTGTTAGGAGGAACTGGCCTGTATATTGATAGCACATGGGCTTGGGACCTTTCTCTCCCAAGGTCCTCAAGGCTCATGGGATAGAGAAACTTTTACTTCTAAATTAGACCAAGAGTGTCTGTGCTCTAAGGTAAGAAAACCAAAATGGATCAGTTTCCTTGTGGTATGCTGCGTGCTCATACTCTCCAAGGTCTGTTCCCTATGCCATGGTTTTTAGCACAAAATACAACACAGTGCCCAGCCTCCTATGTACATGGGATTTCTAGAAACCAAGGAAAAACAATGCCTTAGGTTGCCTAAATTATGAGAGCATGAGATAGAGACAGATTCATAATTTTGATGATAGTGGAACTCATGCCAATCCAGGCACTTTTGCAACACTAGATTAAATTCTGGCCTCAGCCATTTTGCAGTAGCTGTGCAATCAGTTACCAATGCAAGAACCAACCTATCCAGTACTGGCAATCCTAAGGAGTCAAAAACACTTTGAGGACGTCCTCAGCTCAAAATCACATTTAATACTGAACAATTTTTTATTAAAACATTTTAAATTTGTGTTATCTGCTCACTGGTTATGAGGCCTTTAGGGTATTCTTCTCTCACACTGTCAAAATTTTCTCTTCACCTACAAAGTTTAGCATTTTTTTTTTTAATTTGGATCTTGAACAGTAGAAGGAAAGGTTCTGAAATAGTAAAATCATTGACTAGCATTACATAGTTAGAAAGCATCACAAAAGCAGGAAATAATCTGTATAAATGTATGTATAATGTCCTAATTAATGCACAAGCCTTACCTTTGTTCATCAACAGATTAATCTTTCCTTATTCTGGTCTATCCTGTTCTAGCTAATTTAAACCCATCACAGTTTTTAGATCACAGGCAGCAAAGGAAAGGCAAACTGGTGGCATGTATGTCAGAACTGGCGTGCATGCCAGAACGTGGAATTTCATGTGACATGAAAGGTTTTGCCACCACTGGCTTAAATGTTCATCCAAGGCTGCTGGTGTGCATCAGTGGCTACTACTACCTTGTAACAGTGGAAGCTGAATAGAATAAACATATTCAATAAAAACATTCTCTCATACTGAGACCATACCTAAGCTACTTACAGTTACCACACACTGGGAAGGAGAAGAGGAGGATTGTATAGAATTTCCTTGCTGATCTGCCCCAAACATTGGCACAACAAAACCCATTCCTCCCATAAAGTTAGTGCCGTTTTTATTAACACATTTCTGCAAGCAGAAATGTTATCAATACTTCTTGAGTCCATCATCCTTGTGCTGTGCCTTATCCCTGCATCTCAGTTTCTTTAAGGCTGTAAGTGTACTAATGTGCTGGGTAATCACAATAGTTGCTTATCTACTTACACCACCTAGAATCAAAGCAGAATTTATTTAGCAATGATGCAAAAATATTCTGAGCACATGAAATTGTTTTCCTTTAAATGGTGATGCTTTTAAACACTGAACATGATACTTTATTGAAATAAGGAAATTTCCTAACAGCTCTGTTTTCTCTCTTCTTCATTTCAGAGTTTCTGACTATTTCTTTCACTGATTCCTGCTGCCTTGGTTCTTAATGTAGATTTTAAAACAAGACTTCATGTTAAATGTTGCATAATGAGCACGAAGAGACTTAAATTCTTGTTGCCCCAAATACTTGGGAGTTTCTCACAGAGTGAAAAAATTAAATATCTTTTGGCTCTTCTCATCTGCAGTTTTGAATTCTGGTGGAGCAAAAGAATAAAGTAATAGGCTCAAATTCAGATGATCTTTTTCATCAGGTAACAAATGGTCAGTCCTCTAAGAAAGCATATGCCCAGTCTGTATTGCACTCCACTTGTGCCATGCATATAGGTAGGAAGAAGCAGTCTTGTATGTCCCAGTGTCTCAAACATTCAAGCAATAGAGAAGTCCATTGTGCTGTGGAAAAGCCTGTGGCCACTAAAAAGATTTACGTTTCTTTAAGGTAACAACTGAGCTTCGTAGCACAAGATTTTTATGCTAGAGCTGTACAAGTAATGCCTGTAAAACAGAGCATCAGCTAATATTTGCTGGGGTGCCTGGAGAAGAGGGCAGCTGAAAAGAAATTCAAATTGTTCATTTTTGAACAATCTAAGTTGCATTTATTATACCAGTGCACCAGTTACAGAACTTCGTATCATTGATTTCCTTTTCCAGTCAAAACTTTGTTAATTTACACTTTCATTGTAATTTTTGGAATTTAATGGTATCCTAATTTTATTTTTTTTTCTCTCTCAGCAAGTTTCTAGGGGGAGCTAGGTTTAATTCTTGGTTTTTAAGGATTTTTCCAAATTGTTTATGATTTTTCTCAGTTTTGTAAAAGTCAAACCCCAAGACATTGCAGAAGACATTTTTAGATACTAATCTTGACTGTATAAATTTGTTAAGGCTTTTTATTTATTTATTTGTCTGACCAAGTAATTCTGTTGCATCTGAATAGCATCCAGATACAAGTCTCTGTGTAAACACAAAATAGAATCACAGAATCACAGAATGGCAGGGGTTGGAAGGGACCTCTGGAGATCTTCTTGTCCAACCCCCCTGCTTGAGCAGGCACACCCAGAGCAGGGGGCACAGGAACGCATCCAGGCGGGTTTTGAATGTCTCCAGGGAAGGAGAATCCACAGCCTCCCTGGGCAGCCTGTTCCACTGCTCTGGCACCCTCACAGGAAAGGAGTTTTTTCTCATGTTTAGGTGGAACTTCCTGTGTTCCAACTTGTGCCCATTGCCCCTTGTCCTGTCATTGGGCACTAGCCCAGTCCCATCGTCCTGAGAAAGCCAAAAGAAACCCTAACAAAACAGGCTCACTGGGCAAATGCTGGTGTTTTGTCCGGTCTCTGGTCTGGACAATCAAGGGACCAAGATGGTGATCATGCACAGTAGCACATTCTCCCCTCATTCCACACACATATGAAGACACCACAAGGTTTGCCATGCTTCTTCCAACTCCCAAAACACCTTTGGCATGTGATCAGGCAGAAGGATGCTCTAGTTCCCAAGTAAACAGTTTCAGTGATCTTGTATGTAATGAAAAAATAGGAGACACATATGAGCCCTGGTGTGGATATAAAATATTTCACATCACTTAGAAGTATGTGTTGGTTTTTTGCTTACTGAACTTGAAAACATGATGGTGTTTCAATCACAAAATTAATCTCTGGAGCACATGTGAAATGAGGCGCCTTCCTTCTTTTGGCCACGGTAAATCATCCGGTGGGACGTGTGTATATTTTGACCTCACTTGAACTCCAGATAAGCAATCTCAGAGTGTGCAAGTATCTGCAGTTTATTCTTATGTGTACTTACAGGAATTATTGAATGTTCAATAGTTAAAGCATGCAGTCACTGAGGTGATACATGAATGACATTATTTAACCAAAAGAATGTTTGTCACGGTAGAGTCCCAGGAAAAAAATATTGGTACCAACTTAAATCTTTCTAACAGCTATAAAGGCCTGTTTAAAGGCATCTTTCCTAAGACTGTCAGTGTTATAAGAGAAAAGCACCCTTGCTATAATTCTTTTTAAGTGCCTCATCCTTCAGTAGTAACGTCCCGCATATTTGCTCGAAGGGCGTGGGCATAGAGGTGCCTAGCAGATGGATGACTCTTCTCAAACTTGCTTTCATGGAAGACAAATAAAGGCAGAATTATAATATTTGTTGCAGGATTAATGTGTTCAGGAAAATGATCAATGGGCATAATCACACCAACTCCAGTGAATTTGTTAACCCAGTGCAAAGCTTAACTTGATGTTACTGTAGGGGTTTGGGCTTTATTTAAAGGACTTTCCAGAAATAAAGGATTATTTTGTACATCTCGGCAGACCAAGCTGCTGACATAACTGTCCTAAAACTGCCCTGCCAGATGGTATCAGCTAATCATTGTTGCTCAGTTAGACAGAATTAGAGCCCAACATTTATATACAACACGGAAAAATACCAGCATGCTTCACAGATGCCAAGCAGGTTCACCCCAGCATCCCTGAAATGGCTGAAAAAGTCCCATTGTTACAAGAAAAATATGTTCTTTTCCCTCAGGATGCTCAAATTTGAGGGAGAGGAATTTCAAGGCCTGGGAAGAAAGGAGGTGGACGTATGTTAACAGCTTTGTTATTATCAATTATTTGGACTTCAGACCCTATCACATTCTTTCACCCCTAGTAATTAATGTGCTGTATGATCCATGTTTCAGCCTTTCTCCTCTGTCCAAGGCTCTTGATGTCGCAGTTCATCTTGCAATAGGGTGCTACCCCTTTGAAAATAATGTGATCACATAGACAAATACTGGACAGAAGTGAATCATCTAACAAAAGGTACCTGTATTGTCTAAAGTAGTTGTTTCAAAGCATAACCACTGAAAATGAAATGTAGGCAATTAAATGAAATGCATCTGATTTATAACACGTCATGCTCAGAAGGCCACATTAATTTCTTAGTCATCTTGTTTTTCTTTTTTCTTGCCCTGCTAATTCCGCCCCCCCCGCCCCGCCTTTCTCTAACTTCCAGTAGCCCTTGGTTTGTTTGCACTGATCTTAGATTTTCATTGCACAAGCCCCAACAGCACGAATTTCTAGCACATAACTGGGGCTCCTACTTGTTTCAATGATACTGATAAAATTAATCTACTTAAATGGGTTAATCAACCTCAAAGAAGGTAATTTTACCTTTCTGAAGAATTGTGTAAGTGATGAGATTACTTCCTAGAGTGTCAGCAATTTGAGGGCCTCCACCCTTTACTCTGTTTCTGTTCTTTATGATAGAAATAAAGACATTTTCTACCTGTATACTTTTGAAAATAAAAAGACTCAAATATTTACAGGTGGTATTCAAATGACTTAAATTTGTCTGTCTAGAGGTCAAGTTTTTAGTCTAAACTAATTGTCCAAAAGTCAACAGAGAGATAGACCAGCTGCAAAGAGTTATCCTACTAATCTTAGATGTTTATCTTAAGATAGGATAAATGGCTCTATAGAGGTATAAGTCTCTGTTAACTGCAGAGGTTAACTTAATGAGTAATTTAGGCTAGATGGCTAATTTCAGTTGATGAAGTTCAGAGAAAGAACAGAATATCTCCCTGTGCGTCTCCCTGTCTCCTGCCCCCTGCACACTTGACTGCATTATTAAAATTCGTCATGGTATTTTCAGAGAAAAACTTTTAAAAACTGTATTGGGTTTACATGGCAAGGTTTTGGTATCATGGGTGCTGCAGGGGTGGCTTCTGTGAGAAGACAGCAGAAGCTTTCCCCCATGTCCCATGCAGCGAATTCCAACTATCTCCAAGATGGACCCGCCACTGGCCAAGGCTGAGCCCATCAGTGACGGTGGTAGTGCCACTGTGATAACATATTTAAGAAGGGGAAAACACCTGCTGCACAACAGCAACTAGGAGAGAGGAGTGATAAAATGTGAAACGGCCCTGCAGACACCAAGGTCAGTGAAGAAGGAGGGGAAGGAGGTGCTCCAGGTGCTGCAGCAAAGTTTCCCCGGCAGCCGGTGGTGAAGACCAGGGTGAGGCAGGTTGTCCCCTGGCAGCCCATGGAGGACCAGATACCCTGCAGCCATGAGGTTGAGGTCAGGAAGAAGTGAGGGTGGGGAGAAGGTGTTTTAAGATTTGAGTTTATTTCTCATTATCCTACTCTGACTTTTGATTGGTAATAAATTAATTTTCCCCAAGTCGAGTCTGTTTTGCTTGTGATGGTAATTCCTCTGTAATCTTCCTGTCCTTATTGTGACCCATGAGTTTTTAATCATATTTTTCTCCCCCATCCTGTTAATGGAGGGGGAGTGATAGAGCACTTTGGTGGTCACCTGGCAGCCAGCCAAGGTCAACCCACCACAATAACTCAGTTGATTTTCTTCCCTTGATAGTGGGCATCATAAGTGAGCCATCACTTTTCTTTGGTAGCCACATATTGGTATCTGATCTCAGAGGGATAACCTCATGTATGCAGAGAAGAAATATTCTTTCAGATATTCTTGTGTAGTTTGGCAGGTGAGGAAAATATTTGTTCTTTACTGATGATATTCCTAAGCTCTTTGTGAAATCTGAGAAGAATTCAAAAAGTATCCAGTAAGGTCAGTGGGTTGCATTTTTGCTGACAAGTGATTTTAGAAAACTACAATACAGTTAAAGAAAGCAGTTAATCCAAGAGACCTGTTATAAAAGAGCTGAACTGTATGTTTCTTTTAGACCGTATCACCAAACTCAGACTTTTAACACTAAAATTGACAGTACCACTCCTTCAGTTTTTCTTGAAAGGCTTCCAAATAATTACTTCATAGCCAGTATTATATTCCACTACCTCATCATTTCATGCTTGTTCCGAAATAATTGCAAAAAGCACGTTTTACCCTATATTATTATCTGATGATATACTTAATAACTGACATGCAAGTGTGGTGCCTAATGCAGGGTAAGCGGGTACTTGCCTGAACGAGCTTTCTTCACGTGCCTGCTGAAGAATGGAATGCAGATAGCCCTTTGCTTCCTCCTTGACAGGCTGCAGCTCTCTGATCCTTGCATTTCAGCTCTTTACATGGATGCACACAAGACAGAGCAGGCAAAATACACTGCCCTAAGTAACTATGCACTTAATACCACAAAATCCTAGAATTACAAGGCTTGGTTCCTGAACACCACACTGCTAGAAAGATAACGAGCAGCTGAAAATTGGTCAGAAGAGCAATATAAAAATGAAGAGAGAGCTGTTTTATCGTGGACATTAGGAGAAATCTGAATAGGTTGGCTAAAGAATGCCTAAGAGTAAGACAGGATAACTCAAAATATCTAAACGTTGCTAATATAAAAAAAAGCAGAAGGATTAGTATGGCGATATAAAGGATAACTGAAAGCGAAAGGATGAACTTAGAAAAAGGAGCAGGTAGGCAGCCAGCTTTAGTATTCCTGTCAATAAGTTTTGTTCAGGTATGCCTCAGTCTTCAAAAGCCACAAAAATAGGGTGAAAAACACGCCCTAGAGATTGTATTAAATTTATAAATTCTTTAGTTAGTAAGATCCCCTAAGAAGAAAAATAAAATAAACTTGAAAACGGTAAAATTTAAATATGTATTATATACCTTGTACCCCACCCTGCTTTCTATTTAAGTTTTATGAAGTGATGTTAGTACAATTTAAAAAATTCAAGACAGTAAATCAGGCAGCACACAAACACAGCATGGAGACATGGGATAGTTCTGAGGGCAGAATCGAAGATTCAAATTTCAGAGAACAGTATAAAGTGATGGACGATGCTTCAGGATTATCATAGATGAATTAGGTTCTTTATCTTCTGAATTTTTGTCAAGAAGGAAGAAGCAATCACTGTAGCTTTGAAGTCAACAATAGACAAAAGAAGAAGTATAGAAGAAATAAGAAACTATTAATGGATTATTTAAGGTGATAACATCAGATGTAGATGAAAATATTTTTTATTATATTTTACTTCAGTGAGGTGACGACACAAGTGTACACAAGACGATGAAGATGAGAGGAAGTTTTGTCCATAAAGGCAGATTTAGGATTCACTGTGACTGGTGGCACAATGCTGAGGAAATGGGTAGATTACTGTACCACAGAAAAAAATCAGAGGAAGAACTTTGATAGCAGTTTAACTAGTTTTGCTGAACATATTTGAGTACTTTTATTGGCTAGTAGAAAATCGTCCAGTCTGCCAGAGTGGGGAAGCTGGCAGTATAAGTACTTTGAACACAGCATCAAACAATATGTGATAACACTGCAGTAAAGTTTTCAAGTCAAGAATATTATTTCAGTAGTTAGATGATATGAACAAAACGTCTAGGATATAGAAGGCAGCAGAATATTAAATATGCAAATTCTGTATTCTTAAAAATGAACATAATCTGTTTTACTATGCAGACCATTACTTTCGGAAATGTTACTTTTATATAAAAAGTTATTTTAAACGCTAAATTTTGTATAAATTTTAGAGGATGTCATAATATGCAACTGTCTTAACTATAGCTTCTGCCAGCACGCTAACAACACTGCTCTTTACAAACAAAATTAACCAGTTTTCACCTGGCTCCCTTCACTTCTGTCCTCACTCTGTGGCATACGCAAGCAAGTCATCCCACCAGTACTCCTCACGCCACGTGGTTCTCCTTCACTACTCTCTAAACTTTGGCAGCATGAGGAAGATCATTGCTTTCCACAAACCCAAGCCATTCAGTTTGCTTCTAGTAGAGCCTGTCATAATCAAGGTTAGGTTGACTAGGTGCTACTATAGAGAAGGCACTTTGCCCCTCTGTACTATCCGGGAGTGAGATAGAGAAGAAAATCCAGTTGAGGAGTGATAAAACCCAGATTAGGTGGCTGATAGCCAAGATGGACAGCACCAGTTAAACATAACGTGCATAGATAATGTGTGTATTGTTATGTTTGCCAAGATGGGTAACTGAACTCCTATGGATAATAAATATATTTACTGATATTACAACAGGATTATACATTTAGTAATCCCAAACAAGCTGATTCATCCATAATGTATCATAAAAAATAATTTATCTGGGTTGAGTGAGTCATAATACTTTAGATCTTATCTCTGGACAGATTTTTAGATATCTGCCTAACCCAGATTCCTAAGACTAATAAAGGTTCAGTGACTCCCCACATTTATATTATTTTTATCTGTTAGAAAAAATAAAGGTTTTCAACTGTGTGCTTTCAGGCATCTCTATTGCAAACGTTAGACAGTCTTTGATGCCACCTTCTGGTTTTAGTAAATATGTGTAGCTCCACACCAGCTGAGCCACACGCTGTAGCTGTCAAGCTGACATGTATACAGATCTTACCAAATATCCATGTTTGTTGCAGCAGTAGGTTTCTAACTATTCCATTTGTTTTGGTCATCCCACGTCCCCAGGATAGAAAATGTCCTTTTCACATAGCAAACACAGACAACAAGAGAGAAAAAAAACCTTGTGATTTTAAAATCTTAGCAGTCAGCTCAAAACAGAATATATGAAGAGTTTAAACTTTACTAACTAAACTCTGAAATGCACCTGCACGACAAAAATCTCTGGTTGTTCTTGCAGACAAACACTGACGTGTAAGAAACAAATAACCATGTTCTTTTTGGATGTCTGTTTGTAAGCAAGGATGTCTTAATATGGACTTTATTTTGAAGATAGTATTTCAGCAGATAAGCTAAAAAGTATTGTATTTAATCATCTGCAATTGCCAGAGGTAGTCACCTCTAACCATTATATGAAGGTGAAGAAGAACATATTACAGGGCCTGTCACAACTCTCTGATTCACTGACCTGGATATTAGTCAGTTGCTACATTTGTAATTCCTGCTACATGAATAAATTTAGTATGTGGCATATGCATTTTAAAGGTGTTTTTTTTTAATTACATTTGTTTTGCTTTATGCCAAAATAATAATTTCTAGTAAAAAAACCCAGAGCTTCTGTTCCTAGCTGAAGAATTTTTGCACTAATGAATAGTATGTTTTGCTAATTTAAACTGTCCCTGATCTGAGCAGCAATACATGCCCAAAGCACTCAAAGTCTGGGCTCCTGATCCTGATGCTCTGGCTCGTGCTGCGCTGCTGGAGGACTGGAAGCAGAGTGCAACTCCCTGCCCTGCACTATCTGGATGTGGTGTTATGCCAAATCTATCAGTTGCTAACCTGTTTTTCTACTGAAGAGAAAACATACTACGGTGGTGATTCATCTTGCAAGGCTTGATTCACTGAACGGTGCGTTGCTGTTGATTATTATTCTGCCAGCTAGTCACTAGAGTGCTTCCACAGCCCAGAGAAGAGCTACTGTAAAATTCACCTGACAGACTACAAAGCAAGTTGCTAATGTTGACCACCTGGGCATTCTCCAAACAATATAGCTAATAGTTTCAATTCTTAGAAATGATGTGAAGTCTTCAGTGTTATAACACTACATTATATTATACTAAAAAAAAAATATTTTTTTTTCTGGTTTTAGAGGATTGCCTCCTATGCCCAGCAGAAATATGGAACAAATTCTCCGTGCCTCACATAGTACAAATGAAAATAACCATTTCTTAGAGATAAGGGTGTGGGATTCAAGGATCATAGTATAGAATTATAAAACAAGATAGATAAGAGTTTTTAAATTCTTGTCCTTTGCTAGAATTTGTGTACAGTTAGAATGGAGTTTATCACATCTAACCCCAACCATATTAAACTTCAGTATCTGGTCGAAGTTGACCTGATCTTTAGTTCAGTGTGAGATAGACATCTCCAGAGGGCAGTTTACTTCATCCTAAAATATATGTTCAGAGAACAAGGTATGGTCTTTGTCATGTTTATGAACACGTTTATGTCTACAAGCTAGTGCAGAAGCACATATAGCAAGCCTAGGCACCTAGTTTGTATATGGCTAGAGGAAGAGGATGTGGAATCTGTGCTGAAATTTGTTGTATTTTTCATTTAAGAGCTGATGTTACTTCTTTATAAATAAAGATTTCTTTACTTAAACTATATAAACTTGATTTTTAATGGAGAATACATGTTACTTTCTATATCAGGATTATACATAATATTGTTGCTACAGGTTAGCATACTGATGTGCATTTTAAGTTTCCTTATATGTAGTGAGAAAATATATGTGTGGTGAGTCAGAATAAAGCCATAGTCCTAGACTGTCAGATGTCTGTCTTCCTCTGCTTTGGCCTTGGTGCTTTCACAGAGCTATGCCTTAGTCCCTTTGTATTCCAGAGAGGTTCATTCCTAATCCATGAGGATTAGATCAGCCATTTTAAACTGTCCTGTTCCCAAATAGCATTTTCTGTTCATAATTTAGAAATTAAAAATTATTAAATTCATTCCTCTCTTTCTTTCATTTTAGAAGCTATGCTCAGGTATAGTGCATCAGTTGCAAATCCGAAGAGAGGCAGTCACAGAAAAGGGGAATAACATGGCCACAGCTTTACTGCCAAGATGTAGTACTATAATGCAGTAAGGGGGCCTCTGCTTTTTTTCTCTGCTCCTATAGGAGTTTTTTTTGCCTTCCTTCATTACCAGTATTGTCATACTTCTACCCAACATCCCCCATCTCCCAAATATCACTGTGTTCTCCTGTGTCCTGTAAATTAGTACCTCCAATGTTGATGTTGCTGGGATGTGTTACATTGACCGGGCGCTTGGATTTAGGATGTTCATAACACCATCGTTTTGTCATGTGTGAACTGCTCACCGTGGGCAGGGCATCCCTGTATTGCTTCCCAAAAGTTTAGTTCTCACTGCGCAAGCCCCATGGCGCTAACGTGAGTGTGAATGGCAGATGGGTCCAGAACCTCAGGCTGACTGGCTGACCAGTCTGAATTGAAATGTTGACTGGGTTGCAGTATGACAGAAAGACTAAGAAAATGTCCTCAAATACTGTCTAGATGGGGGAGAAAAAGTGACACTGGAGAAGCCATGTGCTGACTCTTAAATTAGCCCAGACTTGGTTTGTTGTATTCATTAGAATACAGGACTAGGAGGAATGAAAGAGTTATAAAATACTACTTCTGCAAACAAAGTGGGAGTTCGTTTTATCCCATGGCTTTCCAAAACTTAGATGTTTGAAAGCTATAGTTTATTTGATTCACCCTCTGCACCTAATGAGACAATTTTGTTTCAGAAGAAAATAGTTTGGCACTATGTAACTTTCCAAAGACGCCAGAGAAATCTGTAAAGAAAACGTGCTTAAATTGCCTATGTTTATGTTCAGTCATGTCATATTAAAAACACCTCTCATGTTACTAAGAACCTTCATATAACATAGGCCTCCTTGTGTTTGTTTCTGCATACTTTTTCCAGGACTGTCAAACTGAATTTCTCTTTTTTGTACACCACAGCCTAACCCCTGAGAGGAGAGGGCTTTGAGAACTGTCTAGGGCTCATGCTGTTCTTTATTACAGAACACTCTTTTTCCAACATCATGAGTCAAAAACTGACCCTACAGAGCCATCATGCTGTACAATACGTTATATATGTGCTATTGTTAGATGACTTGAGTTACAACCGATGATGCTGATACCCTCATGAGAAACAAGAGCTGGAAATCCAGACAGCAGTGTCCAGGAAATTCTTGTCTGGGAACTTAATGTCTGAACACACTGAGCTGGAAGCAATTGGTTGTGAGCGGCCACAAATGCCTCTGTGAGCCTCACTTACCTACAGGGAGAGTGTAAAAAAACCCACTGCTTACTAGTTTTGGCGTTAAGACATGACACAGGAAATAAAGGGATGTCAGGAATAAGGGTGGTAGGTAGGAGATAGATCACTCATTATTTCACTAGCCAGACCCACCATTCAATTGACTTCTTGGGATGGAAGTGAGACCCACCCAGCTGTAGGTTTCAGCTAGAGAATTTCCACAGCTGGAAAGATTTCATTAACACAGACAGAGGCTGAAAGGCTGTTCCAGCTGCAGAACAGTGTCTCCACTGTTTGTTTTCCTTCTCCTTTTAGGCCCAGAGAAGCCTCCATGTCAGTCTTTTGAATGGAGGGAGGTAAATCAACATGCCTATGGCCCTAGGAAAGGAAGGGCGAGGTGAGCTTTTGCAGTCTTGCAACACCAGGAGTGGAATGTGGCCTAATACTTTGAAATTATTTGCTAATATTAATATTTTTGTTAGCAAGGCGTGTGTTTACATCCATTATTTGGGGAGAAAAACGTAGAAGTGAAAAGCTGTAAAAACATTTCTCTGTTTGAAAGGAAAACTTTTCCCCGTAATTTTGGCTCCTACTTTATAATTAAATAATTACCTCAATTTAACCTAATTGCTTATCCATCCCTCCATGATATCCCTACATGAGTCAGTTTCTAACTTGTTCAAAGGAAACAAAGCAATGCCACATAAATTTTGGAAGATATGTATCCTTAAGGGTATAATTCTAGTGTGTTTTTCACCTTGTGAAGTCAATCCTAAACCTGCAGAGTGAGTGTAAAAAGTTACTCAAATGCAAATAGGTTTTTAGAGACCAAATGCAAGAACCGTGTGGCCTGAGAAACAGGCTCTGGAAGTGTTGTCCTAATGAGCAGACGTGCAGAGGTGTAGGGCTGATAACTACAAAACAAAATGTGCAAAGCATTTAGTGTTATGCATCATACAGAAGCGTGCAGACTAATATGAACTGTCTTCTCCTGTGAGGCATTTTCTCCTTTTGAATCTTGTGACATTCCTCAGTGGTGTTTGGCTGAGAATACATTTTCTGGCATTCCTGAGCATCAAACACAGAAGCAGGAGGAACTTTAAGAAATAAAACTAGAAAAATAAAAAGTGTTTTGCTGTTGATCCTAAGTCCTTCTTCAAAAACACCTGCTTAATAACAGAATACCAACCACCAGCAACACATCAAATTGCCAAATTTTTCACTTACTGGCTCTCAGTCCCTTTGATTTCCTCAGGCATGCTGTGGGAGAGCACAGGAGTACTTCCAGAAGTCTGAATTCTTGGCTGAATGTGGCTGAAGAGCGGTCAGACCATGATAATGGAAATGTAAATCATTAGTGTCACTTTTTCATTGCTTTTCACCAATAAATTTTTAGGGCTTTAAAATCTGGAGATAAAATATAATATGTCCTTACCCAGCCAAATAAAATGGAGATCAAGAAAGCTAACAGTTAACAGAGGGACTTAACATATTACTTCAAAAAAACCACGGCAACTTACATAAGAAATGATTAATTTTTATCTCACTGCAATGTCATTAGTTCAAATGTATTGTTTAAAGTTTTGAACCCAATTTCTGAGTCAGGACTACCATGAAGTATGTACCTTTCTTTGATGAAACTATTATAAGAGGTGTATGTGTTTAAATTACTAGACTTACGTATCTAGTGACTTTAAAAACACCTGCACTACATATACCAACTTCCTTAAAGGTTTAGTGAGAGCAAGGATACCTTGACAAAAACCTACGAGCCAAAATTAGGATATAAACTTCATGACCTAATTTCTGTACTGTTGAAGGGTCAAAAAGAAATATCCTTGGAACCAATGGAGTTGGGTCACCTTGCACCGGCAATAGCTGGGTACCATTCCTCTTGTCAGGTAGAGACATACATTAGGTTTGTTAAAGAGCAGCAATATGGAAAGAGGGAGTATGATGCTGTTGGCATTAGTTTGATTGTCTGCTGTAGCTGCGGCTTCTCCGCTGCAGAATCATGTCTCAGCACAGGGCTTGTACCAGCTTATGGCAAAACAGAGCTAGAAGATGGTCTAATTGTTCTCCTATCGCTGCAGCGTATGAAACTGCTGTTTGCCTTGCATTGTTCAAGTACCTTTGTAAGATTTAAACCCACCATTTTAATCCTTCTTCTGCTATATTAAAACTCTCAAGATTGATTGTCAAGCTTGAATGTTGTGGTGTGGGCAGACATGAACTCCACTGCTTAACCTCCATGCTGGACAGGTGACAGGGAGTTTTGATACTGATATACAAGTTAGCAAGCAGAAGGATCCAGGGCAAAGCACATTAGCAAGCCATTCGAGACAGTGGATTGTTTTGGGTAACTTGTGGCCATCCCTTTCCTGACTATTCCAAGAGCTGGGTGCTGCTAAGAGTGCGGCTGCATCATCTGGGACAAGTGACACGCTACATGCGGGGCAGATACTGTTCAGTGGGGAGTGTGGTCTCTCATCTACAGCTGTTACCATTTTCTTTATCTTTCCAAGGAGCAGAAAATTCAGCTTTCTTCAGGCTATCTTCCACCTTTCTGCCTCTGCAAAGCCTTTTTCTTCTTCTGCCTAATTCTTCCTTCCCTTTGATGGCCCCAGCCTTTTATTCTTGAGGAAGCAAAATTTGTTCCTCCCTAGCTTGCTCAAAGTTTGAGATGGTCACAGCTGTGCCCAGCTAGTGAACCTTGCAGAGGAGCTAAGATTACTGCTGCAGTCCCAGGGCTGAATGAATCCAGGTGTATTGCTTTCAGAGGATAACTGGATTTTATTTAGTCAGCTAAGAGCATGGGCAGAACAAGCTCCCTTCGCTGCCCACCTGTGTAGACAACCCAAAATTCTAGCTCTCTAATGGAAAGAAATATTCAAATGGAGGGTAGCCTGGAGGTGGAAGAGAAAAGAGCAGGGTGAAGGAGTGCAACACATCAGGATGAGGATTTCTTTTGGAGGAGATAAAATAGGAAGTAAGGCATGGGAGAAATCAGGAGAGATTTTTTTTTTTCCAAAGATTTAAAGACAAAATCCAATCTAGAGGGTAAGAGACATTTGAAAGTTGACTTGCATCTGAGGCAGGAGCTGCTGAAGAAGGAACAAACAGATGGAAGAAAGAGGACATAAAAGAAGTGGGTGGGGACAATCTCTTGTTGAAAGAGAAGTGTGTAGATGGGAGTGTCGTTGCTTGTATATCCTAGAAAAAAGGGCAACACTTAACTGTGCCATGTTCAATTTAGATTTTTTAAATGTAATTATATAATATGTATATTTTTTAATACACCTGGCCTCCCATGAGATCAATGTTAATTTAGGTACCTAAGAATCCCTGCATCTGGCATTATGTGCCTATTGGAAAGGATCAGTTACTATTTTACTATAAACCAAGGATTACAATCTGATTTGGCACATCTCTAGAAATTAGTTCTTTGAAAACGGATGAGAAAATGCCTTGAAACACATTAAAAAATATTGCTCATACTGATAGACTGCTGAGGAAATAAGACCCTAAGAGTGGATATTGGTAGCATAGTGTGGGATAGAGTCTCAAGAACATTTATTAGTTATACAAATCAGATGGAACAAGTCATATTAAAACCCTGAACACAGTCTCAGATCCCAATCTGAAGTGGTCACACATTTCTAAAACATCAAAAGTCAAGTGGAATGTAAGGACAAACGAAACAAAGGAGCAAACCTTTCGTAACTGGGTTTAACCAGGGATCAAACAGGCTTTATGTTGCACCTGAATATGGCATTAGAAGAGTAACAACGAGTCATGCCAAGGCATATTTCTGTCTACAAATCCAGTGCTTGCAATGGAAACACTCCATCCTTTATTTCTCTGCATCCAATAAATCGGAGGAATGCATGATGATGTCTCAGAAGTTACACTCTCCTTGAAGGAAGCAATCATTTTTTAAAAAGTCATATATGCTTTGACAGAAAAATGAATTTAAACATATGGAAAATGGATTCTACAAAATTGCAAAAACTTGCAACTATTTTCTCTCTCTTCTAACAGCCTTTGCCCAAAAGTAGAATGGGTTACAGTGAAGGATTATGGCAGTGCTTGACAGCTACAGCAGTGATAAAGGATCTCGCCTATTTTCTAGCAAATAATGAACATTTTTGTCAATTTAATGTAGTAATGGAGTAATTCCACTGGAAACAGTAATCAAAGAGTAACTAATTTTGACAATACCTCTAAAACAATAAATGGCTTGGACACTATCGTGTATGTGAAGTATGAATAATTGCAACAAAGTCACACATCTAGTGTAACACAATATATATCTTGAAGTAAATGTAGGATGAAACCAAAATACAATCTTGACACCTTGGCAAGACATTAATTTACTCTAAGTGACACATAAAATTCTGTAAAGCATTTATTTTATGGTTTTGTTCATCTTAAAATGAAATCTCTGATGTGTCCATCTTTATGTAATTCTACCTTTTAAAAACATTTTTGTGAATTTAGATGACTAGAAAAGCATTAAATGCTGCCAGTGGTTTTTTTCAATAAATGCTATTATGCTGAACTGATTTGAAGACTAAATATGCCTTGTAGTGTTATGAACTGATCTCTCCTCAACAATTTCAGAGAAGCTGGTACTGCCATACTAAGTTAAAGAAGGTGCTTTTGAAAAAGGCCATGCTTTTCTCCAAGTCCTGAAACAGACTGAGTATAGAGAACCTACACAAAATTAAAAGGAATTGTTGTATCCAGCTATTCAGCAATAGCTTGGTAATCTTGGTAACAAAATTGTGACCTTCTAATCCCCATGTCATATTTGGACTTAGTGTTGAGAAGGAGGTTATGATGTGGTCATTTATGGAAATAACTGCAGTGTCTAGGAGGGTTTTCTTGTTGCTGCAATTGACATTAAGACATCATTGGCAAGGATTTGCCTCCTATTGGTGTAAAGAAATTATCAAAGCATTACAAGATCTTCTTTCCAAATAGGTCTATGGTGATGATTAATAAGCAGACCTTCCTTTTATCTGTTGGAAGTGTCTTCTTGTCTTGACCTATCATTTAGCAGGAGTTTTCAGAGAAAGGAGTAACTCAGTTCAGAGCTGGGCTGAGATGTGTTGGGCCTCAGGATACAGGTTCATGACCAGTGTAACCCACTCAAAGACTGCAAGTTAACTGAAAGGGTTGTCTTTCCTATCCCACTTCTGCTTCGTGTTTCTGCATCTCTTCACCCCAGCTGTAGCAGTGCCTGGCTGCAGAGTAAGGAAATCAGCTCGCTTTCCTCTCCAGGTCCTTTTTAACCAGATCAGTGATCTGGTCCAGCTCACCATATGGCAGCACCATCATTAATCCTAACACAAAGGAGTCAACAGGGATATGTGGTCGAGGGCAGGATAGCTTCTTGCAGCAACAGCATGGTTTCCATCTTCAGACATACAAAGAGACAGATATTTCCAAACTTACCAGGGCTTCATTCTTAAGATCTAGGCTTAGAAAAGCACTGAAGACTCAGGTAGCAATGAATATGCATGTATAAAATGCCAGAGAAAGGAGTGCTACATGTCAGAGAAATAGCATAAACTGTAACTTGGGATGAACTTCCTTCACACTGCTGGCTGTCAATGCCTGTCACTGACACAAGTATCCCAGCATGACTGAGAGAGAAAAATACCAGATCTGCTCCCAGTGGCCTAGCCAAACCCTATGATGTCATCCCCAGTACACTGTTTGCAAAGGTAGAACTAAATCCAAGTCTGCAAAGCCCCTCATCCCCTTGTGATACCAGTGTAGATGAAAGGAAGTTACATAGACAGAGCTTATAACAAAGGCAAAGCAAAAAGATTTTCTTTTGTTTCAGAGATAAGCAGTTATTTATAGCACGGATTCACAATAGAAAACCCCTGGATTACTGAATGAAAGTATAATATGAAAGAAAATTTTTCTCCTTGTAATATAATATGAAAGAGCAGATTTCAAGGCTCATATACCTGGATGGATTCCCAGACCCTGGAAGCACTCTGAAATATTGCATCCATGCACTCTCCTGTTAAACTTTTTCGGCCCAGAATGTATAAGATGCAGAAAACACCATGTTATCCCACCTTGTAGCAGTCTCTAACTACTGCAGTAGGAAAACAGACAATGAAACCAAGTGCTTTCCCCTGATGATAATGGTGTCAGATTCAGCTCCCAGAACCTGACTAGACTGGTCTCTCCCTTTGCTGTGGAAATCTCTGTCCTGGATAACACAGTCCCCAGATCTGCAGACCAACTCAGCCTCCTCTTTCTTCCAGTGCATGAATGCCCCAGTTCTCCCCAAAAAGAGCAGCTTCACTACTTCCAGTTTGAAACTGAAATGCTTCTCCAAACTAGTTCAATGAAGGATAAGCTATGAATCTCAGGAACAGAAGTAGAGCTTATAAGAGAGGGGAACAATCTTCTTGAGGTGTATTTAATGATAGAGCCTGCAAATTGTCTAGCAATTGCCCAGTAACCCTCACAGCAGGGAAATTTTTAAAGAATTAAAGAGAAAATAAAATTGTGTTTGATACAGTGTCTTCAGAATCGATAATAATTTTCCTAGCATTAAATTTGCTTCAGATGGAAGTTGTTTCTCTCTCTTCTGTCCTCATAAGGCCACTTGTGTGAATTCAGGCTTTCTGGTGGTCACACACCAGCTGCACTCTGCCACAGGTCTTCTCATGAAGAAAATTTCTGGTATTTCACCTCTGCAGCAACCAGCTGGGATATGGCTTCATGTTTACCATGGTCTGAAAGAAAAAAACTGTTGTTCACACCCTGTATTTTGTTTTACTGAAAATATTCCTTCTAAAAAATAGAGAATATATTGTTTATAGTCTCAAACATGAATATAAGATTTGCATCCGTCACTAGAGCTTTAAGCAAACTTTAAAATACAATTTTTCTATTGCAAAATATTTTGTTATAGACACTGGATAAATCTGTGCTATATTAATTTATCTGGCTGAATTTGGTGGGGAAAAATAATCAAACCACCCAGAGGTGATTGCTTTTTCTTCCTAGGAAAGAGATTTCTTAAGGGCAGGAACACTGCAGGCTGTTCTGAGCCTCTAGTACAATGATTAAAATCATTGTCTGTGACAAAGATAATGCTGTGCAGGCACACAGCAGGGAAAGACCATTTTGTGTAATGCTGCTGTTTGCACTGGCAGTACAATTTTGAACCATGACTGTTCAGAGGTAAACAAGTGCCAGTGGCTCAGAATACCTTTGCTGCCAATTATCCCTAACTACTTAAATGGTCTGTATTTTTTTTTTTTGTCTAGTGCCTTGAATTATGGCTGTTCAATGCATTCCTCTTTGTGCAGATGCACACGCTAATTTTGCTGTAGCTCCCTTACATGTAGTGCCTGTACCCGTGTAGGTCTGGTTTGGTTATGCCAACTTAGGTATAACTTTGTGGAAAGGTTCTGTTTAAATCACAAATAGAAGAGGTGAGTTACTCCAACGTAGCTACCCTGGCTTCTTTCTGAAACACAGGTAGGACCACTTTAGCAGCTCTTATCTATTAATCTCCTATCTTCGGATCTTGTCTTCTCTGAGCGTCCTTTTCCCTGAGACATGACCTCCTTTGCGACCTAGTAAAACTCTCCATAAATCAGAGATGTAGCAAATAATTTGAAACTGCTGCATACCAACTCTTAAGATGGAAAAGCACACATTCAACCAAAAGAAATGGAACAGTTAGATCTAGCTGTGATAAACCATCACAGCCCAGTTTTCAGATACAGTCTGTGTAAATATCCCCCATCTACAGAACAAAGACAATGATAGTAATACTTGGCTGAAATGCAACACTGTCAAGTTTTTTTTCTCCTTATTTTCCCCAGGACTGATTAGTTGGTGTGCATTCCTGTACAGTCTACTTGGAAGACTTAAATTACAGTGTTTGCTAAACCTGACACTTGGCCAAAGAAGTGCTTAACAGAACTAATACAAGGACTAGGGATCAAATGACAGAGTCTTGCCAAAGTGTCATTATCTATTTGATGAGTGACAATTTAAGCTTTAGCTTGCTGCTGGTCCCTTTTGAAGAACTGAGGCTTCAAAAACGTAGTTCGTAACTTCACCATATCCTAAAGACCTGTTAATTAATTGTTCATGTAGGCATGGGATTGTTAAATATCAGTCCCCTTCAAGTTAAGTGCAAAAGAAAAAGGCTCCATTCCTTTGATGCAAGGAAGTGTGTGACTCACAGAGAAAGATAATATTGCAACTACATGGCGATAAGGAAAGGTCACCAGTGCAGACTCCACGTAATGTGTAGGAATCATTACTGGAAGTAAACATTTTGATCCTGAAGAAAAAATTGGCTATGGGTGGCAAATGTGGCATTATAATGCTGTCTTTTGTTATCTTTTCAAGAATAGAAAAAGAATTAATTTATGATCAGTCAAGGTGTAAGAAGAATCTGTAATTCTCTGCCATTCCTTCTTGGTGATTAGTGCCTGCCTTTGGCAGCTGACTTCCAATCATAGGATATTGCTCTATGTATGTAAGCAAGGAGTATTCCTCTGTAAACTCCAGCCATTCAAATGTTTTCTAGCCTAAAATCACATGCAACACTAGAACTAAGCCAGAGTGGGCACAGCTGGGTCTTGACAGCAGGTTTTCTGCTAAGCTGCAGCAGGAACAAAGCCCAGTGGTTCAATAAGCACTACCCTCCTTTTGAGTCACTATTAAAAGTAAAACTGGAGTTGTGGTTAATAGGTTTTTTGGTAGCCTGACTGTCATTTCAAAATAGCAATTAGGAGTCTTGGAAAAACATTTGTCAAGTTAGAGATAATACTCTGGCCAAATTCCAGCTACTTCCCCTTTTGTTTGGTGGTTCAAGAGCTAGGAGAAGACGTAGAGAAAAGCTCCAATTAAAATCAACATGCATCTTTCTTAAGGCCCTACAAATTCTGGCATGACAAATATGGAGTGTGAGGAGCATGTTATATCTGCAGCACTATCTCTGTGCTCTCCTTTATCTCAGTTGCTGAACTTTGCCATTGCTCTGATCATCCTGGAAATGTTGAACACAGGCTGAGGGATTGCCTCCACCACCTCCTGTCATCAGCACTGTTTTGTAGACTCCCATCTGCCGATGAGGTAGTTGTCTCCATTTTGTACTCTGTCTTTTTGCCCCTGCAGTGACAAACCTAACCGGGTCTCAGCCTACAAGCAGTGCTTCGTCCCTCTGAACCCAAGCTACAGCAGTTTCCATTCCTTCTAACAGACCTCTGCAGACAGTCCATGAAGTTCATGCCCAACTTACCTGAGGAAGGCAAATGCCATGGCCAAGGCTAAGAAGACACAAACACATGAATGTTTCACCTCAGCCTGAGGAACGGTTTTGCCTTCCCCTCTGTCACCCTCTTCCAGCATCTCTCCAAAGAAATGCAGTTGCACAAGCTAGATGCATTTTGTTTTTTCCTCATCGTCTCACGCAGCTGTTTGGGTGAGCTGCTTAAGACACAAAGTAGCCATTAGGTTTATTATTCGACTTTATAACCTTCTTTTTTCCCCTCTAGAAAGTACTTTCACCATGCTATTTTGTGATATTTTAAAGACGGCCCATGTGAACCTAAAATAATATAAACAATGTTCTGTTTCCAAAGTGCCCCATTGCAGAGGACAGGCAAACGCTACCAAAGCTCTTTCAGCTTGTTTTCTTAAACAAAATTTAACTTCAGCAGTGCCGCAGCTTTTTTTAAGACTATGAGCTCACCTATCTCTACTTGGTCAGAGGCCATGAGTTCAAAACATAGAGAGATACTTCCCTCTGCTGGCCATTTTTAGAAAACGGGGTCCTCTTCAGCAAAATAAAAAAATAAACAAGTGGTCTTCTTCTGTGTTTGACTCGGAAGGGTTCAGGTAAATAATCATAGCATTAAGCTTTGCACATCTAAATTTAGATGCTCCTAAGTGCCTCTGGAAACATCTACCTTTTTCCAATGTCTATGTAAGGAACGAGGATCCCTAACATTAGCTATTGTAGTTGGCTGCCTCACGGAGGCAGTGGAAGCACCACCCTATAGCTACCAAATACTTTAGCTGGCAGTCAGCTTCATCAGATATTTCAGGCCCATATAATTATCACTGAACATTTTTATTGGTTTACATCATTACTTGCAAACGTAAGGTGGACATTGAGTTTACCTCAGCAACATAACCCTCTGTCCTCAATATTACTATATTGAGGGAAATACTGGGAAACATGATTTCTAGGACATGTCACCAGGTTATGTAGATGTGTTGCTAGGTTGTATTTTGGACTAATTGCAACTCATTGCTGGGATACTATACCAAAGTGTTCTTTCTGGACCTCCAGTTTAGTTAGTAAGTAATTGCTTCACAGATATGTTAGGAAGGGCTAGATCAGCATTTTAGTTGTTAAATATGGATGTTTTCTTGAATGGCAGTTATTCTCATGCTGAAAGAAAACAGTGAAAAGAGACAAAAATATTTGCAAACAGGCAACCAGTTAAGATCTGAAATTCTGGCATATTTTTCAGTAGAATAACTGCATTGCTGTTCATATAAGAGTTTAGATGATCTAGCAGTTTAGCAGCTAGGGTTCACTGTATTTCTCCATACTCACTGCATATTTTTAAAATGTCTTTGTTCTTGTCAGTTTGTTTTATCAAGATTATATTATTTAGGCTGACTGGGGATTTTAATATAGTATAAGGATTTACATTTATTGCTAACATTTATTGCTAAGCATTTTGAAGAGAAGTTGAGTTTATGGCATGCTTCAGCAATTTATATTATGGTCCACAGATGGAAGAAATATTCAGGCTATAGAAGAGAATCAGACTCCCCTTTTGATGTTGATTATCCAGATAGTCCCACGTCCCAACGATCTCCTGCGATCCAGGTTGATTAGTTTATGATTATTGCTTCACAAATTAAAGCAGTATCCTAAACTAGCATAGCTGTTTATCACCTTTATTCCTTTTGCATTTATTGCAATATCATCTAGGTTCTGCCAAGATAAAATTGTGCTTCCGTCTTAATGTGTTGCAGCTACAATTCAGGCTGTGTTTTATTATACCATACCCATAAAAAGCATTATCTCCACTGTTTTTAGAAAGCTATTTCTCATTTCAATATCAACCCCAGTTCTCAGGTTCCTAAAAAGATAGAATTGCAGTTCTGTTAGATCATTGTTGGTTTTCTTCCCCACAGATTGCTTCAGCCCATGAACCCAAATTCTTTAGCACAATCACCTTAAAAATCAGGTTCCCTCTTTATCTTGGACATTAGTACCTTGACCTTGTTATTTTGTGTCTGTTTATTGACAACTGTAGAGTTTCCCATCTTTGTCTCTCTATAAAGACAATCGAATTTATAAACTCTTAATTTTATTTACTTGTTATATGATAATATCAGCTAGCAACACAATGGATAGAAGTCTCATTTACTGATGCTACTTAAATAGAGTGAATAGTTAAATAGTCTAGTCGGCTTAGCTAGTAGCCCTTGTACAGTCTTGACATACCTTATATGAATATCTGAAAAGTTAAGATATATGGTACCTTAACTATTGGGAAAAGTGTGTCTCCTGAGCACATGAACAGGTAGAAGAGATCAGTTCACACAAAGCATCTTCACAACAGGTGAAAGCAGCTTGTGGGTTAATGTTTGGTGTTAGCTTTAGAAGAAAAACTGCTGCAGATAAAGGATTTGTGAACTCAAGTGCTATTAATTCCTTCTTATTTTATCCCAAACCAACTCTCTTAGCAGCCCCCACTCCCCCAGCTAATCATTTTATTCCTGTCATCTTTGTAGTAGGCTGTCTGGCCATAAGACTGTTCAGCATTATATCCAACAGAACACTACACCAAAATAAAATCAAATCCACCTGCTAATGCTTGATTTGTTAGTTTCAACATCCTAACACTTCCTTTGACTTTTATTGGCAAGTAATATTATATTTTGTATTAATTATAAACAGCCTGTCATGTGTTTTCAAGGTACCTTCACTCAGTTGCAATCTTCTACTTCTTATCTCTCGCTGTCTTCAGATGAGTCACAGTGGGGGCATTTAATTCTGGCTAGACTCTGCTCACTCAGCTCATTAGAAACAAACACAGGAAAGCAACCTCTTTTAAATCCTCCCCTGCTTGCCCATATCAGATCCACATAACAGATCCTCATCATAAACTTTTTAAAGACACTCTCTATTAATGTGCTTTATTGAGACCTAGGAGTCTGTAAAAGATAAAAAGAAAAAAAGTGAAGTTTTCCTGAGAGGTACTACGAAGTGTTGTAATTTTCATTTCAGCAACAGTTCCAAACTGCAGCGAATACAGATCAGAAATTATCTACCATCATGTATTGCAAAAAAGGTGGATTCTCTCTCTCGCCAAACAGTAATAATCTCTGCCTTTGTACAGTTTATCAAATTAGATTCAGTTAAACTGCTTACCTTCAATTTCCAAACCATTCAGAAGAATAAGTACTTTAGCTAAAGCACAACTCAAATGCCCAGGAACAAATACAAAGCACTAGAAAGGATTAATTTAATTAGTCCTCAGAGTTGAGGTATATTCTATGGCATTCTATAGACGACTTTATAGAAGACCTATTAAGACCTTAATAGAAATTAGAGATGTTCAAACCACTTTACACCAATAATGAAGTAAATCAACACTTTAGAACTCTCTACAAAAATTGTAAGACTTGTAGGAGGTTCACTTCTGTGAGGTTTTAAAAATTATTTTATTGGTAAAATGATAAAATTCCTGTGGTTTATTCCACTGATTAACTCCTGTTCAGTCTGGCAAATCTTTCCTAAGAAGGCAAAGTTTTGGTTGCATCCATTGAGTGATGTCATTACACAAGATTAGATTATAATTTAGATGCCAGCACCCTATTGTTACAACATGGAGAGTTGCATTAAGCAGATTTCAGTTCCTTCACAGGGTTATCTAATATATCTCATGTCAGCATACAATGCATATGCATGTGTTCTTGTCCTCTCCATAGATACAAACCAGTTTCACAGTGGTAAGCATATTAAGCAGAAAAACAGACTTTTAAAAAAACCACATCATAAACTCTATCTAAATTAAATATTTAGAAAGAGACCGAGCCATTACTTGAAATAGTATCTTTAAGGTGAGGCATGGATACCAGTTAAAATTGGATGGTTACATTGCAGGCAGATAGGCTTGTTCAGATTTGTTGCTTGTTCAGTAACAAGCTCAACTTAGCCAGACTACTGTTTGCTGTCTGATGAATAACAATGCTAGACTATTTATACATACCTGCCGCTTTTCAAGAAAGGGGAACTTATTTTACTATAAATAAAGATATAACTGGGAGGCCTCCAGGTAATGAAATTCCAGATAAACTCACTAACAACTAATAAAATTTTGTTTCCTTACACAAAGCCCTAGCTCTGGACTTGAAGATTGTTGACCCACAATAGAATCAAAGAGATATCAGAAACAGTAATTCTCTGGGAAGACATAACCCACTGTACACAGCCAGAGCCTGCCTAGCACGCCTTGACAAGGTTAGACCTTTTCACAAAAATGCCAGCTGGAGGACTTTCCACACCTTCCTGTTCAACCTTGTCTTACTGCTGGCAGTAGTCTACAGGATTTTGGGGTGACTTCAGATCCCCAACAAATAGCAAATGCATCACAACAGTGACATTCTCCTCCTCATGCAAGAGGTACTGAAGATATAAAATCAGGCATCACCATCACTTTTTTCTTTAACATTGAGTTGTCTGCTTTGCAGTGAATCTGGAGGCACTTTCAAGTCTCATAAGACTAGAGTTCTTTCAAAAGGTTGAGGTTTATGGAGTTACGTGATGTGGAGACTTCTTACTGACTGATGTAGAAAACAGAGACTGTAAACCAAAAGGAAGTCCTATAGTATAGAATTGTTTAGGTTGGAAAAGGCCTTTAAGATCATTGAATCCAACAGTAAAGCCAACAGAGCCAAATCCACCGCTAAACCATGTCCCTAAGAGCCACATCTACAGATCTTTTAAATACCTCCAGGGATGGTGACTCACCCACTCCCCTGGGAAGCCTATTCCAATGCTTGATAACCCTTTTGGTGAAGAAATGTTGCCTAATATCCAATATAAATCCCATCTCCCTCAGCCACTCCTAAGACAACTTGTGGCCTAGACCCTTCACCACCTTTGCTGCCCTTCTCTGGACACGCAACAGCACCTCAATGTCTTTCTTGTAGTGAGGGGCCCAAAACTGAACACAGTATTCAAGGTGTGGCCTCACCAGTGCCAAGTACACGGATGCGATCACTTCCCTACTCCTGCTGGCCACACTATTCCTGATACAAGCCAGGATGCTGTTGGCCTTCTTGGCCACCTGGGAACGCTGCCTGTATGTCACGACCACAATTAATGCAATTGTGGATTGGTAAGGACATGTACCAATCTAGCTGCCAGATTCAGCAAGGTTCTTGCTAAATGTTCTCAATTCACTCCTATTGCTACTGAATCAATCATTCTGAGATATCCAACTCTGATACATGGAAAAAAAAAACAACCTTTTTTTTTAACTTAAAACAAATATAATACTCCAGCAGATAAATATTTATTAATTGCTTTTGGTTTACACACTGAATAATAACTTGTTTAATTTGTAAAAATCATACCTGATTCAAACTGGGGAGACTTGATCTGGTCCCATAGTCACATATCTACATGAGGGTCCAGTGCTAAGAACGGCTGAGAATCTCAAGTGAAAGCCAGTGCCTTCCACTATCTAAAGGTTAGGAGTCCCTTTCATCATTTCACAGTGGCCAGTTAAGGTATGTCCCTGAACAAAAATGTTTTTGTGAATCCTATGATCTGCTCTCCTAATAAAAAGTAAAATATGGTATACAGGGGCAGTAAATTGGCCTGTGTTGGCTGAATTATATGTGACTTGGCATCAGTGCATGTAGATGTTCAGCACCAAAGGGTGGGAGAGAAGTTTCTGCATCTATCTCTTACTGCTCTACCAGAAGTAGATGTTGCAATGCTGGGGCAAAATCACCTTTGTGGATTTATCTTCCAGTTTACCAATTCATAGAAAATTAATACTAAATCATACTGATTTTGAACAGTGATCTCTATCTTCCACTGACTTAATACCATTTTATTTCAGTAAATATCTTCATGTTGAATATCAGCATAATTTTTCAAACATTAATAAAGACAAGCATGAACTCCTAAGCCGTGACTATCTACGGAAGCAGTATCTTTCAGAATTGAAATGTTTGATCCCCTGAGGCTTCATTCTGCCTGCAAATGCAAATCCTACTAATTGTACCTAGGGATACAGGCTTCCTATTTGGTGGTAATTTCACAGCCTCAATGATTATAGAAGTCGTTAACTCATGCACATACTCCATGGTTTGTGAATGTGCATTAATACTCTGGGCAATGATAACAGCCTTGTTTTCATCCCAACAGAAGCTTTTCTCATATTATAATTTGTGCTTGGGGTTCAATTCAATGTTAATTTCAGACGCAGAATCCTAATCTGTGGATATAGAGATGTCAACGATGACAATTTACTGTAGTAAGCTACGGGAACAGTTTCATTAAGGAAATAGTTATAAGGGCCAAGATTTTCAAGCATGAATCATAATTTTATGATCTACTTTTTAGATGCTCTATACAAGGTTTATCCAAAGGGCTTGATTTTCCAATGGGAGGAAGTTAAAATGCAGAAGTCCTCTTGAAAGTAGTCTTTGAAAGCCTTGGCAGACTGGTAAATGTAAGAAGTGAAAGGGAAGACATGTTAAAACTGCATATACAAATGTATCAGCAGTCAGTCAATACCTTCCTTTTTCTTTAAAATTACTTCTATTGGCATAGTAATTTAAACCAGAATCACATGAAAATTAATCTAAATACAAACAGAATAAAATGTCTAATCACAGAATCACACACAGAATCACAGGTTGGAAGGGACCTCAGGGATCATCTAGTCCAACCTTTTTAGTATTAGATTAATATTTCTGTAGGCACTTATTTTAAAAACTGCTTTCTAAAATAATTTTTAAAATTCATTTTGACATAGTCTGAGAAATCCTGAATGATAACAGCATGAAAAGGGAGGACCAACAGATCTCTGTACCTTCCAGATTAACAATATACCTTTAAAGATTAGTTCCACAGACTTCAGGATTTTCAGCATTATTGACTGCTGTACATATATTCTCACATTTTCTTTTGTGGGTCCCAGCTACACTTTCTACTTTTATAAAATATTTTCATTAATATTCAGGAACACTGAGCCTCATCTACTACCGAGTTTTTCTCTGACTTTTAAAATGCTTCCCAGAATTATTCTTCTTTATTATTTATTCTTCTGCTCAAGCCATACATTACTCTCTGTTGTCTGCATATATTCCAAAGGGCCCCTCCCCTACAAGGCTTAAATCTCTCATCCACAAAGTCTCAAAACTCTGGATTGTGCTACAGTTGAATATTAAACATTTTTTTTTTTGCATACTGCTGTAATTTAGGTCAGCTTTCAAAACACAGTAATTCACCCATCCTTTGCTGTGTCATATCTTGTTTATTTGATGATCGTTTATCATCTTACTCTACACCACCAGAACAAGCTGATGTCTTAGCTGAACTGTATTTTAATACAGCATTGGGCACTAGCCCTTGCCATCATAAGGGGTGTATAACAACATCCATTACTAAAATGAAAAGAATTCTCAGGGTGAGATTTCACTGTAGCCCCATAAAACCTGTAGCAACGGAGAAGACTCTGACTCTGTATTCCAGACAGGCTAGGGCCATGTGATGGGTTGAACCCTTCCATGAGTCAAGAGATAGGCATGTTAATAGTATGCAGTGGAAGAAGGCATTAAAATGAGGACCCCTTTAAGTGGTGAGTGGTTGAAAGGAGGGTCATGAGCTGCTCTGCTTGTGAGAGAAAAGGCAAAAGCACATTCAGAGTTTCTAGGCTGAATCTTGGAAAGAAGACAACATTTCTTTAAATCACTGAAAAAATGTAGAGGTTTAAAAATATTTGCCATCATCAGTTCCCTGTTGGCTAGTTACAGACAGCTGCTTGTTCAGCACATTGATATTTCTGATCCTACATAGGGGGACTAGCCTCTCTCAGTACACCAAACTTTTCCTTTATCTGAGATATCTAACACAAGGTCTACTTGATTCAAGGATCAAGAATACAGCTCAGTCATCTCACTTTAGACACTGACAGTTAAATGTATACATCTTAACTAGGTATCTCAGAGTCCCTTTGTACTCAAAAGAATGCGATACATATAATTTTAAGGTACAAATGCTAACTCAGATTAACTGAGCTCTGGAACTGCCTACTTCTCTCCACTGATTATAAGGACAGTATAAATGACCTCCTCAGATACAGATATATACATTACAGACATCTGAAGTTACATAAAATTTAAAAAAAGATAAGTAATGAGATATATAAAGGCAAGTATGCATGGCTGGATGCAAACAGACATCCCAAATATGCTTACTGTGTTCTGCTGCTGGTCTAAGCTGGCAGGAGGTAAAGCAGCTCTAGACTGGAAACCTTCTAGTTTATGGGTATAACACTGAGCTAGCTTGAGCACATGTATTTAATTTTTCTGCTATAGAAGTTGCTCCTTGAGTGGAAATGCCTTGCAGCTGGCCAGTTTCCATGACAGCAAAAAGATTAAGGGTCTGTCTTCATCCATCCCTGCAAATATGCACTTAGTCCCATCCTAGGCTTAACTGTTAGCTCTGAAATGAGACAAATTATAGAATCAAAGAATGGTGTAGGTTGGAAAAGACCCTTTAGATCATCAGGTCGAACCATTAACCAAGCACTGCCAAATCCACCACTAATCCATGCTCCTAAGCACCACATCTACACATATTTTAAATACCTCTAGGGGTGGTGACTCAACCACTTCCCTGAGAACCCAGTTCCAATGCTTGACAGCTCTTTCAGTGAAGAAATTTTGCCTAAAATCTAATCTAAACCTCCCCTGGGGCAATTTGAGGCCATTTCCTCTTGTCCTTTCACTTGTTACTAGAGAGAAAAGGTCTCCTTTGAGCCTCCTTTTCTCCAGGCTAAGCAACTCCAGTTCACTCAGCTGCTACTCATAGGAAGACTTGTGCTCTAGACCTTTCACCACTTTTGCTGCCCTTCTCTGGACACACCCCAGCACCTCAATGTCCTTCTTGTAGTGAGGGGCCCAAAACTGCACACAGTATTCAGGGTGTGGCCTCACCAGTGCCCAGTACAGGGGCACGGTCACTTCCCTACTCCTGCTGGCCACACTATTCCTGATAAAGCCAGTATGCTGTTGGCCTTCTTGGCCACCTGGGCACACTGCTGGCTCATGTTCAGCCGGCTGTTGACCAGCAACCCCAGGTCCTTTTCCTCCAGGCAGCTTTCCAGTCACTCTTCCCCAAGCCTGTAGCGTTGCATGGGGTTATTGTGACCCAAGTGCAGGACCCGGCACCTGGCCTTGTTAAATAGCATACAATTGACATCAGCCCATCATTCCAGCCTTTCCAGGTCCCTCTGCAGACCCTTCCTACCCTCAAGCGGATCGACACTCCTGCCCAACTTGGTGTCGTCTTCAAACTTACTGAGGGTGCACTTGATCCCCTCACCCAGCTAATTGATAAAGATATTAAACAGAACTGGCCCCAATACTGAGCCCTGGGGAACCCTGCTCATGACTGGTCACCAACTGGCTTTAACTCCATTCACCACAATTCTTTGGACCTGGCAATCCAGCTCATTTTTCACTCAGCAAAGACCATGCTCATCCAAGCCATGAACAGGTAATTTATCTGGAATACTGTGGGAAATCGTCTCAAAGGCTTAATTAAAGTCTAGGTAAGCAACATCCACAGCCTTTCCTTCATCCACTCAGCGAGTCACCTTGCCATAGAAGGAGATCAGGTTGATCAAGGAGGACCTGCCTTTCATAAACCCATGCTGACTGGCCTGATCACTCAGTTGTTCTGTACGTGCCACATGATGGCACTCAAGATGATCTGCTCCATAACCTTCCCTGACGCCAAGGTCAGACTGACTGGCCTGTAGTTCCCTGGATCCTCCTTCCAGCCCTTCTTATAGAGGGGCATCACTTTTGCTAACCTCCAGTCCACTGGGACCTCCCTGGTTAGCTAGAACTGCTGGTAAATGATGGGAAGAGGCCTGGTGAGCACTTCTGCCAGCTCCCTCAGTACCCTCGGGTGGATCCCATCTGGCCTCGTAGACCTGTGTGTGTCTAAGTGGTATAGCAAGTCAATAACCATTTCCCCTTGGATTATGGGGGATTCATTCCACTCCCCATCCCTGTCTTCCAGCTCAGGGGGCTGGGTACCTGAAGAACAACTGGTCTTACTGTTAAAGACTGAGGCAAAGAAGGCATTAAGTACCTCAGCCTTTTCCTCATCCTTTGTCACTATGTTACCCCCCACATCCAATAAAGGATGGAGATTCTTCTTAGCCCTCTTTTTGTTGCTAATGTATTTATAGAAACATTTTTTATTGTCTTTTACAGCAGTATCCAGATTAAGTTCTAGTTGGGCTTTAGCCCTTCTCATTTTCTCCCTGCATAACCTCACGACATCCTTGTAGTCCACCTAAGTTGCCTGCCCCTTCTTCCAAAGGTCATAAACTCTTTTTTTCTTTTCCTGATTTCCAGCCAAATCTCTCTGTTCAGCCAGGCCAGTCTACTTCCCTGCTGGCTTGTCTTTCAACACATGGGGACGGCCTGCTCCTGTGCCTTTCAGAGTTTTTCCTTGAGGAATGCTCAGCCTTCCTGGCCTCCTTTGCCCTTCAGGACTGCCTACCAAATGACTTTGTCAACCAGGCTCCTAAACAGGCCAAAGTCTGTCCTCTGGAAGTCCAAGGTAGCAGTTCTGCTGACCCCACTCCTTATTTCTCCAGGAAACAAAAACTCTATCATTTTGTGATCGCTTTGCGCAAAATGACCGCCAACCATCACATCACCCAAAAGTCCTTCTCTGTTCACAAACAGGTCCAGCAGGGCACCTTCCCTAGTTGGATCCCTCACCAGCTGTGTCAGGAAGTCATTTTCCACACACCCAAAGAACCTCCTAGACTGTTTCCTCTCTGCTGTATTGTATTTCCAGCAGACACCTGGTAAGTTGAACACCCCCAAGAGAACAAGGCCTAGCAATTGTGAGACTTCTTCCAGCTGCTTATAGAGTATTCATCTGCCTCTTCATCCTGGCTGGGTGGTCTATGACAGACTCCCACCATGATATGTGCCTTGTTGGCCTTCCCCGCGATTCTTACCTGTAAACACTCAACCTTATCATCACCATCATCGAGCTCTAGACAGTCAAAGCACTCCCTAACATACAGGGCTACTCCAGCACCTCTCATTCCTTACTTATCCATTCTGATGAGTTAATAGCCATCCATTGCAGCACATAAAGAAATTCAAGGATTTCATTATATTCTTATAAGGCAAAGGAAGATTACCTGGTGAAGATTACCCATGGTTGAAGTAACCTTAAATTCTTCATTGAACTGCACTTTGCCTATCCTATTAGTTACACATGACAAGTTTCAAGGCACTTCACTAGTAAATACAAAGTCAAAGTGACTGTATATAGATAGCAAACCAACATAAATTGCCTTAGCTGCAGGATACAACTAGAGAGGCAGGTTGTTACAGAAATGTACCTTTTATTTCATAGAATTTGAGCACTGAGTTTTGATATTCTAATAAAACACCATGCTTTTCTGATAATCCCACCATATGCATTGAAAAATGATCATATGTTGGGAGTATTCCCCTCTTGGCCTAAAAATCCCAGCTGACTTTGAAATGAGTAGGTATATGCTCCTTTGGTCTTTTGAAAGTCCCTGATTCCTGCTGATAATTTATCAAGGTCAGGCACAGGCAAAGACGCTGGGGTTTTTTACTGACATATTAATATTTCCTGTCCTTGAGAAAAGAATTACAGTTACTGATTTTTGTTTTTCTGAGACACTATATTTAGCTTTAATCCATCCTCTCAACACTCTCAGGTGAATATGCAAAATGTGGGGTTTTTTTTTTTGCAAGCCCATGAAAATTGCGCATGTCGCTACTTTTGTCAGCAGTGAGAATTCGCCCAGCTGTGGTTAGAAAGATAGATGAATCAAATTTCTTCCTTAGTACATAACATATATGAATTAAAAATAAACCCGTGACAGTGGATAATAAGTAAACAGTATGCATAACTATAATTGCTTTGTAATGATTAGTAAAAGAAAATGCACTCCTAATGAAGTACTTATCATTTCAAATGACTGAATTTCATATGAACTTTAATTCCACTACTGTCAATCAAAAATGAAACTGAAATGACTGATATCCATCAGAACTGGCTGATATATTCACCATCATTGCAGAAAGGAAGTCAAATGAAATACTGAGAGGCTATGGCAGACAAGTGCATGATTAGGACAGATAGACATCTCAAGTATTGTTTTTATGAATTTCTGTCATAGATTATTTGTTGTTGAAAATAAAACCAAACACAAACCAATGACAGTTCAGATTTCTGCATTGTCGGCTTAGGAGTGGGTCTAATTCCTACTGAACTAAGTGGTGAAAACATTTACTGATTGAACTGAGAGATTAATCTATGCCTTTTAAGGAACAGCTTGAACTGTTGTACATCTCTCCTAAGATACCAAGCTTAGCACAGACAGTAATTTCCATAGCAATCTCTCTTTCAGAACAAAAATGTTAATCCTTCTGTTTCTTTTTAATTTAAGAGAAAATGACCAGCACTAGGAATGTGCATATATAATCACATTAAGAATGCATGAAAATGTTAATTTTCCAAAGAAAAAGATAATAAAAGCAGTACATTATGACTTTGAAAAACACTAATATATTTCAAGGAAAAAACTATGGAAGTTAATTTCTCTTTGAACTGAATGGAAAGTGTGGGGTTTTTTAAACAAACCCAGAATTGCTGGAGATCACAAATCCTTATTTAAACATATATGTGGTTGTACAAGCTATTAAAAGAAATACGTTTTGAATGCAGTCTGAGTGAGCTTTTCTGTGTTTTTTCCCTAGAACCATGTATCTTCAGGCAAAATTACTGTTTTTGTAGATTAAGGAAAACAAAACAACAGTGTCTGTGACAGGGAGATAGAGACAACAGCATATGCCATCTTTTTGATTCTGACTCATGGCATCACAGGGAGGCAGACTCTGCAAACATTTTTAAATGGAGTGAGTCTATAGAAAAACTTTACCAATCCCTCTGTGTAACAGGAGTCTCAACCTCAGAAAAAGCTGGGAGATCTGAACATAAGGCTAATTTCCCACCTTGTAATAAATCCCTTTTTGTAGAAATGGGATTGTTAGTCTCTATCAAGACACAGTTCACAGAGACAGCTCTAGTCTCTCTGACTGGGGAGGACTGTAAAAGAGTGGGGAGTTCATATGTGACAGAGGATCAGCTAGTTTTAAATGACATTCAGTACTGGCTTAAAACATATAAGAAGTCCAATAATTATTGACTTTGCTCTTAAATTTGCAGTGCTGACCATAGTAACTGATCCCACTGCACATCTGCTAGAACAGGAATAAGCATCTCTAGACTAAAAATAAAAGTTACTGACCATTGGCTCCTTTTCACTTTCTCCCAGTCTAAAAGTATATCGTAGTCTAAACAGTCATCACACCTTGCACTGTGTTCTTCTGCATCTCCTTTTTATGTCTTTTTTTTACTGTTTTCAAATTTTTTAAGCTGCGAGCCATCTTCTGCAAAGGCAGTCATGCTTGAACCTCAGGGAGAAGAGGGAGATGTCCCTCTGCTATGTGCCATCTCTGCTGACAAGCATGTTGGTCTCTATATCTATGGCACTAAAAGCCAACATGTCCTCTTCAGTCTGTTTTCTGTGCTTCCCCTCAGGATTCTGAGTTGAGGTTTTTTGCCTTTCCTGGAAAACAAAGGAGTTTGGATGCTTAATGGGGGCCTGGTTCCTCCCTAGTGTCCTGACTAGAGCACAACTATGTACTCACATATGATGCTGGGTCTCACACCATCCCTCATTATGGGTCAAGTCTCACAGATCGCTTTGTCTTTCACAGAGCAGTGTCCTCCGTTAACTGTTTATCATCTGAAGGCTGGACAAGGTCAAGTTACTTCAAGCTGGAGAAACCCTTTCTTTATGACAGGGAGTCGACCAGCCAGCTTTGTGAAATAAAATATTGTTTAAGGGTTCAAATATAACAGGAGAGAATAAATGAAGATTGAAATGAACTGCTAGTAAACATTTATTCTTACCAGATGTAATAAGAGCAGGAGCAACTCAGTGACACTCAAGTCCTGCGTGGCCCACACAGCCTGGGTTTGATTGTCTCACTCCAGGTCCACAGAAATATATGAGCTGACCACTAATACAGAAAATATTTATGAATTAACTCAACAGAGTTGCAAACAAGCATAGCTCAATTGCAGCAGGGCTTTGCTGGGTCATATAGGTTACAGTCATGGCTGACAATAGTATATTATATGCAATATAGTATTCAAGTTCAATTAGATACATTGGATTTGACCTTCAATTAAATAATCATAATTCAAATGTTTAAAGAAGAAAAAAAAGCAAAACCAAAAAATACAGGTTTCTACTCATTACTGGTTTCTAACTGTATTAATTACTGAGGCTAAAGTGCTTAAGAAAAATGGATGTTGGGATTCCTTTCCAAACTGGATAACTCTTGATTTAAGTAAACATAGTGATCATCAAAGGCACTGCAATTAGTGTGTGAAGCACATTCAAAACTACACTGTATTGCAATATCAATATCTAACTGAGTACACTTCTAAGTGTTGCTTGTTGCCTATCATTCTACTAAGACCCTCTAAGTGCTTAAGCACATGATGAACATTAATCCTATCATTATTCAGCAAAACATTTGCATCTGCAATGCTATAGATGCCAACCAAAAGGGACTGTTCTCTAAAGTCTGAATAGTCCAAAGAACCAGTCTTAAAATGCATTCAAAAGAATCATGTGAAGCCTGAAAGCTTGGCATGACCTTACTGGGAGAACTTGTAAATTCACTGGGATGAACTGGGATTTCATAGTCTGTCCTTTTGTATCTGAATATTCCCTGTTCCCATTTCCCTCCATCAGGGAAAGACAAGGAAGGGACTAGGATGAATTAGGTCAGTGGTTTGCCTCTGTTAACATACATACTTTTAACAGTCCTCAGCACTCCAGAAAAGAAATGTTTGTTATAAAAAACCTTTTTCATCAGATTAGAGCATCTATTGTGAAAACCATTTGTCATTATATAGAAACTAACAGAATTTGAAGTGAAACAACTAATTCTTTCTCCTGACATTTTCCTTATGACATTCACAGCAATATGATTTTTGGCTACTACTAAAAATATTCTTTTTTTTTTCTGTCTTTGCTACAAATAATAATCCACATGTCATTTCTGCATTTAATATTTTAAGAATTTGGTTTCTGAAATTTATATCTTGGAATATATTTAATCTGAGGACTAGTCTAGGCCGGTCTCAAGGAAATTGTTTTCGTGTGAACAGAAATTCCAAGTCTTTTAAACAATATGACCCTTTCATTGCACACTCACTACCAGAACAGTCCAACAGAGTGCACTCATGTACTGTGAGAGCTGAAGCTGTGTACAACTGAAAGATGTTTTTTGTATCTGAAGTTGTTTTTCCTCTTTAAAAATAATTAACTGCAAATGCTCCATTCCCTGTCAAGTTTTACAATGACATATAGTATCTGCAGAAGAAACAAGCATCATCTTACATCATTAAATGGACGAAGAGAGGGAATTCTAGATGAGAACAGTGAGAGTAAAACATTCATACAGAAAGTCAGGATTTAACAGTGATAGCACAGGGATCCACCAAGTTTTTCTGTGTTAGTGAAAGTCTTGAACTATGCCCCGATGATTAACCCCACAGCCAGCTTGTGCATAGCTCTATATTTGTAAAGAGGTGATCTGTCACAAGTCTGGAGGGGCTGTAGGAGTCTTCGGAATGGCAGAGCTGAAATGGATTCTCCTGCTTGCAAAACGTTCTGCTGAATAAATGTCATGATATTCAGGTATGCAGAAGTTGTTGTGGTATCGATCATTTTTTGCCAGTAAAAACTGTATTTGTGTTAAATGTGGGATGGATCCTCAAAGAAGAGAGCCAACATTCAGCATTGGAGATAGCACAAGATCTGGTGCAGATGTATAGCCTTCCTCACAATGAATTTTCTTCTGACAAAGTTGGAGCCATTTCTTTTAATTTTGAAGTGTTTTTGAGAAACACTTCAGAATCCTGACACTGAAAACTGTTCTCTGAATAAAAATCATAAAGTAAAGATTTGCTCAGTACAGGTAGGAATATGGCATGTTTTGATGTGATGCATCATACATCTGGATCCGTGAGGCCTGAATATTTTATACAGGAAAATGCAGACACAGGTATTTGAAAGCCAGTGTTACACAGCAGGGGAGAGGGACACTGTAGTGGTAAGGTCACAGGATTTGGATTTTCTTTGCTACCTCAGTTGTCTAGTGTGAAATCATAACAGACCAGCAAACAGGATACCATTGGATGGCATGTTAATTCACATTTTCAAAGTTTGGTGCCTTACCCCACAGTAAATGCAAGGGGCTTAGATGTATCCAAAGTGCATGAAACAGCTGAGAGCTGATTTTGTGAAGGGCTCTTGTACAGTTACTCCCTCACAGAATTTATTCTGTGCCTCAAAGCCCAAACTCCAAAATAAGAAAATTACTGTTCATCTGAAGGTTGTCAATGGATGAAGTTCATTACTGATTACAATTAGCAGTCATGTCATTACTGTCATTAATATTGTAATGATACCTACTTAGTTACCTAGATGATTGCTATCTACTTCATAGTACCACAGCAACACTGTTTAAGAAAACCACATTTGAGAGGAATTGGGTACCTAGATCTGAAAAGGTAATCCCAAAATCTCCCCAGCTGGCAGCTGCTCAGTTCCGCTTAAAATATAGACAGACCCATTCAGTTTCACCTGAAGAATCCCCAAAGACCTAAATCTAGGTGTTCCTGCAGAAGCATTTTCTGTACCAAGCTCCTGCCAATGCTCTCTTGCAATATGATTACACTCTACTACCTCCCTACAGGTGAGGTCATTCTCTCTCTGGCAAAATGCTGCCATCATTCTGGGACCTCTCTCATGCACCTACTATGTAAGGCTCAACCCTGAGGATCAGCCTGCTTTGCCTTTCTCTTCTTTTCCACAGTCATAATCATTCTTCCGGGCTCTAGGCTTTAGGCCACTTTACTGCATTTCAGTTTGGTAAAGCTCAGCAATTTATAATAACTGAAGTTGATACTCAAGAGTTTAGAAATGTATTCTAGTGCAAGGACTATTGATCTTGCAAGATCTTACTATCTGATGTGGTAAGTAGTGGAATCCATCAACATAAAAAACAAATTCCTGCTACAAATATTACCATTGTGCATCAATTATAATCAAATATATTTAGACATTCCTTGCTATAAATCAGAGAAGGCATGTCTGGTGCAGACCTAGCATAAATATCTTTGCATAGTTCCCTTATTAGTATGACTGTAACAATGTAGTGGATGGGATACATTTCTCAGATTGTAAGTCTCTAATTCTTTGTCAGCACAGCTTCCCATTCACTTAGAGTTTTAAAATGAACAGTGATTTTTTACGTCTCGGTGTTTGCTTAGTTTTAGATGTCTTTGAAAAGCAGGCCACTTAGAAACTGCCTGTTGCCTCCCTTAGGAAAAAAAAAAGTTCAAAAGATGAAAAGACATTGCAAAAGGCCTGTGATTTATAAGGATGTAGGGCTTTCACTGTTATAGTTCATTCAAGTCTCATTCCCAGTGATGAGGAAATTCTTTCATATTTTGAACTAAGGGTTAAAAGCTATACGGGAGCTGATTTACTAGAAGAATTAATGGTATCCTATTCATATGCACACATTTAGGGATGAAATAAAAATAATCAAACCCCATGAAGCACAATTTCCTGGGATCCATATTTTAAGGTTGCATTCCTGTGTGGCTTTCCTATCAACAGGAGCTCAGCAAATGCCACATTCATGCAGTCTGATGTTTAACATCCCCAGTTGTCTTTTTTCTTCTTTATGACTTCTGTATTTAAGCTTGTGTAGACTTAACAAACAGGAAAAAAAACCTCTGTAACAGGAACATTAAGTTAGTCATAAGCTTTTGGTATGTGGAAGCACCTTTAGTTCTATAACCAGACAGGGAGGGAGTCGGTGTGTTAGCATTATTGCCACTACTGGACAAAAAAATAATAGCTGGAACAGTTTCTGCTGCAACAGGATATGTCTCAAGGATCAATCTGTAATGCAGGTTGCAAACCTGTCTTATTTATGAAGCAGCTGCTATCTGCAGGAGCAGATCTTGTCAGACATTCATCTGGCCATGCTGTGAATAAAAGAACAGATTATGCCCTTTAGACCAACAATCAAGTACGAAACTCTCCACTTTCTTACCAGAAATGACAATGATGTGAGGGAAGGAGAGGTCATTTGCTTTCATTGGTCTCACAAATGACAGCTCATATTTAGACATCTGCGACAATTGTTACCAAAATTAAGAGACTCAAAATAGTGCCTGTTTGTCTAAAATCAGCTCTTTCTTCAACATTTCATTCAATACTGTCAGTATTTCTGATATTCTTAGTTCAAATGGTGAGAAAATTCAGTTCTCACTAAAATGTTCCAGAGTTATTACTGCCAAAGAAAGTTTAGAATTAATTTTCAGGCAAATTTAAAGAAAAATACAGCATGAAGCTGAAAATGAATACAAGAAATCGTAGCTACAAGGGATGGGTTCTTCAAAGACACAGGATACAGAAAAATGCAAGAGGGACTTATTTTCTTACTGAAGGTCAGATAAAACTGAACTGAACTAAGAGAAATGAGGTCTGCAGAGAGCTTGGCACACTTGCAGGAAGTATCTCTGTGCCTGTAAGATCACAGAAAATATATCAAAGGACAACAATTACTCCCTGAGAGAGACAGGCAGTCTGAATTGATAGTAATTATCTATTAAGAATCTCAGCCTTACTAATCAGTAATTAGTAAGACTTTGGAAATCATAAAATGTACAGTATCTTCTTTTATCTAATTGTACTAAAAATTATTAGATCCAATTCTCTGAGCTCTGCAGAAGTTCTCATCTGCATGAGTTGTACAGGCAAGTTCTACTTAAAATGAGATAAACTGAAAAGCTTTTTAATTTCAATTTCCTTTTGCAAAGGCTGGTTGCCAAAAAGCTCTTCTCACTATTGCTCAGTCGCTGGTGGGCAATTTGTTCCAGGCTCTTTTGTCTTCTGTGGAAGGAATCCTCATGCCAGCTGTTTCCTCAGCCAGTTTTAAATCTCCCCCATTTCTGTGGAAAAAAAAAAAAAAAAAAAAGAAAGAAAAAAAATATAGCAAGAACTGTTTGTTTCCTTTCAGTCCAAAGGCCCATATAATGCTCTGAGGCATAGAAGTTCCCACATGTTCAGGATGGGCAAACGTGTTAGAAGAGGCAGATCCATGACAGTCTCTCCCACTGTAGTTGCTCATATCTTCTCTGTGACTGAATTATACACTTGTGGGTCTGCAAAAATAGAAGGGAGACAGAGTAGAGAAATAACCTTTTACTTCACACTTTTTCAATATCTAGGACTTAGAATGCATAAATACCATAAGCTACTGCTGCTGTCCTCATTAGTATCTCTGCCTGCAAAGTTAAGTATTTGAGGAGGTGGCTAGTAGCCAGTCTTGCCAGAACTCTGGACCAAACTTTCTGTCCATGTTGGAGATCTAGCAGGGATACTGAGACATGTGGGAGACTGAGACATGTGGGATACTGAGACATGTGGGATACTGAGACATGTCTTTATTCGTGATGTTGAATACAGAAATGTATGTTACCAGTGTCATGGGATACTGAAAAACCACCCCCATCAGACATGGACTGCTTCATCACCACCAGGCCTTGAATAAATCAACATTAGGGTCTTAGCTAGACACCACCCTGTCCTCCCAGTCTCAGTCATACAGCACTGTACCAGTCATTGGGGTAGACCTTGTCTCTCACACTTGGCTGGTAAATGACTTTGCTCACAAAAAGTACAAAACAGCACTGAGACTTATGAGCCCAGCTCCCTGTCAGTATGGCCAGCAGGTGTCTCTGATGACAGTAAGCAAAAATAGCCTGACCAACAGCACAGATGCAATTTTAACTGCATAAAAATATTTTAGCAGAAGTGCATAAAAATATTTTAGCAGAAGTGCATAAAAATATATAGAATGCATCCCAGCCACACTCAGGAAATTGAACTAAAGCTGCAGAAGGATCATCAACAGCTACTGGGAGGTAGCACAGCCTGCAACCCCCTGGATCCTGACTCCCCTGTCTGAGAAATGCTGCTTCACCCTGCAGCTCCACTGGCCACTATGGCTGGTTCAACCCAGAGTAAAAGCCAAGTGAGGTTCCTGGCACTGCTTAAATCACCTTCCCCAATGCAATGTGGATAAACCTGCAGCTGTGTCAGGGCCCTGAAGGCATCACCAGCCCTGCCTGCCCCTGGCCAGCCATCCCCCAGAGCTCCCCCCACCCTGCCCATGGCCCAGGGTCCCACAAGAGCGCCCCAGGGCCATCAGCCTCTGCCACAGCGATGCCACTCCAGGGTCACTCTCCAGCTCCCCACAGCCCTGCGCTGCCCAGCCATGGGCCCCAATGGGCCAGGCCCACCCACAGGCCCATGTCCCAGCCCCACCTCATCCCCAGGGAGGTGTCCGATGCTGAGGCTGCCCAGGGGAGGTGCTGTAAATCATACACTTTGTTCTACTAAAGTGCCACTTCGGTGAGCTGCAGCACACCTGTCTGATTGTATAAGATGTTCTGAGCAAAATGCATGCACATAAATAACTTTGGGACACAGGAGCACTAGCTGGGATGCAGAGGAAACCCAAAACCAAGTCCTTTGTAGATTGGGCATGGCCAGTCTATTCCAGAAGGGACACAGCCATCCCCAGCACTTATGCCCAGTAATCCATTATTAAAGCAGATTAATTAATTAAGCATCATGGATGCAGCCATAAAGTCTGGGGTCCTACTCCTTCCCTTGGTTTTGGATGTTGCATTCAGCAGGTGAGCAGACCACAGCCCTCCTTTCCTAATATTGCGTGAGCAGTCAGCTAGAACACACTGAGATCCTTGTCACTGACCACCATAAGTATTTGGCAGGTGCTAAAATGCCAGCTGCTCCTCTCCAGGGCCTGCAGAAACCTACCTCCCTGCAGCAAAAGGGAGCATGAGAGACGGAGATATGTGGCCCAAGCTGCACTTCACCAGACAAAGACAAAAAGCACAATTCAGATTTAAATACTTCTTAGGAACTCTGCTCTGCATTTGGTAGACAGGCACAATTCTTCTGTTGGTCGGTAACAAGCTATGCCTGGGCACTGCATAAGCAGTGGTCCAAAATAGCTGTGTTGCTTTGCTCTGCCATTATCCAATTCTGCAGCCCGGGCCCGATATCTATTTTCTACCCTCCCAGGTGCTGAGAGTTTCTGAACTCTGAACCAATATTTGCTGGGGCAAATTGAATGCCTGTGGTTTTGTGTTCAGGCTCAATGCCAGGCTCAAATCTCTAATCACATTAAATCCTGCTACTCGCTCTGCAGAGTAACCCAGACACCAGCAACACATTCAAAGGCTCTCCTTTTGTTTAGCAGCATTGCTCTGCCCACAGTCTCATCAATAACAACATTAAAGCCCATTTATATGCACAGCTGGACACTCTGAAAAGCTGATTGGGTCTAATAGTCAACAGATGAGCACTCCAATCATTTAACACTATTAGATATTAGAGCCCATTGGGGTTTTTAAATCCATAAAATGACCTTTCCTGTGCTCAAACCCCATCTCTTTGCAGAATATATATTTTACACTAATACTGTTCTTTGGGGGGAAAAAAGGGAGCTTTTTTTTGTTTCTTTTTCTTTTTCCCTGAGGTAGGCAAAGTCCCATTTCCGAAGACTGTTAATCATTGCTGACACAGGGGACAGATGAAGTATAGATGGTCAAGACCGATGTTGGTTTTTGTTGCAAAGCATTTAGAATAACATCATACAAGACCAGAGAAACCAATTAACTCAAGGGAAAAACACTTTCTTAAGTGCATGGTACAACAGGTGCACATTTTGGTGATGAAGAACAAAAAATGGGGTAATATAAGTCTAATTTAAAAGTAGCTATTTCAGAGAAATGGGAAAAAAGCAATTATATGAAAAAGTCAATAAGGAACAAACCAACCAACCAGTGATGTTAACAAACAAGTAAAACTGCCCTTTGTGAAGCACTGTCTTTGTGCCATTCTGGCACCCAAAAGTTCCAGTCAGAATCAGGCTCTTTGCCATCCTACAGAAGGATATGTCTTTTGGGAGTCTTAAAATCAATGTGTTTTGAGGAATTAGAATATACCAGCCTGCTGTAAACCATGCTACATGGCAGTCTGCTTAGACCGTGCTCACTCACTGTAGATCAAAATCTCTGACAGCCTTTATTTGTAACAAACAGTAGTCATAATGAAGGACCAGGACAGGTTGCACTGGAGTGTTATCAGACAGTCAAATGGCTCAGAAAGAAATTTATGACATGTTTTCAAAACCCGAGAGTTTTCACTGTAATATTGTATTTACTAGCAAAAATGTAGAAATATTTTATATAATGAACTGACAGTCACATTTCTTTGGGCATGAACAAATTCTTTATAGACAGACAGGCAGATACACAAACAGGTAGGTAATGTTGAGTGATGCACGTGTGAACTGTAGTCACCAACTGGTTTTCAGATGTAATCTGTCATCCAGAACATGAATGCTGAAAGATGTTTTTCTTTGAACGGTTTCTAAATGCTTCCAGACACAATTGTATAAAATACACAGTAAAGAAAAAGTATGTTAAGAGACCTAGCAAAAGTAATGCCGACCCAATCTGTTTAGAGATTCTTGATGGCATTAGGAAACAATACCTGTTAGAAGGCAGCTGTTCGTAGGCATGCCAGCTTCATCGCTGTATGGTAACACAAGCTGTCACTTACCTGTGTGTAAACCATACAGCCCAACACGTAGAAATGGAAATAATGATCTCAGTTTCTTAATATTTTACAGCCACTTCAAACACATATAAATGACTGTTCAAGCTGCAAGATAGAAGAAAAACAGGCCCAGATTCTGTACAATACATAAAATATCTAATTTGACTTTTACATTCTTGTAACTTCACTATAGCTGTTGGGTTTTTTGTTACCTGTTAAAGTAGAAATTTGCTCCATATGTGTGATAGATGGTGTATGTATAAGAAGGAATCTGGCAAAAAGACTGTATTTACTTTTAGTATCATCATAACAGCTTGGATTATTTTAATTTGTTGTATACATTAATTTAACAGAATATACTGACTGTATAAATACTAGATTGTATTTCATAGCTTTAGATGTTACAGAGTTTTGGCATCTTGTCAGAAAAGGAGTCTAGCAAGTTAAACAGTATAATGAAATTTTAATCCGTAGGTGGAACTTCTATAATATATGCTCCAAAAGTTTTTATACATTAGAAGTACTTTGCTTTGCTTCAGTTACTTTTCTTTCTCATCTTCCCCATACCACATTTATTCTTTTTCTCATGCAGTTCCATAGAGTTAAAATAAAGATTGAATTTACAATTTATTTTAAAGTCAGATTTGACCTTTACATTCTAACATAATAAAAGAGAATTTTACAATGCTTAAGATTTAGTATTACTGTTACACTTTGATGGCTAATCCCCTTCCCACAACCTGTAACAGACATAAATAACGAAACGTTCCCATGATGTTTTTCACCGGAATCATATCTAATGTCTAATTTCAATCAGAAGATATCATATATTTTCCAAGAGAGACTGAGTAACTGATTTTCTAAATTTGCAGTATTTTGTAAAGAAAATAATATAATTCTACCATACTTTCTATTCAAGAGTATAATGGTACTGTTTTAAATTAAACAATACATCATTTTATTAAAAAGCCATAATAAAGAAAAGAATCTTGTGGTCCAGGAGATCAGACATGACTTTACATGTGATGTAATCACAACTGATACACATTTTGTCATGCAGCACTTTGAATTTCTGTACAAGGTTTCACTTTGAAGCATCCCCCTTCCTCTAATGGGATTTTAAGTGACATTTGCAAGAGTTTTGTCCCTATTTTCTATTAGAATGTGATTTTGTGAGGCCTTATGATTCACCAGCATCAATAAGCTTAGTTGCCCTGAAATCAAGGTTAATTAATGGCAGCTGATGTTCTGAGCACTTTTTTTCATTCTTAGCATTGACAAGATACTGGGATTTCAGGCATTGAAGGGGAAAATAAAGTGTCAAGTACAGGTAGCCAGGATAAACAGAAACTACAGGATAAATATTTGAAGTGCAGTCATGAAAAGGAGAGGAAGTATCTTCCTTACACAGTGCTGTATCCAAAAGCAAGAAGAAAATTCAGAAAATACAGTTTTAAAAAAAGCGGGAAAAATAACCTGTCAGATCTTGAAGGATATGGAAAAGAGTTAATAAATATCTTTTCACCTCATTATTTTTTAAATTTAATTTGATAAATAATGCAATTAAAAAGCCTACTCTAAGAAAATATTGAGTCTATAAGTCATATTTTTTGACTTAAGAGATTCTTTGTTCTTCCAGTTTCCGTGAATAATGTCCCATCTCCTTTAAGTCAAGGGCAAACCACCTACTGGGGTCAAGAATTCACCCCATATCCCTAGGTTTTAAAACATTAATCTGCAGAGCTGTTAGAAAACCTACTTCTGAAACCTTTTAATTTTATATAGAAAAATACGGTAACTAAATCTCTTTGGCTTTATGAAAACTGACTTTCCTGATTGAAATCCCACTGTTTAATTTCAATGCTCTTGCACACACATACACACACTTAAACACTTTTTCATTCAGAAGCTTCATTAATCTAGTCTAGCAGATTGTATATGTATTCTTAGGTGAGTCAGCCTATATGGGCCATACATAAGAATCTTACCTTAAAAAAGGCTTTAACTAACCTGTCACTGGCTTAAACAAATGCAAATAGATCCATATTCCATATAGGTTGTCACGGTTCTGCACTTATTGAGAGGGAAAACTGCAACAAAAGCACTAGGTTTATGGGTAATTCTGGGGTTACACTGTGTGTGACAAAGCCCAGACCATCTCTTACAGAAATCTAGACTTTTTTGCTTTTGTGTCAGCAGTCTTGGTGTCAGGCAGCCACCTGGTGAGGGGATGGTGCTTGTGTTGGTATGTCACAGCCTTAGCACCGTGTAACATTGAGAGAAAGGTAAATGTGCCATCGCCGAGGTGCGGATGACAGAAGACAAACACTCGTCTCATACCTTTTTTCTGGCATGCCAAGGAAGTTTCTGAGAATGGGCAGCTTTTCGCGGCATTATCCCAGAGTGTGTGTTCTCTCACCTTCTCCCCAAAAGGATAAAGTCCTAATTTTGGTTTCCTTTTTCATAGACCCTACAGCACAGTAAATTTTACTGGTTTTTCCTCAGAGCACAAAACAAGCGAGGGTAGTTTTATTTTCTGGGGTCCTCCCACCCGAACAAACCAGAAGATGTATAAGTCAGAGCAGCAGAGAACACACTGAATATTTATGTTGCTCATGAAAACCAGGGGTCTGTGAAGGACATACATATATATTGCTTTGTTTGATTCGTCCTGATTATGACAGCCTGAGGGCAGGAAGTGCCAAGATACAGCTAATTTTACCTATACAGGACAGAAAGACAGTGTAATACTTTTGCTTCCAAGATGAAAAAGTGTGCATCAGACCTGACAGTTACCATGGGACAGAGGCAGGTAGGGCCTTTCTTTTCTCTGATTTATCTGGCCATGGTCCTTTAGCTGACAAAGCACTGATCAGATTACTGCCCAGCCAGCCTCCAATCTGGCACTCAAGGAATGCAGCTGCCTAATCTGGGAAGAGCTCATTCCCAGCAAATACCACCCAGATAGGCCAAAACCAATTATGGTTGACAGATATTAGTGCACTTTACCATGAAAGAAGTTTTACTGGTGTAAAACTATGTAATGCATAATATATGCCCAAACATATGTCCACAGACCCGTCATGATGTATTTCAGTTTAGGCAAAAGCCTATAGTTGTTTGAATTAACTAATAAAAGAGTTTTTATTAAAACCTTTCTTTCCTATGAAAGTCGTCTTTCTTTCGTATGAAAGAAGAGATTATAAAAACCACAGAGAATGCCAAACAGATGGAACTGAAAGTCTTTCTTTGTTCACAGCACATTCAGGATAAATTCTATCATTTTTTTTCAGAATTCACCCAGTCTTTTACTGCTGTCTGAGGTGATACACTGACCTAAGTATCTCACGCATTTTCTGCACTGTGGCATAAAAATATATGTAACATACTTTCAATAAGCACTGGCTTAGGGAAGCAAATTGCTTGATCATCAATACAAGGTATCAGCCTATTATTATAAAAAATACTGCTACTAAAACGTTAAAAAAATTGAGGATGTTAAGGCAATTTCAGCTTAAAATTAGGAAATAGCTCCCTGTAAACTCCCCTGAATTGAGTAAGAGCAACAGAAAACATCCGATCACTAGCAGTTCACCTAACTTGCAAGGAAAATAAAATTTGTAACTAGAATCTTAGATGCCACAGCGTAAAAATGCGTATCTACAGCACTGCTATTCTTACTAAGACAGGCAAGACTTAAGAAAAAAAAAAAAAAGGCTATGCATATGATTCTATTATGGAAAGATCTAGGTGCTCATCACCTTTCATTGTCAAGTCCCATATTCAATGATTTTTCTACTGTGCTGTACTGCAGAATGCTAACGGCAGTTGTCATTGTCCAGTTGCTGGATATGGTGCTAAGGATGTCCAGGAGATTAAACGATTTATCCGAGACAGACAACTGACTTGTCACGGGGTAGTCCTGCGCATTAAGCTAAGTGGGAAAAAATGTCTGTCATTCTTTTTCCCATTTACGCCTCACCCTGCATAAAATACCTAATGGAGGAATTGCCAAGTAAGTAATCACATATTGGTGATGTGATCATGAAATAGATTTTTTTTAAAAAAAAGTATTTTAATTATGATTTAAAGTATTCCAGTCCAAGGCTAGATGGAACTGCTGCTGTATGCCGTTGCTCTTGCCACACTGTGGTATGTTGTTGGTTGAATCCAGATTTGATTTGCTGCTACCTTATTGTATATGTTGCTATTAGTGCAAATGTAACAACTAGCCTACTTTAGGGGACAGAAAGTTTGTTCTTATGGTCATGAATGTGCTATGCTACCCTCCTGCAAGGCCAAAAAGCAGCCCTGTTAGTAGTACAGGCAAAGCTAAAAATAAGGACCTTGGGTGCAACTAACACCTAAATTATGGTATCACAGAGCTTATGAGGTGACCCTTACAGCTACACGGTGCTGCTGAAGGAACACAAGCAAACACAGTTTGGCTGGCTGGCAGATAAAGGCACTTGAAATAGGCAGGATGGGAGCAATACCTCTTATCTCAGCCTTGTGAGATATTGGGGGGATATTAGAAAAGCATGGGGGGGGTCCTGTATTTTTCTAATGGTGTTTTCTTCTGCAAGACAGAAGGGAAAAAAATAGATATGCAGAAAAAGTATTTATTAATTCAGATTTATGTAGCATTCCCTCATCAGAACAACTTTATAAATATGAATTATTTAAAACCTGATGGCATAATGGAGAGTGAGGGAATCCTCTGTGGTCTCCATAGAAGCGTTATCAGACTCACCAGAAGATTGAGCACTCCGTTGTCCAGTCCTCCAGAAACAAAAGCAATGATTTACAGAGGGGTATATTGGGGTGGTCAGTATCAGTTCCAGTGATAGTGGGTAAGGGCTTACTTACAGTTAATTTGATCAATGAAAGTCTTACTGAGTCATTGCCCAAAAAGGAACATAACCCTGGTCCCCTCTCAGGGCATGCAAATGTGAGACAGCAAAGCTTCACATAGTCTTGGGGAAGGCTGTGTGTAAGGCACAGGTGCCTTTCTCAACAGGGATGCCATGCGGACATCTCCCCAGAGGGCAAGGAGACTGGTCAAGGTGCACTGCTCTCCTGTTTACCAGCAGAAAACTGTAATTCTTCCTCCTCCTTTCTCTGGCATGTTTGAAATCACTCTACTCTTCTAGTTCAAAGATGATCTCCGAACATTTTCTCTCCTCTGTCTCTTAATGGGGAAAGGTTAGGCAGTTTTTCAAAGATTTTTGTCTGTATTAATGCTTATGTACCCTCAACAACAGCAAATAATCTTAGTCCTGTAAAGCTATGGTACAAAGCTACACAGATCTCTTTGTGCTTTGGAGAGGGTTATTATGTTCACTAGAGAGGATTTTGTGTTTGAAACCACCATGAATGCAGTTTGGAAATTGGTTTTCCACCCTAAAGATAAGTTACAAAGTGCTAGTGCAGACATTGAAACCCTGGTCTGTATTACAGGAATACTCTCAAATGTCACCCTTCCCACAAGGTTCAAAAGTGCATTTAAACTCACTTGTAATGAGCCTTTGCTGCTTGTTCTAGACTGTGTTTTATATTCCTACAGTAATTTTAACAATACAAAGGTACAGAGCAGCAGAAACGTGGCTGTCTCCTGAACTATATTCCTGTGATCTGACAGATCTTTCAATCTATTGATTTCACAAGCCACAAGGACTACTTCAGTTAGAGAATGTGTTTTCATTTTATCTCCTATCTAAAGTCTCTACAGATCTTCCCAAATATAAATGTGACAGTCTAAGTGAGTGGAACCAGAAAGATTTTGTAAAATCCATTTTTCAATTTAAAAGTATATATAGCTTATTAAAAGATACTGTATTACTGTATTAAAAGATACTGTATTACAAAGGGGCAATGGGTCCTTTTCTTTAAAGACAAGATTTTAAACTGAAGAAAATAACAATGATGCTCTTAAGGTATAACACAAGCATATTTATATTTTAAGCCAGGTCCTCTGCTAGTATAAAGCAGAGTGATTCCAGTGAAGGCAGTAGAGTTCTGCAGATTTATGCCTGCTAAGGATCTAACAGTGGCAAGTGACTGAACAGATAGCCATCTCTCAGCAAAAAAGAAATGCGAGGATCAAAAAGCATCTAATACGTATTCAAGACGGATTGCTCAAAAGTAAAATGGCAGTAATAAATGCCCCGTATTGGAAACAGAGAAGAATGATGCAAGCCAGAGAGAGGAAGAAGAAAAAAATTCAGTCAATCAGAAGTTGCAGAGAAAAGATAATAAGGGCAGCAAAATGTCAAGCCGGGCTGAAGCCAGCTGAACAGTGCAACAGGAATAAGAATGTAACCCTCTTATGAAGAAAGGAAAATTACAATAGTGAGAATAAACTCCTTAATTGAAGCCTGTTGTGTGAGGCTCCAAATACTTCATGTGCAATTTTGAGACCCACTTTGTCCTCAGACAAAGTTGCTGTAACAACTCCTCTGTCCGGGCCAATTTTTTTACTGCAGTTGATTGACATTTGTAGTTAGAAGTACTGCACTTGATAAAAATGGTTTTCTATAGGAACTATTTTTTCTTCTTTTTGTAATGGTCTACTTTTGTAGAGTTTTTCAATTTAAAAACATTGAAAAAATACTCCATGGGAATTAATGGTTTTCTCTTTTTTTCCTAGAGAGAATTCTGAAGTTTTTTAAATTTCATATGAAACCTAACCCAATAGGTACTTATACCTATAAATTGCAAGGGAAGACAGAAAGAAAAAAAAAAGAGTTTTTCAATGAACTAAGAAATAAGAAAAGAAACATTTTTTTTTTTCAGAATCAGCCCTTATCATGGAGAACAGAGATCAAGGCAAGGAGGTATTAGTAGCATTATGTGCATTGTAGAACTAATCACCTGCAAGTTTTGCTTAAATCACTAGCAATAATCATTGGCAGAAAAAGTGAGTTACTCAGATGAGCTCACAGCCTGACCTGCAGGTAAATACCAGATACTGGTCTGGACCTAAAATGCCTCAGTGTAAACAGAATACATGTCAATATAGAAGCCTTAAGCCAAAGTGACATAATTTCTCTCATCTTTGAAGAATGAACCTATGAAGTTCCTAATGTCAGACCTTTGCTTACAGCACACCAAATGCAAGACTTGTCAAAATTAATAGTTGTGTCTATTACCATTTTCCAAAGGGTAAAAGGGTTTACAGTGCAGATTATGTATTACAGACAAGACATAGTATGGGTGGGCTTAGACACAGTGACCTCTGTTGGGGTCCTCTTCTTTCCCCCAGGGTTGCGAAGCGAATAATTTTCTTATTCCAGCTCACTTCTTTCTATTTATCACACCTCATATTCTGAAAAGTATTTTGGCCTGTTCAGGGCACTAGTTAGGAGAGTCCCTTGGGAGGAAGTCCTGAAGGGCAAAGGAGCCCAGGAAGGCTGGGCTTTCTTCAAAAAGGAAGTCTTGAAGGCACAGGAACAGGCTGTCTCCAGGTGCCGCAAGATGAAACAGCAGGGAAGACGACTGCTCTGGCTGAACAGGGAGCTTTTGCTGGCACTCAGGGAAAAAAGGAGACACTACCACTTTTGGAAGAAGGGGTAGGTAACTCAAGAAGAGTACAGAGACCTTGCTAGCTCTTGCAGAGAGAAAATTAGGCAAAAATCCAGCTAGAAATCAATCTGGCCACTGTTGTAAGGGACAAGAAAAAATGTTTTCACAAAATAAGAACCAAAGAGAAACTCCACACTCTGTTGGATGTGGAGGGGATCATTGCCACCAACGATGTGGAAAAAGCTGAGGTACTAAATCAAAGAATCATACAATCATAGAATGATACGGTTTGGAAGGGACCTTTGGAGATCATCTTGTCCAACACCCCTGCTTGAGCAGGCACACCCAGAGCAGGGGGCACAGGAACGCATCCAGGTGGTTTTTGAATGTCTCCAGGGAAGGAGACTCCACAGCCTCCCTGGGCAGCCTGTTCCACTGCTCTGTCACCCTCACAGGAAAGAAGTTTTTTCTCATATTGAGGTGGAGTTTCCTGTGTTCCAACTTGTGCCCATTGCCCTTTGTCCTGTCATTGGGAACCACTGAAAAGACTCTGGGTCCATCCTCTTGACCCCTCCCTTTAGATATTTATAGGTATTTATGAAATCCCCCAACAGTCTTTTCTTCTCCAGGCTGAACAAACCCAGGACTCTCAGCCTTTCCTCATATGGGAGATGCTCCAGTCCCGTGATCATCTTCATAGCTCTCCTCTGGACTTGCTCAAGCAGTTCCACACCCTTCTTAAACTGGGGGGGCCCAAAATTAGACACAGTACTCCAAATGGGGTCTCATGGGCAGAGTAGAGGGGGAGGATAACCTCTCTCAACCTGGTGGCCACAATGCCTTCTTTGCTTTGGTCTTTAGCTGTCAGACCAGTTATCCCCAGGGTACCCAGCATCCTGAGCTGGAAGGCAGGGTTGGATCACAAAACAAACCCCCCCATAATCCAGGAGGAAGCAGTTTATGACCTGCTGAGCCACCTGGACACTCACAAGTCTATGGGGCCAGATGAGATCCACCCAAGGGTACTGAGGGAGCTGGCAGAGGAGCTGCCAAGCCACTCTCCATCATTTATCAGCAGTCCTGGTTAACAGGGGAGGTCCCAGACGACTGGAGGCTTCCAGATGTGACAGTTATCTACAGGAAGGCCCGGAAGCAGGATCCAGGGAACTACAGGCCTGTCAGCCTGACCTTGGTACCGGGAAGATTATGGAGTAGCTCACCTTGAGTGTGCTCACCAGGCAAGTGCAGAACAACCAGGGGGTCAGGCCCAGCCAGCATGGCGTCATGAAAGGCAGGTCCTGCCTGACCAACCTGATCTCCTTCTGTGACCACGTGACTCACCCAGTAGATGAGGGAAAGGCTGTGGATGTTGTCGACCTGGACTTTACCAAAGGCTTTGACATTGCCTCCCACAGCATCCTCTTAGAGAAGCTGGCGGCTCATAGTTTAGACAGGTGTATTCTTCACTGGGTAAAAACTGGCTGGATGGCCAAGCCCAGAGAGTTGCGGTGAACGGAGCTAAATCCAGTTGGTGGCCAGTCATGAGTTGTGTTCCCCAGGGCTCAGTGTTGGGCTTGTCTTGTTTAATATCTTTATCAATGATCTGGATGAGGGGATCAAGTGCACCCTCAGTAAATTTGTAGATGACATCAGATTGGGCAGGAGTGTCGATCTGCTTGAGAGTAGGAAGGCTCTGCAGAGCAATCTGGAAAGGCTGGATTGATGGGCTGATGTCAATTGTATGCTATTTAACAAGGCCAGGTGCCGGGTCCTGCACTTGGGTCACAACAACCCCATGCAACGCTACAGGCTTGGGGAAGAGTGACTGGAAAGCTGCCTGGCAGAAAAGGACCTGGGGGTGCTGGTCAACACCTGGCTGCACATGTGCCAGCAGTGTGCCCAGGTGGCCAAGAAGGCCAACAGCATCCTGGCTTGTATCAGGAATAGTGGGGCCAGCAGGAGTAGGGAAGTGACCGTGCCCCTGCACTCAGCCCTGGTGAGGCCACACCTCGAGTACTGTGTGCAGTTTTGGGCCCCTCACTACAAGAAGGACATTGAGGTGCTGGGGTGTGTCCAGAGAAGGGCAATGAAGCTGATGAAGGGTGTGGAGAGCAGGTCTTATGAGGAAAGGTTGAGGGAACTGGGGTTGTTTAGCCTGGAGAAGAGGAGGCTGAAGGGAAACCTTATTGCTCTCTACAACTACCTGAAAGGAGGTTGCAGCGAGGTGGGCATTGGTCTCTTCTACCAAGTAATTAGTGATAGGACAAGAGGAAATGGCCTCAAGTTGCACCAGGGAAGGTGTAGATTGGATATTAGGCAAAATTTCTTTCCTGAAAGAGTGGCCAGGCATTGGAATAGGCTACCCAGAGACGTGGTGGAGTCACCATCCCTGGAGGTGTTCAAAAAATGTGTAGACGTGGCACTTCAGGGCATGGTTTAGGAGACATGGTAGTGTTGGGTTGACAGTTGGACTCGATGATCCCAGAGGTCTTTTCCAATCTTAATGATTCTGTGATTCTATTATTCTAAGTACCGTGAAACACCCCCCCTTGATTCCTGCTTTCCTGTCTTTGAAGCACTGATTACAAACTCAGCCCTCCCAAGGGTTCTCCTTGTCATTGCTCTCACAGTTTCTGTCTTCCCTCTCAGCTCTGATTCTTTGACATACTCAGAAGTTAGCCTGTTACTTTTATATGTTGCTGCTATGCCATGATCTTTATCAATCCATGTCACTGGTTTTGCTACTTTTATCTTCTAGGCCAGTCACTCTTCTTTTGGATTTTGTTAATATTGTGAACACTACGGGAGCAGGTATAAAGGTCATGGATGGTAGATACACTTAAAAATAGCACAAGAAAGTGCAGCCTACCTAACACATTGCAGTTCTGACCTGGGTTCTCAGCCTCAGAGCTTTCATATATGTATATGCTTTGAATTAGTCCCAGAAACTGAGAAAAATGACTGAGGGGGATTTGTTCCAGTCGTGATCCTCAGAGAACACAAACTGTATCTGTGTGTTCATGTGGAATTGGCCTGAATGCAAAAGTATTTTATTAGATTGTCTTATAAACCAGCTTTAGTGTCAGGACCTACATTTTAATTCAATATTATACTGTGAATTACTATGACTAATGAATTTTTGCAAGTTTTGAGTGAAATCTGAATATTCCAAGTTTTATTATGCTTCTTTCTGAATGCAAGAAAAGATTTTTTTCTAAGAATTTTCTAAAAGATATAACTCAAACTTCCTCGTTCAGGTGGTGCAAGGAGAAATATAGTTATGTATAAGTAACTTGAGCTGGTGCATATCAGGCACGTGGAATATGCTGGACAATTTAACTGCACTCTTTTCAAAGTCTGATAAAATACAGTTAGCTGGAAAGTTTCATTGTAAAACTGCACCTATTATCTGTCCTGACACTCAGCTTGTTAAATCAACCTATTTCACCATGTCCGGGCTCTTTCCACTGCATGTGCACTCTGACATGGGACCTGGGAAAGCCTGTGTCTTTCAGATAGCAATATTTTGGGGAACCCAACTTTGCAATCCGTGGAAACGTATACCTTTTTAGAGGAGTTATACACTGCAGGTTTTCATACTGTTGTTTTAAACCCATAGAATGTTGAAATGAACCCATATATATGAACCCACGGAAAGTTGAAACATCATCTTTTTTCTTCTGGTTTATGCCTTCTTTTTTTTTTTATATAACTCTGCTGAATTGGTAAAGTAACATGACCATCAAACTTGAGCCAAGCCGCACAGAATAAAACTTGCAAAACCTGTATTTGGACCTGGCTAGTTAAAAAAGCTTTTAAAATTTCATGCAAAGCTGGAACCATACCTGCAAAAACCTGGACAGATGGTACTCATTTACTGAAGCCAGCTCTGCAGCCATATACTGGACCTGGCTGGGAAACTTGAAATGCAAAACTATTGAAAATAAAATTCTTCCCAGGGCTGTATCCATCACAGTGAAAGATAAATATTCCCCACTAAATCAGTCAAGTGGGGCACTGTGACAGAAAGGTAGAGACCCAGGGTAAAAACCCTGTGTCTGAATTTGGAGTAAAGGTTTAACCTTTTTACTTCCATATGAATAACTGACCTTAGTCGTTGCCAGCCACAGTTAGGGAGGTCTCAGTGCTTCTGCCTCCTCCTACTTTCATCTAACCCCTGCCAGAGTCTCCCCCTTTGTCCCATGCTGCTCTCCCACTTTGAGCTTCCTGCACTCTCCGGTAAGCCTGCTGCCGTGCCTTGCTCAAGTCATGGCACTGCCTTCTTGTGCTGATGTTCCCACATCACAAGCTCTGCTTCCTCTCAGTGTTGCCTCCTCACCTTCCTGTGACCTCTGCCACTTTTGCACCTCCCTGGGCTATGCCATGGGCCACGAGCGCTGCCTTCTTGCAGGAACCCTGGCTTTGGCTGGGGATAGAACTAATGAGCCTGACAAATCTGGGCAAGCTGAGCTTTGCTCGTCAACCCTTCATCACTGGTGTGACTCCTTAGCAGAGTGTGACCCACCAGGTGGCAAGCAGTGCTCTAACCATCAGCATATCAGAAGTATCTTTCTCTCTCTCTCTCTGAAGTGAAAACAAATGTCCAAGCTGTTTGAGATAATGTCAGGAGGAAGGCAAGAGGAATGAACTCCACTCAAGTTTTGGGTTCATTTCAGTTGACAGTGAAGTGCAGAACTGACACATCTAACTCCAGGCAGTGGCATCAATCTCTGCAGAACCAAAGCCTCCACATTTTCAACCGTTTTTTAAAAAAAACTTTCTGCTGTGTAATATTTAAAAGGGTATCTGGACAGGTATTCAGTTCTGTTAAACCAAAGCACAGTGCTCCCATTAATAACACACACATGCAAAAAAGCAGAATTAAGAGGTTATTCTGAGTCTAGAAGCCAAGAAAGTTCAGGATTTTTTTCATGCTTCCAACTTGAAAGCTGGACGGATCCTGGTCCTATTTCATCTATTCAGACAAGGATTGGTGAAATTAAGGAACAGAAGACACTAAATATGGAACAAAATTCTTGTGTAATGTAAATGGACACTGTCTGATGATACCCAGAATGTTACAACAGTTTCATTTAATCTAGGTAGATCTTTTCCTGGAATAATAACAATTAAATGTTGTGTCAGTAGCAACACTCACAAAGCTCAAGGAGGGAAGGTGAAACAATATGAGAATCATTTGTTTGTCTCTCCTCTGATGTTAATTCTCTGAACTAAAAGTTCTTACATACACTTGTTAAAGAGAGAGCTATAAGAAGAAAACAAAGCAGCTGGAAATCATTGTGATGTATAAATGCCTCTAACCCCAGTCATTTTAAAGATTTTGATTATGCAAGTGAGAACTATTCCATCAGTATAAGAAGAATACATAATAGTATTTACAATTATCTGGTATAAATGGATAACTCTATGAGACCTTTGCTCAGTATTTAACACTGTCTCAGTCATCACGAGCTTGGCATGCTGATCCATGGGTTGCACAAAAAATCTGCATTTAAAAAAAAACAACCCTATTTTTTAATACTGCATGCTAAGAGGAAGGGAACAATCACATTGGATTTGGAAAAAGGAAGTAGTTCTTTTTTCCTTTCTAATCAAAAATACACATTTAGCAGGAAAGAAATAGCACTTCATAAAAGAGTCTATAAACAAAGAGAACTACACTTTTAAAAACAAATCTGGTACTGTGGGAAAGACATGATTTTTGAGAGTCTTTTAGCATTCCTTCCCATTATTCCTTAAAGGCTGCACCAGAGACAAATTCCGCACAGTTTATTGCATATATGATATACTTCCTGCAGGGGAAGTGTCTGAAAGTGGTCCAGAACCTCACCTCCCCTTTACTCTAGCTGAAGAGTTGGCTGATCACTTTTCCTGTGCAATGCTCTGCTTTTCTTAGGAAGAAATGAAATGCTGATGGCATTGTGAAGATTTATAAGAAAATTCAGTAATCACTGTGGATAACCACGCTGTTCATGCAGCCCTGAGCACTTGAAGTCTCTAGCTCACCAATATTTAATTTTCTTGTTCATTATTATTCATCATTATTTTCTGCCCTTCACACTTAAGTTTTTTTGTTATTCTTTAGCACAGCATATTATTTTCTGTGGATTTTATGTTCTTGCCCCACTGTCACCACAGTATTCTGTTTTATTTATTAAATGTAAGCCTGTCATTATTATAAGTCAACTTGGGCAACTATGGCTATTTTTGTATCTTTGTTATTTCCCATCTCATGCATGTTTAATTACCATAACAGCAAGGGTATCTTTTAAATATTTTTAGCAGACACATAGCACACATGGCTTAAATTGGACAGTTGTTTATAAATCATTATGGGAACGGTGTCTTGAGAAGCGTTCTCCTCATAGCACATTTATTTGTTTTTGTTTTCATAGAATTGTTGAATCATAAAATCATTTAGGTTGGGAAAGATGTTTAAGATCATCAAGTCCAACCATAAACCTAACATTGCCCAGTTCACCACAAAACCATGTCCCTAAGCACCATGTCTACATATTTTTAATACCTCCAGGGATGTTTCTGGTTTTAGAGTAACAGGAAATTTTTTAAGTTGGGCCATGTTTGCCTATCTTTGCACAGAGGTTACTTTCACTGACATGAAGGAGAGCCAGTGGCAGGTCTGGGGCCCACTGATGCTCTTGGAAAAGACCGAAGTGGGTCATGGATTGTGCATGGGTCTGAGCATATCTCTCCCCATCAATAAGCCTTTTAGCAGCAACTGTGAAATCCTCACCCAGACAAACCAAGCACTGGAAAGTGAATGGAACTCAAAGGTCTCTCTTGCCTTCTCCCTCAGTCACAATATGGTTTTATTTTATTATTTGTCCTAGTCTGAAATAGAAGCAGCTTTGTTTGCCTTAACCACAGTGTGCCACCATGGACCATCATTGACATGTAGACCTCTAACAAGAATGGAATCTGTGCACAAATGAGGCACTGGTGAGTAAAAGAAGAAAGCAAAGAAGCCTTGAAGAGCCATTTAAAATCTCTATGTTTCACTCTAGCTGCATCTTTGCTTTTTATAATACCTTCCAGTGAGCACAAATATCTCATTCTTTCCTAATTTCAATATGATTTTTAAATAATCCCCTGCTTTTGAAGCAAAACACACATTTTCTTTGCAGGTAGCTGTTGCAATATGTTGAGTATCTGGGAAAGCCACTTAGTATCAACTCCTGTATTGCACAAAGGCTTTTATTCCATAGAGTTGGTCAGCACTAAATGAATGTTGCAGGCCTTTTCAGATAGTAGATCTGGATGGGTCTTCATAGTCCTTTCCAGCAAGTCTATGTTCCTTAACAGAATTGCCTATGCTTATGTGAACTAACATTAGCCTCTGAGTTTATCTGCTCTTGATCTTATCTTCCTCCATTACCTATTAAGATCTGAATTGTGAATCTAATATTTATATTAAGGAGCACTTAATTTTTTTCCCAAGAGGGATGCTCAGACTGTCCTTAATGGCTTGAAAGACAGGCCACAGGGAAGAGCAGGCTCTGCACATTTATACTGCCCAGTGAGCTGTCTAAACTTATTTTAAAACTAAATCCCATCTGCTCCTGCAGCAGTTAACAGTGAGGAGCTGCTAGGCAGCACTCTGCCCCCATAATCATGGATGCTGAGTGTCCAGAATATTTTGTTAGCCCAGAAGGTCTAGGCAGAGGCTCCTTGCCTGGCTGCAGGGTGTAGCATGTAGCCCGTGGCAGTGAGATACACCTTTCCTTGTCTATTGTGGCACAATCAGCGTTGGAGGTTTCCTCACAGTGTTTCCCCAGAGCCAGCCCTGAGGCTGCTGCTACAGCCAGAGATAAACCAGGAAATTCATCCCTGGTCAGGGCTGCTCCATAACAGCACTGTAGGCACAATCAGTGAATCCAGTTTTGCTGTCAGTGGGGAGTAGCAGCTGTCTGAAATGAGCATTTCACAGCCTGACCCTCTCTTACTGGGCACCTACATGCATTGTCTGCTTGTAATAAGTGCTATTATTCTCACTATTATTCTACGCTACATTTCAGTTAGCATTCTGCAAAACAGATCAACTATTTTTGTTCAAACCCAGTTCTAACCATTGTGACCCGAAATGAAGTCTTGTTTAAAAGAACAACGGTAGAGCTGTAGCCACAGATCACCAGTCGCACCTTTTTAAAGTCAGAGAAAAAGCTTAAAAAATTCAACCTCAGATGGAGTTGTTAATCATGAATACAGGAGGTTGTTTTAGAAAGAAGAGGTTTGCTAATGCGAACAGCATGAAGACCAGCATGAATGCCATGTGAACAGCAGCAAACTCAAAGTAATTGAATGCAATATTCACGGTTGATGCAGTTATTTATAGATTTGAGATCCATTTAAATTCAATGAGAAATGCAGATTTAGAGAGGCAGAGAATTCCAAAGTTGTCATTTATGACTGAGATTAAATGACGGAGGAATTGTATGTGCGTGATAAAGCTGTATGTGGGCCTAATTTGTGTCAATATGGATGCACATCAGTAATTGTTTGCATGCAGCCAGGAAAATATAAGCTGTTATGGCAGTGGTAAGTATTGCTCTTATGAAAATATATGAGGACCTGGACAATACACTGAATACAATTCTGAAAAGCCAAGTGGAAAATTCACCATTTTTGAAAGTTTTAAAAACATATACACTAGGGGGTTTTTTCCTATTAATTTTATTAATTTCGATGTTTGGCAACAAGTTGTTAAAGCTTGCTGTACAGACCCATCATTCCAGTTCAACCTCATTGGCTAGTAATGACCAGATCTTACCTCTTCCTTTCTGTTGATATACATCTCTTTAGGTTAGTACAGAGAGTAAAGCATAGTGTAAAATGCAGGACTTGCTTAACATGTCCATGAAGGCTGGGAAGGACTCTTTTTGCTAAACATATTTTACCTTGAAATTTGTTACGCAAACATGCCAAAGACGTATTCCTTGTTCAGGGACTGGAATTAGACAGACCACATCTGTCCTGCTTTAACAAACAAATTCCCCTCCACCTACCAATCCCCTTTACTTTTTACTGCTAAAATGTCATGTCTAAATTGACCCTACCTACCCTATAATTTAGAAAGGAATCTGGCTTCGTCATCATTAAATGCAGATTCTGCAACTGAAGTTCAGGTCTTGCTTCTGCAGAATATTTAAGTATCTGGTTAGCAATGAATTGTCATTAAACTGCACTGAAGCCAGTACAAGAGGACTTGGGAGAAGTCACTAAGTGGGGTTGAATATTCACTAGTGTGCCTTTAAATTTGCTTTTAATTAAGTCTATGATGATATAGAGAAGCAGCATTTATTTTTAGTGCCTTAGCAGTGAGCTCAATTTTAAGATTGAGAGCTAATTTTAAAAATAATTTCTCCACGATCTCACAGTTAAAATCTACTGCTTTTGCACTGGAGCAGGAAGCAGTATTTTATTTAGGCACGCTTTAGTTGTATAAGATAAATGAGGATGACCAGGAAGAGAGCATGTCTAAGACTGTGACCTCAGGACATTACATGGGAGGACACAGCAGGCTGGCTGTTGATGGGAAGGCTGAAGTCCTCTGGCTCTTCTGGGAAATCTCAGCTAAACTAATTGTAGCATTAAAAAAAAAAAAAAAGAAAAAAGAAAAAATTGGGAGTTCAGGCTTAAAAAGATTCACTGACTTCAAGTAAAAGACCCAACCACAGACTTAGTGTTCCTCTTAGCCTTTCCAAACATGGGTCCTTAGTATATTCTGGCTTTGTGTGATGAGAAGCCATGGACACTTCCCAAAGCCTACCTGAATTCCAATAACATCCCCAACAACACTGCCAGAGTGAAGGGCTGCGGTCCTCAGATATCTCATATTTAGCAGTTTGGTACAAATCCCTGTCAACTAAGAATTTTAGTAAATCTGATCTGTATTAACAACAAAGATGTAAATGAGCCCCAAACCAGGTTGTAAAAATCTCCATTTCACGTGCTTCTGCTAACGATCCACATCTTTTCCCTATCAAGCTGAAGAAACACGTCTTTAAACAAAACCCTCCAGTTAGCACAAGGATATGCAGACTTTTGGGCCCATAGTCAAGAAAGGGTCTGCATACCTGAGAGCTTATCTTGTTTTCCTATTGTGTTAAGTTTTAAAAAGATATTGCAGCTCCTGCTAAACCTTGGCTTAGGCAAATAACAGTAAAGCCTCTCTGGAAAGACAGGTAAGAGCAAGGCGAAGAAGTGACAATGATTCACAAGGATAGTTGTAGAGATTACAGACGTTCAGTTCTTACGCGTGTACCCAATAGCCTTGGTTTTGCACATTTCTTTCTGAACATATTGTTGTCTTATTCAAAAGAGGATACACCATACCTTCTAAGTAGAAACTAAAAGTACATTTTGCCTGTGCTTTTCTTCTCTCTCTGGCCTGCTGCATAGCCTGTGCGGCACGCAGCAGGCAGCGTCCTGCAGAACCCCAATATGTAGGAATATCTCCCACTTTCTTCTAACTCCTGATTCTTCTGCACAGCCCTAGGAAACTCACTGGCTGTGATATTTAGAAGAGTAATGGAGTTCTAATTTCTTAAGTATAGTCAGGAGTGTCATTTGGGGAACTATCAAGTGATTCTTTTAGGCACCCTGTTTCCCTGACTTCTAGTAACCTGTAGTCCAAAACACTGAGGGGAGGATGATGTTTTGATGAACAGAGCTGAGTGTTTTTTCTAAAACTGCTAGATGGAGTGCAAGTGCCTGAAATTCCAAGGTGGGGATTAAAGCAGCCTCTCTGAAAAATGGCAGGGGAGGTTTCAGCCCTGAGTTTTCATCTCTCTGAAGCCATTAGTGTTGTAAATGTGTAATTTAGGGCAGGAGCTGACTGAAGAGTGCAAGAACATTGAGTATCTTGAAGCTAGCTGACAGAGTGCACATAAACAATGCCTGGGTTCTGATGCAGTGCACAGCAGCACTGTATACACTTCCACAAATAATGAAGAAATCACTTGTTTATTCAGGAAACCTATACCCTATAGAAGCAAAGCTGACATGGCTTGTAAACTGCAAGGAGAGAATCTCCATGGCGCTTCTTAAAAGAATACCTCTGTCATTTTCTGCTTTTAGAACAGTAAATTCTGATGACATTTAAAATGAAAGACTTTTTTCCTACCTGCTTGTAGATTGGGCTGTGTCAATCTGTAGAAGTACAGTTGGAGATCGATTAGCTGTTAAAGAACATTTGAGGCCAATGGTGCCCCCAGATCCATACTGACCTTCACTGCACGTAGAAATATACCTACTAAAGAACAACTTATTCCAAGGACTGCAATTCTTTCTTTGGAGTATATATTAGCAGGTTTTTTTGTAAGAAACACTGTATTCCTCATCAGCCTCCACACTCTGGAGTCAAAAGATTTTACAATAATGAAGTAGCACATCTGTAGAGTGTGAGTTGAACAAACCAAAGAGGCACTCCAAGGAGAAGACAGCATCCCAAACCAGTAGTTTAACTACCTGACCATCTTTGGTCATCTTTCACCCATGATTACTGGGTGAAAATAAAAATCTTCTGCAGTACCTCATATTAGGCATCCAAAAATCAAAATTTCCAGTTGTTTTGTCACCCACAGCCAAATACTGATCTCTTTGATCATTGTAGAGTAATAATTGAGTAGAACAGCAGCTGCTCCAAAGAATTTTAGTGGACTTTAGATCTTGCCCTAAAATAATGTGAAAGTTACTGAATCTAAATGAAAACAAATGCTAAGGCTCTGACACTATGCTAAGCAATAGTTACACTAGGGAAGTATTTGTGGTCTTGGGTTTTTTTCTCTTTAAATACTGCAGTGTTCTGGGAGATTTCAGAGTTTGCTGGAGTAATGCTTCTTTTTCTCCATCAGCTGCATTTATGATTCTGTTGTTTCTCTGAGCCAAAATAGGCAGCCAAGCTTACTCGTGTTACTATTATTGTAACAACAATACAAAAGTTAGGGCATTTTTCAAAATGAAGCCCGTTGGAAATAATCCATTTTTGCAAACAGATAATTTTAAGAACAGGATCAAGCTGGCTGCAACCATGTAGTCAATTCACAGTCCTTAGAAATCTCCCAGAATATGCAGTGGTTGTCAATTAACTTCTTTCTTAGAAGTCAGTCAGTCTTCTTTTAGGATATGGTTAATAAAAAGAGTTGTCCAATTAAAAGACTTTAAACTAACAACTAGAACGCCTGGTATACCCACCATCTCCAGTAAACAAATTAATGTGACCCAAAGTCCCTTTGCTGGTATCTTTCTATGTGTTGAAGACAGTGCTGTGTTCAGCAAGATGCACAGTATTTTCTTGATTCAGAACATAATTTTATGAAAACTGAATTCCAATTTCCAGCTAAGTAGGTGCTTACAGACACAGGCATCTGTAAAATTTTTCAAAACCATCCAGATACTTATGCAAATCTTTTGAATATCTTACCCCAAGGTTTGGTTTTGGGTTTTTTTTTTGTACTTTTTTTTCAATATGGAAGTTGGTAGCTACTGAAAGGGTCTGTAATGAGACAAATATGGAGCATTTACCCCAGACCTTTTTCGTACCTTACTAAGTGCTGTTTTATCATTATGCTGTTTACCAGAGCTTTAAACAGAGAAAGGAACAGGGAAACAAGTAGTTTGAAGATGCATTCACAGAGCCTAATATTAGCCTCCAGAAGCTAACCTACCTATATTTCTTCCAAAGTGAAGAAATAGGGAAGACAGAAGAGGGAAAGAGGCTTGCCAGCGCACAGATCAGAAACAGAGTTGAAATTCAGTTGTTTTGACTTACCCTCTGGAGTAAGTGAATCTTACTGTGGTAATCAGAATCTAGGGAGATTAGCTCAGGTCTCTGAATCCAGTTACATATCAATTTAAAGCCTCAAAAAGCAAAGTAGGAAGGCACGAGCTTAAATACATGCCTGTCTGCAATTTTTGCTTAGCTTGGGCAATTCACACCTAATATTTAATAGCAAAAAGTCATACAAACACCTTTGAACACTGTCACCTGCTAGATCCTGAAACAGTGCTCAGTACTGATGAGCAAAACTTGTCCATGTCCTACATTGGTTGAACTGTGAGTAGAATTAGTCATGCTGGTTGACAGAGTTAATTGAAATTCAGTCTTTTTCTCTTTCAGTGAATTACTGATTGACTTGGCTTTCACAAGTCTAAATTATTCATGGAAGAATGTATGAAAATGAATTTCAGCCTCTTGGTTATTTATGAAATGTCCACTGTGGCAGTTTGCAGCTTGTGATTAATTACTGGAATAGTTTTTCTTACTTCTCGTCTCAAAATGACTGTTGCAAACTTTTCAAGCAGGAGGATAATGCCATATACGCTGCATTTTCAAACATCACTTGAGGCTGGGGGAGGGAAGAAATAATGTGATTTTTCACTGACAGGCTAGTGTAGATCTATAGGTACACCAAAAAATCACTGCATTTCTGGTGGAGATGCATGTACACAGGTTTGAGCTAATTGAAAAGATCTTAGGTGAGACCTGTTGAAAATTTGATTCACTGTGGATTGAGAAGCCAGAGGAATTTATAAACAATATAAAAAGAATGAAGGATGAATCTCCTTAGCACAGCAAGCAGCACAAAAATATTCAGCTGTAATTCAGAACCAATTTGAAACTCAGATCAATTGCTGATTAAAAAAAAAAAAAAAAGAAATCATCTTTGAATTCAGACAAGTGGGCTGTTATCACATGCCCCAAATTCAGGCTGCTACAAAAGCTTTCCTTAATGCTTGCAGTCTGTCTTGTTCATTGTAAAAGAATTATTCACATGCTTGAGAAGCATTTCTAGATATAGGAATTGAAGTCAATTTAAAAATTGATTAGCCAACACATACCAGCTTACTTTTTCTTAAACTTAATACTGTTTAATAAATTTAGGCTGTTTTATCAGAGGAAACCTTAGAGAGGGTAAAAATCTTGATGCTGATATCCATCCCTTGAGCTATGCATATAAATAAACAAACTTAAACATTAAGCACCTCTAGCATCCTCTTATTTGAGACAGTTTGGTACATGCCTACCTTTCAGTGATGCCATTTACACTTAATGATATGCATAAATCGAGAGTTTATAGCTCCTTCTGTACTGGGGCTACAGAGCCTATGATGTGATATTGTAGGGCATAAAAGACTGAAGAGCACCCAGGATGGACCAAGAATTTACAGATAACCTAGCAAGAATGAATTGCCAAATGCTTTTTAACCTTAGCTGCTTTTCAGCAGAGGGCACTGTAAGAACATTTGAACTGAAGTCCTGAATATGTTTTGTATATCATATTATAGACATAAATTAGTCCTTAACATTGAAATTTGACATTTCAAGATAAAAGCCTCTTTTTTTAACAGTTCTTTTAATCAGTGGGACAGGATAGCAACTAAAAATAAAGTAATATATTACTGGTTTGGGGTACATAATTTTGGATTACTCCACATATATCCAATAAAAACATGGTTATTTTATATTAAACTAATATGTAATCCAGCCTTTTTTCATGTATCCATAACATTTATATTTTAGAGTAATTTGTCCTGATGCTTAAACGTATCCTATGTGCTTCATGGGAAGAGATAATGTCAAACCAGGGATTACATTTTCTCTCTGGATATTTGACCAGTCTTATGTGGAAGTGAGAACAGCACCGAGCCAGCCTATCTATCATTCTGTATTAAGCATTTCTCAAAAGCCTGTTGCTGTACTGTCTGAAACCTTTACGCATTGATAAACACTGTGGATATGGACATTTGGCTTTGGATCAATATTTGGCTTTGATCTCAATCTTTTAAATATTAATTTAAAGCTAAATACAAGGGATTTTAACTCCATCCTCCAAACACCAAGTCGGCGGCCACCTCCTATCTCTCCCTCATGCCAGTGTCTGAACTTCTTTCCTATTCTTCCCTTATATCTCTTCTTCCTTTCTCAGTGAGCCCCTCAGTTCTCCAATTGCTTTGTCTTAAACTAGGTGCTTCCTCCACAGCTCTTCCATTATTAATTCTCAGTGAGCCCCTCATTGGCACCTCCATCATCCATTGCTTTGCTCTTTGCCCACTACGGGGTACACAGGAACTACAGCACTGGGCAATGTTATGGGATCCTAGTCCACCCTGACACTCCTCAGGGAACCAAAGATACTAAGCGAAAAGCAGACATGTCAGGGTTAAAGGTGAAGTAAAAGAACCATCATGCAAAATATTATAGTCACAGAACAACCGAGTGTGGGTTGTTTGAAAGAAATACAAGTTCTCAGAAAAGCTGGGAATATGCATGGTCTTTATGAAACTTTAGCTGATGCAATTGTTACAGTTTATTAATATGGAGTGGGTTAGTGATTCTTCTGTTCTAGAGGACAGGGAATTTTGACAAATCAACATAGGAAAGCACTTATTTTCCAGGAGGAGAAAAAAATCTTTTCAAATATTCAGTCGTTTTTTTCAAACCACAAAAACACTCTTAACCTTTCAAAGTTCTCTCTCTCTCTCTCTCCTCATTCCCACTTCTTCTTTCCAGAAAAAAAGGAAGAAAAACTTGAAACAGCTCAGAATTTAATACCAGTATTGTTAGGGTTACAATTCTATATAGCATATTCGAAACAGCTATTGAGAAAGAGGGCAGGTTACAGTTACTGCTTTGAGTTAGGTTTTTCTGATACCTTCACTGACTTGTGGACTATGAAAATAATGCTAGCTCCAGCTGACAGAATAATGGGAACTCTTTAAATAGGAAAGCAGGCAGATAATAAGAAGAAAGAGTAACTGTCGAAGACCTGTGTGCACCTCCAACAAGTCCCGTGAGGAATATGGGAATTAAATACTCTGTTATAAAGCATTTTGGTTTTCATTTATTTGACATACTATCTGTGGCTGTAGTTCAGCACTGCACTTGGCTGCTTTCTGTGTTTTTACTGAGATCAATAAAACAACAAATGTTCTTGAAGTTCATGAATCACAGCAATGCTGAATTGCTTTCTGTTCTGCAAGGAGCTCACCATAACTCAGAATTCAGTGTCTGAATGAGGAAGCCTGGGTCTGAGTTTGATGAAGTACGAGTCTGAGACCTAGACATTTGTAAAGAAAGAAGACAGACAGCTGAATATCTTCAAATTCAAGGGACAAACCATGCAACCAAGTGAGTGGATCATACATTGGGGGACAGGGATGGGAGAGCTAATAAAGGACTATATGAAGTACCAAAAGAATTATTCTGGTAACAGTTATGTAAACCTAGTTCCTTGGTGGGTAGGTGACATGACTTGGACAGACCAGCTAATTGCCTGGAATAGGCCATAACTGAATACAGAATGTTGAATGGAGAGTATATGGAAATGCCTAAGAGTTCTTGGTATGAATTACCAAAAAATGGAAACATGTGCTTCTTACAGAGAAGTCATATTTTGAAGATCAATCACAAACATTTTTCGTTTTTCGTTTTTCATTTTGGGTAATTAAAGATGTATAAAACAGTTAGAGTGACCTGATAAATTACTTATCATTTTATTTGGCTTCCATAAGGCATATATCAAACCTCGTAGGCATTTATGAAAATCTGGGAATTATCTCACTAAGTGTGCTTGAATAAGCCTCTTTAAATTGCAAAGGAATGAACTATCTTTAAGCTCAGATTTCTGTAACTTTCATAATTTATCTATGCAATGTTGGGAAAAATATGCCATTCCTCTTCCTGTCAGAGAAAATAGTTCTTTTTTTTTAAATCAAAATCTATTAACTTAATTCATATAAATGCATTCAGCTTTATACTAGGAACACCAGAAGTACAACAACAGATCAGTCCAGAATTCTATCTCAGGGCAGGTATCCAAACCTAGTTCTTGAAAAGTCTCCTTAAATGTAAGTAAATCAGATTTGGTTTTGTGCTAGGCTATAAAAGGATGAATCATATAGGAACTATAAAGGCCATATTACATTGCTTTTCCAGAAGTCATTAAAAGTGCAACATTGCTTTGGCTTTTCCCCAAGGAAATAGTATATGTGCAGTCATGGTATGTAACTGTCTGCTGATCTCCAACCAATAATTCCTGAAATTGTTGGCTAATTTCAGCCAAATTTGAGCACTATGAAGGGTGGTATGGGGCACAGTCACAGCTTTCATGAGATAAACAGAGGAGTAGAAGACAAAGACTTTGGCTTGTTGAAGAAAGTCTGCAGTGTCAGATCAGCTACATTATCAGACATCAGATACCTCAGGAAAGAGACCTTGCAACTCACACTGTGCCAGAAGTAGGCTTGCTTGGAATCTGCATTTAATTCGGTATTGGCTATTACAACCACAGGTCGGAAAACCAGAGGAAACCAAGCTTCAGGCCCCCTGCCCTCAGGACTAGCTGCTTTCCAGAAGTCTTTCCCCCCTAACCCCACCTCGATATCTGTCCTCCTTTGAAGATATACACTTTCTTATACATATTAGAAGCCCAGGCCTTTGTAATTAAGGTCATCCAAATGTGCAATTATAATGGAAAATCTGTGTTTGCAAGGTTCAAAACTGGTCTCACCTCATTATTATTTTGCAAACAGATTATATTCCTTAGGCACATGATTGTAGGCCAACAGCTTTAAGACTGACGACCTTTACTTCGTTTAGTTATCTTTGTATAAAGCTATGCAATGAATTTTTAACAGTGTAAATGGCTTGTTAGTCACTTTGTGTAGGTGAGTGAGAGGGTTTTACTTGCCCGGATGTTTGTGCACACTTTAAAATTTTCATCAAAAAATACAAAGAATAATTGTGCTGCAGCTCTTATGCAAAGATCTCTGTTCCAGAGCAAAACTGCAGTGGGATTATGCGGCAGAAGGAATCTCTAGAGACACTGTGACTGACTAACACCAGCAGTAGCCGAAGGGACTGTATATTTCTCTCTAAACCCAAGAAATTAATTCAGATTAACAAGTAAAGTAGATGCATTTATTTTGCTTGGGAGAATTTATATGCAAGCAGAGATAGTTTCAATACAGCTGTCAAAGTGTTAAATTTTATGATCTGACAACAGAAATCTCCCCCAAACAGTTATTTTCATCTCTGTTACTTATTCCTGCCTGCAGAACATCTTTTGAAGGTAATGCCCATTCTTCTTTCTCTGCCTTTACTGTTGCATACTTATCTGGGAACATAAACCTGTCTTCAGATATTTTAAATTGCTTGTCCTGAGAATAGAATCACCCCCAAACACACTGCCCAGACAAGTAGCTGTAACTCTAGTAGCAGTATTTTAAATGATTTTATTATTTCCAGTCCATTTTAGACACATTGAGGTCAGTTCTTATTGATCACGTGCTTTGCAGACGTTCTCGTATTCAATAGGGATATGAAAAAAGTTAAGTTTATAATCATCCTGAAAATGTATTAAGTGATTCTGACATTTATCACAGAGTCACAGAATGGTAGGGGTTGGAAGGGACCTCTGGAGATCATCTTGTCCAACCCCCCTGCTTGAGCAGGCACACCCAGAGCAGGGGGCACAGGAGCGCGTCCAGGCGGGTCTTGAATGTCTCCAGGGAAGGGACCCCACAGCCTCCCTGGGCAGCCTGTGCCGCTGCTCTGGCACCCTCACAGGAAAGGAGTTTTTTTCTCATATTGAAGTGGAACTTCCTGTGTTCCAACTTGTGCTCATTGCCCCTTGTCCTGTCAATTATTATCATAAAGGAAAGTAGAAATCATAGAAATCATAGAATCATTTAGGTTGGAAAAGACCTTTAAGAACATCAAGTCCAATTGTTAACCCAGCACTGCCAAGTCCACCACTAAACTATGTCCCTAAGCACCACATCTACATGATTTTTAAAGACCTCCAGGGATGGTGACTCAACCACTTCCCTTGGAAGACACTTTCCAATGCTTGACAACCCTTTTGGTGAAGAAATTTTGCCTAATATCCAATCTAAACCTCCGCAGGTGCAGCCTGAGACTGTTTCCTCTCATCTTACTGCTTGTTACTTGGGAGGAGAGACCAACATCCACCTCACTACAACCTCCTTTCAGGTAGTTGTAGAGAGCGATAATGTCTCTCGTGAAAGAGCAATTTCAGTTCAATGTTCATGCCTGTATTTTTCAGCCACTCTCCTCTTCCCCTACAAGTAAAACCAAATAGCTTTGATTTTAGAGACGGGGAGAACAGTAAAAAGCCCCCAGATATCAGAACATGTCAGAGCAGAAGCCTTGGAATACAAGCCGCATTTAGAGTTGTAGCAAAGTGCAGCTCTGTGTGTGTGTGTGTGGTGAATGTGGCTTCTAAATCACTTTGACACCTTATTAAACCTCAGGTGTTAAATTTCCCAGGATAGTCTTTGACCCTTGATCCCACTTCTTCCTGATACTGTTTAGGTGGTGGTAGAGTCCTATATAGGTCTATCTACACCAATTAGATGTTAATCAGTTAAGCTTCACATTTGTTCAGCATCCAGACCTTTTTACTCTGAATTAGCCCCTTTCCAAATGCAGGAAGGATTTTGCAATAGTGGTTCTCTGCCCCCTTCTATCTGCCAGCAGATCTCCCATGCAGAAGGAGAGGGATTAAATATGGACAAATACATATTGCACATTGGAAGAAAAAAAGATTAACTAGGTACAAATACGTATCACACACTGTAAGAACACAAATGCACAGGAGAAAAAAAAAAAATGTAAAGAGCCTGTAACGTTCTGGCAGAGCAGTGATTCGCCACTGGGAAAATGTGCTACTTGCAGGAATCCTCACCCACTACAAGCAAGGGGGAGACCAGTGTGATGGGAAGCTCAGGAGGGCTTGGGGAGGGGAGCAAAACTGGCGGGTACTGGCTCACTACTTGGCTATGTTCTAAGTGCTGCACTAAGAAAAGTGGGAAGAGGGAGGGGGAAAACCACCTTCTCTCCTGACCAGCTTAGGTGTGAAGAGCCAGGCAGCAATGCTGCAATAGAGCTGCTTCCACTGCTGCTGTGTTTGGTGCCTGGAAGCTGGAAATCAAACATTGCAATTGAGTTTTAGGCCAGCTAGAGACCTTTGCCTGTAAGGGTGGATGTGAAGTCTGACAGAAGGTTGGGCTACCTGTATTTATGTAGCCTATAAATTATAGCAGTTTCCTTCATGCATGGCCTGGGATCTTGCCTCCAAAATGCCTCTCTTCCTCATCCAGTCTGTGTCTCCAGGACTTTCTGTAATCCGCATATGAGACCTTTGAAGGTTTCTCTTACAGCTCTCTCCTATAATGTCTAGTAATTCTTTTCCCCAGCTGAACAGATACCATATATACTGCTTTAATCCTTTTACCCAGAAGCAGTGAAAGGACCACCTTTTACCCTAGCTATGATGGGAAATAGCGACTTCATCCAAGACCTGCAAAGTTCTGCGGTTTCAGTTTACAGGAATTTAGCACAGACAATTTCATTTTATTTCAAACTGTATGGATATGTAGACAGGAATCAGAGAAAATTCAAAATTTCAAAGTAAAACTCAGTTTCACATATGTCCCTTTTAAACCATTTAAAACCCTTGTTTAAACCTCCACCTCTTACTTCTTTAAAAAGCAAGAGAGGAGTCTGAAAAAATAAACAAGGTTTTGACATAACAAAGACTTTATACACATGCTTAACTACACACACAGCATTTAATCTCAATTTCAGTGGAATGCACATTAGTGTGTAAAGATACACATAAATCTGCAGGCTTGGGGCTTGTTTAAATTTCAGCTTTGTAAGAAAACTGTAAACTAGACAATTTCTGAGTCACAAACTTTTTGAAGCTCTTTTTATAAGAAGAGAGTGGGTTTTGTGTGTCTATAGTTGGAGGGAGCTTTGTAAAGAACAGGTAGAATTATTATCACCAATATGCTTGTAGGAGGCAGGGTCAATTGTCTTTGGAGAATACAGGGGTTTTATTTCCCTTACCCCTGCTAACATCACTTGCTGCAGTGGCTGGTCATGTAATGGCGGAGAAGCTGCATTTTATGGAACCATCACTTGCTTTTCACAGCTTGCAGGCCCTGGCGGGTCACTGTAAATAGTTTGTTCCTTGACCCAGAATCATATGGAAGTGCAGCTTTTCATATGGTGTTAATTTGAGAGAAATGCCCAAAAGCTATTTTTATCGGTTGAAGACAAATTTGATCTGAATGTGAGCTGGAATGTTAACTCCAAGTACCTTTCAATTTTTGTGAGGATCCGGATTAGATGTCATTTGGGACATTGACATGAGACAAATCTGTCAAAGGTTTGTAAGGTTGAGCCCTGCTTAAGAATACCTATACATGTGCTTCTAAAATTAAACATGGACTGTTTAGCAAGCTTGTCCTTTATTTAATAAATACAGGCTACTGACTTCTTAGGGGCAACCTCTCTCAGCATACATTCAGTAACAGCTTGCTTCAGGAGTCTTTTTTTACTCCTTTGGTGCCAGGTACTTTGGCCTGTTCTCAAGTGCCTGGACCTCTAACGCTCAGGCTCCACTGTCAAATATCTCTGATTACTGCCAGAAACTTGTGGCTCACTTTTATTTTAACAAGGTAATTTTATTTTGCAGTCACTGATGTTTCTCTTGACCTTTTCTTCTTTCCTTAGGATGGATTAACATGTTGCTCTACAAAAAAAACAAGAGTGAATGGAAGATGGATACAAATAACTGTAAAGTGTGCAATGCGTCATACGATTTATTCAGCGTGGTGCACTTTCAAAATTAATTATACCTAACAAACAACTAAGACTGATGGGGTTCATGTGTGGGACTGAAGCTAACAGATGTAAAAACACTGGTTTCTCAATGACCTGAAATTTTAGTACAATGACTTATTTGAGAGTAAGATCTAACACCCCCCACCCCGCCCTTCCTCCAAAGAACAAAGTTGAATGCCATTAATTTGAAGAAATTATGCCTTTGGCAGCTTTTTCTGGAATGCTTTTATCAGAGTGCCATTATATCACTATTTTCTTTCTGAAATGGGCCTGGGGAACATAGGATTTTTATTTGCTATTTGTGTGGGTTTTATATGGAAAGATTCAGTATGAACTGGGATTGACATCATTAAGCACCTTTTGTATCTAGGATACCAGTACATCCTGAATATTTGTGATTGAAAGTACTCACTATCCTGAACAAAATCCCGTTAATAATTTATGTGGGCATACACACTGATTCCAGTTAGCTGCATTGGACTGTTCTAAATCCTGCCTGCAAGTCATGAGTGTCGTGTTTTACATGACATATAGGAAGGATGGGCCAAAAACATTACTACCACATGCAAAATAACGTTTCTTCAGAGACGCAAGCAATTCTAACAGACTCAGTAAGATTTAAAGATAGATATATCTCAGCAGTGGTTATTTTGTATGCTGTTTGCTAAAGACCACTGCAAAGTAGTGGAGAGAAAGACGTTTTAAAGTAGGCAGCCTAAACTGTTATGCATCTGGAGTGAGAAAAGCCAGCTGTATCTACTTTATAAACTACAGTGACTTAGACTAGATGAGACCAACCAATAAGAATTAAGTTAATACAAAGATAGCGATCTTTGCTTACAGGCTGTGACAAGCACCCCTGGCTCCTAGATTCACAGTCCACTCTCCAGCTTGCCGAGGTTGCAGGAAGATCTGATGTTTTGTCTCCAGCCAATGTGACCTACAGCTGACAAGCCTGGAAAATTTTACCCACCTGCAACACTTCAAATTCGTGGCATGAAATAGAGTACAATAAACTCAAAACAGGTGGAGAAAGAAAAGTTGGGGGTGAATTTAAATATTTGAGCCCATGTAATACCTTTTATACATATATTAAATATGTGTCTCAGCTGAATGCTAGAGGCATCTGTGCTCTGCTTTGATGTTCCTGTGAGGCTAAAAGTCTGTTCAGAACTGCCCCATCTGAGCACCTTTCAAACCAAATCCTCCTTGTTTATTTAATGTCTTAATCAGTCAGGAGATTTCCAAAGACTCTTTTCATGGAGTGGCAGGATCAAGGTCTGTAGTGAAAATGGCAGCAGATTCTTTTTGCTTTTAAAACTGATGGAAGACATAAAACTCATCATTTATATCATAGCCCTGACCCAAGCAGTTGAAAGCTTGAGTTGAAATCATAATTTAGTTCAGAAATTCAAAACTATCCTTTTGAACTCCAAAATAAATGAAAGGTAGCTTAAGTTACACCCTAACGGTTTGAGCACTTACCTGGGAGAGAAAAGCACTGGACTTTGTTTTTCTGATCACATCACACATTACAAATTATAGCACAACCACATTATTAAAAAAGGGAATGAGTGGCAAGTTCCATGCTCACAAGTTGTTACATGTGCTTGATCTAAGAGGAAAAAATAAAACCAAACCAACAAACAAAAAAAAGCCACCAGCAATGTTCTTGAACTTCCACTTACCGGAGGTTTAACCACATGGGGAACAAACACTTGTCCGGTGAGGATGGAACTGTATTCCCCCAAAGAATTGCCCACTCATTCGGACAACACAGAGGCGATGATCTGGTCTGTGTGAGTACTAAAAAAAGGGGCCCCTTTTTCTCTCTTTGTCTCTTAATAAACTGTGTCCTAAGATGACATAAAATTCCTGCACGTCATCATATGAAAACAGAGGCTTCATACTAAGTAGTCTATTGTCTTAGCAGCTGAAACTGCAGAACAAAAAAACCCCAACCCCCACATCAAAAGAACAAGACTAGAATCACAAAGCCGAGTGTTCAAAAGCAGGGAAGTGACAGAATGAAGACTGCTAGAATTTTCTTTTTAACAATTTTGTCTGTAAGTATAATACTGGATATTATTGAAAGGTGCCCAGCCTTCATTTCTTGCACATGAGTGAATAGTTACTATATTCAAACTGATGAGTAGTTATGCTTATTTTCTTCTTGTTGTTGTGTAGATAGCTCCATGCCCAAATACAACACATTTGAAAACTTCAGAGCAGTAAGAGGTGATCTTAACCTCAGTTTTGTGGCTCTGGAACTAAGGCATGAAGAAAATGAGATTCAATGCTTTCACTAATTTTGAATGACAATTTGGAAACAATTAGAAGCTCATTTTTCAGGGCATATGAGCTCGTACAACACATTATATATGCAACATGACTTCATTTGCAATTGCCATTGACTTACTCTATCTGAAAATCAGACCTTAATGTCTCACATTAGATATACAGAAAATGAGAAACATGCAGTTTGTAGTTTTCCATTAAAAGTTTAGGTGAAATGCCTCACCCAGAACTTCTCATGCACACTATGGAAAAGCTTGGGATGTCACCACATTTCCAGGGTAGCACCAGGAAGGTGCTGATTAATTAACCAGAGGTTAATGCTGGGAGTAATGAAGCTAGAGGATGGATCCTTTGAAGATTTTACTACTAAAATTGGTTTCTCTTTATCAGGTACGAACTATGGTTGTCAAACACCCAGTTGGGGAAAAAAAATCTTTATGAACTATATATATTAATGTTTTTGGTAACATTTTCATTTTATGCACATGTGTGAATTTATGCTAATTATACACAAAGCTGTACCCAACAGAAAAGATTGGCTCAAAAATTTTCTTTTTTCTTAAAGAGGGAAACTCCTTCCCCATTACTTTTTTAATACTGAAAGTAATCTTTAAAATAATATATTTTGTTACATAAAGTAGAAATTGCATTTCTCTTTTTTTTTGTTTGTTGCATTTACTAATTCCATCTCAAGATAGGAAGATGGAAATCTTGTGACAAAGCAAAGCACACATGAGAGACAGAGAAAGCAAATGTACACTGAGCTGGACACTTCTGGCCTCCTTATGTTTTTCCCATTTTATACTTGTAGTAGCTGCATTTGATTTGAATATGGAGCTATTCCAGCTATTCCATGATGACATATATAAAAGTAAGAGGAGAACTGGGCTCCTCCTCTATGTTTTCGTTCTGCGCTGCCAGAAAATAATGGATGTGGACATCAGAAGCACATTAACTGTAAAAGTCAGTTTACTGAGAAAATATTAAATAATTTAAAAATCAAGACTTTTTTTTTGTCACAACAAACCGGTTATTAGTATAGTCAGAACAGAAGACTCATGCAGTCCTGAGAGAGTGCATGTACTATCTGGTAATGGCAAACTCATTATTAATGCATACAACTTGCCTGAGTACATAATAGCTGTCACCTCGTATTTAATCTGTGTCATCAGTAGACAAAAACAGACATTGCTTTTGAAACAGCTAATTCAGGTTAGCTATCACTGTGGAAAACTGTAGTCAAGGCAAAAGAAAATCAATATTGCCTCCATGTCAATAAATGTAGTAACGCTTAGACTCTTCCCTGACATGCTCCCACAGCTCTTTGACCAGCCAGTGACGCAGAACTACCCAGTGAGCTAGTTTCATCTCCAGACTTACGGTAGTTCAAGAGCACCTGCTACACATCTTGGTTTAGCTAAAAGAAATTACTTCTGTCTTGACAGGAGAGCACCTTGGTATTGAAATAAGTTCAGGAAACCATGCATATGTTGACTGAAATACTGACACACCACATTTTCTTCCAACACACTGCGGTTTCCATAAAGGCATCCCATTCTAGTCCTGGTGGGAACATGCCTTGTTAGCAACAAAGATCTTAGATGTTTACCATGTAGATGACTATATCTGAGCTAGTCACTACAAAGTCCTTCTGTAGTTAAGGAAAATAAAAATGCACTTCCATAAGTATTGATTTTTTTTCTCCACTGACAAAGGTAATCTAGGGAATATAACTCAGATGTTATATGTTGTAGATGGCTGAAGTTAGAGAAGATGAATCCCACCCACAGAGATGATATTGAAAACAAATAATTTATATCTGACAAAACTTTTACCTGGAAAACACAGGAAAGGATTTACCTTGTTAATAAGGTTATCCAAGATGACAAAAGGCATCATTAAAAGTCAGCTGTAGATTTAATGAGCCTACAACTTTCTCTTATTTTCCCTATACATACATATTGAAAATAAAATTTCAATTCAGATTTATTAATCATTTCAGTCATGAACTTCTTTCCTAATACTAAAAGAGATAATAGCATTTTATTATGCTGACAACTCCTACAGTTATATAATCTTGTAAACGGTGTCTATCTGGACACTACTACAACATAAATTTGATCTTGAAAGCAGTTATGTCCTTCTTCATTTTCACCAAATATCTGAGACTGCTGGTAATTTAGGTTTGAAGGTACAGAATATTGCCACATTTCTGTTGGTACAGCCCTGATCTCTGACTACGGATACAGTGGTCATCAAGCTTTTCATGTACCGTCTTTCTCAGTACCTTCTTCTGGTGCGTTTACGTAACTAAACATGGATACCCACAATTTAAGCATAGTGTAAATACCTGAGCACCTTCTATAATCAGTAGAGATCTAGGGCATAATTTAATTGCATAAGCATAGGCATCTGGCATCATTTGAGGTGCTACAAGCTATTTTATCAAGCTTCCAGCCAAAAAAGGTCTTACATACTCCTAAAAATCTAATTCATAGTCAGCAGAGCTCTAAAAAGTGACTAAATTAAAGTGACCTATATTTAGTAAGCTGACGTGCTCCCCAGGCTACTACAGGCACAAATATTTGACAGGGAGCTAAGGCAAAGCTGGGTAAGGGGTAAGAGGAGGCTGAGGTACAACCTCTTACAATGGTATGGCTCACCGCTCTAGCCACTAACTGTAAAGCCAAATTCCAGGCTTTCGCATTAATAGATTTTCATTGGCATCTGAGTTAGCCACATGATGCACTTAGGGCTAGGTTAAACTAGCAGTGTGTAGATGTGTAATGTAATGGCTCGTGATTTGAGTCAGTAGACAGATGAATGAAGCAAAACACCTGCTGTCTTTGGCAGCCAGATACTAGCTACCTGTACCATCACTGGATAAAATGGTGATTATGTTGTCAAAGTTAGGATCTTAGAACAGTGAAAAGGTTCAAACTTTTCAGACCTGTCTGAAAAACCCATAGTCCTCTGCTTATCAATAAAATGATAGAACAAATGATAAGATGAAGCAGAATAAAGTTATTGACAGAAATATACTGTCGACTACAAAGAAATCGTATCTTGTATCAAACCATGTTCGATATATGAAAATAAATATACGAATAGAAAAGCCTTCCTGACTTCTGTGGATTTCTGGACTAATAACTATTAGGATTTCAGGATTTTTTTTTCCTACTAGCTGCTGTTTTATTGCATAATATAAGTAAAGAAAATTAGCTTTTAAATTCCATTCTTCTTTTTGTGTTGCCAAAAATGTTGTAGGATGTGGGCGTGGAAATGCTTTGGGGAATGAGGCAAAATGATAGAAAATGAAATTGTTTTGGTAACCGATATTATGCAGTAAAATAATTCTTTGGTTAAGAGAGACCTAGCTGTTCCATGTCTGAGATCTGAACCTTATAGATTGGTATCACCAAAAAAAAAAAAATTAAAAAAATCATTTAAGAAGAAATGGTGACTAGAATAATGGTGACTCTTAGAGAACTCATTGTTCTTCCTGTCTCATCTAGAATATAGTGGTGTCATGGCAGTAACCAAGATCATACTTATTATGGACATTATGGTCTACGGAACTATGCAGGGGTCTTTCCATCTCATTTCTGATATCCTGAGAAGTACAAGGAGACCTCTGTAAGCATATCTTCACCTTAGTACCTCCAAGCCTCAGACTGGTCAGAAGAAACAGGGATTTGGCACAAAAGCAGGCATGTGTTGTTCCTTCATCTTATCTTAGCCTTAATATGAAAATGCTTCCCATCTGTGGGATTTAAGCCAAGCTTTGAAAAAGATCGCCTCTGAGCCCAGCTGAGCAGGTCTACATCCATAGCTCATTATGAGCCACAGATCTACTTCTCTTTCCCATGTGCACACTTTCTCCTCTTCTGTGGTTGGTATGCTTGTATGATACTTCTATCCCACTTCCAAAATATCACTGGATGGGCAGCTGGAATCAGACTTCTGCTGTCATTATCTTATTTATGATGCTTCTATTAAACAAAATGTATAAAATAAGGAGTCCCAAATTATATAAACTACAGCAGAAACTAAGTAAGTCTGAGTCATTAGAAGTCACTGCAGAAGAAACTCTAAATAATACTTCCTTGAAATTAGGTCTATCAGTCTATGAAACAATTTCCCAAAGTAAATGGTGAAAGACTCCTCTCTTCAGATATTTCACACCAGGGTAGGTGAAACCTCAATATCCTGTAAAACCAATCCAACATTAGCAGAAGAATGAAACTGGTAACTTGGCAGGTCTATACAAGGCTCCTCCTCTATACAAGTAAACACTGATCCTAGTTTAGACTCTTCAACGTTGAGTGCTTCTTTTTTTAGCTGAGTTTTACTCTGTCCACTTATATATTACTTTTGGTTTATTTATGGCCAGATGTATCCTGATTTTTAAAGGAGATGGTGTTGAACATAATTCACTCTTTTCCTCCAGTTCATAAAGCCTTCTGCAGTTCCCATTTGCAACTGCTTGAACTTCAGTCTTCATTCTGAACAGTAAGTGATTTCATAATCAGACTCTGATTTTTCATTTTAAAGTTTAAGGTAATTAATTTTAAGGGGAACTTGACTCTCCCTACTTTTTTCTCTCAGGAGTAAATAATGCAAGAACAATTATTGATAACATGACAGCAGCTCCGACAGCTTGTAACAAAAAGTGTGCTTTATAGTTGAATATAAGATAGTGGTTATGTACACAACTCTTACCTACTGATCCCAAAGCACTTACAGAAAAAGTATATTTTCCATACTATGTTTTAAAATACCCACTTATTTTTTCTCTTGCTTCTAACACATTTTTGCTTCTTTAAGCAAATGTTTTTCCTGTTCTGACCTCCAGATCTCCTCTGATTCACAGATAAGGAACATTTTCCTTTTCAGGGCACAGATATGTTTGGCCTCCCAGCTATTTTTGGAAAGGCTCATATTAACATACATCATTACGAAACTGCTCCAAGGAGACTACTGCACAGGATGCAGCATTTCCCCCAGCTGTCTCTAGAACATCACTTTCCCCATCCCCAGCACACTTACATTGCAGTACCTACTCAGTTTGCAACACCTTAAAGTTTTTTCTTTATAGCTCAACTCCCAGGATTTGATCTAGAACCCCACATCCCCTGAAGACACAGGAAAGCACCCTCAGCCTCAGGCTCCTCCAAGAGCAGACACAACCCCCTGGAAAGCCTACAGCTCTCTCGGTTGCTCCGTCCCTCTGCCTGGTACTTGAGTAAAGGGAAGCAAGAAGAGATAATGGAGAAGAGGGAAGGCAGTGCAAGGGGGGCAGGACAGCCAGTGTGGGCCATGGGATGCAGGATGGAAAAGGGTTGGAGTTGGAGCAGGACCAGTTCAGAAAGGAGGATGAAAAGGAGATGATGACAGAGGAGCTATGAACAGCTGTGAACAATTTCACAGGACTAGCTAACCAGGTAACTCCCCTCTTCATTTGTTCTTCAATAACTACCATATGAATTGTTCTCTTCAAGGATTTTTTCTTATTCTTTTGGCCTCCTTCTGGGAGATTCAACTGATCTGTCTTGTTTTTAATTTCTGTAGTAAAGCCTAGCAGTGACATTTTTATCATTTTAGTGATTTACTAATATAAGCAAATATAAACTGCCTGGGTGTCAACTCTCCCTACAGGTCACTTTCAATAGAATTTCTCTTCTTTTTATCATATTCTTTCAATAATAGTGAAAAATGTTTCTGTTTCATTCACTCATCTCTCACCACTCTCCCAGTACAAATAAATAAATAAATAAATAAATCAACCCAAAATATAAATAGAACACCTCAACAAAGCAGAATCCAAGAAAATGGTAATATTTTGGATAGCTTTTAAAGCCTGTAAACCGGCATTCCTCAAAAGTGTCCTCAAAGATCTGGCTTGCACTTTCCAAGTGTTTCACTAAAAATGGGAGATGGTAAGAGAGAAGAGGTTTTAGTAATTTGCAGTGCTTAATGTTATCTGTGGAGTATCTTGAAACATCTTCAGCCCTTTCCAACCTGTCTTTCTCTTGACAAGGCATGTCAAGCCAAGGCACAAGCACAGAAAACACTTAGCAGAAAAACATGGACATAAAATGCAACATTTATAAGTACCTATAAAACCTAACACAGGACCTTGGATCAAAAATAACTTTTCTATTTCAGGCCCTCACACCATGGAGGGGAAAACATGTACCGTGTGGTGGTTTACAGTGGAGACCCGTCCCTGGTTACACCGCAGTTTCTGCTTTCTCCATCTGCAGACATTGACCCTTGCTGTGGTGCCATTTAAAACATGAAACCACCTGTTGTCTGTGGCACTGAAGACCATGGGAGTTCCTTCTTTGCCAATAGCTCAAATAGTGTTGATTTTTAGCTAAAATGATTGAAGTCTTGAAGAGAGGTGCATGGGCATAGCTGGGAATGTTTTGGCAGCAGGAGGCTGCAGAGGGCCCTTTGTAGGAGATGGCCATGGACATCCCTGTGGGCTGACCAGCGCCGCTTGCAACTTGCAGCGCAGGGCCAGCTCCAAAACTGCTGCGAGCAATCTGTCACACCCCAAAACTGCAGCTGTTGCAGGAGCACGGGATGCCTCTGTGCAAACATGTTAAAGAAAGGGCCTCAGCTGCTGGGAGGAGAATAAATGAAGGGGGTCATAAGAAGCAGAGAGGAGATGTGGAAAGAGACACTGTTGGGAACAGGGCTGAAGGCATGCTCAGGGAAGGAGACGCTCCATGCCAGAGGAGGTATGGGAATCCATCTGCTCTGAGGGGATGGTGGTTGTGGCAACAGATGCTAAGGCAGAGACACCCCTGAGGGGCTGCAGCCCTTGGGCAAACCAAGAAAAGGTGGGGAAATCCCCCCAAAAACGGCAGCATATGGAGGAACCCATGCCAGAGCAGAGGAGAACAAACAGAAAGCAAGGAGCAGCAACAGGATACTATTATGCACATGATCCCAAACTCCTGTGCTGCTGGTCACCTCATCAAAGGGATCGAGACGGTCTGACTGAAACCTGCAGCAAAAATGAGGGCAGTTGAGACTAGAAAGAGGAGGGAGAAAAAGGCTTGCCAGCAATTCTTGCCAGCAGCAAAAGGAGAACAGGTAAGAACAGTAAAGAATGCAAAGGAAGCAGGAAAAAAAGTGTCACCAAACAGTTGCATTAAACTCTTGCTCTTCTGTTGAAAACCCTTGTTTCTTCTTTCTTTTCTGAGGCAGCACAGAATGCTATTGTCCAAAGAGCAGCAAGGACTAGAAAGGACTGAAGTTTTGACTCCAGCATAAATGAGTTCTTACCTGAACATCACATCAGTTTCCATGTATGTCACTATGCAGACAGATAAACTCCAAACATACAATACTAGATACTATGGCATCATAGTATCAGCATGGGTGTTTTGGTATACTGGATAGAACAAAACCATAAATTTGACCTCTCCCTTTTGAGGTCATTTACATGGAGGGAAGAAATAGTAACTGTGGATGGGAAGATGTGATGATATCCCTATTCCTAAATACTTTATTGATTCTAGGAACAAGTGTCATAAGAAACAAGAAAAGAAAATGGGCACCACTGACATGAGTCATTTGGGGGACTAAAACCAAATAAGATATTAAAATTTTAGGTAAATGTTTCAATATAGTGTGTCTTGGATGCTACATTGAGGATTGTCTAGTTCAGGCACAGCAATGAATACAGTCTGTGGAAACACATATGTCACCCAAACAAATAAAAACTTCTATGAGTGAAATAGAAATAAACCCAAGACATTTCCCAAGACCTTGGACTGTTGGAGAGGGCAAGAAATTGGGAGTGTATGGTTGGGAATTGCAGTTGTTGCTTTGAAGCTTTAGAGCTACTGAGAGAGGGAAAAGAAAATGTCTCTGAATCTGTAGTGACTTCTAACCTGCATTTGCCTCTAACCAGATTTGCATTCCTTTTTCTTTCCTAATTGTAGAAATACATCAGGTGGTCATACTGCTGTTCCTGCAAATATCACAGTACAAAAGGAAATGTAGGTATGTGGCTGAATTTAGTTTTGTGATTAAGTAGACTTTCTTTCCAAAGAAAATTGAAACAGGATATTAGAAGTATTATGCTATTTCTCTAGTTTATTGCCAAGCAGTCTGTGTGCAATATAAAACCCAACTGTGTTAGGAATCATATTTAACTTCAATGACTGAGAAGCATCCTCCATCTTAGAAGCAGTGCATCGAAACAGACTGCAGAAAGCAGGAGGCTCTACTCGCTCTCGTGGGACTATTAGGCTAGCATGACCTAGTAAAGATTTCATAGCTCCAGGCCATAACACAAAGAACACCAAAGACAAAACACAAGAATTATTCTTGATTTTCCCCCTAATCATACAGTTAGGTCATGACAGAAAATACATAGTGCTGTGCATGATCAGCTCTATGTTCTAGAAATTGCAGCCCTCATACTGGGTATGTATGAGAGTAGAGTAGCTGGTTTGGGACTGGTCTGCTGGTGTTCTGGATCAAAATATCAGTGTGTGTGAGAGTGTCCGTACTCTTTCTTTCCAAAAAACTTTGCACTTCTAGTTGTTGAACTTCATGAGGTTCCTGTCAGCCCATTTCTCCAGCCTGTTGAGGACTCTCTGGATGGCAGCACAACCCTCTGGCATATCAGCCACTTCCCAGTTTGGTGTTGTCAGCAACCTTGCTGATGGTACACTCTGTCCCATCATCCAGATCATTAATGAAGATGTTAAACACAACTGGACCCAGTACTGCTCCCTAGGCTACAGCAATAGTCACTGGCCTCCAATTAGACTTCATGCCACTGATCACCACCCTCTGGGCACGGCTGTTCAGCCACTTTTCAATCCACCCCACTGGCTGCTCATCCAGCCTGTACTTCATCAGCTTCTCTAGTAGGATCTTATGGAAGACAATGTAGAAGGCCCTGCTGAAAACAGGGTAGACAATATCCACTGCTCTCTCCTCATCTACCAAGTGAGTCACTTCATTGTGGGAGGTTATCAGGACTTCGCAGACCCTAAAAAACTAAATGGAAGCTTTCTTTGCCCACCATTACTGTTTTGGCACAATTCAAAAGCATTAGAGCTACTGAGAAATTAAAATAACTAAAAAGATGACAAATCAAATGCTGGATCATTTTGAAAGCAAGATTTGTAAATATTTTAAACACTAATTAAAAAATATGACCAGCATAACAAATCTAGTTGGATGTGGAGCCATAATTAATTATGATACTTTCTGCACTACTAGATATCCAACAGGAAATTAATAACCTAATATTTACAATGAAACAATACACTGTATAACATTTGGAATTACTGTAGTGTTATATTAGAAATACTGAAGGTGTATTGATTTAAATCTCTTATTGTTAATAGCTTAAATTACAAATCTGCAGCCTGACTTAAGAATCATGTCAAGTCAATAGGATTCTACAGCAGTATAAACTAATTTAAGTATGAAAATTTTTTCAATAACTGACAAAAGATTTGTAATATTTAACAGAAGTGTCAATCTGTGGAGTAGACTCAATCCTGTGCGGATTTTGTCAGGGAGCAGGCAGGGCCAGAGTCTCCCTAAGGGGTGGGGAGCCAGGGACTGGGGAGGGCTCCCTGGGGACAGCCAGGCAGGACATCCCACCACCCCAGCCCTGAACATGAGGGACCTCCTTGGGGATGGGCCCAGGTCTGGCCAGGATGGGCACAGCATAGTGGGGCCCATGGCTGGGCAAGGCTGTGGGGAGCTGGAGACCAGCCCTGCCATGGTGTCACTAGGGCAGGGACTGTTGGCTCCAGGGGTCTGAGCTGAGGTCCAGGGCCACGGGCAGGGTGGAAGGAGCCCCAGGAGGACCAGGCAGGGACAGGCAGGGCTCTCAGTGCCTCAGGGCCCTGACAGAGTTTATGATGCACACATGAAATGAATGAGTGAAATGAATCTGTGAATTCACAAATGAAATTCCATTTTGCGAAGGGATCGCTCATGGGAATAAGGCATAAAAGTTTATGGGGTAGGAACTGGACTTTAAAAGCAACAAGACAAGACAAGAAATATTAGCTCCCCAGAGATTCCCTTGGCTTTAATATGCAAGGTACACACTTCCACGCATGCCATGGGGACAGGACAACTTCTTTGATGATGGACAACAGGAGAAGTGCAGCATATCACACAGAAACTTGGGATGGACAAATCTATACTGGCAAAAACTGAGCATCAAGCAAGCTTTTATGAAACTTTAAGTACCAGAAGAACATTTTAAGGTTTCATCCCAGAGAGTTTATTTTCAAAAAGTATCTTTTGTCTGGAAGCTTGAAGCATCCTATCATCTCCACTGCATACACATAGGACTTTTAATCCGCATTAAGTTAGTCAAAATATAATGTATGAGATGAACATAATAAAGTCAAAGTAGGGAACGCCAGAAGTAAGACTGCTTATGCAGTCTCTGTTTCTGCTCCCACATGTGTTACGAGATAGCCTTTACAGGAAGGGAGGGGAAACCATTTCCCTCACATATGTCTATTTCATTCACTGCGTGGGTGAGGGATCCAGATTACTGAAAGTCATCTTTAAATTGGCATGGGAGTTCATGCAGAAACATACTCACTCTCTCCCAGTTAAGGAAAGCATTTTGTTAACAAGCCAAACATTTACAGCAGTTGCAGATAATGGGCAGGACTGAGTACAGATGTCAATAGGTTCCTTCTGAATCTTCAGCATTTATGTTGGTTTGAGCATTTATTCAGAAACATGGGAAGGCATCAGCTTGTATTCTTACTGCTACATTCCCAGCTGCGGCAGACAGAGACCTCCAGCATCAGCATGCCTGCTCTGTGTTCGCAGACAGCCATATTTCATTTTCCACTTCATAAACGATCTGACCCTATCTTTAAATTACAGAGGTACTTTGTCATCACTTCTTTCAGAGGTGTACTGGATGGTACCCATTGCAGTTATGTCTTTCCAGCTGAATATCATGCTCCTTTAAATGCTGACCTGGAAACTGTAACCTGGAAGGAGGGAAACCTTGCACATTCCCAGGAGACCTACTGTTTGGGTGGAGGGAGATGCTCCAGGGTGGGAGAGTCAAGATCTGGAAGACTGCAGTGTGGAACAGGAAGATGCGAGGCCAGCCCCAGAAGAGAGTAAAAAGCCTCCCTGCGACCAGAGGGAAGGAGTGGAGATTTCTGCAACTCAGAATATCATTGAGCTGGCTGGAAACAAGGACCTGCCCCACTAGGATACAGCAGAAAGCAAGAAAATTATGTAAAAAGCCTTTTTTATTCTTCATTAGCTTGCTTACTGTCTTTGTGTTTTCAATATTTCAAAAAAATAAACTATTCAAGTTTATAAAAATGAATTATTGTAGCCTTCTGAGTTTAAAAGCTTTTCAGCCTTGCTTGGGAAGCTCCCAGTACAAGAAGGTCTAGGCAGGTCTATCCAAGAGCTCCAGCTACTTTGGTTCCCACCACACATTTGTCTCAGACCTTCCCATTCTTCTAAAGATTAGAAGCCAGCTTTTAAATCCTAACCTACATTTATTCATGGCAATTTGTCATCCATTTATTCTTGTACAAACACTGAGTTTTAGTTTAAATAACTCGTCTCCTCCTTAGTATTTGTTGTTCTCATATATTTATGAAATTATACCCGCTCTTAGCCTTCACTTCACAAGAATGAACAAGCCCAGCCTTTAACATTTCAGTTCACAAAACAAGCTAGCCATTTCCCTTACCATTTTAAGAGTCGTCTTTGCATTTTTCCCGTTAAGATTCATCTACAACTACCAAAACCTGCAGCTGGAAGGAGTGTTCTCAGGCAAGGTCTCAGCAGTGCCCTGTACTGATTCTAGATTGTCAGATACTACATGTTAGATGACATTTGTTTTCTCATATGATGGTCCATAAACCAGATATTTTGTGATGAACTGCTAAATTCATGTCTTTCTCTGTAGTATTTCACCTTTTCTACAACACGTCTTGTATGGGAAACAGGAGCCTGAAATCTGCCCTGGGGTCAGACACCCAAACTAGTGTAGTGATGCCACAGTCTTTTACCAGATTGTGTCCTGAGGATTCCCTTTTCATCAGCCCTAGGTGACTTAGTAAGTCCCTCAAATTGTCTTCACACACATATGCAGGCATTCAAACAAGTAATATGTACACTTCATTGAATGCACAATGAATTTGTAAACACATTTTTGTTTGAAAGAAATGAGTGTATTGGGAAAAAATATAAGTTAGTCAAAAAGGGTGGGATTCAGATTCCCTAAAGTGGAGATACTTGTACCTGAACTAGTCATTCAGGCCCACTTTGTTGACAATGGAGAAGAATCATTCCTATTCCCACTCCTGTTCCTCATTCGAAACCTTTGCCATCCTGGATGATGTCCCATCACAGAGGACTTGCTTTTTCCTTGCTTTCTCCATTTTTGTCTGGATTCCACTATACATCTGGGACAGACTGATCCGTGCAGGGCAGTTCCTCAGAAGGGAAGGATAGCAGGGAGGTCTCATGGTCTGCATGAATGCATCATGTAACATAACAAATGTGACAGAAGATGTTTGCCATCACTTACTTCATGGATTATCACATAGCAGACATACAAGATGAGGCATTGGTCAAACAATGATGCCAGCCCGTTGCCCATGGATGCTGGCGGAGAGCTCTGTCTACATATTTAAGAAAACTCTTTTCTATGTTTGATGCTTCTGCCAGCAGAAGTCCGTAGCGAGCCCTGTGCTTTTAACAACTTCAGGAATTAATTTCTGTAAACAGGAATTTATTCTGGATTTCTAGATAGAAGTCAAATTTCCCTGGCAGCTATAACTAATATTAATATACCGTATCAGAAAGTTTTGCCTAGTCCTTACATACAAACATTTTGTAATTCTTGCTGTGTCTGTCTTGCTTAGAACTGTTATTTAACATAGTGCCAAAGTGTAAAATTTATGTTTTTAAGAGACAAATGAAGCAGCAGAGATATACTGAGTTTGTAGCCATTTAAGGCATTTTCCTTCACAGAAAGCTACAGCATGAAGCATTCGTTTAAGCTCTCACCTGCCCTCTGCTACATGAAGAACTGTACTCAGAAAGCAGGCTTAATAAATCAATAAAGTTTGATTAATTAAATTCTTCTGTCTTGCTTATTCTTAGGAACATAGCGAATGCACTTTTATCCCCTTCTGGAGTCATAGATCTGTATAAATAAATCATAATATTTCCAGAGGAATAAAATAAGTTCTTCCTCAACTACTTTCCGTCTCACAATAACATGCCATACCTTTTATACACACAAGTGCAGACACACCAGTTCTTTGAAGCATTTTGTTCTGTGGAATGACTCTATTTTTTTTCCCCTATCATGAGATTTTAATAAAAAGGTCTTTCCATTGCATCAACTTTGTACTTTTTCTGACGAAAAAAAGAAATTATCAAGACCAAGGCTGCTCCCATATCTTACCTTAAAAATGTATAAGTCCACAGGAAGTGCTCACTGAGGAATTAGAAATATTAGAATATTAGAATATTACTGTAGCCTTGTTGACTGATGCACATATTGCACTAGAAAGGCAATTTGTATTGGCTTCATACATATACTGTTTGCTTTCTCACCTCTATATAAATTAGATCTATGCTTGCATTATTGCAGGCTCTCCTACTTGATATTATTACCTACTTTCTACACTTATATCTCCTGATATAACAAGTTCCTAGGGCTTCCACTACTGGCAATAGACATTTTGCCAAAATAATCTAGCTCTCATTTCTAGAACAAAAGCATCTGGCTGTAGCTCACTTCAGTCCTTGAAGGGAAACATGCCAAGAAAGAACAGAGGAAACCTTTGTGTTATCACATATTTGAGTCAGAGAGCCCTTATACCACTCTTAACCCATTTTCTGGGGAAGCACATATTCTTTTAGGGGTGGGGAGAAGTTTTACAGTTTACAGTCCTTCCTCCGTGGTATGTGGAAAGGACCTGCATTGGGAGTGTTAGAGATCAAAGGAACAGAGTTGGAAAACAACCAGCTCTAAAGACTCCTTCTCTCTCTCTCCTTATCCCACCTGTTGGTTTATGCACGAGACAAGTGTGGGTGTTCTAAGTGCGGCAGATGGAAAGCAACCATAACTAAGGAGAAGACTTGTCATTCAATTCACTTTCCTATAAGCTGGATCAAAATGTTAAGTTAGCATTTCTTAGTGGCAGACAGTTTAATTGCTAGGGAGTTTTCTGCAACAAATCAGTCACTCTCAGTTTGAGCTTCTCAGCCACAAAGCTAAAAGTTAATACTGTCACAGGTTGCTTTCCACAATCCACTAATAACAGGAATGCTGCTATTCAACAAAATATGCAGCTTGGCAAAAAGATTTTGTTTAACAATAACGCGAGCGTGCTGTAAAATGGCAAGATCCAACATAGTAAGAATCCATCAATTTGTGCGCCCCTGCAAGGTGCACACTGCCTGAAATGCATGGGCTGTTCCCTCCAACAACACAAACCCTGTATTAGCTTCCACAGTTTTGAAGGGAAGGCACATTTGCGCTGTATTTGAGGTGGGATGGTGCCAGTCTACTAGGTTCTGCTCCTCCTATTTAAGACCAGTGGAACTTTATTCAGCAATTAGTAGATGGAGATGTTAATTAGCAGGAGGAAAGGCAGTGTATGGGTGTGGGGGCACAGAAGCAAGAACATCAGGAGTTCATGCACACATGTTCTGAGATACCAGGCTCCAATTTCAAGACATGCAGACATCTGGAAGATGAGTCCCCTTGCATTTTCACCCCCTCCTTTCTTCTAGATCAGCTCATTTTACCCAGCCCATGTCCCATTTACAATCAGTCAAAAATGTTCATGTGAGCCTCTCTCCATCCTTGGAAGAGGGCAGTTCTGTGCATCTCCCAAGAGAAGGACCTTGGTGCCTGAGAAGAGCTTTTTGTACAGTCTCCATTAACAAAAAACCCTATGTTACTTAATTGAGTAAAGACTATTTTTCACTTGAACTAATTCTCCAAGCAACGTAATCTTTATAGTCTCTTACTGCAGTTAGGCTTATTTTAAAATGCCTAAAACATTTTCTCATGCTCTGTTTATTGTGTTTTTATCACTCTTAGAGCTGGCCATACTGATTATCAGCTGTTGTAGTTAGCAAGGAAATAATGGTGTATGGTGGATTTGTAGGATAATGGGATTAAAGTATGAATTATTCCAGAGAAAAATAAAAAAAAGAAAGAAAAAAACAACAGAAAAAACCAGAAGATCGCCAGACCAAAAAGTAAAAAAAAAGGAACCAAGAGAAAAGTACAGTGGAAAAATAAGGCAGAAATGCAGTTTATGGATTGCTCAAAGCCACTTGAAGTAGCCTTGGCTTGCCAGTTTATGGCTTGCTCAAAGTGACTCAAGAGCAGATTCAAGAATTAGAGAATTCTTGAATCACCTGAGTGTTAGTGCTCTGGCCAAGAGAGACTACTATTTCTTTGTCTCTCTGTCAACTAACTGCAGCACTCTTGGTTTATATCATATAAATGCCTGATCCAAAGCTCACTCAGATCAGTATAAGAGTCTATCCTTGGACTTTTATAAGCAGTAAGCAGCTGTAGATGAATATCTATTTTTTTTCCAAAATAAAGCACATTTCATTATGGATGTGAAAAACCCCAGTGTTTACAAGAATACACTTCTCCCAAACCTCCAGTGTAAGATGATCAGGGGTAATCAATGACCTGAAATCACAGAACCACACAGAATCACAGAATGGCAGGGATTGGAAGGGCCTCTGGAGATCATCTCAACCATCCCCCCTGCTTGAGCAGGCACACCTAGAGCAGGGGGCACAGGAACGGGTCCAGGTGGGTTTTGAATCTCTCCAGGGAAGGAGACTCCACAGCCTCCCTGGGCAGCCTGTTCCACTGCTCTGGCACCCTCACAGAAAAGGAGTTTTTTCTCATATTGAGGTGGAATTTCCTGTGTTCCAACTTGTGCCCATTGCCCCGTCCTGTCTTTAGGCACTATTGAAAAGAGCCTAGTCCGGTCCCATCCTGACACCTTCCCTTTAGATATTTATAGGTATTGATAAGATCCCCCCTCAGTTTTCTCTTCTCCAGGATGAACAAACCCAAGACTCTCAGCCTTTCCTCATAAGGGAGATGCCCCAGTCCCCTGATCATCTTCGTAGCTCTCCTCTGGACTTGCTCAAGCAGTCCGTGTCCTTCTTAAACTGGGGGACCCAAAACTGGACACAGTACTCCACTCACTAGTGGTCTCACTAGGGCAGAGTAGAGGGGGAGAATAACGTCTTTCGATCTGCTGGCCACACTCCTTTTAATGCAGCCCAGGGTATGGATACCATTGGCCTTCTTGGCCACAAGGGCGCACTGTTGGCTCATGGTCAGCTTGCTGTCCACCAGCACTCCCAGGTCCTTCTCAACAGAGCCGCTTTCCTGAAGGTCAGCCCCCAGCCTGTACTGGTGCATGGGGTTGTTCCTTCCCAGGGGCAGGACCTTGCACTTGCTCTTGTTGAATTTCATCAGGTTCCCCTCGGCCCAGCTCTCCAGCCTGTCCAGGTCTCACTGGATGGCAGCACAGCCTTCTGGTGCATCAGCCACTCCTCCCAGCTTGGTATCGTCAGTGAACTTGCTGAGGTTACACTCTGTCCCATCATCCAGGTCATGGATGAATATGTTGAACAGGGCTGGACCCAGCACAGACCCCTGGGGAACACCAATGGTGACCAGCCTCCGTCCAGACTCTGCTCCTTTCATCACGACCCTCTGAGTTCTGTTGTTGAGCCAGTTCTCAATCCACCTCACTGTCCTCTCATCCAAGCCACACTTCCTTAGCTTGCCTGTGAGGAGGCTATGGGAGACAGTGTCAAATGCCTTACTGAAGTCAAGACAGACAACATCCACTGCTCTCTCTTTGTTGACCCAGCCAGTCACACCACCATAGAAGGCTATCAGGTTGGTCAAGCGTGATCTTCTCTTGGTGAATCCATGTTGACTGTTTCTGATAACCTTCTTGTCTTCTACGTACCTGGAGATGACCTCCAGGATGAACTGCTCCATCACCTTTCCAGCGATGGAGGTGAGGCTGACTGGCCTATAGTTTCCCAGGTCCACCTTCTTGCCCATTTTGAAGATTGGAGTGACATTTGCTGTCCTCCAGTCCTCAGGCACCTCTCCTGTCCTCCACGAACTTTCAAAGATGATGGAGAGTGGCTCAGCAAGAACATCTGCCAGCTCCCTCAGCACTTGCAGGTGCATCCCATCAGGGCCCATGGATTTGAGAGGATCAAGTTTGCATAGGTGATCTCTGACCCACTCTTTCTCAACCGATGGTAAGTCTTCCTTTGTCCCAGTTTGTCCTCTCTTCTCTGGGGGCTGAGATGCCTGAGGGCCAGCCTTAGCAGTAATGACTGAGGTAAAGAAGGCATTCAGTAACTCCACCTTCTCTGCATCCTGTGTCGCCAGGGCCCCTTCCTTTTCACTAGCTCAGCAGTGGGCCCACTGTATCCCCAGTCTTCCTTTTAATGCTGACGTATTTAAAGAAGCCCTTCTTGTTATCTTTGACATGCCTTAATTGGATTCTCAAGAAAACAAGCAGGAAACAATCCTGCGATGGGATGGAAAGCTCACTTTGGGTTAAGCTGTTTGCCAGATGCGCATAGGGGAGCTTTTCTACCTCAGAGTACTTTCCTACCTCACACAACTGCCTTTCAGTTCTCAACCTTTTGAGTAACACAGTTCTACTGAAGCAATGTGGAGAATACGAAGAAGCAGCAAGCACTAAAGTAAAAGACAAAGCTAATTTAATGATTGAGTTGTTCAGACTGATATTTTATGTTTCCAGAATACTGGAGCCTGTGTTCTGCATGCCAGATTTTTTTTTTTTTTCCTTTTTTTGGTGAACCTGAATTTGGTGTAAGAGAGACACTTCCAGCTATACACATTAACATTCCAGCACCACTTCACACACCAAATTAGCCCTGGGGCCGGGAAGAGGAAAAAAAAACACATTCAAAGCACCAGGTAGGCTGGGGATTAAGAAAGTGAAACAGGCAGAAGGGTTGTTCAGCAATTCAGAGCAAGCCAGCAACAGAGACCTCTTTAATTGTGCTACATTAAATAACAGAAATTAAGACTGTGGAAAGGTCTCAGGAAAAGACGGGAAAAACAGAATTCAAAGAGCTGGGATGCAACAAGACTCAAGCTAATGACAGAATCTGAATTGGATTAAAACAGAGGAAGAAGGAAATTATAAAAAGGTAGATGGGAAGAGAATTCTGGAAAAAAAAAAAGAATGAAGTGTGAAAGTGGCAGCATTAATTAAAGTGAAAAAAGCACCTTAGCGAAGAAAGAGTAACATCTTGAAATGTATGATGCAAGAAGCTAATTAATTGACAGAGCTATTTATAAGATTGCAAATAAATTTATTGCTTGAATACCTCTGACAGGAGTTTAATTAAAGCAGAATCTACAGGGGTTTTTCTCAGCTTAGTTTCAAACAGCTTTTTAAGCTGCCTAAGTTTATGACCAGTAATACTGCGTATAGCTAGGAAGCTAATAAAACCAATGATCTGCAGAGAACATGAAGCATCATCTCCCACATCTGTGCTGTCCATTAGATGTATTAAGAATGTTTGTTTTCTGTAAAAGCCTCCCTGCCTGGAATCCATCTTACCTGTGCTAGTAGTCTGCTTAGCCTAAGCCTATTGACCAGGCTTCTCCTATTCTCTGTAGAAATAGGTGCCTGCGGACAGTCACCGGCCCCATCAGTTGTTCAAAACATACATAGGGAAAAAGGAAGAACTTTAATTTTCACAAATTAAAATGGAGTTTGGGAAAAACTTTCTGAATATGAGTGAAGGAAAACACTGGACTAGAAAACCTCTAGAGACTGCAGCATTTTTTTTACCAATAATTTAAAAGAAGAACATGTTTGCAGAAACATTTTTTAGTACAGTAAAGACTTATTCTTGCCTTATTCTTTAACTATTCCAGGACCAATAGTTAAACCAGATCAATTGCATTCAGCCTTTTTCAGTTTTAGACTCCTAACAGTTTTCCAGCACAGCTGTAGATCCCTTTGGAAATTCCACATATGTTGATCGCATGTCATTCATGCAAGCCTACTGACAGCAAAAATAGTTGAAGGATTATTGTATTTAAAAAGTTACAATTTTTTGTACTTACAGTCTTCTGCATTAAACCAAATAGAACGGTGCTGACACAGTTTTTGGCAACCAAAACGAAGCACAGTCAGTGCATTTCAGTTGCAGATCTTCCCTATCCAGCTTGTAACACTGTTTCATTTTTTAATACTAAAAGCTCACATGAACTTAGGTAAATGGTTACACATATTGTTGATACTATAACTACGTATTTGTCACCTCACAGCTGTTCTTTCTGTTTTTGGACACAACTGATGTTTCAATCCGCCATCACTGGATAATGGAAGTAATTATTTGTCTTCATTTAGCTTTTACATTGGAACATGAATGCAGTAAAATGCATAAAATTTAGTATGGAGTGATATACCTTGCTCATATCAGGGAAGCATTACTAAAACTAATATTTAAGCACTAATAAGCAGGGATTTATTTTGCATTTAGCATCATCAAATGTCAAATCTTCAGACAAAAGCTTTCAAAGGTTTCATTAAAATCATTTCCACTAACTAGTCAAACCCTGAGTTAAAATATCTTTGCAAACGTCTTGGTTTTCTGATGAACACTGGAAGCTGTTACAGCCTTTTCTTGCCATTCTGTTTTGAGGTCGTCAAGCAATGCAAACGTATCACAGCAGCAATTTAATAAAGCTTTTTTTCCCAGGCGATCTCACTGTTCAAACTGGAATAAAATTTGCATTTAAAGCACAATATGAAAAAATGAATGCATGCTTTACTTGGATAGTGCCACTTTCAGTATAAAGTGGTAACGTTACAGGTTTTCTTCTCATTTTATTTTTGACAGCTAAAAGTAACTGATAACCTTAACTATTTTTAGAGTAGGGCCCAAGACACTTTGTGTAGAATCATAGAATCACTTGTTGGAAAAGACCTTTAAGATCATCGGGTTCAACTGTAAAATGTCTTTGCTATGTTTCCTTAGCTGTGAGGGCTTCCTCATTGCTTTAATAATTCAGAGATAAGATAGCCTGCACTACTTTGATGACAAAAGACATGTTGTCTCCTATGGCAGCATCACTGATATCAGACAGATGACCGTCCTGAATGGTCAGAACTGGGTCAGGCTGAAGGAAGTAAAGGGTGGTTTTTAGAGATGCCTGGAGACCAATTGCCTCTTCTGTTCATATTCAGAAGAGTCTGGAATCAGGGCAATGGAATAACCACAGGGCAGTGGTCACCAATGAAAATTTGCAGAGAACTAAAACAAAGAAATGGGATGTCAAGTCTCATCAGTCTCTGCAATACTCAAGTGCTCTCATTTTTAAGATCCTCTAGAGATTTTTTTTTACCCCCCCTTTTTTAATGTGGCTGCAAATGTTTTCTGGCATTTTAAGTTCCTCTGGCATTTCAGTAAGACAGAAGAGATTTAAAAGTCACAGGCTAATTCTAAAAAGCACATGGTTAAAATTGCTTTCCGCTGTTATTTGCAAACGTTTAAATATGGTGCATAAATCTTCAGCAATCCCTGACCCTAAAGGTTGAAAATCAATGGAAGATTTCCATCCTAAATTTCTATGGCCACAAGATAACAAATACAAACAAAATGGGTAAACTTCAGACCAGCTTTTAAAGAACAAATTCCTGGTCCTGAGGCCACGTGGCACTGAGTGTCCTGCAATCCCTCCCTGGAACAGGTCTGTCTTGGAGAGAGTTGGAGAGAGATGTGAAATAATAATCAGTACCCGAGCTCACTCTGGCCACTCTTGCTCTGTGCTACAGAGAGCTCATTGGGAGCAGTATTTGGTCAAGAAGCGGGAATTAAATGAATCAGACGTAAATAATCGGACCATTTTGATTTCATTGCCACCCATAATGGATAACATTGACTACCATACAGTTGGCAAGACGTGCTGTGCCCTTGTTCACGTACTAATAATCTGCTCTGCATGGGTGGTGTTTATTGACATTGAGTGCTTGTACGATCTTTCACTATTCATGCTGGGGGTAAAGATGCCTAACTGCTGTTATTGTTAGCCAGTATTATTTGTATCCTATTCAAGAGCCCATAGCAATAGAACAGAACCCTGTCACAAGTTAATGGGTCTCTACTGCTAAATCACTACTGCTAACTGGAAATGTCAATGTAAAAATGAATTGAAAGATGTTAATTTTTCAAGCAACATGGATCCTCTGACAGCCTTTTATTACAGTAGTGCTATTTACATTCCCTCCCCTGCCCACGTGAGAAAAATGTGGTTTAGAAAGCTACTGCAGTAAACATTAGCTGATTAACTACATCCAACATTGTCTTTTTGTTTTCAATTTAAACATAAAAAATGCAATTTACAAAATGGCTGATATTAACATCATAATGAATACACATGCATTTAAATTTTATCTGTCAGACTCCAAACTTCTTGTGCAACTTTCACAGCATGACAGCTTCTACACAACAGTAGAGGATACTAAGATTTTGACTGTTCCATCTGGTCAAACTTTTACTGCCACTCCATCAGGAGGTCTAAGACTATAATGCTTTCTAGGTGTTCTGAGAAAGTACAGGTGTGTGGAGAGCACAAAATGGTCAACTAGGAAGAGCTGTGGCTCTGCCATGTCTCCACTATTTGGGCAGATACCTAAGGTAAAGCAAGATGTAGCTCCTTCTCTATCAAGAAGTTGGGAGGGAGGGATTAAGGAAAGAAATAGCTAGGAACTATCTTAGGTTGGAAAGGACCTCTAGGGTTTATCTGGTTCAAGCCCTGCTCAGACCTGGGCCAGCCTCAGTTACATCAGTTCTCAGGGCCTTGTCCAATCATCTTTTGAGTTTCACCAAAGATGGAGACTCCACAGCCTCTCTTAGCAACCAGTTCCAGTGTCCAAGCACTATGAATGCTTCTTTCCTTATAATTATTCAGAAATTTCCACGCTGCAACCTATGTCCACCTCTAACTCAATTTTGTCTTCATCTTCTATACATCTACCCCTTAGATGTTTGAAAGATTCCCCCTTACCTTTCTCTGCTTCAGGCTGAATAAAGCCAGCTTGGTCACTCTCTCCTCCTACATTATGTGCTTCAGTTCCCCAACTCTCCTGGTAGTCCTCTGATGGACTTGCTCCAGGTTGACAATGCCCTTCTTTTGTACTGTAAGACCTCCAAAAGCCTGCTAACCACAAAGACCTCACTCTGATGCTGCCAGTTTGGAGGCAGGGCATTCCCCCTACCTCCTAGGAGTTTGGCTGCCTGGGTTCACCTACAGTATTAAGATGCAGATCCAATTTTCTCCCTATCCTGAAGATCAACACCTCTCTCATTTCTCAGGAGAATGTGAAAACAGTAGGCTACACGCCATCCTGACCTGCGGGTAGTCGGCACACATACATAGGCAACTGTAAAGAAAGGTGTGTACCACCAGGGAGAAAATGAGCAAACACAGACACGTATCATTATTTGGAGCTCTCTCTCTGGGTCTGCCTTAGAAGGCCAGTGTTCTTCTCCACTCATGACCTCTCCCTTGTTTTAGCTGCTGGTTGTTGGACGTACAGTACAGACACCATTCCCAGAACAAGGGCTGGAATCCCCCTAGGTCTGGTTCAAGGCACTGGGTTGTCAACCCAGGCATTGTTCTGGATTCCCTCCTTATCATGCAAGAAGCCATACAAACAGAAATAATTATGTTCATAAGGAATTCACGAGTTCAGCAACTTGCCTAGTTGTTCTGACCACTCCCTTCTACTGCAACAGCAGTCCCCTTCGTTTCAGCAGCATTTCTCCTTTGAGACAGTTCTATGTCATGCACATTAGAGCGGCAGGCCCACATTTCCTAGATTTTATTTTCCTGCTTTCTAAAGAATTAACAGCTAAAGAGTTGGTAACTTACTAATTGGGCAACATCAAAGGTGTCTTGAAAGACTCCACAGAGGGGAACCTTACTCTTCTGGAAACCACTATCCGGAACAGGTTGGTCGGTTCAATGCTCACTGCTTCTACTGGAATTGTAGCAGCTGTAAGAATTCGTGCTTAATATAACTACGCAACAGTAACAGTCACCAGAACAGTCAGGTAAAAGCAATGGATTTGGGGCAAGAAATTACCACGTTTATGTGACAGACCTTTGAAATAGCTCTTTTGCCTAGTTCTACACAATAAAAATTTCAAAAAATAAAAAACTAAATTAGCAATGGACACATCTGAGTGGCTACAAGAACCATTTAAGCTGCTCTTGAACAGCAACCTGCTGATGGTTATTTGCTTAGTTTGCACAGTTAGTACTGCAGGTTTGCAGAATTTTTGGTATTTATTCCTTGACACAGTTAACCTCATTGCTGTTTCATTGGACTGTAGTAACTGGCTAATAGTCAATGATATTTTGAAACAACCTTTAAAAATTATTTTGTGCCAGGACATAAAGTCAAGTCTACATTATCAGAAGATACGACAATCGCTTAATGACTGCACCTTTGATCTCATTTTGGTAAGTAGCAGGAAATGGGTACTGCACTTATTTACTGTATTGCAAAGGTTTCTTCTGCAGACAAATAGGGGCAAATTATTGGGGAAAAAAAACCCCAACAACTCCTGCATGCAATTAATTTGAATTCAAAATAACTAACATTTGCTCCTTTCTTGACTCCTGTAATTAGACTTGGAATCCTGTATAAAAAAATATCCAGGAAACAAACCTATATCTTTTAAAGCAGCACCCAAGAACTGATACTCCTTTGAGGCAGAATTCCACAGGGGCAAATCCTGAACCTTTTTTAATGCCCAGACTGTGCCAGACTTCTTTCTTGTCAAGTCTCGTAAGTAGTGAAAGAGATTGTGGACAGTGACCTTCCCACTCCCACCGCACAAAGATTACCTTTAAGGTCTATAAATAGAATTTGATTATAGGACAAACAATCTGTTGTTCAAAATCAAAGTGTGATTTTCTCCATTAACATGATCAAAAGTCTCTAAGGTTGGTATAGCTCTTACACGCAACATCTGGTATTTCTCATCAGTGAAAAGACACTGACAGTTCCCACTCATAGCCTTAGGATTTCCTTCATAATAAACAGGAACACGTGCACGTGGTCTTTCTATTAGTGGGTATTTGTAAGCATTCCAAATCCTTTAAAATATACCTTCCAGGAACATTTAACCTCTTCAGGGTGATAAAGGAGACCAATTCTGTACTCTGAAAAAATGAAGTTGTAGAAACTTGTTTTCTTCTTCAGTACATGCATTTTCTTCTTTGTTTGTAGACATGTACTGGGTTTGCATGGCAAGGTTTTGGTAGCGGGGGGCTACAGGGGTGGCTTCTGTGAGAGGATTCTAGAAGCTTCCCCTATGTCCAATAGAGCCAATGCCAGCCGGCTCCAAGATGGACCCGCCACTGGCCAAGGCTGAGCCCATTGGTGACAGTGATAATGCCTCTGGGATAACATATTTAAGAAGGGAGAAAAAAAACTCCTGTGCAACAACAGCCAGAGAGGAGTGAGAATATGTGGGAAAAACAACTGTGCAGACACCACGGTCAGTGAAGACGGAGGAGGAAGAGTGTGAGGAGGAAGGAGCAGCAGAGACAGTGTGTCATGAACTGACTAGAACCCCCATTCCCCATGCCCCTGCCCTGCTGGTGGGGAGGAGGTAGAGAAATCAGGAGTGAAGTTGAGCCTGGGAAGAAGGGGGTGGTAGTGGGAGGAAGGTGTTTAAAGATTTGGTTTTATTTCTCATTATCCTACTTTGATTTGATTGGCAATAAATTAAACTAATTTCCTCAAGTCAAGTCTCTTTTGCCCGTGACGGTAATTGCTGAGTGGTCTCTCCCTGTCCTGATCTCAACCCATGAGCATTTTGTTGTATTTTTTTCTCTACTGTCCAGCTGAGGGGAAGTGATAGAGTGGCTTTGGTGGGCACCTGGCATCAAACTAATTTTAACCTCACGAGGCTTTCTGTAAAGAACAGCAAGCCTTCCCCACACTCCCACCAAGGCTGCTGAACCTGCTGTAAAAAAAAATAAAAAAGAGAAAGCATTCAACTAATTATATGACATAGAAAAGCAGGTTTGTTTTCATGCAATCAAGTTCTTGTAATTTTGGTTTTGAACAAGTCCCTGGGAGCTCTTTATCATGCGCTAAACATCAAGATCAAACAACAGCAAGTAGGCAGTACAATGCTATAACATATAATATTGACAGGAGAGGGAAGTGCCTTTTTGGGAAGGTATTCACAACGTTAACATTAGCCCCTGCAGGCTAATGCCTCGATGGCTTTCTCTAGTCAGAAAAGAGAGGAAGGTTCCTCCAGGGGGCGATTCAGAACTGAAGATTCATTTAGCTATTCTGAATCTCTCTCTGGAGGAACTTCACTTCCATTAACCTCAAGAAACAGCCTGCAGAGATTAGCCTCAAAAAGATCATGCCAGCTTTTGTGAATACTCCCCAGTATTTACCTTCGATCAGTAGGAACAGTGGCTGAAATTCGCTACTGAGATGTATAGTTTGGTATACTGTATTTAAAACTGAACGCTATGTAGTGCACATGGACTGAATTTTACCCAGCTGGAGCTTTGTGCTCCTGCCAGAATCACTGAAATGGTCTCCGCAGCACTACCAGGATGACTGCAGGATTTTTTTTTTCCATTGCCCTATTAAAGTGCTCCATCTGACAGCCACCCGCACACTGCCATACAGAGGACTGCTGTGCCCCCAGCACCTTCGGAATCCACTAATGTTCTGCAGTCGTACTGGCACAACTCCTTTCACTCCGACTGCTCATTGTTATCACTGGAGCAGCAGCAGGAGCTGGGTTTTCACCATCAACCTAAACACAAAGAAAAAAATTCTCAACTTTTGAGACCTGCTGTCAACAATTTTTATGGTTATTATTTAGTAGCAACATGAAAGGAAAATGGTCTTTTAATCTCAAACACAGAATAAAGTTGGATTGTGTGACTTGGGAACAGAAGGAAGAAAGTCATAGCACTGACAGAACTATTAGGGCCGTTTCCTAAGTCCTCCAGTTCTTCTATACTTCATCAGATCACTGTGCTTCCCTCCCTGAAAAACTTCCATATCTTCAAATTCTATCAAATGACAGATTTGAGAAAAGTAAGACTTCTATAATGTTGTATAAACCAAAAGCTCTTTAAAAGTTTTGGTGGGACTTTTCACATCAACGCTTTATGATTCTGCCAAAATCTCTCTTCGCAGAGTATCTTTGTAATATAAACCAGCCATCCTTTTACACATGTAAAACACAGAAAAAAAGACCCTTTAAACTGACTTCAGCAAAGGCGTGACAAGTTAATCACAAACAACGGAAGTCTTTCATTTAACATCAGTAAAGATATAACCAGAGCCAAAGACAATACAAGCTCCAGGCAGAGTTGATTTCTGAAGTACGCTGTTAAAGTGTGGTTAGACAAATCAGTACCAGTCTGACAGTACAGCTCTCCTTCCACGATCTTATGATGACTCCCAAGTCCTAGGAAGTCTGGTTCTAAACTTAAATTTTTCCTGTAAAACCATGTCAGACGTGACTTGGACATAACAAAATGAACTTGTAAACTTCTAATCACAGAATCTCAGAACCATAGAATGGTTTGCGTTGGCATCCAGTCCAACCCCTCCTGCAATGAGCAGGGGCATCTTCAACTAGATCAGGTTGCTCAGAGCAAACAACTTGCAAACATCTGCTAAGTACATTTTACCACCAAAATCAAGCCTCGTTACCAAACGGAAAAGTTACATTCAGATTTTAGAGACCATCCTGAGACAAAGGTGTAATGAATACAAGAAGTACCATGAAGACCAGTAATTAAAAGCACAGATCCTTTGCATGTTACATAAACTACTTGCAATGCAGTATGTCATTGTATGCCATTTATGTCATAATGCCAGTATGTCATTTATTAGGTGACACTTTATGCTGTCACCTAAATGACAGTTTAAGAAATGTTAGCCCCCATCTGAAATTCTTTTTACACAACCCTCCTTTACATAAACATCAAAGCATCTTAGTTTCAAAATGCATTTAACCATGATGACCTTTTGAAAACTATATTGCACCTTTAGACAAAAAAGGAAAAAAAGGTTCCTGTTTGTCATATTCCAGTATCGGGTGGTTTTTCAGGTACTCAGTCAAGAGATTTGCAGACAAAAATTACAAGCAGTTAATTTGGCTAATCCTAATTATATCGTGACATTAGAATTATAGATACCATGCTCTCTGCCCTAACGGCAGCGTTCTGTAGAATTCTGCAGAATAACAATCTTTTGGCTTGAAATGGATGTCAAAGCATGTTGATTAGAAGGTTAAAGGGCAGAGTTTTTAATTATTGTCAAAATCTACTTAAGATATAAGAGAAGAACAAGGTTTTCACTTTTTTCTATAACTGTTTATTAAAATAAAGGAAAATCCAGAATTTTACAATTCATCTTAGAGCTGAAAAATGTTTGTAGTCAAATATCATTTTTCTCCATATACTCAATTTGTACCCACTCAGAAGCACATTTTGTACTTCTGCACTATCTGACACATTATCTGAACATCTTTCTAGAGTACAACTATTGCACAGGACAGTTGTATTTGTGACAACACTCATTTAACCAAGGACTACGTTGCCCATTGTTCTTTCTGTTAAACTCAGTAGGACAGAAAAAAATGCAGTAGGATAAGATTTTGCCACATATATTAAATCACAAAGTAGATTACCAGTTCAAGGAAAGCAGCGATTTCTCTAATTAAAGTACGCACTGATAGTTTACCTCGGCAATGTATAAACAAGAAGCGTATAATCTGAACACAAACACTTCAGTGAATTCTACGCCGTTTCCCATGTAACACACAGTAACAAAACAAGACTTTTCGAAAGAACCGATATTAGTTTACCGAAAAAGGAATGACATATTTGACCAGTATGTGACCTACACATTCCCAAATTACACTGCAATCCTTCTCAGCTGATGGCACTTCATGTGAGATTAGGTCTCAAATTCTCTGAAACCGCATTTAATTTAACTTCACAATAGGTCAAATGAAGTTTTAACACACAGTTTTGCCCTTTATGTAAAATATTTGCAGCAATTAAATCTTATAATTACTTTGGAACATTTGGCAATTATTTACTTACTTGAGTAATAAACCCCTGAAACTTGCCTTTTATTTGAGCTCAATACTTGAACCACGTGAAAACTGTTCCTCTAAATATGGAAGGAAGTTTATAAAAATAAAAAGGAAAAAAAACCAGAAGTTCTAGCACTCAGTAGGAACAATTTCTGTGTAGCAAAATCATAACACAGTTCGTCCTTCCACAAAGCAGGCTCAACAATATCCAGTACTTTAAATATCTATTGATCGTGGCTGTGTGTTTACCCTTGTGGTGTCAGTAACACCTACAGAGAAATCCATCTTTCTTTCAGGAGCATAATATGGAATCAGCCCATTCTTCTACTAGTCAAGGAAGAATCAGTGTATGAGTTAATATATTTTAACAAGAAAATGAAACCTTATCTTTGTTTAAAAAAACAAATCCTGGGAAGTAATTTTTGCTAGCTTAAAAAAAGGCCAATTCATTAGCTGCATTTTGGAGTTCCAAAATAAATAGACCTTTGCTGCGCGGCAACGTCACTTATTCCAAAGCTTTCAGTAGACACTAAGAACTCCCAACTCGATCTCTGGGAATTATCCGTAGATCTGAACCATGCTTTAGAAATACATTTCCTAAACAAACAAACAAAACAGAATGTGTTACCAACTAACTAAATAAAATGTTACCTAAACAAGCATAAACATATAAAGAATAATGTCAGGCCAGTGTTGAACATCTTTGTAGTAATTCTTCTAATACACCAGAAATACGTTTCCATGGAATTTCATTTTATCCTTACTTCCGAGAGCTCTTATTTTAAAATAAAAATAAGAGACCTAAAGTTATCTAATAAGACTTCCAAGGTATTGCCTTTTGAACTTAGCAGTTTCATACTTGAATGTCAGATTTCACTTATATGCCATCATAATTTCAAGACCAGAAAATGAAGTTTTACTTCTCCATAATTATTATTTTTTATCTTGAGGTCATTCATGCATGTACTAATTTTTAATTCTCTCCTTCATTCAGTATTTATCTGCTTCTAACTTCAGAACCTCAACGGTACTGTTCTTTCAGGAAGGCTCTCCACGTATCCAAGCATAAGTCAGTCTCATTTCAGCATAAAAAAATCTTGAACTTCATATTCATTACTGTATAGTCTTAATCATGATAGTCTTTTCTAGAGGACATATTAGAAATAGGTAATTTTCATACTACTTAGATGTCTAGAATATTTTCTGCATGAATTCAGGATTGTCATTCAGGTTGCTCTTCTATTACATGTAACATTTGAAAATGAAACCACATTGCTAAAAGTGATGTGTTATTTAATTATTATATTGAACTTTTTTTTAACTTCATACTGGCTACTGCAGGAAACAGACTATATGCAATTCTACAATATCTGGTTTTAATAATAGCTACCTATTCTTATTCATCTTTGCGTTGACTTGTAAAAACAGAGTAACTGTATTTCTCTCCCAAGCACCCCATTTCATGGATGTAGCGTGCTCTCATAAAAGAAGATAACGATATTTATCATTTGTTCAAGTTATTAGCATATCGGAACAAAGCTACCCATTTTCAAACTTCACTTTAGAGCTGAGCACATGGATCAGGATCAAAACCATTCTACTTATTCATCATAAAAAGTATTACAAAATCAGTTCAAAAGAATGTGTTACCCGAGGACATTCTGTTTTTAGAGCTCTGCCAAGACCACACACCGAGAGATCTACAAAACCCACTGAATGCAAATCTGCAACACCAGCAAACCAGAGAACCAACCTTACCAATCTAGTTGAAAAGTATCCATATTGCAATGGCCATCATAAACCGCTAAAATTTTAAAACAGGCCACAGCTGCATCTCATGCAGACAGCAGTTCACCCCACCTCTCACTCTGTTTCCACCATTAATATCACAGTGGTTTTATTAAAGTTATGCCATACTATTCCCTGAACTACTGAGGGCTGAAAATTGAAATCAATACAGGAATTAAGTGGTAAGCCTAGCTTTTTCAGCTTTCATTTTCCCTGCTGCAGGGAATCATGTAGGGAGAATGAAAGTCACACTTGAGGAGTACTTTTATTCGGAAAGATGAGGAAATAGTGGAAGAGTACAAAACCTCTGAAATCCCCAAGGACTGCTAAAATTTTATTCCTAGATCATCTTATTTTGGGAAGTTTGTGAAGAGTAAAGTAACTGTTCAATCTACAGGAACTTTAACATATGCAAGAAAAAAAAGAAAAAAGAAAAAAGAAAGGGAAAAAAATAGTATGTTTTACCCTATCAAGTTTCTGAGATATCAATTAATAAGGCTGAACATAAGGTTATATCTAAATTATATATGTTTACTTGTAAACTGAGGAGGGATTTTGGTCTGGGTCTTGGGTTTGGTGTCGATCATTTTTAGTTGGTTTTTTTTTTTGGGGGGAGGGTTGTTTTTTGTTTGGGGTTTCCCCTCCCCACACAGTTTAAGGACAGCATCACACAGCATTGTCAGGGCAATGGTACCTTCTATGTAAAAAAAAAAAATAAAAAAAAATCCACGTGCAATCCATGTCCTTAATTTTACATTTGCAGGTAAGTTTAAGCCTGTGATGCAAACATTTTGCATCTAGATGCTTTTCATTTTCCTGATCCTTGAGTATGAGACGCTGTCTTATACTACTACTGAATAATTCCAACATTTATGAAAACCTAGGAGAGTTAAAGCAAATCAACTGGATATGTGAATTCCATAAACATAGCTGCAAGCATGATGAACTACCATATGGACGTTTTCAGTCAGGAGTCAAATACTCCTAAATACATTTACTTTGCAGGTTTAAGCTATAATTAATTTGAGCTACATGATACAAAATGGAAGTATATTTTGAGGAAGAGAAACAGCATCAAGTATATCTTAAGCAACTGACTTTACCTGTTTTGCCTAAGTATTCTTGAGTGGTCTTGTGAAAACATGGCTTGACCTGTGGGTGATGATCTAGTAGCTAAACTAAATTATTAGTTTTATTATCTGTTTTTAATACACTCATTTATGGGACCATGATGAGGACAGCATCAGCTGATGAGTCTGCCTGAGGCAGCATACCTGTCAAACTATAACCCAGGTGTCCTAAGGCAAGCCCAGGAAGGACAGAAACCTCCAGTGGAGCAGAAAGCCTAACACTCACTTGATCTTCATTTTCAAATGTTGATGCAATCACAGACCTCAGAATGGGCCACTACACTTAAGTGGTTCCTTTTACAACTCCAAGAAATTCCCCAAACTAATATCAAACAACTGCTCTTCTAACCATCAGATACTATTAGGTGCCCTGCAATGATTTACTTCATAATATTTATCTTACATAGCTAAGAACGCTGATAATACCTTGCTTTCCTATTCTCACTTTAGATCTGAAAAAAAAATAATAAATGGTGTGGTCACAATTGAGGGCACAAGTGAAAGAGACCTAGCAGACTTTTCCTGCAAAAAAACCCAGAGAAGCGGCAAGTCTCCATCAACGTGTTCATCATGTCTGCAAGCAGGAATAAAATCAGATTCATAGTTTTCACTGGATGACTGTGTTCCACAAGCACTAAAGCCACTTTTATTATTTCCTAGTATCATAGAATCATAGTTTAGGTTGGAAAAGACCTTAAAGATCATCAAGTCCAACCATTAACCCAGCACTGCCAAGTCCACCACTAAATCATGTCCCTAAGTGCCGCGTCTACACTTGTTTTAAATACCTCCAGGGATGGTGACTCAACCACTTCCCTGGGAAGCCTATTCTGATGCTTGACAGTCCTTTTGGTGAAGAAATTTTTCCTAGTATCCAATCTAAACCTCCCCTGGCACAACTTGAGGCCGTTTCCTCTTGTCCTATCATTAGTAACTTGGGGGAAGAGACCAACACCCACCTCTCTACAACCTCTGCTCAGGTAGTTGTAGAGAGCAATAAGGTTTCCCTTCAGCCTCCTCTTCTCCAGGCTAAACAACAACAGTTCCCTCAGCTGCTCCTCACAAGACTTGTGCTCCAGACCCTTCACCAGCTTTGTTGCCCTTCTCTGGACACGCTCCAGCAACTCAATGTCCTTCTTGTAATGAGGGGGCCCAAAAATGAACACAGCACTCGAGGTGTGGCCTCACCAGTGCCGAGTACAGGGGCACGATCACCTCCCTGCTCCTGCTGGCCAAACTATTCCTGATACAAGCCAGGATGCTGTTGGCCTTCTTGGCCACCTGGGCACACTGCTGGCTCATGTTCATAGTAGAAAGTTGTATATCTTTCTTAATGAGATACTCCACCATAACTCTTGTCTCAAATGGGTTAATATTAGATTACTGTAATAATTTCCAAGTTAATTTAAAAATATAGCATTCCAAGAAGTCCACAGAAGCCCACTTCCAGACAACAGAGCGTTATTAGTACAATTAAACATCTGTACTACACTTCCATGTATTTCAGGAGGGAAAAGCTTTACACTCTTCTGTGACAGGGATAAACTCTTGTCTCATAGCTAGCCTCCACATTTGAAATCAGAGATTTCTCACCTGGAGTCCCTTTGTGAGAACAAGAGGGCTATAGACAAGATGATCCTCTCTTCTTGAAAACATGCTTCCCAAAGGGCCTAGTGTTCTTGCTCTAAAACTAAGTATTATTTTTAGGCATATATCATCAGAAGTGCTGCTAAAATAGCAAATACTACTGCAGTAGGTATAGTGAGGAAAAAATAGAGCTATTACTTGTTATTTCAGTAACATGTAATACAGTATTGCTCTTTTAAACTGCACACTAAATAGCTATGCCCTGAAGATCAGAAATGTGTCATTTTTTTCACAGACCTAAATAAATAAATGTTGAACAACAGTTCTGTGGATTTAATCTTTTACACACTACACTGACCGTCGTTTCCAACTGATGGGTTCTCCCAGTAGACTTCTCCAATTTAAGAAATCAAAACTTAAAATTTAAATCAACCCCAATTGCTATGCATTAGTTTAATATTAAAGAATCTGAGGTTTTTAATACTGGGCTTCATAAATAATAACTTACCTGCTGTTTGTGCAGGGTTTATTCCTATTCCATCTAGGAAAAAAAATATTTTAAAAAAGAGTGAAAAAAAGAGGGGAAGGTGAAACAGACATAATACAATTTACTAGGCTAAACTTATAGCTCAAAAAAGAAAATACATGACCAAGATACATTTATTACATCAGGTCTTCAAGCAGCTATTTCCTATAATCAAAACTAGCCTTATCACAGGAGCTAACAAGAAACCTTCAGCACAGAAAATCCATGCTATATGCTAGGACAAAACCAAATAAATAATATTAGTGGTTTAATACCTTCATCCCATGCATAAGCAATTTAAATAATGCTGTAATATTATTAAATGCAGTTCGCAGTCTCTAGAGGTTGTGAAAGAAAAGACACTTCTGCTTTTACCAATACACCTTCACTGAAACAACAATATAAAAACTATTAAAAAATATAAACTATATTCTTACCATTTGTTATAATGGCACTTGTTGCTGCAGGAACTTTGAACTAAAGGAATTAAGACATAAAAGAAATAAGACTAAAGAAAATAGGACAAAATAACGTAAGAGACATACTTAAATCAGAAAATATATGGGGAATATTCAAAGCAATTATAATTTCAGCTGGTTCGGGTACAAAAAATTATGAGAAAATAGTCCCCTCAGATTTATAGATATAGCGAAATAAAGGTTTAAAGTCAACGTTGGTTAGACACCTCAATACAGAATGTGAAATATGAAGTACTAAACAACTAAATAAATCCACAAAGAAATATTAGTTCTTATTATATAAATAAAGTAATACCTAAAACATGTATGGAAATGAACTTCTAAGAAGCATACTGTTATGTCTACCAGGAGTTAAGGAAGAACTAGCTGTGCTAATCTTGGTTAATCTTGACCAATTTCTTAGCTTTCTCCCTGGCTCTGTTGGGACCCCTCCAACTGCACTACTCCAAGAGAGTTTTACTCCAGGATTTGCTTACAAAAGGAAACACTAACAGCACTGCATCAGATCTGGCTCTTGTCTCAAATTTCTGACACAAGCCCAAGCACACTTTGTACCCTCAATCACCACCACACTCCACTTCCACTGTGCATCGTAGGCAGTTAGTTTTACAATATGAAAAGCCTTACTCAAGTAAGGTTGCATTGCATACAGGCTCCAAGCTACTTCAGAAGATCTGAACTGAGATAGGGAAGCCAAAAATAACAATATCTCAGGTCTAGAGGGCGTCAGGCAGGGCCAGAGAGAAGTCCTGCACTATTTAATGTGGTTGGACCACATGGGACAGAAAGGGTAGGGTGGGTGCAAGTCAGTCAGTGCTACTTGGTTGGTCTGAGGACCAAAGGTTGCTCCTTGGGCTTCCTTTACTTAGCACAATTAACAACCCCTAAGATGAAAGACTGGTGTCTCAGCAATGAGCAAGTATCAGTGAAACCTCCTCACAAATCACTTCATCCTCCTCTCTACTGCATACAGAAAAGGGCAGCTAACTATGAATGCAAACACTGAGTGCTTCCCTGGAAGACCTGCAGAGCTCTCCCATCTGCAGAACAAGCCACTTCAGCCATGCCTTTCAGTGGCATTCCCTAGTTTTGCTTTCCTCATTTTCTGATTGCTCAACATAAGATTTCCAGGTCTCATTTGCAGAAACACCATGCATTAACAGCAACAGTTAAAGCTCACAGAAACCATGCTTGATACAGTACTTAATTATTAATATACTGGCTCTTCTTATCTCCAGACACACAAAATTAGCAGTTTTTTTTAAACTTATTCTCTCTTAGCTTTTTATCCACAACAGACAAATCATGTCACCTCTTCATCTTGCAGGGTACCATGAAAACAGTAATTTCTGCAAAAGATAAGTTAGATACTAGTGCCATCGTAGAAAGGCCATAAGGAAAGTAACAATTTGTCTTCAGAGCAAGATTTGAATAATGAAGTTGATAAAATAGGAGCTACATATTTAAGAATGTAAGAAATAATATGCTATCTCATAACAGCCAATGCATACATATCGTATGCTGAAGAAAGCAAGCCTTCATTCTCAAGTTCAATAACTTTGGGAATATTGACTTAGCAGTGTACAGAGAAATCTTTTAACAGGCTTGGTTTTTGGTTTTGTTTTTTTTTACTTAATAGGAGAACATGAATTTATAAGGTTTGAACAGTGGGATTAATATCAATCATATTAAGTCCTGCCTCCTAGAATAAGTCCATCTCCAATCCAAAAAGTAAAGGAAGATAACCCAAAAAACCATGAACAAGCAGGAAATATACATCTAACTTGATACTTAAGTTATCTTTCAACAAGCAGTTTCCCATTGTAAAAAAGTGATATGATGGATCTTTCATCCTGAATCATCAGAAAAATCCCCATAATTTAACTTCTAGAAAGTTCTCATTTCTTCTCTGTCTCTTGCATCTCTCAGTGCATGAAAGGAATGGATCATTCACAGGAGGATGGACATCTCTACTGATTTTGTGCCATCTTCCTTTTCAGTAGGAGGACCTATCTGATGCTGGTACACTAGGTGCATATCAGGAACTGTGTGGCAATCAGTCAGTGAAGCACTAGTTCAAGATTCTCTTATTGATTTATATTGTACTGTGTTAGAAGAGAATAAAACACTTCATTACCTTAGCCCAAAATACTGGGCCAAACAGCAATAGTTGTCAGCTATATACTTGGCACATGAAAATCATCACAAGTATAATACAGAAAGGGAAACTACCGTTGGAAATTATTACACATAGTTTGGTGCAATATGGTTCACTACTTAAATCAAAAATCCTTCCTGTGGCTGCTAAGCATATTTTTCCCATGCTGAAAATACACAAGCTTTCTGGGATACAAAGTCAAATGGATACTCAAGTAGCAAAGTTTTTCTGTATTCAGTAGACAAACCCTGGCTTGCTTCAAAACCAAATTGGGTAACATCCAGCCCCAAAATGACGCACTTTAAAGAAAGAGATTGTTTGCTTTAAAAACCTTATAAACTGATAACTGAGGCTGAACAAAACTTATTTTCTCCAATGCCAGAAAATACATTTGTCAGTATCTACAGTCAAACTAAAAGGAAAAGATGACAATCATATACCAACAATTATATCCCTTTCTCACTTTTTACAATGATTACAAAAATCCTCTACAGTAATAAGCTCATCTCCTTTTTGTGTCGTGAACAGCAGGTAAATGCATTAACCGTAGTATCTTAGCACCAATCTATCAAGAATTAGAATACCAAATACTAGAATAACAAAATAATAGTTTCAAAAATATACATGCTTACGAAAGAACAAAATATAACTTTATTTAATGGAAATGGATGACTATTTTAGTAATAATTCCACAAATATAAGAAGTTTTTTGTAAGTATTGGGCAAATGTACACCTGAGATACGCACCAGGTAGCTCTAACAGATGGAGGAAAAAAATCCAATAGATACCACACATTGTAAATGAGAACATTAACACTATCATAATAAACTATGACAACTGTGGAAAGAACTATAAATAGATAAAAACTGAAGAGAGTAGTGTTTCCAATACTCTACACATTTCAGTTTATATTTTTTATATACAGTCTGTAAGACGAACAGAGAAAATAAGGAAAGAGTTCAATTTGCATTAACCATATTATCACTGCCAAATGTATGTATTGGAAAGAGCTGAGACTGCTACAGATGACTGAGACTTCCTGAGACCTCCCCATTTAATGATCCATTTTTCTTTCACTTCCAGCTCTGCTGATCAGGAATTGTGTACAATGAACTTTACATGATGTGCTAGAGATGACAGAAGGAAAACCTGTTTTGACAAAGCACTGTGACTGAAACTTTGTATGTAAGACAACCATTCTATATCATGGCTACAGTTCTACTCTTACAGGGATTTCTGGTTATGATTTGGTCAAACTTCAAGACTCTGAAAAGTGACTCAGTAGAAACTTGCTACGGCCAAACAGCCGAAACTTAAATCCTTCTCTGTCCCAAGAGCTTTAATCACCGAGGAGATAATGCACTTCCCCTGGAGACCAAGTAACATCTTTGTCAAAATCCAGGGCTACAGTTTGATCTTTTCCTTATATGTTTCACACAAGGTACTGTGAAACTGGTACCTGAATGACAATGCACAGCATAAGTTAACATTAAGCTATACAGTTCACAGAAAAAAAAACCATACGTATATGAGAAAGAAATTATCTCACATTCTCTTCAATGCCCATTTACAAAGGATCAAAGGAGCTTCATTCCTGGGGAAGAGTCTAAGAGTCTTTTTTGCATTTAGTTTTGCCTGGTGTCATAGAGATATAAAAAGCTCCAGTAACACATCAGCAATGACAACCAAAATCAGTGCCATATTCTGAAAAATCAATCACACGTTCATGTTATTAATTTCTACTTAACACTGACACAGGCTAACACAGAAGTGCTTCACACTGTTTTGTGGTGGGGGAATTAATAAAGTGTTCCTTGTATTTTCTATTTTCTTCAAAAGAAAATGTTTATTGTATAGGCATTTAATGGACTTACTCTAGTGAACATTAACAACACTGGGCTCTTTTACATTCCATCACACATTTTCAATATTTCTTGTGAGCCTCGAAACATACCTACAACTACTTTGTAAAACGCTGCTGATCTGGAGTGGTCTGAGGTCAAACAGCAAAACTCCTGTGGATGCTCAAAATACTCACATCAACTAAAAGAATGGTTTGCTAACTGTGAATATTTAAGTAATGAATTCTTCTCTAAATCCATTTCACAGGGGAACCTATCACCGACTAATACTGTGGTTCCACAAGCAGGCAAAGTCAACAGGTTTGATGGCAACCCTCCCACCAGAAGTGGCCCCTCATTCCTGGTGTCTCCAGCTACTCAGTCCCACTCCAATCTTTCCCAGTTCCTCATGCTACCAGTCTGTTAAGACTTTTCAGTCTAGGTCTCTATGTATGGCAAAGCTGCATTAGTTCAGATTAAAAATAATCAGGAATAAACCATAGTAAATAAAAATCCATTAAATCAGAAATTATGTTTAGCAGCATTCATTATTCTATATATTGTTCAGCTCAAGCAAAGTTAGAACAAACAACCCACAACCTCCCTCTACAAGCTGTGTTTCCACTAAGAACTTCTGTTATAGTGGTATAACACTAACAACATTGGGAGACTCAAGACACGTAGCCCATTATCCTTCCTAACTGTTTATTTTATTATCATTCCAATGCTTGAACAAATGAAATCTTCAACAACCCCAAATTTCCCAAGTTCTCCTAAGAGGACAGAAAGGGAATTGCAAGAACAGACTCTCAGCTGTATCTGTTTGCTGACTAGATGAAAAATGCCATCATGCTTTTGTGCTCTTTATTTTACTTTTTACCCCCAGGCAAACATCTCTTAATCTTTATACACTTAATCTGAAACAAGTCTGAAACCTCTTCAAATACATTACAGAGACAATTTAGGCACCTCTTGGTTTTGGATTCCATGTGAAAGATCAAACACTCAGAAGCCAAAGAACATGTTATCCAAGTCTCACTCACTCACTGTTTTCTGAATCTAGCCCATATACCTAGTCTTAATACCTTCTATAACCAAAAAATATATGTCTTCCAAAGTCAGCGATTACTGGAACTGAATGTGAGAAGAGTTTAAGAATTTCCCGAAAAATTCTAAAAAATTTTCTGGATATTCTTCATAAGCTATTTAAAATAGTAAATATTCAATAGCAGTATCTTTTACTTATGTTCACTGTCATAAATTTTTATGTTATCACTATAGAATGGTTTAATTCGATTGCAAAGAAGAACAGGAAGTGTGTCAATACCTGCTGTTGATGTGTAAATTGTGCAAGAATTGCTAAACTTAGGATTCTGAAAGTTTTAGCAGGCCCACACTGCCACCAGTAAAGTTTGCGTCCACATGTACCTCACAAGAGCGTTCTTAGTGCTGAATTAACCACTATATTTTAAAATTACAAAAGCTTTTGCTTTCAGGAATGTTCAAAAAGTTAAAGAACAATATCATCACTTTCTACTTACTTCTTCAGCAGCAAACTTCAAGACAGCTGTGAAAGGTGTACTTTCAGGCACGCTTAACCTGAAATTACAATGTGAGTAAATACATGGCTGCTAAGACAAACTGAAAAGCAACTTTATTTGCTATTAAAATACTAATTAAAGCTTCACTTTTACCAATGGTAATACTCTTGCCAAAAATGTGTGTGTACTATTTAAGGTCTAGATCAAAGCCTAAAGACACAGATGGCAGAAGAACAAAGTAGAAAAGTCCTGACAGGTGAATTAACACCAAAACCCCCCCCTCCTTCCATAGAATCATAAGGGTTGCTCTAGGGTCAAGTCCAACTGTCAATCCGACACCACGTCTCCTAAACCATGCCCTGCAGTGCCACGGCTACACGTTCTTTGAACACCTCCAGGGACGGTGACTCCGCCACCTCCCTGGGCAGCCTCTTCCAATGCCTGACCGCTCTTTCAGTGAAGACATTTTGCCTCATAACCCATCTAAACCTCCCCTGGCGCAACCTGAGGCCATTTCCTCTCCTCCACAGGGAGGGCGCAAAATGCCTTTTCCGCGCGTGCAAAAGCCCTGTCAAGATGACCAGTAACAGCCACGCGGCTGAGGAGCGCGTATGTTGGCGCTGCCGCCGGTTCTGACGGCCCCCTGGCGTCACTCGGCGACCCTCCACGCCGCGCCACGCCACTCACACTTTGTACGGCAACCGCGGGTCCGAAGTGAGCGTCACTTTAAAGGTGACCTTCGACCTGGGGAGAGGGAGCAGAAAGCACAGAGTTAGGGCTGGGGGGGGGGGCGCGGCGCGGGGGGCGCGGCGCGGGGGCCGCCCCTCACTCACATGGTGCTCCCCGGCGCCGCCGCCGCCGCTCCCCGCCGACACGTCAGCCACTGCCTGGCGCCCCAGGGGGCCTTCGCTGCCCCTTTCACCTTGTGAGCTGTCCGTGGCGCGCCTGACCGCTAAGAAAAACTAAACATGTCCTGCCGACTGATGCGGGGGAGGGAGCGGGGTATGTTTTGTTTCGGTGTCCGAGTGTGGCGGGGAGGGGAGAGGCTGAAGGGTAAGCGAGGCGCACCGGAGAACGGCAGTGAGGATTTCTAATGAGGCAGCAGCGCTGGCCGTTCCGTGGCGGAGGTAGGACCCAGCTACCGGGACTCCCCGCGTTTCCGTAGGCGTCGTGGAGCTACGTTCGGGCGGCCCTGGAGGGGAAGCGGAGGGAGCGGGCCGGGCCGGGCCGGGGCGAGGGGCTGGGCCCGGGCCGGGGGGCTTGGCCGGGCAGCGTGCCCCGGCCGGGCACAGCTGACGGGCATGGAGGACGGGCGGCCGGGCGGGTGGCGGCCCGAGCGCCTCGCACTGGGCCGGCGGGGTCGGAGGGGCGGGGCCGTTCCATAGAGATGAGTCCCCCTTCACCTGAAGGAATGCCAACGGGGGACTGCTGGGTTTAAATGTGTGCTTAGATATAACTGTGTGTGTGTATATTTTCATATCTATATATATGTGCGTATATATATGTACACAAACGTATGGGTGCATATATATGTGTATATATACGTAACACAAATGTATATGCGTATATACGTACGCAGACGTGGCAGTGGCTCATTGTTGTGTTTGGCTACCTGAGGCCTCGTGTCTATCTGTCGCTCTCAAACCGACCTGTCAGCAGGTCCTTGTGAAGTAGTGTAGGGCAGGACGGATGCAAGTACACAGCAATTCCCATCCCCTGTAATCCTTTATAGGAATCTTCTTTAATATTCAAAATCATTCACATCTTCCTTGCGATGGGGGAACTAGATTTGGAGTTTTGTTTGGATAGTGGTGGGTACTGTCATGGCAGAAAACCAGCAGTTTCCAGTTCTGTTCGTGAGTGGCTTTTGACAGGCTAATTTCTTTTAAAGGCTAAATAAGGTTGTGTGGAAGTGTAAAGTAATTTTTGCCTTTAATGCTTGTCCATCTGTTAATGCAGGTGATGACTGTATCCAACCCTGGGTCTGTCAGTATTAGCATTGTAGAAAATATTTTGCCAAGCTGCTTTCATATTTTCTCCAGTCTCTCCTGTCTGCAGGAAGGACAGCTTTCACTGTGGACCGAGGTGCGTGCTATCACATGCCACTTTCCAGGCTGGTCATGGCAAAGCATTGTGTTCTGCTCACTTTAGTTGGGGTCTCACTAGGCTTAAGGTAGAAAAAATGCCATAAAAAAGGCAATTGACACATTGGAGTCGCTAATTTCTTATCTAAGGATTGGCACAGTGCAATGAAATTCAGTTTTTCAGCCTTGTGTTGCTCTTGAACATAGACAAAAAATGAAAAACAAAAGAAAAAAAAGAACAAAGAGAAGAAACTCATTAGCAGCTTGTACCATGGTTATTAACATTTCCCTGTATCTCCTGCATTTACCTCTATGTTACTGTATCTGCCTTTACAACTGTATCAAGTTGGTGGCTCATGCTTAATTTGTAATCCATTAGTGATCTCATGGCTTTTTCACCCCCCTGCTTCTAAGAGATCACACCTTAAGTTAGAAATAAGTAATACTCATGTCTGAGCATGTAACCTTGCCTTTTGTGTAGTTAAGTGTCATCCCATATTTATTCTTGCCCTCTTCAAAAATCAGTTATTTTTGTACGTTGTTAAGTCTTGATTTAGACAACCCTGTCATCTGCAGTTTTCATTAATGCATTGCTATTTTCTGTGCCAAGGGCATTAATGCAGATGTGAAATAAAGGACCAGTTCTTTTAGTGCTTCATTTCTTGCCTTTCACTAAGGAGTTTCCCTCTGAGGAAATAAGTGCACTCGAATCTTCATGCTGTTGAAGCTGGGCTGCTTTTAGCACCCACTTGGTTAAATCTGGATTGAGCATATATGTGCTATAATGCTGCTGAGAACAGTCTAACTCCAGGCTGGGGTAGTCCTGTGTTCTAGACACATGGTCTTGTCCCCTGCTAGACAGAGGAACCAGCACTTGTGACCCGGTAGAGAGTTGTTTCAGAGAACTGATTTGGCAAAAAACCTAAACTTTCATTTTAGGTGTTTTTTGTCTGGTTAGCTTCCTGAACCAGCACAAAGAAGGACATGAGGGAGCATGTCTCATTGGCAGTAATACCACACTGCAACTTAGGTCAGCTTAAGATGGCTGTGGAGGTATATCCTGAGCAGGCATCAATAGTGTGATGGTGTCCTTATTTGCTGCAACCTTCAGGATCAGGATCTTTGAAAGCAGATTCAGTGATCCAAGTGATTTCATAAAAATAAGACCTCTCCAGTGCTGGAAATTTATAATTTTGCTAGGCTGTCTAAACCTTTTTCAAAAGCTACCATAATTGTTTATTTTTTCTGAGAATTTACAACCAGTAAAGGAAGGAGAATGCATGAATTTTCTCTTTTTGCTGGGAGAATCAATGGGACTTGGTGTCCTGTCTGCAAACAAGCCAGGGATGGATTAGAGGTGACTCTGTCTTACTAACGGGTGTATACACAACAACATTCTCATCAACTCCAGAAGAACTGATCCACTCCCAGCAAAGCCTGCCTTCCTTCGTGAGTGAAACCAGAGAAGAAACTGGAGTTCTTTATTCAGTTTGTTTTCCCTACAGCTCTTACTTACCACACTTAATTATGTTGTGTGATAGTGATGAGACACAGCTTTGGCTTTTCTAGCTCTGTAGATGACAAACAGAATGACAATTTGAGTAATTAAAACAATTGGGTTCTTTGGCAATTTGTAAACACATTAGTACAACAGAAAGCTTTGAAGTCAGGGAAATGTAAAAAAAACCCAAACAAACCAGAAAATAGCAAAAAAATTTAAAAAAATAATCCCTCTGGATGCTAAAATGTGACTGAGGTGGATTAAAATACCTCTCACAACACTTCAGGGAAACCCCTCTATTGTAAACAGCATTGCAAGAGAGAAAATTACTGCAATACATAGTAGCTACTGTATTATGTAGGTAGCCACCTGGCTGGACCTAGTTTAATTGTGTTGAGAGGGAAAATAACAATAAGAAAGGAAGTGGAATTTAAAAAGTACAACAAAAAAAAAAATTACCAAGATCTATTTATCAGTGTTTAGCTGCCTGAGCAAGATGATCACTTTTCATAGCAAAGGGTAAAATTGTTGTAGAAGGTGCGTCTGTTTCTGGAAATATGATGGAACGTGTAAAATTACAGTGGGGGGTAGAGGGAAGTGTTCGTTTCTCAAATAGTTACATCTTATACAGGGGTGCTTCCTTACTAGACACTTGTAGCCTGAATCCAATTCCCTAATAAGCATTTTCTGAGTTGTCATAATTAATTACCATAATTTTACTTATATGCAACATGGGGGGAAAAAGCTCCTTGATAGTATTTTCTACTGGCATGCAGAGGAGTAAAGGACAATGTAGAGTACAGTATGCTGGAGAACTGTGTTTAAAGCAATGTTATTTAGCCTGGTTTTTCTTCCCTCTTTGTCTTGTATTCTCCTTTTTTGTAGTCTCTGTTAGATACAATATATTGGTGAGCATTTAATTAGAGCAGCCCTGCGATACAGAGCTGGGAATCACAATTTCCTGCTCATCCAGCAACAAGTATACATGGCCACAGTTCAGAGTCTGGCCATAAAAATCAAGCTGCAGTGTTTCTGAAGGATTTCTCCTTTGCTTCTGAAGCCCACAGTGTCTCTTGAAACCTTTTAACTTTTGTATGTATTTCTGACATTCGTGAGTGCATGTTCCATTTGCACAGTTTTTATCCTACAAAACAAGTGCCCATGTGGAGGAAGGTTACCACACAAGCACCCATCCTAAGAGCTCTATGGAAGCATCAAATCTGAAATTTAACACAGTAAAATATCTCCCACCTCCAAAACGTGCTTTTAGTCTTGTCAGTTTGGGACTGTATAAGGAGTATTTAACCTCCAAGAATCTTTGCTGAAAAAGCACTGAATTAAGCTTTTTAGCAGGTACTCAGAAAATTAAATCTTGGCAGTCGGCAAATGTTTCTTCCGTGCTCACAAACAATGGATTAAATGAGCATTGCGAAGCAATGTGATACAGGAGGGAGAGGGGAAGGCAAAGGAAACAGTGTTTCTCCAACTAACCGCTTGCATAGGGATCACATGGATAACGGTCCGGGTCCTTCGGCTCTTAGTGAGGCTGTGGTTTCAACAGATGGATTGGGCAGTGCTAACCCCCATGAAATAGGAGAGATCCTGTTTTTAGCCCCAGTTCTGCCTCTCTTTTCCTGGCCTCCTGCCTGCTGCTGCTCCTTGCTTGGGATCCACCTGTGAGTCAGTTCAAATCAGCAAAAGATGAGGATGTTTCCCTGCTGGCTCAGAGCATTCAGTCAGCTCAGGGAAAGGTCTGAGCTGACACAGCAGAGGGCGCAGGGTGGTTGTGGTCAGCAGCTGTAGGAGGCAATGAGGTCTTCCCCTTTTGTCAGTAAGGAAACATGGCATAAGGCTTTCTTTTGACACCATTTCCTATAGGGCGAGGGCTGGGGTCCTCCTCTGGTGGGTGCATCCCCTTAACCCTCCTTTGGCTGAGGGTCTTGGCTCTCCCTGTGATCCAGGCCAAGCTCATTGATGGTAACCCTGTGACTCTTCACAGTGGGTAGAGGCACCTCCTCAGCTGCAGAGTTGTTGGCAGGAGTCAGCTGCCTTTCTCAGGTAGTCTGCTCCTGGTTGCTGTGGTGGGGTCTTTCTGTAGGAAATTCAGCCCTCCAGAAAGCACTGCATAATCTCTAGGTTGTTTTTGTTGCAGAACCTGAAAATCTAACTTTGTGCACCGTTCTTTGCCAAAGTTTCTGTACTCCAAAGAAACGAGCTGCAGCATTAGGCTAGATTGATTGCTCTGAGCACATCAGCTGTAGTTGGGTTGTCCTGACTTTTTACTCCCCAACAATTAAAGATTCTATGTTTTCTAATTTTTTTTTTAATACAGAAATAGTGGTGTAAAATACAACATAAATTTAGCCTGTTTAAACTAGCCTGTTGGTACGTACCAGTGAGAAAACTTTAACATCCTTTAAGCAGGGAGTTTTCACCTTGGTGAGCCTGCAGCCTGTGTGAGACAAAAGCAGTTTTTTATTACATGCTGTGTCACTGGGTTTCTCTGTAAAATACAGGCATACACAGGGTTTTTAAAAAGCATTATTAAGCCAAAGATAGAAGGAGATTAAAACAATTTAGAAATACAATGTGAAGTTAATAATCAGACAAGTTAGCACAGCTTCATAATCTTCCTTCAACAAAATAATAATTTAAAACCTATTACAGTTCCTCTATGTCACAAACATTTTACAAAAATAATGTGTCAAAATGAGAAGATCGCGTGTAGATGTTGTATTACTCATATAGAAATCATAATGCTACGTCTCTAGACTTAGAGGTTTTATTATGTGTGTGTATTAGATAGTACAGATAACTATACCAAACCAAAGATTAAGCTTCTGAAGCATCAGCACTGAATGTATTTGTCAGCTGTAGATAGTGTTCCTTTTTCCACATATGAAGATCTGGTGGTTTGGCAGGGGGTTTTCTTCAATTGCTTTGAGAAACTTATTATAATTTTGATTTAAAGATTTCTTGTTACTAAGCCTTAAACAGGAAACAATGTCTGGAAGAAGCAAAAGTAGGTCCAGGTGGCCAAGAAGGCCAACAGCATCCTGGCTTCTATCAGGAACAGTGTGGCCAGCAGGAGTAGGGAAGTGATCGTGCCCCTGTACTCAGCACTGGTGAGGCCGCACCTTGAATATTGTGTTCATTTTTGGGCCCCTCAGTACCAGAGAGACATTGAGTTGCTGGGGCATGTCCAGAGAAGGGCAATGAAGCTGGTGAAGGGTCTGGAGAGCAGGTCTTATGAGGAGAGGTTGAGGGAGCTGGGGTTGTTTAGCCTGGAGAAGAGAAGGCTGAGGGGAGACTATTGGTCTCTACAACTACCTGAGCAGAGGTTGTAGAGAGGTGGGTGTTGGTCTCTTCTCCCAAGTTACTAGCTATAGAACAAGAGGAAAGAGCTTCAAGCTGCATCTGAGGAGGTTTGGATATTAGGCAAAATTTCTTTCCTGAAAGAGTGGTCAGGCATTGGAAGAGGCTGCCCAGGGAAGTGGTGGAGGCACCATCCCTGGAGGTATTTAAAAGATGTGTAGACGCGGCACTCAGGGACATGGTTTAGGAGACATGGTGTTGGGTTGACAGTTGGAGTTGATGATCCCAGAGGTCTTTTTCAACCTTAATGATTCTATGATTCCATGACTCTTTCTTCTTCTGTCTGACATTTTTTTTTGTAATGGAATTTAAATAGTAATATGATTATATAGATGTACTGTGACCTGTTTTCCAGAACTTCTTTGAAATCACTTTACCTTGAATAATTTTACAGGTGTCCCATTGATCTTTAAAAGCAATTCGATTTATATATTTTCTGATGACATTTTTGTTAGTGGTATTGGTGCTGATGTGATATTTTGGTTTTATATGAAGGAAATGTTTTTGAAGTAGTTTTCGTATGATTCATATCCATCATAATTATGTTTTAATTGGGCACTAAGAAGCAAAATACCATCTTTTGATTTGAGAGTGTCTAATAAACTAGTTCTTCAGATCTGGGCGCCCATCCCTCTGGGGACTAAAGGAAGACATTTTTTGGGGAAGGTACGGATATAAAGAAAGCATGTCCAGATCTACAGATTTAACCTTTTTCCATAATTGCTAACTATATCAAAATCCTTTTTGCTTGTACAGACAGCAAACACAGTTAGCTTAGGTTTTATAGAAAATTTTATTAACTATGTTTTGGGGAATTGTGAAAAGATTGTATTTTGTCAGCTAGTCACCAGTCTCAGGAAAAAAAGGTCTTTCTTTATTACCTGCCTGCTGCAAGCAGCGAATTCTGTGACCTGAGCATGCAGCTCTGAGACAGCCCAATGTGTATTTTCATCTAATTATGCAGATTCTTTTATCCAGTACACTTACCTGTGTGTTTATTTCCTTGTGTCCATCATCAGGCTGTGCAGTTCTATCATTTATTTTTACTACCATTATGTACTACGGAGGGTTAGCTTGCTGCTGGAGGTAAAATCACCTTGTTTACAAGATGATTCCGAGAATCAGACAATATACATAGGTGTATTGCAGACTCTTATAGTGAAACATAAGAGTGTACAGAGGCATAAATTCAGCTAGTATCTATTTTTTTCTGTAAAGCATAAATGCAATTCCAACCGAGGTACTTTTCCAATACCATCCAGGGTAGCTTTCTTATGTTCTGTTTCACATCTTAAGCAGGTTGTACTTTATGTGCAGAATTAAATCGTAACTTAGGCCATGAAAATTCAGTGAGACCAACATTTCATCCTTTATGTGCAGCCATGATAAAAAAAACAGCAAGAGTTCCGATTCAGCTCCTACCGCAATTTAATTATTCATAAAGCGCCTAGCCTATTAGATTTTTTTAATGAGGGATTTTTTTTTTAACTTTAAATAAATGAGGTTATTCTTGTGACTTCACAGTTAACATTTAACCAAAAACCATGCACAGATTCTTGCTAAAGTGAAGCAAGAAACTAAGCCAAATTATGTTTCCATTTTTGAATATAAAGACTGGCAAGAAGAAGGAGACTAAAGAATAAATTAATTTCACGTCCAGGAGATTGTGATTCTGACAGGCTGAGTACAAGATATCAACTGTGATATCCTTCACAGTTCTCTAAACAAGGCCAACTTGTATGTTTTCTTTATTCAGTCATTTGTTACAAAGACACCTCTTGTATTTTTCCTCCTCTCCTTTTTGTTCCTTTGATGGCAAGCCCAGAAAAGAGTTTATATAGTCTGCAAGTATTACTGCAAGGGGACAGTTTTCACTTGCATGGAGGTGAGGTTACACAGATGACTCGTTTAGTGTTTGAAGGGTTTGGAGGAGAGATTTACTGAGGTGGCAGAAGGTGGTGCATATCTTTGGAAATGAAAAAGAACTGAAAACCTATGTTGTGTTTGCAAAGTCTGGACTTTTAAATTGCTAAAGATTTGTTTGGCAAAAAGATAAACATGACCTTTAGTTTTCTTCATCTAGAACAGGCCTTTCTAACCTGCTGTGGTTCAGGACACCAGCCTTCAAATCTCAACTCTGTTTATCAGGCTTTGCCTTCTAATTTCTTTGGGTACAAAGCCAAGAATTTCTCTGCATGTCGCCTTCCTGTGGGCTTCTTAATGGGTCAGAGGTTTAGCTGGAATGTTCTGACCTGGGAAATACGCCTCCTCATTTGGTGCTTGCTGTAGCACAATGCTGAAGATTTGTCTGAACATTTAAGATGCTTTTGTGTTAGATGTGGTGAGAAACTTCTTGTTTCTGGACCATTACTCATAAAGCAAAATTAATTCTAGTAAGTGCAAAATTATATTGGCACAAGGGGTTTTTAAGCTTTAAAGTGTAACACTGTTAGAAATAATCAAGAAACAAGCAGAGAACAGAAAATGACCCTTAAATAGCGGATGAAGACTTGAGCCATGTTGTGCCAAATGAGTTTGAGTAATGCGTAATTCCTTTCAGTGACTTTTTGTTTGCTTTCCATTGCAGGTTTTATCTTTTTTAATATAGCATATTATCTCGTTAGGATATCTTTATACCATCTCCTAAATGCTACTGTTTAGCAAGACTTAGGAAAATATATGAATACCTTTTAAGTCTTCTGATTGCAATAAATTTAATTACAGATCCAACACTTTAGACAGAAGGGGTAGGGTTCATCTGACCAAATGTTGGTGCCAACTTTGTAAATATCTATTCCTAAATTAGTTTCCTTAGGCTCCCTTTATATTCAAAGCAAAGAAGGTACTCGTAGTGCCCAATCTGTATTATTCTGAAGTAGATACCTGGAAAGATGAGCTATTGCCTCAACGTGCCTATTTCTTCCCAGACTGACAACAGGGAGAGATTAGGTTTACTACCTCTCATATGGACATCTACTTTGTACAAACAGTAGGGTTTGATGAGGTGAATCCCAACCCGTGTTCATGCTCTACGCTCTTCTGGAGTTTCCTAATCCAGAGCTCCTGTTCTGCTGTTCCTCTCACATAACTTTAGGTACCCAGTTGAACTCAATTGGATTTTATATGATACTCTTGTTAGAATATGGGGAGAGACAGGTAACTTCAGGTTGTAACCCACCAAATGTATGAATTGCTCTTTTGAGTTGTTCTGATTTTTGTGCAGGTCCAAAAAGAAATTACTTCTGAGTATACTGTATACTTCTAAGTATACAGTATTCTTAAAATAATACAGAGCATAAGAGATTATACCAGTCTTTAACAACAACAACAACAAAATCTCAATTAACAATCATGGCATGCATGAGAGTAAAATAAAATTAAGATCTGGAAGGAGAAGAAAGTGAAAATAGGATTTCAGTGGATAAATACAGTAATGTTTACCGTTCTAATGCAAGAGCAAAAGAATATCTACACTTCACATTTCAGAAGCAATGTCAGTTGAGGCTCATGTGGTGTCTTCACAGAAGAGGGCATCTTCCATCTATCAGAAGCTTTCATAATTAAACCCTTAAGGTTTTCATGCTGTGAAAAGAGAAAAAACAAAACCAATTGTTTTAGTGATGATTTAAATATTCACTTAAATGTCTGTCCTTCATGCCCTCTATCCTGCAGTCCTCATCACTTGTACTGGGATCAGTTGTCTCACCCCATGGAGGCAGTTTGGGCTATTATACTTCTAACTTTAGCAGATAATTCTCTTTTTTCTGAAAGCTTCATTGCACCTATTCCCTTCAGCAATTGCTTTGGGAACACTCCCAAAGAGAAATCAGGATTATGTATGTTCGAAGGGCAGGGTGATATACACAGAATATAAAACAGGGTACTAAACAGTAGTATAGAACTAAATAAAAGAAATGGAAAAAAGGCAAAAGGAAGATTTAATACATTAATTGGAAAGAATACATCACAGAATCGCAGAATGGTTGAGGCTGGAAGGGACCTTTGGAGGTTGTCTGGCCCAACTGCCGCCCTGCTAAAGCAGTGCCACCTAGAGCAGGTGACCCAGGACCATGTGCAGATAGCTTCTGAGTATCTCCAAGGATGGAGACTCCACCACCTTCCTGGGCAACCTGTACCAGTGCTCGGTCACCTTCACAGCGCAAAAGTGTTTCCTCATATTCAGGAGGAACCACTGGTGTTTTAGTTTGTGCTCATTGCTTCTTATCCTAGCTCAGTACACTAATTCAAAGGAAATAAGCTGTATAGGAAAGCGATGACAGAAAAAGGAAATACAAAGTAGGCTGGAAAAGAATGGAGAAAATTTGTGGCTATCAACTGTCTACTGCCCAGATGGAAGGAACCAAAATGATAAAACCATGAGGGTGGTTAATGAAGTAGTCAGATAACTGAAACTACAAATCATGGGCAAATGAAATGGGGAAGTATGAGATAATATCAAACACCTAGTTATCTTGCAAAATCTACCCAAAACTCAAATGCTAGAGGGGTAAAAATTTGTCTGAATTTTACTTTTTTTTCATAGCTTTGTTCCTGATTACATGTGTACTGTCTTCATTTGGACACTCTTTTATTGTTGTAGTCTGGCAAAAAACTTTTGGCACCATGCTATTGGATATTTTTCTTCTTCTTCTATACCAAATTTAAGTTTTTTATCCTGTGTAATTCCAACGCTATTTACGTTTTCTCTTTGCTTTCTAGTTTCTTTTGCTGATCCCAACCTTATTTGCACTCTGTGCATATTTTTCGTCTTCTCTGTCTGCCTTCCCCATGCTGTGCTCCCTGTACTCAGTCATGTTGTTTGCATTGCAGAAATTACCAGTTCTTCACCAGTTCTCACCTTCCATCACATTTTCCTTAATATATAAACCGAGAGATGGCTGCTGCAAGATTATGTAACCTTAAATTCATAGTATTATCTTTTACATTAAGATATTTAAAATGTGCTGTCTGTTGTAGATAGTAAGCTCTGGGTCTGGTTTGTTTTCCCATGCAGGGCAATCAGACATACAGATTCAGTCAATGTATTCCAAATGATGCACCTGTATGGAGGAGCAAATGTAAATGTTGCAAAAAAAGAGATTTAGCGTCTTTCCTTTGTATTCAACCTACTGTAATGGCAGATTTCCCAACTGAGACGACCTACTTTAAAAATTAAAAAATACCACATTGAAAAAAACAGAACCTATGCATTACATAATAAAGTATATCATATTAACAACTTTCCCTATTTTTATATGTTGGACAATAGAATATGTTGATTTTGCAGAAACTTCAGAAAACAAAATGGTAATATGTGATTCATTATGACAAAGTGGCCAATTGTAATACACTGGTTGTAACAGGAATAATATTTCTACAGAACTGAGTTCTGAAAAGTTAGGTTCCAAAATCATGATAGTGTAAATAAAATAACAGCTAAAGACAGATACCCTCACAAATAAATTAGTTTGTTAGACTTACTGCACCCACTAGATTTGTACCATAGCTTCTAATCCATGTTATCTTTATCTCTATCACAAATAAGCTGATCATCTTCAATAAAGCTATTGTGTAGCCCCAGTCGGAATCAAGCACACAGAGCCACTCGCTCACCCTCCCCACCCTGGTGGGACTGGGGAGAGAATCTGAAGAGAAAAAGTAAGAAAACTCATGGGTTGAGATAAGAAGAATTTAATAAATGAAATTAATAATAATAATAAATTGTCATGAAAAGGAAAACAACAAGAGAGAGAAAGAAACCCCAGGAAAAACAACCACTCACCACCCGCTGACCAATGCCTGGCCAGTCCCTGAGCAGCGATTGCTGCCCCATGGTGGACATTCCCCAGTTTATTTGCTTCCCCCAGTCACATGGTATGGAATATCCCTTTGGCCAGTTTGGATCAGCTGTCTTGGCTGTGCCCCTTGCCAGCTTCTTGTGTACCTGGCAGAGCTTGGGAAGCTGAAAAAGTCCTTGACTAGTGTAAGCACTGCTTAGCAACAACTAAAACATCTCTGTGTTATCAACATTAGTCTCATCCTAAATCCAAAACACAGCACCCTACCAGCTACTAGGAAGAAAATTAACTCTATCCCAGCTGAAACCAGGACACTTCTGTAAAGGAACAAAAGTTGTTAGTTCAAGGAAATACTGTCTACTCAAAAGTTTCTGCAACTTGTCATTTTTATAGGAACTTTTTGTTTCAGATGATTTTGAGGATTTGGGAAGTTTTGTCATTTTTATTTTTATAAAAGTATTTACCTTGAAAGGGGGATTATCAGAGAGATATTAGTTAAGTTTAGGTTTTTGAAGAGTATTCATAGGTAGTAAGTGAAATCCATGCTATATTCTATAGATTCAGATTAGCCAAAAAAACCCAAGATCATTTAAGAGTGCTTTTGCTCTATTTTGCCAGTTGTTTTCTTGCACAATCCATGCTGAATTAATGCATGAGGTAGAACATGTGGGCTTTTTTCAGGTAAAGCTCCTATTGACTTCCTAGTCAGAAGTGTGTGGAAACTAATGTTCTTCTGAAGTAGAACTTCCCATGATTGTGTTTGTTCACTGACTTGTTGCCACATACAAAATGGTCCTGCTTGCTACTGATATTTTGTCAGACTAAACTAGTCTTTTTCATTTCACAGGGATTCTTATTAACACTGTTTCAAAGCCCATGAATGTATGTTTTATCAAGTGCTCTATCAGCACTGTGGAAGTGGATTTTCTAAGAAACCAAATTGACTTCTTGAGTCAATTTTTCTGTTAAAGCTGCTTGTATGGTTTTCAGAACACAAATGTTGTAGGAAAGAGATAATCTTGCAATTTTGTGGCATGCTGAAGGTTTTTGTTGTTACCTACATTACTGTTTACAGAATTGTGGAATAGTTCAGACTGGAAGGCACCTCTGGAGATCATCTACTTTACCTAACCTCCCCCTCCTCAAAGCAGGGTCACCTAGTGCTGGTTGCCCAGGACCTTGTCCAGTTAGGTTTTGAGTATCTAAGGATGGAGACTCAACAGCCTCTCTAGGCAACCTCTGCCAGTGTTTAACCAGAAAAAAGTTTTTTCTTTCATTTAAATGCAATTTCTTGTATTTCAGTTTGTGTCTATTGCCTCTTGTCCTGTCACTAGGCACTACTGAGGAGAGCCTGGCTCTGTCCTCTTTATTCACCTTGTCAGGGTTTTATAGAAGTTAAGATCCCCCTGATCCTTTTCTTCTGCAGGCTGAACAGTCCCAACTTGTATGTCAGATGCTCCAGTCTAAATCATCGTGGCAGCCCTTCACTGTACTTGCTCCAGTGTGTCGATGTCTGTCTTGTATGGGGGAGCCTATAACTAGACCCAGCAGACAAGATCTGTCTCATCAGTGCTGAGTGGAGGGGAAGGATCACCACCTTCAACCTGCTGGCAATGTTTTTAATGCAGCCCAGGAGGCAGTTGGTCTTCTTTGCCACAAGGGCGCATTGATGGCTCACGGTCAGCTTGTCCACCAGGTCCCCAGGTCCTTTTCTGCACAACTATTTTCCAGCTGGCCATTCCAGGCCTGTTCTGGTGCATGAATTAACAGAATCAGAGTTTATATCCCAGAATGATGTGAAGACAAATAGATTAAACATTTAATTGTGATGCAGATGTTTTGTCTAGAGGAACAAAATACTCAAGAGTGTTTTGCTGGCTGAAAGCAGCAGTAAAATCCATTCCCTTAGTCATCTCTTCGTATGCCTGAATAAACCCACATTACCAAACCTTTCTTTCTATGTTGTGTGTTCCAGTTCCCTGATCATCTTGGTGGCCCTGAATTAGGCTTGCCCAGTTTCTCAGAATCTTCTGTGTGTTAGGCATCCCAAAACTGCACAGACTACTCTGGATGTAGTATCAGGTGCTAAAAGCAGAAGAATCACTTCCCTTAACCTGCTAACCTCACTATTCCTAATGCAGCCCAATAATGCACTTGACCTTCATTGCTCAATTTGTCCACCAGGCCCTCCATGCCCTTTTCTACACAACTGATCTCCCCAGAGAGTCTTGTTGCCTGATGTTACTCCATTCCAGGTGCAGGACTTTGCATTTGCCCTTGTGGAAATTCATGAGGTTCCAGTCAGCCCATTTCTCTAGCCTCTTGATGTCTTGAACAGCAGCTCTGCCCTTGAGCATGCTGATTTTACTTGATTTTGATTTTCCACAGGCTTCCTCATGGTACAGTCTATCTCATTATCCAGACTGATAAGAGATATCTTCCTCACTAGTGACACCCAAGGAGCAGCACTACCAGCTGGACTTCATAGCATTGATCACAACCCTCTAAGTGCAGCAGTCCAGCTAATTTACCATCCACATTATAGTCCACCTATTGAAACTGTATCACTGCTTCGCTTAAAGGACACTGTGGCAGACCATCCTGAAAACTTTAGTGAAGACAGGGTAAATGACACCCACTGCTTTCCCTTCAGGTGCATAGCTGATCATCTCATCACAGAAAGCTGTCAGGTTGCTCAAGCAGGGTTTGTCCTTTGTGCCCATGCTGATTGCTCTCAGTCAGCTCCAGATATTATCCCATCCGTATCCATATTATCCCATATGCCCTAGATAAAGAATCCAGGAGGATTTGCTCTGTAACCTTCCCAGTGACTGATGTGGGAATGACAGGTCTGTCATTCCTTAAAGCCCTTCTTATCCTTCCTGAAGATTGGTCTGATGTTTGTGTTTTACTGGTATTCAGGAGCCTCCCATGATTGCCACAGCCTTTCAAAGACATTATAGTGTAGCCTTGTGGTGACACTGACCAGTTCCCTCAGCACTACCTTTATCTCAGAAGTTGTTTATTAAAAAAAAAAATCTCAGACACTGTGCATTAACATATATATTTCTGGTTCTCTTTCCCTCCCTGTACACATATATATAAACAAAGAGAAGAATGTACAGGTTAATATTTACGTAGAGAAATTCCAAGCCAGTGGTAAGACAATATAGATTTTCAAGCAATGTTAGAAGAGAATAGAGCTTTGATTCCTGAACTTTTTAAGTCAAAGGGAGTTTTGCTGTTTACTTCAATGGATCTAAAATTTCACTCACTGTATTCACTCACCTGCCTTTGAATCAAGTGTAGAAATTTCTTTGAAACTAGTTCTAAAGCTTTAGAGAGAAAAATTAATATGAATTGTAATTGTAATTAAAAAAAAGAACTGAAAAGGTAGAGCATTCACAGTTTTTTCCATAAACTCATGCCAGATTCTGTGAAAAAATAGGGCGTGACCTTCATGAAATTTTTTTTCAGTTTTTTTTGATTGACAGCAGATCTTTATATTGGGTCAATGTTAACCCATTCATGTGACTCCATTCATGCAAGTTCTGTACATAGGATCCCCTTCTGACCAAGAATGTGTATTTTGCATGTAGCAGGCAAGAAGCTGACCAAAAGACATGATGGCTGTGAAAGTGTATTTTCTCCTGGGAGTGGCTTAGTGGTTGCAACCCTTTTATTTGGCCAGACTTATGCAATCAGAAATGTACGGAGAGTCCATTCAGATGATAAAATTATATGCACACATTAAAGAATGTAAACACATTTACTCACTAAGTCAGTTGTTTTAAGAAAGAGAAAATCAGCCATTTTAGACCAGTTTTTAAATGTGACACCTAAACTGTCTCACTGGAGGTGAAGAAATTGCAGTAAATAGTGTCCAGCAGATGCAATAACCTTCAGCACATTAGAATAGGGGTTCAAATGAGATGTGAATGACTTCCCTGCCTCAGTATAATGAAGATCAGTGTGATAGACAGTGAAAGTGGGAAGATCAAGCAAATCGATGGAAAATTTAATTAAGAAAGATACAATTTTCTCACTGGTATATAATGACAGTTGGCAGAGCCAAAGGCAGTTGCAGGAGGAGAAAATTCATTTAGTTAATACTCAGGCTAGGCACTATAAGTTTCCACAAAAAGAAAGAAACACATTTTCTAAATATATACTTCACTAGTCACATTTACTGAATTCTAAGACATGCTTCTATGAACCCTTAGAAAAAGGAAAGGATTAGTTTTGATCCACATGAAATAGTGAATTCAGCTAAAAAGGCATAGAATTGATTATGCTTAAGCAACTAGGCTCTTAATCCAGTCTGTTTAACAGAAACTGCAAATGAACACATCCTACTTCTAATATTTGCAAATTTCTTAGTTGAGGAGAGTTATTTTTGCTGTTGGCAACAGTTTGGTTAGGGTTTAGGTTTTTTTTTAAAACTTCAGTTCTGCAACACATATTTGGAACCAATTTGTTAACATTTGCTTTACTTGTGCAACTAATGCTTGTTTTACCCCATGTTAATGCCTGCCTGATCAACCCAGGGAATTTTTTTTCATCCTGTACCCCAATATCATAAAAACTAATAGCAAAGATATGACTTTCCCATCAACTTTTCCTTAGGAAGCAATAGTTCCTGCTTTGTTGTCTAACGTGGAACTAGGCAAGGAGCATGGAGTAATATGGCATGTGCCATCTTCATGCCATCTCATGTCTGCACAGACTTCCTTCTTGTGGGTCTCAAGTATGTCTGGTCAGTCAGTCTGAAACACCTGCTGAAGATCCTGCTTGGAAAGCCAAATTTCTTAGCTATGGTGTGTCTTACAGAAGCGGCTCCAGACCTTTTTCAGAGTCTCAAAAAATTCCTCAGAATTGTCCAGCATACATTCTTCTTTCTCACTGTAAAAAGGGTTTGCAAGCTACTGAAGCATCTGATTTTGCTATGCTGTCCTTTGTTCGTGTAATTAGATCATTGCAGGGCAGTGGCATTTGGGTAGGACAGGATTCATAGGATCATTCAGGTTGGAAAAGACCTCTGGGATCATCTAGTCCAACAGTCAACCCAACACCACCATGCCTCCTAAACCATGTCCTGAAGTGCCTGTTTTGAACACATTCCGTTTCCTAAAAGGTATTTTTGCTAGTGCCATTTGAAACACTCTTCCTTAATCTAAGCCAACTACATGGGGCTGGCAAATATGACACACTTCAGAGAGATTTGCACACTTGCTTCTCAGTGTGATATCCAGGATACCCAATGGCAGGTAAAATGGCCCTAACTGCCAGCATTGCACATCTCAATCCTGTATCTAGTGGTCAGACATCTGAATCACTCTGTAGGCTCTGGCATAAGGTCTGCACCTCTGCCGAGTACACCAGTTTAACCACCTAGATTTAGGTGGTTGTAACCTCTGACTGAACCCCACTCTGGTTGCCTAGTATTCCGTTAGAGAAAAGACAGCTCTTCTAAAGTAAGATTCATCATCACTATTTGAAATGTTTCCCTTAAGATAAGTTACATCCTTAAAATGCCCGTTTCCCATTACTCACTGTTGAGGGAAGCTGATGTCTGTGTACTCCACCCCATTTGTGTTTGGTGGCTCACAGTGCAGCTTAACAATGCAGACTGGTTTTGGCATAGAAAGTATTGAATCGTGTTGTCAAATTCTCCTTGTATGATACATCAAATTAATGGTCTTCCAAATAATAAGTAAAAGAGAGTCTGCCATAACCTACCCCATGTTTTGTAGATTGAAAATTATTCCAATTATTTTTGGTAATGGTTTGTTATTATTACTTATCACACCCTAATTATGACTATTTATATTGCCTTTCCAGTTGCTGTCTCTCCAGTCATATTTTGCATGTATTATTCTTCCCTTGTAAAGGAAGGGATATTGTACACTGTAATAATAAAATAAATGTGAATGTTCCAGTAAAATAGCACCTCCCTCTAGCTAAAGAGGACTGAAAAAGAAGTAAAGAAGAATAGAAATTGAAAAGTGAAAAGTGCTTGCTCAAACGCCAAACATTAAGAACTTGAATCTTCACTGTTAAATTTCTAGATCCAGAAAACTGGGTGTTAAGGTACCTGCATTTAAAAACTAAAACCACCTTAATAATCTAGAAGAGTATGAAAGGAGTCAATTTCCCAACTTTTTTGTTCATTATAAGACAATATTAAATATCTGGATGTAACTATATACTCCAGTTTTATTTAGGATTTATAAGTTTCTTAATGTGTAAATGGATTCTGATATATATATAAAACTGCTGTAGTTTTGATTCAGTTTAGTAATCCTACTCTGAAGTAAAAGCTTTTCTTTCTTTTTATAAGGACTTATATTCTCTGGGTGGAAAGCCTAAGAAAGATTTCTCATTACCTTGATTTTATATGAAACCAAATTGTATTAATCACCCTGCAGATACTCTCAGCATGTGGAAAAGCAATTAAAATAGGTATGTACCTTGTGATATGAGGTTTATTCACAGGTTTTGGTTTAGCAGCTTTGCCAGTAGTCAAAGGAGCAGAACGTTGGTTTGAAGCTGAAGAAGAAAATGCTGTGTGAAGAAACACATCCCACTCTATTAGAAATGGGAAGCAAATAAGACTGAAGACAGAAAACACAGATTTGTGTTTAGGCCTAATTCGTTTCCCTAGCCCATTTCCAAAACCAATCTTCCCCCACTTGCTAGTGCTAAGGATTATTTAACCAATACCTGTTTAAACACTCAGCCCGTTTATATCAGTTAGCGTAACAAGTGTTTGGCATAATTCTGCTTGAATGCAGTGTGTTTTTCTTTCCTTAAAATTTCTAATGGAAAACATTATCTTATCTAAATAAAATTAGAACAAAACAGACTGATCATGCATAATGCCCTGTATCTGCTACGGAAATGGAAAAGGCTCATCCAGAACTTCATATAGGAGTGGTAAATGGTACAGTGCAATTATTCATGAAGAAGTAAAGTAAAACCCCACAATGCTGAGTATTTTAAAAACGTAATCAGGCTTTTAATTGTAAACTACAGTGGTGAACATGTAAAAACGGAGCTGTGCTGCTACCTTTTTATTCTGTAGATGGAGTTAGAAAAGTCTCTCCCTCTCCTGGGGCCCCATTTTACTGGCTGCTTTCCCAAGGACTCACTGACCTTGGTGAGAATGTGATGCAATGTTTCTGTAACTGCAAAGGAATGGGAAATCAGGTTGTTGGAACCACACACACATGGTTTATTTTAATGTTGACATCTAAAGTAGCTAAGAACCTAACTCTAAAGATCAACCCCAAAATTCTTATTTACAGTGAGAGATTGAAGGGTGTACGTATAAAATAATGCTCTCTGTCTGAAAATCAGTAGCCTCAGTCAATTCTGCCAGGAGTGACAATGTGGTCTTCACAAAGAAACTAGATATTTTAATGGTAATGCAACTGGAAGCATCAGAAATGCAAATTCCATTTCGTTGCACCAGCAAAGGTAGGCTGAACACAGGTGAGAAAACCATGTTCTCTGGCTGTGACTTCTGTCTGATCATGCTAGCAGCAAAGAAACCCAAGAGGAGGTTTGGACCACGAATTGTAACAGCCTTCCCTTCTACATATTTCCTTGAATTGTCAGGGATCTCTTCCTTGTACAAACTGCAGATAACAGGCAGTCAGTTCTGCCTCTGTCCCAAGGTTTTGGAAATTTGCGTATGGACAACCCAGGTAAGAAGCAATAAAGCATCAAGGTTTCGTTCTGATGGTGATATGACCAGACCTGCCTCCTCTTTCACTGCATCTTGAATTGTAAGAGAGAAAAACATTCTGAGTGTCCATAGAAGCCCTTAGATGATAAGAACATTTTCCTCAACCTTGTTTGCATGCTTCATTTACAAATGCATGGCATCTCTGCCTTGTCTGTCCCATTTATTCTCACTAAGGCTCCCCATAATCATGGGCTGCTTCCTTCATGTCTCACTGCTTGGCCTTTGAGAAATCCCACAACAGCTCATAGTCTTTCTTTGCATACAGAAAGTTAAATAGCTGTGTCTTTTTTTGCATTGACAATTTATTGATCAAGAAAACGTCAAAACAGAGAGCAAGATACAACATTTTAGTACCACAAAATTCAATAATCTTTTTTGTGATATTTCCCTGAGCTAGGGAATACTAATACAGAACGAAGGTGGAAGACAGAAACTAAGATATGGCAGTGGGGTATAAGAAATCCACATGAAAAGCTTAGTTTTACTAAAATTAATTTATTATTTTATATCTGCTGTCATTCTAAGCAAAGTCACTTAACGAATAAAATTGACACCAATACCATAGCTGCTCATTAGGAATTGGAAAATTACTCTGAGCCAAGACTTAGATTTGCTCCAGAAGTCTGAGACTGGCAGTCCTGAAAGTGGTAGTTTTCTATGGCCTTTTAAAAATTATTTCCTTTTTGATGGCAGAAAAATTTGAAGCACATTTGAATTCAACTTGTTACTCTAGTTTGACATAGAAAGCATGTGATGAAATACCAGCTGCCCTGCTCTTGAGTGGGATTCTGTGATGGGAAGACGAAAGGAGAACTTGCCTGCAGATCTAGCCAGGCATGTGCAGAGCTGGCTGAGGCACAGAACCCTGCAGCCTCTGGGTGCTGCCAGTTCAGCGACTCTGCGGATTACATTTGGATAGTTAAGCATGTCCCCCATTGAACCTCCTAAAGCTGGAGTTGTCCAGCTAATTAGTTCTGATGAGGGTCTCCAGGCTCTGTTCTCATAGATTAAAAGTCAGAAAAGACCTTCCCAGCTTGTGTCCCCTTGCCTTATTTTAATCTAGATGCTTTAAGCATAGATAATTCCAAGGAAAACTCTAAGCTGAGTGGTATATCATTCTCTGCAGAGCTTTTTTTTAAAAAAAATCTCCACATTTGCAAATTGCAGAGACTCCTTGCTCATTTTTGATTTCTTCATTCCCACTGGCAATGCTGAATGTGTTAGGTTAAATGAAAAGCCTCATTTTTTTGTAGTGACTTATTTTTTCCAAGTTACTTGCATAACGGGGGATATGATTTCTTTCAAACCTGCAGCAACACATTCATGTGTTTATATATATTGTTGTGACTGAATATAAATGCATAATAATTAATATAACTGCATTTAAATCCTGCATTCCTATTGAAATATTTGTTTAATAGAAGTGAAGAATTCAGGGGACATTCAAATTAGAAATATTATTTATTCATCATCTGAGTAGCAATTGACAGGGTTATGAGCTGAGAACAAAGGTAGTCTATTACATTATTGAAATTAAAATTACCATATTTGTTTTGGTGATACCACACCTGAAGTTACATGTAAGATGCTACATTTTGAAACTAGTTGTGCTGGACAATACATAATTAATCTTTTTGGTAAGAATTTTTGAATGTAGAAAGTAAAACTTTTTGCTAGAACATGTTACGCTGGTTGCAAGGTTTCACACTGCTATCATATCTTTTTTTCCTTAAGTTCATAAGTATTATCAAACCAGGCTGAATATGTCCTAAATGATCACTTATATCAGAGATTATTCTTTTGTTGCATTGTGGAGGGTGTATGTAAACACGGTGTCTCCGCGATGCAATGTAACTATAATCTGTGTTACAACCACTTTGTCTGAGGTATTTCAATTTCATAAATCCGTTTACATTAAAAGTCACATTCCTAGTAGGAATAAGCATGAACACTGTTACTTCCATTATTCTTCTCATTCACTTGATGATTTTGCCACTGGAACTCTGTTTTCAAATTGTGTGCTATTACAAAAATGTTACAATGAAAACTCTTTGATTTGGCACTCTGTCCACCAAAGCTCCTCTTCCATTAGCATCCTCTCAGTTTCATTTCTCCAATATCTCTTCTTATATCAAAAAGGTAAGGTATAAATTAAGCTAGTCCAAATCCTTCTTGAACATATCAGCTCTGAGATATTGTTTCTCCCATTCTGTTTCTTCTCTGTCTTTTCTGAGTTTTATGTTTTGAAATGTATAGCTCATTACAAAGACTTTAATATTGCCATCAAACACTTCATTTTCTTCTGCAGACACACATGGGCCACTCGCTTATCATGTCCAGGTATTTCAATAATAAAAGTATATCCCATTCTTAACAAATGAGACAACTGTTACTTAGAACATTTTTAGGAGATTTGGGAATGAATAATCATTAAACCAATTTTATAGAAAGGGCAGAAGGAAGTGTTAGGGCTGTATGAGCAATAGTATAGCCAGCAGGTTGAGAGGAGTGATTATTTCCCTGTGTTCAACATGTGCGAGGTGGCAATATTTTGCTTTTTGGCTCCCTAGCAGAAGGAAATACTGACCACTGGAGCAAGTCCAATGGAGACCTGCCAAGATGGCTGGGGGCTGGAGTACTTGATGTGCAAGGAGAGGCTGAGAGAACTGGTTTTGTTCAGCCATGAGGAAAGAAGGTGAAAGGGAAACCTTGTGGCTTCCTATGACTACCTAATGGTAAGGTGTAGGGGAGGTGGACCCAGCCTTCTAGGAAGATCGTGGCTACAGGACAGCAGGTAATAGCCACACGTTGCAACAAGGGAAGTTCTGACTAGATATTAGAAAAAAAGAAATCACCATGAGAGTGATTGGGCACTGGAACAGATTATCTGGAGAGGCTGAGAAATCATCATTGGAGATGCTCAAAACTCATTGAGGCAAGGCCCTGAGCATTCTGAGCTAGTTGACCCAGCTCTGAGTTGGCTTTGTACCAGATGACCTCCAGGGTCCTTTCCAACTTCAGTTGTTCTGTGATTCTGTGGAGTGACTAATCAAAGGCTAAGCTAAACCTATAAGCTTTTCTTTACTGGCTTATCTGCCCTATCATTTTGGTTTTGATGTTGCTTTTCTAGTCTAGTCAAAATAACATACCTAAAATTTATACACAACTCTTGTGCTTTTTTCCAGCTTGAAATTCAAGCTTCTTGTCTTCATTGTTAAACATCTCCAAGGTATTACCTGTTTATATCTTCGCCTCTGCTAAGAGGGGTCCAGTTCTCTCTGACCTAATCCACTAGATTTATCCCACAGAAAGTAGAACAGAAAAAAATTAAAATCTCTCTGTTCAAAGGAACCAAGCGCTGTTTCTCTTATTTCAGAGAAAGCCTTTGATCTCATGAACTGAACTCTTTGAAAAAGTTTGCTTAGGGCAAAAACTTCCAAACATGGTTGGAATAGTTTTGTTTTAATGCAAATTAATGAGTCATCATGAAAAAAAATTGTAATAGAGAGACCCACAGACCTTGTTTTTGCCACTGGGATTCACAACACAAGGAACCAACTATGGAATTAATAGGAGTATTTTCTCTATGAATGTCACAATGAATGAATATTCAGCAAATATTCACAAGAATGTCACTAAGCCATAGACAACCTTTTCTAAAAATCAAGAAAATCCGAAGTTAGTAAACTGTAAAATATAAGATTCATTGTGATAAATTCACAATGTTGCATATAACAACAATACCATAGAACATATTATGCAGACTGGAGTTACAGCTGAGTGGCAGAAGGCAATAAAAGACTTGGGGATTAGAGTGAACAAGGAAGAAAATAAAACTGCCTGTGCAGCAAAATGGGTTTTTGAGATTCTGTCTGGCTTCCTGGAAACTACTGCAGTAAATATAGACTAAGGGAGAGCGGCTTGAGTGTGTGTGTTTCAGACAGACATATCTTAGCAACCATGATTTTTAGGGGAGAAACATCAGACTGAATCAAAGGAGCAGTGAGTTGTGAGTACTTAAAAGCCTTTTTTTTAATGACAGAAGATTCAAATCACTTGTTTCAAAGAGCCAGACTATAGTGGGAAAGTTTGTGAAGGACAGAATTGCTAAAAAAAAAAGTGTTCTGTTAAAATGTTATCTTCTAAAACACACTGATGAAGGTAGGATGGGCAAACCTATTAATAACTGAGGGAATGCATCCAAAGTCGTATTTCAAGGGACAGCAAATTTCCTCCCTTGCCTGTTAATCTTTCTGTGTTGCTAGGACCTGGGAAGGCATTTAGCCCCTCTGAGTATATTCTGTGGGGAATATTACTTATCTAACAGACACTAGAGGTGCTTATCCAAGTGAAAGTGAAAATTTGTAAGGTAGCTAGATTTAAGAGTAAGAATAATAACACCCAGTATGATTGTTATAAAATTGCTGTTTATAGTGCAATAAAGCTTACATATAAATGTAATCATTTTATACAAGGAACGTGGTTTGGTTTTGTTTTGTTTTCTTGAAGATCATTGCATTAAAAATATTTTATGTGAAAAAAAGAGCACAGGAATGATCAATCATACAGTTAGTGGGGGAAAATAGCCCTAATATTCAAATGATAGCTGGCATTTCAGCAGACCTATCTATAACAGCTCAGCATATTGAAAAGTCCTGCTAGGTTCCCTGTAGTACTAGAAACTATAATCAGAAAGCTCACATATATATAGGGTTCATCCGAGCACGCCAAACTGTTACCGAATTTCATCAGAAAGTATAGCACTCTTCCCATGGTCAGGCCTTGAAAATAATTTTACCAACCCATTTTAATTATTTTCAAATTATTTTCCATTTTTTTACAGTCCTGTATGGAATCACTGCAGTGACTTTACTTAAGTGATTTAATGTCCAGCTTTCCTGCTGCTGTTAAACATGACGGTGGAATTTCAAATAGCAATTAATTACTCAGCATCTAAAGTATGTGCAAGTAGAGTGCGCTTTAGTAAGCTATTATTAGTGGTCAGTTCAATATCTACCCAATATACAGACATCCAGGCTCAAAACTTTTCAACTACATTTTATTTCTTTGTAAGCGATTGTGGGGAGAAGAGAGGGCAGCTGAATAGGACATTATCTATCGTTTCATATCTGTCCAGGATTTTCTCTCTTGAACCTTGTAAAGAGACTGCTTTGTGTTTTGAATATTATCACCTTCCCAATTCCATGATTGTCAGGGGATTTATTGAAACCATTCTGGCATGCTGTTGTTCACAAACCTGCAATGCCTTTCATAATGAAATGTATCTTTTTATGCTATAGCGCAGCTCTTCCAACTCTGTGATTTTGCAATGGGAGAATACTTCAGGGCAAATAATCTGGCACATGTCAGGAAGGAGGTCACTGTCTGGATAGCATTATAATTTACATGCTTTTCTGTTGCAATGGTTAAGCACTTTTTCAGATCTGATCGCAGGTCCCTGGTACATAACAGCCCTTTGAAAAAGCTTGCATTTAGAAAGGAATATGTGCAGGACAACGGTCAGACAGTTTCTTCATTAGGTGGTTCTCTGAGAAGGATAAATTACTGAAGGCAGCAACTGAGAAACATTTTAGTGATGATCAGTTTTAACCAAGTTTTGGAATGCAAATACAGTGTTTGTCAATCTCTTTAAAAAGCTTCCCAGGGAAAGGTTTAGAGTGGGTGTTTGTGAGAATTTAGTCTCTGTTTTGATAACTAAATGCTGTAAATTCTGGACACAAAGCCACAGAGGATGAGGAATATATAGGTACATTATACTTCAAATTATTAGGTTGAAGATTCCACATCACTTAGAAAATAATAATTTTATTTAATGGGCATATTAATTAAGATACATAAAGTTTTTTTCCTCCTACAGTTCCTGCTTTGATCATTGGTATATACAAATGTAGCCAGTGTCTTTCAAACATTATTTTTTCTGTTTTTCTCCAGACAAATCTCACTGGGCATCTCAAGATGTAGCCTTGAGAAGAGATTTCCAAATTTCTTAGACAGCCTTTTAAGAATATATTATCTCTGTAGTTTGTATCTTCAGCTACCTCCTCAAAAAAGACCCCTCAGGAGCATTGGGGCTGAGCCTACTTAAAACAACTTGCACAGAAATGCTAAAGTATTGTGTAGCTGCTTTGGAAGAAATTATTTCCCTCTGCAGTAGGTCCAGCAGCTGAACCGGGGAGGCTGTGTGCGTTTGGACTGGTGCACTAGTCCTCCAGAAAAGGATTTCTGTGTCTTCGTCTGTATTTTGCTGGCATTAAAAATGTTGTCTTTTCCCTCCTCAGTTTCCTCAGAAATCCTTCCAACTTGCGGGAGGTTTTGCTTTTTCCTGCATCTGTGCTAAGTAACACAGTAAACAGAAGAGAGGAAGGTTTGTTCCTCTGCACGTTCAGACTTCGGGGAGGCTGTAGATTATTATTTATCTTTCCAGCCAAGAAGGCCAGAAAAGGGCCCCAAACTCTTTCAGGGTTCTGTGTGCAGCCAGCTGGGTGATAGAGGTTCTCTGGGAAGGAAAGGTGGCAAGTGTAAGAGGTGGGAAAAGGGCAACTGTTGTGTTGAGTAGGTTGGGCTGTTTCACAGCTAGAGCCACAGCTGTTTTCAACAGGAGAGAGCTCTAAATGCATTAGTGAGGCATTTGGTTTGGAGAGAATAAAAGATGTAAAGAAATTGAAAAAGAAAAAACACACCCCCTTCTTTCACATATGAACACACTGGATTTTCAATATAATCCATTAACCTACACATAGCCTTTCATTAGAGCCCTTGGGAGACTGGAATATTTTTGGCAATGTATTGTTATGAAAAATACAAGTAAAAAACCCACATAACTGTCCCCTCTCCAGTAAATGAAGGTGTCATAGGGAAATTCAAATCTTTTCTCTGGCCATACCAAGAAGTGTGTGAAATTACATGCACATCAGATATGTTTCACTCTATATTTACATGATTTTTGTGAAGAAATAAAAAAATCACCCATAATTTACCATAATTTGCCTACTTAGTACTCAGTATATAAGGCAAACACAAAGTCTTTCAAATATGTGTAATTAGGAAAAAAGTACTTATAGGTTTGGAGAAATAATGCAGATTTAGTTTCAAAGGTAGTCAGAAAAATAAACAGGATTAAACACTTATTGAACCAGTAAATTCTTCTGATTTATCACAGAACTATTCCGTTAATTTCATTGGAGGCATCTGGGGTGTAATACAAGAACTTGCCGGTCATTCCAGTTGACAGGGTAGCACATAGTTTTCCAGTTTCAGCCTGAGTCACTGCTATGATGTGCTACATCACTTGCCTTAGGTCTTTTAAAGGACCTTCAAGATGCCCATTGTATTACCTATCTTTTTAACTCTTGTCTGGGATGACACCTGGGTGCTTGTGATTAACCATGTGACAAAAAATACCATCAATATTGTACGAAGAGTAGTTTGAACAGTGCTTGAAACACGAAGTTCTAATGCCTCTGGTCAAAACCTCTTTGAAAAGTGGAGAATAATTTTTCCTGCATTTTTTGTAGACTTTTTTAAATGTCAGCGTTATCCCATAGATACTTTGAAATTAAGGAATTATATTAAATATATCCACTCCCCTTTCTGTGCATTAATCTAAGCAAAGAAGAAAGCATAATAATCCCACTGGCATTTTTTTTTATTAAATACTCCCTTCCAGCTACCTCTTTGAAGGCCGTACAGTTCACTTGGAGAAGGTGCAGCAAATTTGTGGAGAAAGTAAAACTGGAGACATTTTCAGTTTTATATCTAATAGCTGAGATTGTGCCTCTCCTGAAAAAATTTTGATTTCTCTTGTGGAACTTGGATTTTCATACAGTCAATACTTTTTAAATTTAATACTGAGATCTTGCATTGCTTAATATGTAAACTATGTATGTTCATATTTCACCAGCAGATTATGTTGAGAACTAATAGGACTTTGCAGAGGAGCTATACAAATATAATAAAGGATATCTGAGTGACATTAGAACACTGGTACCATAATTATGGTTTTAAAATATTGTATTCAAAGCTGTATTTTTGCTTGAAAGCCACCTCTTATTTGGGCCCCTCACTACAAGAAGGACATTTTGTTGCTGGACAGTGTCCAAAGAAGGGCAACGAAGCTGGTGAAGGGTCTGGAGAGCAGGTCTTATGAGGAGAGGCTGAGGGAGCTGGGGTTGTTTAGCCTGGAGAAGAGGAGGCTGAGGGGAGACCTTATTGCTCTCTACAACTACCTGAAAGGAGGTTGCAGCGAGGCAGGGATCGGTCTCTTCTCCCAGGTCACTAGCGATAGAATGAGAGGAAACAGCTTCAAGCTGCATCAAGGGACGTTTAGATTGGATATTAGGAAAAATTCTTTACTGAAAGAGTGGTCAGACATTGGAAGAGGCTGCCCAGAGAGGTGGTGGAGTCACCATCCCTGGAGGTATTTAAAAGACGTGTAGACGTGGCACTCAGGGACATAGTTTAGGAGGCATGGTGGTGTTGGGTTGATGGTTGGACTTGATGATCCCAGAGGTCTTTTCCAACCTTAATGATTCTATGATTCTGTGATTAACTAGATAAACACATTTTCCTCTATGGCCATTGGTTAAGAATTACACCTTTTAACTTTTCCAGCTCTGAAGTGTATTTTGGCCACATTTAAAGAAATCCATTGTGAAAATATGCTGGGAGGAAGCCCCAGACAGAAGTATGTACTCTTTTTTCTATTTGGTTATTTGTTGTAGCTAACAGATGCTGTACAAATGTATTATCAGCAGCTATATCTTCTTGCAGCAATGTTTTATTCTTCTTTGTAATAGCTATTTTTATAATTTCCAACAGTTCTTTGTGAGTTCAGAATTTCTAGTATCAGCTGCTGGATAAGAAAATTTCATTGTTTTTCCACAAGGTGGCATGTAAGAATCAGTCTGGATGTATTTTAATTAATGTAATTCAGTTAGTATACATTTTTTGTATGTCAAATGTATGTGCATACTCAAAGAAGAAGGAATACATTCATAGGATAGAGTATACCGTGACTGGCTATTTAAATACAACACAGCAAGTGATGCTCTATCACTAGCTAAATTATAGAGTTGGTTACTATTGTATAATTTACAGAATAACTTATCAAAATAAAATCTATCCTGAGCACCTCACAGTTACTTATACCATGAAATGAGGTGAAAACCTGAATCACAGAAAGAGATTCTGTGGAATTGTCCAGTTACTTTAGGATAAATTATTTATTCATTATTCATTATTATTTATTCATGCTTTCATTTTCTGAAAGACAAAGACCAGTATCAATATATGTTTCTTTAATGTAGTTAAATAATTTTTAAAGGAGACATTTAGTTATTATTAAAACTCTTCACAGTTATTAAATTTGTTAGTTATTGAGCAGTTTCTGTTCAAGAGAACTTCCTACTCAAAATAAGAAATAGTTCTGACCTAAGTTGCCATCCAAGCTCAAACTAGTCATGATTTTGCAGATCTAATAGTGTTCAGCTAATGATTGGTTTCTTCCAGTGCTGCAGGTCTCTACATTCTCTGAATTTCCTAGTACTTAAGTAAATCAAAGAAACAGAATCTGCTAAACCACCACCAAAAAGTTGCTACTGTATTATTTTTTCCATCTTACTTAGAAGCTGAGTAGACAAGAAATCTGAGAAACTCAGTGCTTATAACAGATTTTCAGCAAAAGAGCCTTTTGGCATACAAAATCTGGGTGCTGATCAGAAGTGAATGATCTGCAACTTGAATCGGGTTCATCCTGCACTCTGTCATGATGACCATTACATATTTGAATCTGTAAAGCTGTGTGCATTATTCCAGGGACAAAAAACCCCATGTATAAATTTCATATTGTTTGTTGGTAAGGAGCGTCTCGTTTAACCAGCTCCAGGAAAGCAGCGGTCCATCATGTGTAACAGTTACATGGGATGATAAATGCCATCACCGCAAACGTCCCCCACTTCTTTCCTCTTCCCCTTGTCTTTTATTGCTGAGCATGACATCATACAGTATGGGATGTCCCTCTGTCAGCCAAGGCCAGCCACCCAGCTGTGCTCCCCCCAACCTCCCGTGTCCCCCAGCCCACCCGCTGGCAGGACAGCGCAAGAATCAGAAAATCAGCCCAAATGCTGTGCAGACACTGCTCAGCAACAACTGAAACACCCCCCTGCCATAAACACTGCTCTCATCACAAATCCAAAGCATAGCCCCATACAAGGCACCACAAAGAAATTTAACTCCTTCCCAGCTGAAACCAGTACATAATCCCAGCTCTCACAACGCACCTTTGAGAACTGCAGACAACCCAAGGTAATTGAACATGGTGCCTTCTTTCACCGGTCTCTCCTTACTGTTAGGTAAACCACAATGTGAGAAGGAAATGAAGTGATTTGTTCTAGAAGGCTGGTGACAAGAAAAACCTTCAGATTTAGGCTCTTCCCTAAGATCCTTAACAATGTGCCTGAAGTTTGGTTTTTTTCAGATTGAAAACTTTGGAATATTGCTGTAGTCTTGCAGATCAAGAAAACTGGAGGAAAAGTCATTGTCAAAGGTTGTATCTCAGCTGAAAAATATATGCAATTTTTTAATGATTGCAATGCAATTTATTGAACAGTTTATTGATGTAGTTTATGGAACAATTGATTGCAATCTATGCAGTTTATGCAGTTTATGCAATAGAGAGAGGTGAGCTTTTCAGTTACCTTTAGTCCTGTTTCCATATGGTTGAAAACTTCATTATTATAGATTTCACATATGCCAACACATCCAAGGATAAAGAACAGGATATGAATACTAAAGACAAAAACATCTCACCAAATTGATTTCAGCTTCAAAGCCCAGTCGGTCATCTTGTATTAGTAGTAAACAAACTCAGTCTCTTTTCTCTTTTGTGTTATGTGCACTATTCCATCTTCCATTAAAAAAGGAAAAGGCTTCTCTGCCCCCATGTTGCTGTTTGGTGTGCAGTCGAAGCCAGACAAGATGGCTGAGAACTTCTTAAGCCATGTTTGCTACCAAGGAAAACATACCAGGGAACTGTTCTCTAAACTACCCTCATGTCTGGTATAGCCCATTACTTTTGTCCCTCATTTTATCTGTTTGCATCTTTTATCTAAGGCAGAAGTCACGCTTTTTTGCCTGCTGAGACATTTGCCCAGCTGGATCTGCAGAGGGAAAACAACTGCCCTTAGTACTTGCCCCTCACAGTCTCTCTCTGGACCCAGAGTGGCAGATAACTCATTCTTTTCATGGCAGTTGGAGAAAAATATATGTTCACATTGTGGAGAATGATCTCATTCTTCCTACAAATATGCAAATTTGTTGGCCAGATACACAAAGTTTTCATAAATACAATATTAACCTACTTTAGAGACATTCCTCGATTTTAAATTTGAGGAACAAAGGAATCCATATGGTAATCAACACAGTGAATAATAAACTGTGGGCCCCGCCGAATCATAACGAGAAAGAAAATGGCATTTTAACTAGACTGCAAACACCATATATAAGACATCTAATTTTGACATCACTCTGCAGCAGATCTCTTTCCACAAATGTGAAACACAATCTTGAGTACATAACAGCATTCTCAAGTCCATATCAAAGACATATAATTGTTTGCCATCTGCTAGGAAAAGTTGCCTGAAAAATATCTTGCCTTTTTAATTTTATTATTCAGAAAGATTATTTTCCCATGGGTGGTGGAAGAGCAACATCATTTTAAGTGAGCAGGGGACATCTATAATCATCTCTATGCCAAGCATGGCTTAGCGAAATATGTACAAGGGATTAGAAAGAAGAAAATAAGCAACATGCCTTTGGCAACCAAATTCTAAATTCAGAGTCATTACCATAAGTAACAGAAAATTAGCATTGTGTCTCAAACACTTAGAAAGTATTCTTAACCCAGGAGAAAATCAATATTGAAATCTTGAACTTGATCCTTGATCTGAGATTGATCATTTCTGCAATTGTTCATCACTGAAATTAATCTTTCATCAACTAAAGTTCTTAGAAAGCCATAGAACTATCTCTGTGCTTGAGGCCCTAAAGGAAATGACTTTCCAAGTTTGCTGTTGGCATTTTCCCTACGTTTTGATACAGCAAAAAATAATGTTGTAAGTTCCCACATGCTGCCATTTTTGGAAACAAACTATTCAGGCAATGTAGAAAAGAAGATTGAAGATGACAGAGGGGTAAACAAGCAGTTAAGAACTATAAGGAGTTCAAGCATCATGCACAGAGTCCTATGATCACATGCAGCAATGGTGAACTGAATATTGCAGTTACTGATCCACTAGTGTTAGTGATCTGGAGGCACTCGACTCCTTACCCAAGCAAGTCATACTGACAGCTGAAGGACAGTTAGCACCATTGGTGGCAGAAGGATTTATAATTTTATGCCTGAGAAGACTGATGCTTGCCACTTCTCAGTGAAATTGCTCCCTTAAGCTGTGACACAGAATTTGAGTATCAGTTCATTTTTTCTCCTGAAACAACTGCTGCTCTAACACCTCCAGTGTGCCCACTTGCACTTCTGGAGGTGAAGAGTTACTGGATTTTGTCAGCTCACAGAAGACTCCTCTTTTTTTTTTTTTTTTTTTTTTGAGCAACCAGCTTGTTCACTATCTGTCTCAAGATGTTTGGAACTTTAAAAGGCGATCTAAGAACTGTCAGTGTTTCTGGTTTTAACCCCTTATTCCCTCCCTTTCTCTGTGCACAACAGACTGAAGCTGAGGCAGCAGAACTGTATGATACTGCAAAGCATGAACAGGCTGTTTTTGAAACTCTTTCCCCACAGTATGTCAGAGACTGCATGTGCCTCCCTGGAATGTTTTTAGTACAACAACCAAGGGAAGAGTTATTTTCCTGTTACTATTGCTAAAAGAATTGCAAACAATTGCAGCCCCAAAAAGGCTGGCTAGTGTGCAAAGCAGATCACTATCTTTCTGAGAAACTGTAATTATTAGTAATTATGTAATTACACCAACCGTCTGAAGTTCTCAGACCTCTTGAGTTGCTGTTCGTCATACATTTCGTAACTATCAACATGGCTCTTCAATCTCTATGAGGGATTTCCATCCATGCAGTGGTTATTCCGATTACATACCAACACAAATGATACTACTAAATATGAGAGTGTAGAAGTCTAGTTAACGTAATTCCTTCAAAATCTTATAACGATCCTATGGTACCATCAAAGTATTTGAAATAGTATGATCCATTTACACTTTGAAAAAGAAATCCAGGATTGCAGTTTAATTGACTATCTGTAACTAAATAGACATACAGTGTGCTGAATAAAATTTAGGTGACAAAAATTTAAGTGACTAAAAGTTTTTTCAATTTTCTCTCTCCATGGAAAAAGGAAAAATCTTTCTTCTTAGTAAAGTTGTCATTCAGAGGATTTATAATAAGGATGTAAACAAGCTGACTCTTTTGCTCTTCATTATTGCTACTGGCGTGGCCCCAAAGCAGGTCAAATATTGTTGACATACTCCCTGAGTTTATTCATCAAACAAGCTGACTTGTTTTTTTTACTTTGGAGAGACAGATGCAGGCAGACTGAAATGTAACGCCCATTTTAAGCCTCAAGCATAGTAAGTATAAATAATATTTATGATGTCAAAGAAATATGTTACTGCTAACCCACCAAGACAGTAGTGGAAAAGTGAGATTTCAGAAAAATCAATTGTGTTTCTCTCTGCCTTTTCAGTAGTTTTAGTCTTATTAGTTAGACTGACTGATTTTAAAGGCCCCTAACACCATACTTGAGGAAGTACCCCCAAAATCCGATTTTCCTTTCTTGATGTGAAAAAGGCAAAGTTACAATGCTTATTCTTAATAAGATAGCCTTCTGTTGACATACAGCAGGTTTTTAAACAAGCCAGAATTTTCTGTCTTCACACTGCTAGTGGCTTGCCTCTGTGGTCCATCTCAAAATATCTTCACCTTTCTTTCACGTTTCATCAGGCTTCAGCAAGAAGCTGGAATAGGAATTCTGACACCAATCCTTTAGGTGCATTTGCTACATCTGCTACTTGAATTTTATTTGCCACTCTAACACCAAGATACTGGAACAGAGGTCACCTTGTGAGGTCCATCAATACCTTCTTTGATTCTCACTGTGTCACCCTGAAAACACTTGCTTGGATTTAACTAAATCTAAAAATAAAATAAGTTGTACTGGGTTAAACCACATTCTTGGATTTATGAATTCCTGGCCCTGGTCATTCTGACCAAGAAATGATATTAAAATGCTGTCTGCCTTTGTATCAGGGATCTAAAGCTGGTTGTTCTCTCCTGCTATAACTTAATCTACACAATGTTAAGGTTTTAAACTGGTCTGATTTTAAGATATTCTCCCTTTGATATTGATTAAATAGTTTCTAGTAGCTCCCAGTCATGCATTTACTGAGTACGTGTATTGAGTTTTTAATACAATTTAGCGTGTTCCTAATAGCAAAGGCTGTAAAACTCATATATTGATCCAAATCTTATTTTGGTGGACTGGCTATGGGAATTACTAGAGGCACAGCTATCTTTTTTCCAACCAGTACTATGAAATCGAGAAAACAGAAATTCTCCACTTCAGTAACCGCACATTTCTGCCTCATGTTGGTAAACTCAATTTTATTTTTCTTAGCTTTGTACACATTCACATGATGGTCAGTGGAAGTAACCTGTCATGCCATTCTTTACATTTTATCTAGAGGAAAATGTGTATATGAGAAAAAGGAGATTCTCAGAATAAAGGATTCAGACTGCAGGGTTTTTTTCAAATTGTCTCCTTATCGTACCTTTATCCGGGTCCCTATAAATCCTCAAATACTGAGCTCTCTCTTCTATTGCTTTTTAAAACCTTTGACTTCTCTGAATTTTTTTCACTTAAATTTGCGATGTCACACATCTCATCCAATCATGTCTACAGACTAGAGGCCATCATCTGAGCTACCACCTCAAACTCTAATTATTGTCAAAGGAGAATAACAACAATTTTCTAAGCCAAATCTGGCCTGTTTCAGAAGGTCATATTAAAATAAGCTATGCCATTTAAAAAGGTTATTTCTCTCTCCTGTCTATAAGAGGGATCCTTGATGATACCTCAGGTGTGGAGGTCTACAGGATGGTCTCATCCTTTGTGTTAACAGCCTACAGCTATGCCTTTAGTGTTTAAAGGAAGAGAATTTGACAAAGTCTTTGGGAACTGTAGACCATTGGCTTACCTGGCAGTTAGTTATACTTGATGAGTTCATCATTTATTTCTGGACCACAGTGAAATCTCTCAACACTGCGCTGCAAAAGCCCAACAGCAAATGCTTCATCAGAGGTGCTGCAGTTTGCTGGCCTAGACTGTCTCCTGGACAGAGCTCTCATGCATATCAGCGCTTTAAGGCTGAACAGCTTCAGTGGGCTTTGTCTTTCCTCTTGTCTGGCAGTTAAAGGTTAACTCAGCTGAAATCTCACCTCAAAGACAGTCATTTGAAAGAAGCAGTAATATGTGGTAATATCTTTTCTTTATGAATCTTCTGCTTACCGGGCGTGGGGATGCTACTGACTTCCCAGGCATCCTTGGACATTGTCTTTGCAGACACCTTAATTTCAGACAAGCCGTAAAAATGTACTTACTCCATTAATGAGATGCTGTCTATGACAGTGTAAGCTTTGGAAACGGCTCTACAATCCCCTTGCTAGACAGCTTGAGGCAGATTAATTGCCTTGGCCGCTGGTAAGAAAGGAACACGAAAGGTGACTTTTCATTGAAAATGTTCAGCAAGTATAGAAAAAACCTCTGAATTGTTACAGGTGTTTTACTTTAGTGCATAATCTTTTAAAATGCATAATGGACAATCAGTTATAAGATCCATATTGTTGAAGGAATGAAACTTACTACCAGTTCTAAACAGAGACAATTTGGAACTGGTGATATATTTGGCTTTAATAGAACCAAAATCTTAATGCGGTATGTGTGGGGGACACATCTCTCACAAATAAGTTGAATCTTTTGCATTGTACGGTCTCGATTTTTTTTTTAAAGGAGAAGCAGCCACCTGATAATACGCATTCACACTGAGTCTCTAAGTAGTGCAGATACTCTTGCTCATTTCTAAGCTAACATATTGATCCTCACCATTTCTGTTCTTCAGCTGAAATCTTTGAAAATAAATCAATCATAAAAGTGTAGGTATGGGTTATTTCTCAGTGACAATTACTCTAGATGTGCAAGTGAGATATTTGTTTTTGAACTTAACAATAACTTAGCTGTAGTAAATATTTATTAGTGCTGAACATGCCTATGTAGCAATATTTTTCTTTGATTTAATGTATTAAAACTAAGCTATTGGTTTTCTGTGCAATCCTTTTTGAATGCTGCTGACTATCTTTATAGAAAGACATAGCTTTGAAGAACATGTTTTAGAAAATCCATAATGACAAGAAAAATGTGATCAGTACTGGGGTAATTACATTTCTTAAAAGCTTTTCCATTCCAGTATCAATTAGGAATATTGTGGCTTTCTTCCACTATCTCATAACACTTACCCAGAAGGTGGTTTGTCTTTTTAATGCTTTCTGCTGTAGAGTGGTGTATTTATGATTACATTCCTGAGTGATTAAGTTCTAAGAATTATCTGGACTCCTTTGACTACTTGAAAACATGCACTTCTTGTTGAAGTGTGGCGACTGTGATCTATCGTACCTTTTTTCTCCCTGGCATTTATAATTTTCAAAGGTTAAATTTTGAATTTGTGAACTTTGTAAAATCCATTTTTGTCAATAAACAAAGGACTACTATGCAAATGCATGCATTTCCAGGGTCAGCTACTATTTCTGTCAACAGAGAAAGCTGAATTGGACCACTGAATATGTACGAAACACTAAAATGTATGCAAGCACCTGTATGCATCATAAACCCTGAATCCTTATAGTGAAGCTCTGTGGAAAACTTTATCATTAGATGATACAGCTTTGGAACAATGTCTGATTACCACCAAAAGTCATCAGATCTGCATTCGTGATGGAGAACCCCAAAGCAGGCCCAGATGCAGAACCACAGGATGGTAGGCGTTGGAAGGGACCTCTGGAGATCACCTCATCCATCCTCCCTACTTCAGGCAAGTACACCCAGAGCAGGGGGCACAGGAATGCATCCGGGTGGGTTTTGAATATTGCCAGGGAAGGAGACTTCACAACCTGCCTGGGCAGCCTGTTCCACTGCTCTGTCACCCTCACAGGAAAGAAGTTTTTTCTCATATTGAGGTGGAGTTTCCTGTGTTCCAACTTGTGCCCATTGCCCCGTCCTGTCTTTGGGCGCTATTGAAAAGAGCCTAGTCCCATCATCCTGACACCCACCCTTGAGGTATTTACAGGTATTGATGAGATCCCCCTCAGTCTTCTCCAGGCTAAACAAACCCAAGTCTCTCAGCCTTTCCTCATAAGGGAGATGCTTCAGTCCCCTGATCATCTTTGTAGCTCTCCGCTGGACTTGCTCAAGCAGTTCTTAAACTGGGGGGCCCAAAACTGGACACAGTACTCCACTCACTAGTGGTCTCACTAGGGCAGAGTAGAGGGGGAGAATAATGTCTTTCGACCTGCTGGCCACACTCCTTTTGATGCACCCCAGGATACCGTTGGCCTTCTTGGCCACAAGGGCACACTGTTGGCTCATGGTCAGCTTGCTGTCCACCAGCACTCCCAGGTCCTTCTCAGCAGAGCCACTTTCCAGTAGTTCAGCCCCCAGCCTGTACTGGTGCATGGTGTTGTTCCTCCCCAGGGGCAGGACCTTGCACTTGCACAACAGATGATTAGGATATGTTAAGCACACCTTTCTGATGGTTAAAATTAGTCTTTCCCCTGTATACTACCTGTTTGCTCCCGCCCCCTTCCTAGCAAAAGAAACAATAAGAGTGAGGAAAAATATTACAACACTTTCTAAATTGTTACAAGTATATATTAATTTTTTCTCTTCATAAATAATAAAAATATATATTAAAAGGAATATTAACAGGCAATCACCCCTATGATAGGATTTCTCTTAATTTTTCATCTTGAATTAACCATGACTTGGTCATCCAAGATCCTGTTAATGTTCATTTCATGTTGTGAGGAAAGGAAAATTTGTGGATTGATTGCCTCCTTAACATATAAGAGATTTTTAAAAATGTATTTTGTAATTACAAAGTAGAACAAGAATGGAGGCTAAAACTCCCAAGTGTCCTGGTGCTTCAGCAGAAAATTCTAAAAGAACCAAACTGTAACTGTTAAATTAGCTTCCTTCTGTTTCTCTTCCCCTTTCCCTTTTTATTTCAATTTTTTCCACATGCCTGTAGTTTCCCAGGTCCTCCTTCTTGCCCTTTTTGAAGACTGGAGTGACACTGGCTACTCCCCAGTCCTTGGGTAACTCTCCCTGGTACATACGCTGTTATGTTGCACAGAATATGTACACCTTTTGTAAAGCCCATGAAATGGCAATAACCATGAAATGGCAATTAGTTGATTTATAGTGGTAACCTTTAGGAGTATTTCAAAGTAATAACCTGTGATGTGTGGATCAAGCACTACCAGTATCAGGAGCAGAGGGTATACAACCTTGCTACAGCAGTAACTCCTCTAATTTTCAAAAGCAAAGAGAGCCCCATGAACTTCAGTAACAGTGTTGGTTTGTAGATCAATTATGCATTTTTACAGGGCCATTAAATGTTGTAGGAGGTAAAGGCATCTAGAACAGTCGCCCCTACCCAGCAGGTCAACTATCATTGAGGTAGGTATAAACACTTATGATGTGATCACTCGAGCAACAACCAAGGATTTGTAGAGGTATGAACTGTGTCAATGGGTCATCATTCCTGATTTTCAGCAGCAATTCTTCCAGAGTGAGAGGGGGACATAGGGAGGACAAACCATAAGAATATTTTGAGAATTAAGACATTAATAGAAAACTTAGGGAGGCCCCTTGCAACAGGATCAAAAGGTCAGTGATGGAGAAATTGGAGATATGAGGCAATCAACCCTCCTATCCATATTACCTCCAGATAAGCTTATCAGGAAAGGCTATTAGTAATTATATTTTAAATTAGCAGTGATATAGCAGAGCAGAAGCATGATTTTGCATGTACTTTGCCTTTTTGGAGCTGAATATTATTTCTTGATTAGTTTTCACCCATATATTTAAGTAGGTCACTAGTTATTATCTATTTATGTTATGCCAGTTCAGAATAAATAGCTACTACATTTCACTGATGGAACTGTATGCTTCAAATACTCTAGAGTTAGATACATGAAAGTACTTAATTATTTGGGGAAGTAAATTATCCATGTCTAATTGAAATGTCAAACTGTCCTGGATAAAATGGATCACACTTCTGTTTGATCTAATTTCTGTAAATATACTGCTGTGTTTAAAAGTGTAAATCCTATCTCTTTCACTGTCTGTGTATGTATATACACTCAGCCTTTGCTGAGAGGCAAGTGTAGTGTTTGGTGAATTTGTGTTGATCAGAAGCCTAGGCTGAAGCCTAACACAGTTGCTATTAAAACTGTTCACCTGAGCCCAGATTCAAATACCTCCTCAGTCAGAGTTTAGAACTTGTAATCTCTACCATGAGCTGAGCTTGGCATCTGGGTCTACCTGGGTTTGACATGTAAAGCAAACTCCAGTGCAGTAGCCAAAGGCTACTTTACACCGTACACCCATATTTTGGAACCCTTAAGTCTGTTTTGACTGTGATTTTTCTCAGCTCTCCTGCTAACATGTTTAAAGGTAATTCCTGTTTCTCAGCCTCCTCTGCACTCACCTACCATCTCACAACCTGTCAAGTGCTAAAATATGAATACAAATTTGACATAATTAAGTTAAACTTGGAGCAATTGTTTTTCACTTACACTGTGCTTGGAATTTGTTTCTTGTGCATGAAGCTGAAGATATGCCTTACTTGCCTGAAAGCTAATCTGTTTAGCAGCCAATATAACCCAGCGTAATAAAAGACACTATTTTTCTCTGCAACACATGCACTACTTAAGAGCAACTCCAAAGAGTTTTATTTGAAGTGTTAGCAGGTAGCTAAATATTAGCAATCACGTGGTTCCCTGTGGCTGTGAAACAGGTGATGAAAATGAGTATTTAACTGACTACTCTCAAAGACTAGCTGAAGGTTTGCTAGTTATCTTTACTATGTGTCTTCATGCTTGTGGTAGAGCTGTCTGTATGGTGGCCAGTCCTCTGAACTCAAAGAGATGTCTGCTGGCATGGCAGGTAGCTGAAGGGCACAGTCTGGCAACACAAATGAACAGCACCTTAAGAGCTCTCTCCACTTTCTGTTGATTAGAAATCGAGCCTCCTGTTAGTAGCAGAGATGTAAACATATATGTCAGCAATATCTAAAATTAAGTGAGGTGAATTGCACCCAGCTAAACTGTGGTTGTGTCACCTCTTTGCTTTTTCTTGTGACAACCTAAAAAGGGACAAAGTGTCCATAAAAGCGAAGGCCAGTTCAGATGATGTGTGCTACACAGTTATGGCAATCAACAGGAGAGTCAAATAAGTCCACCTACTTATAACAAAAACATAAAATGCATGTGGTAATTTTCATTTCTCATTCTTTTACAAGTTTAGTCATGCATTTCTTCAATAATTCCTGAAGTCATATATGACCTGAACAGATTTGTTTTGTGTCAGAAGTCTTGGACAGTCTGGTGCTAATTTTGCTGTTCATAATATTATGTCTATAGAGCAGCATTTTGTGTTCTTCACCTTTAGAAAAGGCAGTTGCAAGATACATTACCTTAGAGTAAATGGCAGATCTGGTTTTCTTCATATTTAGACATGATAAGCTCTTTTTATATTAATATGAAAAAATATGTGATTTCATGGATGTTTTGACAGCACCCATCAGTTTATTTCAGAAGGCTGAGGAAGCTTTTGATTTTGTCTGAAAATTAATGAACTATTGAACAGGAAAAAGAAGCAAGCAAGAAAAAAAAATCATCCTTATTTTTACTCTGCAAACAGAAGGATTTCCCATAAAGAAAAATAAGTATATGTGGTGAATAGATGCAGCAGATTTATTTCTCTATCAGAAAATTCAAAGCCAATGAACAAGATGTGAAACACAGAACTATATACAACAAATAGCAGATGAACTCAGGAAGGGGGCTGGAACCGGCTTTGCTATATCGAAGATTATTATGCTAAGTTGCACATTTGCTTAGCAATACCGTAGTCATCTTCCACATAATCACTCTGTTTTTTTCCATATGGTCTTAATAAGTCATCTGATCTTCTGGTAGCTATCAGGCATAGCCTCAGAATAACACAAAGCGTGGTCTCTGTTTTACCTTGAAGGACAACATGTCAAAGGTATAACTTCTTGTTCTTTTGCTGAACACACTATAGAGGATTCATTTTTTCCATAAGATTTTGGGTGAAGACTACTGGATATATATAGTGTGTTCCATGTTTTCAAAATGAAAACTGACTTTTTAGAAAACCTCAGAAAAATTCGGGTCAAGCATTGCTTTCATGTTGTAATGAAATGTGAAAAGTTGGCTCATGCAATTGGCTCAGCCAGGGCTGACTATTTTCTGCACCAAAGGCATACAAAGCAGAGCAGGACTAATTTCAGACCTGACAGCCTTTCTTTCCTCCATTAAAGTGAATCAGGTCAACTGGAGAAGTATTTATTTGGGGTTTAATTGGACTACTCATGGACTTTCAGTTTTAAACGTGAAGCAGCCTGTTGAGCTGGAACCATTTGGTGCCTCACTGAAGTCTTTCAATTTAGCACTTAGATTATATTGGTATTGTAAACTTAACTCTAATTTTCACTCAGGCTTTGCCCAATACCATTCTTCCTCTGTCTTTCACTGAGGCAAAAAGGTTGACACAGATTTTTGAGATTTTTTCACCTAGTTGCTAAGGCAAATGCCCTTCAAATCAGGCATCTTCCTAGGAGAGGACACTGGGTAACATCACTTAGTTTCTGTAGTCTTTTAGCGTCTTTCTCACCCTACCCGCTTGTCATGGTTCAGTGCCAGTCGGCAACTAAACACCACGCAGCTGCTCGCTCACTCCCCCCACCCCTGTGGGATGGGGGAGAGAATTGGAAGAGCAAAATCAAAAAAAGACTTGTGGGTTGAGATAAGAACAGTTTGATAATTAAAATAAAAAAATAATTGTAATAATGATAATGATAATACCAATAATGATAATATAATAAAAAGGAAAAGGGAAAAATGGAAAAAAACCAGAAACACAAATGATACAGCCACTCACCACCTGCTGATCAATGCTGCTGGTCCCTGAGCCATGATTGCTGCCTCCCTCCCCCGGCCAGCCCCTCCCAGTTAACATACTGGGCATGACATTACATGATATGGAATATCCCTTTGGCCAGTTTTAATCTGCTCTCTTAGCTGTGCCCCCTCCCCTCCCGGCTTCTTATGCACCCAGCAGAGCATGGGAAGCTGGAAATGTCCTTGACTAGTACAAGCGCTACCCAGCAACAACTAAGACTTTGGTGTGTTATCAACATTGTTTTCATACTAAGTCCAAAGCACAGCACTAGGCCAGCTGCAGTGAAGAAAATTAACTCTATCCCAGCTAAAACCTTGACACCTCTGAAAGGATAAATAAGGTTCATGTGCTTGCAATAGCTACCTGGAAGAAAACCTTGGCCATCTCACTTCTTGCCTATTCCTGTGCTACCTAGAGCGCGCAGGTAAGCTGGGAGGCAGGAAGGTCACAGTAATACATCCAGGGGTCTATGCTGGGCACTGCAGAGCAGATGCCAATGTTAAATGACAGAGAATAGAGCCGGAGGGATGTTACCCAGGGACAGTGTTACTTCTAGGTGCCAATGCAGTTTGAGTTGTTCAACACCAATCTACATCTTAGATTTTAACTTAAATGCCGACATTGTAAGATTTATTACTCTGGTGGCATAGTCCCAGTAGTCAAAGAATGTAAGGAAGATGTAACTTTTTGAGTGATGATACTATCAGACTAGATAATACTTAAGAAAATTTCCAAACAAAATATGTGTCCAAACCATATCTGCTTTTACCAGCCATCCTCATTATTGCCTCACTATTAAAAAATATTCTGTCTCCGCAACTTTTGGGAAATATACACATTTGATACCTTGTCAATTAGATCTCTGAGGCAACAACCAGAACATGGAGAGATTATTTTTTCCCCTCTTGATTGACAATTATAAGATATGTATGGAGTTGATGACATGCAGAATCTCCCAAGCTCAAATGGAAGAAAAGCAGAAGAAAAGAAGATCAAACAATGAATATGTTCAAGGATAAGTACTTATGACTTTGAGACAGGTAAATCAACCTTGATTTTGGTTTCCCCTGATTTGTATAGAGAACACTTTTCTAGAATTCATCTTTTCTCCTGTGCATCATTAGTTATCTTTATTTATGTGCAGCAAGAATATTGAGACCTACAAGAGACACTCAGGTCAAAAAAAGGGCAGGCGTAAGCATTTACTTCCTGTCAAAACCACTTGTATTTATGACAAAATCTTAAGAATTTTGAGAAGAAGGATCCATATGTAGTACAGCCTTGGGGTACAAAGTGCTTATGCCTTGCCTGCATACGCTAGTCTTGAGTGTATTGGCTTTATTTAATTGCACCCTAAGGGTTGCACAGAAAAAAAATGCCTTTTAAAGTACATTAAACTTGACACACATGCCATCTGTAAGATACCAGGCATGTTAGGAACATGTGGGTCTATTATAAGAAAGGAAATAAATCTGCTTTGATAGTTTTCAGCATTGTTCAACACTGGATCTTTCAGGGGAAGAACAATCACTTGCTTAACGACGATTGTACTAAGTAGGTCAGCTAAGTAGACCCTGTGTCTCACAGGAGCATCGGTTTCTGCCCTGAAGTACTTAAGATCTTTGGAAAGAAGACACAATGTGGAAGAAACAAGAAGATGGAAAGGGAGAAGAAAGTTATAACAGGCAACCCAGAGGCAGCGTGATTAAGCCATGCCACCTGAAAGGATTGAAAGGCTAGTTAAATTTCAAAACCAAAACTGTGAAAGATGAGGTGGGGTTATCCTTAATTCAGGGAAGGTGCTTGTTTAGTCAGACTTCCTTTCTGTGTTGAGGGCATGACCTCTGCGGATTTGTAGTCTGCCATGGTCTGTGTGGGGTGGAATTATAGTCCAGCAGTAACATTGGATCCCCACTACCAATCATTTTTCATTTTGGGAATCAGTGGCAACACTTCTGACAAAGTGGTATTTCTTTAGCAATCCGAATACTGCAATAATAGGGAAAGAAAGGTTTAACAGTAAACACTTTTTTCCAGTGTTTAGACATGCCATATTGAAAAATAAATACTGAGCAGCTATATGTAGGAAATTGGTGAACAGAATGGGAGAAAGTCAGTCGACCTGTTCTGAAGATATGTGACGCGTGGGCCTTGCATTGGGAAGAAGAGGGACAGATGAGACAGCTATATACGTAAGTCTCATGACAATGTCCAAATAACGATACGCACGGCATGACAGCTCATGTAGGTGTGTTATGGTAGGCCTGTTCCTCATATTCTATGGTGAATTTGATTTCCCTTAGGCAAAATGTTTTTCATGCTTTCTTGTGCTATACCTTTGAACATCTTTGCTGCCTAAGATGCTGTGGGTCTAAGCCAACTCTGATACCTACACAGTCCTTCAAAAAGATTATGGTGCACAGAACAAGGAGCCTCTGCTTTGTTTCTGAGTAAAACTACTGAAGACTTCTTCCTCCCACCCCAATAAATGCACAAATTAACTTTCTTTTTAAAATCACAAATGAGCTTTGGCAGCATTATCTTAGCAAGGAAAATTATTCTTAAATCTTTTTGGTATTTCTAAATTTCATATCATTAAAGTATTTTTAATATTAAATTTTTAAAAATGTATTTGCAGAGAAGACTTTATATAAAATATTTATGTTAAGAATGTAGTTATTTCTAAGATATGTCTAATGACTAGAAATTGCTTTGCTAAACTTATATGAATCTGCCATTATAAAATTATGTCAGATATATATTCAATCTAATTATTTTAAAAAATTTCATTCATTCCAATTACTTTAAGTTTCAGGATGTACTTTACTATTAACATACTGATACATATAACATTTTAAGATTATATTTGGGTTTGTCTGACTATAAAGCAAAATAATTTCCTATTGCATAACATTGAGAAAAAACCAAACAAATTCTGTACATTACTACATCTTTCTACTCAATGTGTTTCCAGTTATACTGACCCATTTGATTTAATGACAATATCTCAAGCAGCGTTTGAGAAAAAGAGGTCATCAAGGCCTGCAATGAACAAATAAATTGACAACGCATCCCTGCTAATCCACATCATTGCTGGGAAGACCGTGCCACCCGTGAAGAATTAGGCCCCAAGGTCACTTCAAGTTCAAGTGGAGGCTCCCTGGAAGACCAAGGATCTGCATACAATGAGGAACCGGTCTCCAAAAAGAGGGTCAGGAACAGTATTCATGCTTCAAGAGGAGTATTTCTTTTCACATGTAATTCTTCATGGAACCATTTTTGCTGGATCTTTAACTTTCAGAAATTATGGACTAAAGACACATCTGGTGGGAGATTCCCTATGACATATATTGTGAGGACCTTTATCTCCTTCATTCTGCAGCCCACCACACATTGCTTCCAATGCACAAGCCTTATATTTCAGGTAGAAGTATGACTTGCAAATATGCAACCATTATAATGGCATGGGCCATTATTCTAGAGCATCATTTTTTACAACTCTTCAGCTTTTTTGCGATCTTTTCTCAGTAAAGAAAGATAGGTTAGATTAAACTGCCACTGAGGTGACTTAAATCATAATTAAACATTAAGGCGTAGCCATCATATTCCAAAATTCAGTGGAGGAGGAAAGCGCACACCAGCAGTTACCAATTCAGTTGTGTAGCTGATGCATAAAACTGTAGCTCTTTAGCGTATGACATTTTTTGTAGACTTGCTTTTCAAAGGAGATGAATTCAAATCACAAAACACCATCAGACGTTACTACAGCCCTTCAAGAAAAATACAGGCTGGCAGCCATTTAGTCTTCTCACATCCTGCCAATGCTTCTGAAAGCATCCTGTCCAGATTGCTTTAGAGTGCACTCTACATAAACCTGGACTGTTTCAGTCATGGCTGGGAACAGATCTGATCATTCAGAAATGATATTGTACAGCTTACAGTTACAATGCAGATAAACTTTTAAGTTCTAATAGATGAAAACTTTGCAATTCATAGACATCAAAGATTTTGTTTCCTTTTATAAAATAAGCATATAATTTTCCAATAGTGTGTTGAACAAAGGATGGACCTCATGTTCATAAAATACATTTTGAGAAGCAGTTATCTGTTTTTCCAGTAACATTGTGGTGAGCCTCTCTCCCTGGAATTTCCCTGCGCAAGATTTGGAAATAAATAGAGAGATAGAGATAAATAGAGATAAATAGACATAGAGATAAATAGTCATAAATAGACATAAATAGAGAGAATGTCTGGGTGGTCTGGCCTCAAACAGAACACCAGTTTCTAAGCATAAAGGAAAAAAAAATGGGAAGTCTAAGTTAAATACTAAGCCTTATGGAATTATTTTTAAAGATGTCCACCTCTTTACTCAAAATATAAAAGGTTGTATTAATAACTTTTTATAGCAACATTTCCTCAAGCAATTTTCCCTGAAGAAATTAATGCAGAAAGGGAGAAAATCTAAAACCTGTTAATGGAAAGTATATTAAAAGCTTCTGCAACCTTCCACATTCTGAAAGAGGTGCCTGTGTTTAGCTGTTAAATCATTTAGGTTTCAGTAATTCCAAATTTGCCATAGGTGATGTCAGTGACAGTTGATAGGTTAAACAAAATCCTCAGAGACCTCATGCCCAGTGGTGGCCACCTGGATTCCAGATCAAATTTAGAAGTTGAACAAAAGCCCTGGTCTGCAAAAACAGAGCTTTGGCATTAGGGAAACAAATTTCCCTTCTAAAAGATGATGATGATGATAATGATGATGATGATGATTACTAGGGAAACACTTGTAGGGTGACATGAAAAAAAGCAGAACCCCCCCTGTATTTTGGTGGAGTACTGCTGAAAGAAACGGATCTGTGAGTAAAGGAACTATCTACAGTTGCTTCTGTATCTCTACTGTAAAATCTACTGTATTCTCACCAAAATTTCTGGAAAACACAGCTTCATGCAATATTTATGAGCAAACAGATCTACATGAAAGACATACCTAACCTATCACCAGATATTCCTACAAACAAAAACAAACTGCAAGACTCAAGACTATCTGCTAGGTGACAAAGGTGTAATAAGATAAAGAAAAATAAGGAAGAGTTTTGATGTAAAATCAACCCACCTAATTTCTAATTTAAATTTTTAGAGTAGGAGTAGATTTACACTTGACTCCAATGTTAGTCAAAAGTGCGAGATACCTCCAGAACAAGGCTTATATCAGCAATTAGATGTGGCGGTATAGAGAATCCAGAGTAAATATGGGGGAAAGTAGAGAAAAAATCAAGTGATCTGGAACACAGAAATAAATGGGAAGAATCCAGACTGCAATGTTTTTTAGAAAAACACATAAACCCCATTCACTGAACAAGGGAAATAATAGAAGGCATTCGTATTTCATAAATAGATAAGGTTATTTGGCTGAAATGATCATTTCAAATTGCACAGAACTTAATATTTCAAAGGTATCTTTTCTAAATTTTTTTCAAACACAATCGTCTATTGTTCTATTGTGCTCTGATAAGTCAAGATTTGCTGAGAGAACAATGTGGTCTGGTCACTTGCCCCAGTACATTACAAGTTCAGTTTTAAGTCTTGACCATTTTGCTGGATGCAATTAAAAAAAAAAATAAATTTCTAACAGTTCTAATAATTTTGTTAGGGAAAGTAAGAGCAAGTGGAAGTCACAATCAATACTTTTGCTTAGGAGTAATTCTTAGACTTCATATGAGTCCATTCATCCATAAAATAAAAGAAAATAACATAAAATTACTTCATAATTTGACATCAATGAGCACTCTCTATGTAAGTTGAAATCTGGAGAATTCTTCTGTCTAATGTATTTAGCAAATATTGGGAAAAAATCCTTTTCAAATTTAAGCTTTAAATCATGTAATTGCCTATTATTCCTATAATATCTTTTCCCCTTTTTTTGTTTTCTTGTGCAAGAATATTCAACTGGTATTTCCAGTTCTATTGCTGTCTCAGTGGCATCATTAAGAACAGATTTCAAAGATCTTTCTTTCTGTTTTTGAAGTATATCATCCTCTGCATGAGAAACTTATTGGAGGCAGATAGTCCTGTTAGGTACTACTCTATGACAACTAATTTTTAATTTTCAAAAAACGAATCCAAAACCACAATGTCTAGTTTTGGGTTTGCACTTTGTCTAATACTGTGGCATTGCTGGTAGTTCTCCGACAAGATATCGAAGTTCCTTGACCATTTAATGTCCTCTGGATCCTGGCTTCCTTGAATCCTGACTGTCTCTCAGAATACCTTGAATGCAAAGGGGGAGCTTTCTGCCAGTCAGATCTGGAGCAGCTAGGCTCATTCAGAAGGCAGCCCACCCAGGCAAACTATTCAGAAGAGATTTTGGGGACAGTGGAAGTTCACGTCACAGAAGACAGCTTAAAATCTTTCTTGCTTAAGAAATTTCTTAACTAGAGCACCAGGTCCCAGTCCTGGCTGAAAGTTGTCAAAACCTGTCCCACAAATAAGATTTCTTGATATAAGGTTACTAATGCACAGACTTTTCTGTGGCTGAATCTGTATCCTCTTATAAAAGTTTCTCTTTCATCTGTTTTTATTGTAGTTCCTCTACTCCTAAAATGCACCTCAGTCCACTTTTTTCCCAGTGATACTTGCTATCACATGGTAGTTTTTACCCTCCCAATGAATTTCAGAAAGCACCTTTGGCGTCATAGAAACCTGTTCTTTTAAGATTTGTCAGAGATAGTTTGAACTTCTCTTGAAATAGCATCAGAGCAAAGTTTCAAAACAAAAAATATGAAGCTTAGCAATTGCTTAGCAAATTGTACTTGTCATCTCCTCAAGGTGGAAGATGCAACAGAAAGCAATGCTTTCATTCCTCCCTTAAGCTTTCTTTTTCCAGGTCAGCTATAAATATTCTTCATCATCAATATTGAAAGGTTGTTCTTGTGCTGTCTTTTAAAGGCTTAGTTCTTTGAAACATGTACCTGCAAAAGTGGAGAAGGAGCGGAAAATATGCTTTTTCATCTCTGCCGCCCAAATATATGCAGGTGAATGGGGTCAAGCAGTTATTTCCTTATCATTTTTACTTTATTCAGAGGGGAAATGCTCCTAGGAACATGATCTGTGGCAGTTTTTTTATCCGGTTGCATCACAGTTTCTCCCCTGTTCATTGCTGTAGTCTTTATTTCTACCTTGTTTCCTGTAATATCTTCCATTTCCATTTGTGTGTCCCTTACTTCCCCTTTCACAGAATCACACAGAATCACAAAATCCCAGGTTGGAAGGGACCTCAGAGATCATCTAGTCCAACATTTCTAGGAAGAGCGCAGTCTAGACAAGATGGCTCAGCACCCTGTCCAGACGACTCTTAAAGGTGTCCAAGTCAACCACTTCCCTGGGCAGATTATTCCAAGGGGTGGCTGTCCTCACTGTGAAAAATTTCCCTCTGGTGTCCAATCGGAATCTCCCCAAGAGCAACTTGTGTCCATTCCCCCTTGTCCTCTCCATGAGACTCCTTGTAAAAAGGGAGTCTCCATCTTCTTTGTAGCTACCCCTTAAGTACTGGTACATGGTGATGAGATCCCCTCTGCGCCTCCTTTTCTCAAGGCTGAACAAACCCATTTCTCCCAGCCTATCCTCGTATGGCAGGCTTCACAGTCCTTTGATCATCTTGGTGGCCCTTCTCTGGACCCCTTCCAGCCTGTCCACATCCTTTTTGTAAAGCGGGGACCAGAACTGTACCCAGTACTCCAGGTGTGGCCTGACAAGCGCTAAGTAGAGCGGGATAATGTCTTCTTTCTCTCTGCAGGTGATGCCCTTTTTGATGCAACCCAGCATCCTGTTGGCCTTCTTGGCCACAGCAGCACACTGTTCACTCATGTTGAGCTTCCTGTCCACCAGGACCCCCAGGTCCCTTTCCACAGAGCTGCTCTCCAGCCAGGCGGATCCCAGTCTGTGCTGCAGTCCCAGAAAACTCCCGGTTTTCCCAGGTGCAAGACCCTACTCTTGTCCTTTTTGAGCTTCATAAAGTTTCTTGTTAGCCCACTCCTCCAGCCTATCCAGATGTTCCTGCAGAGCAGCTCTCCCTTCTGGAGTGTCTATTTCCCTGCTCAGTTTGGTGTCACCAGCAAACATAAAAGGTGTCATTCCTTTTATATGTTTCTTTCACAATACCATATAAACATTAAATTTGATGAAAACTGTTTGAAGCAGAGCAGCATGGTGTTGGATTAATTAGGCAGTTAAATTTAACGAGAGGAGTCCCTCTCTTAAACGTCCTTGGAGACCCATCCATTGATTATATACAAACATGGGAATATAAATTAGAAAGATTGGTTCATGTGATGCCTGAAATTCAGATGCAAGTTAGAAGTTTGAATTATGAAGAGAATTTTGCAGTCTAGGATAACTAATAGGATTTATACTTGCATAGGAATAGGTGTTTGAAGAATGAAATGAAGTCGCATAAGAATAAAAGGTAATACTAAGTTAGGTGTACATAAATGCTTTCGAACAACTTATTAGCGAAGACTTTGAATATGCTTGAAATGAATTTCATTTTTTTCAGTTAATACTTAGTGTAGAATTTGATAGGTAGAGTTAATAAAACTGCCATGGATCTGTTTGGGGTTTTAAAAATTATTATTACTGAAAAATAATTTCCAGGAGCCTACCCTTGCCCTTTAATGGAACCCTCATGTTGGCATCCTGCAAAACTTAGGAGTTCTGCATGCATGAGAGAAGACTGATTTCTGTGTACTTGTTACAAATCTCAGTAATGAAGGTAACTTCATTACTCAAGAAGGTAACTTCATTACTCAGAAAGATAACTTCAGTGTTTTCAGTCCAAAGGTCTCTGAAGATGCAGTGCAGACCTCAGTGCGCGTTGGCCCATTACGAAGTTCCAGTTACCTCCTTGGAGTCTCAGCCCCACTGTCCATTCAAGTGGCTCCCTGGTTTGCTAATGTTTTATCTTCTACTGTCTCTCTTGCCCTACACCTCTTCCACTGCATGTCCCCTATTTTTCCACTTTTGCTGTACTGTCTTCCCTTTTCTTGCCTGGTCTGTTGGAGTGCCCATGTGCATTGATCAGCTGGCTGCGTAGTCAGGAAAACAGTGTGTGCTGCTCTTCTCTGGCCAGATTACCAAATAAAACTTTTCCACCACTCAGACATCGTGTAGTGATTTAAAGATACCTGCTAGATTTAAAAAATATTTTTTAATATACTTAGAAATATGAGGTTTCAGGCTATCGGCACTAGGTTTGAGTTGCAGTTAATGGCAAGAAGAATTACTTTTCCTTAGTGAGTTACATTCACTGGTTGGTTGTACATTGACCTCTCCTCATGTTGTACACCACTCTGTTGCCCAAGAAGGAAGTTCCTACTTCTGTATCTATGCTAACAATGGTCTCCTAAACATCCCATCTTCCTCAGGCTTTGCTTTTCTTTTTATTTCTCTTGGTCGACTGTTTTCACTACTTTATGCATATTTTTATCTAAAGGAGCTTGCGAGGGAAATAAAGGGAATGTTTTCTTAAATATGCTTAGAATCTCCTTGTTTGCTCTCATTTTGACTGTAGATGCGAAAGCTAACTGCCAATATATCAGGATTATGACAATTACATGTTATAAAAGAAACCTTTTAATAAATGCTTTAATTTTGTTCTATAAACCAGTAGACAGACCCAGAAACTTTCTTGGTCCTGTACCTGCATGATTGCAGCCTGCTGCATATCTGTTATACAATGTACCATGTGTAATCATGGGAGCGACAATGACAGATGCCTTGAAAATTTGATGAGATTCCAGTCAATATTTTAAACAGCTATTTACTGATTCAGTGGAATTTAATGTACCTCAAGAAGCGATATGGTAACAATCTTATTTTTTATTTAAAAGAATCCATGTCTGGTTTAGAGAAAGTAGATGGGTTATTCCTGTAAAAAAGATTGAAAATGTACTTGGTATTACAGAAAGATAGGTCTGGACTAAACTGGAAAATAGTATGATCTAACAAAAGACATTTATGTGACAACACTAAAGACATGAAAACATCTGGTGTTACATTCTGAAGCTAAACAATGCTACGTGAAGTTATTAGAAGCTTTCTGTCCTCTTCTGAGAGAACTGAATCTCTAACCAACTTCCTAGTTCCTCACAACTTATATTTTGTGTATCTTACATGAGGCAGACTTTTATTTGTATTTGATTTTCAGCTGTGTATTGAATACTCAAACAATAAGGGACATACAAATTTCTATATGAGGTCACCCTCTAAGTTCATGTGCACCGTCAGTAAGTTTGGAGACAACACCAAGTTGGGTGGGAGTGTTGATCTGCTTGAGGGTAGGAAGGGTCTGCAGAGCAATCTGGACAGGCTGGATCAATGGGCTGAGGCCAATGGTATGAGGTTCAACAAGGCCAAATGCCAGGTCCTGCACCTGGGTCACAACAACCCCATGCAACGCTACAAGCTTGGGGAGGGGTGGCTGGAAAGCTGCCCAGTGGAAAAGGACCTGGGGCTGTTGGTTGACAGCCACCTGAACATGAGCCAGCAGCGTGCCCAGGTGGCCAAGAAGGCCAACAGCATCCTGGCTTGTATCAGGAATAGTGTGGCCAGCAGGAGCAGGGAGGTGATTGTGCCCCTGTACTCGGCACTTGTGAGGCCACACCTTGAATATTGTGTTCAGTTTTTGGCCCCCCACTACAAGAAGGACATTGAGGTGCTGGAGTGTGTCCAGAGAAGGGCAATGAAGCTGGTGAAGGGTCTGGAGAGCAGGTCTTATGAGGAGAGGTTGAGGGAGCTGGGGTTGTTTAGCCTGGAGAAGAGGAGGCTGAGGGGAGACCTTATCGGTCTCTACATCTACCTGAGCAGAGGTTGTAGAGAGGTGGGTGTTGGTCTCTTCTGCCAATTTACTAGCAATAGAACGAGACGGAAAGGCTTAGATTGGATATTAGGAAAAATGTCTTTACTGAAAGAGTGGTCAGACATTGGAAGAGGCTGCCCAGAGAGGTAGTGGGGTCACCATCCCTGGAGGTATTTAAAAGACACAAAGACATGATGCCTAAGGACATTGTTTAGTGGTGGATTTTGGAGTGCTAGGTTAATGGTTAGGCTCGATGACTGTAAAGGTTTTTCCAACCTAAATGATTCTATGATTCTATTGGCTGTATGGATTGTGATCTGTGAAAAATGCTTAATAGAAATGTATAAAATATTTTAAAATGAGTAACTAAACCAAAGGGAAGGGAAAAGGAGAAAAAAAAAAAAGGAAATAAAATGGGAAAGGGGAAGGGAAAGGGAAGGAAACTAATTTAACAGTTACAGATTGGTTCTTTTAGAATTTTCTACTGAAGCACCAGGACACTTGGGAGTTTTAGCCTCCATTCTTGTTCTACTTTGTAATTACAAAATACATTTTTAAAATCTCTTATATGTTAAGAAGGCAACAAACCCACAAATTTTCCTCTCCTCACAACATGAAGTGAACATTAACAGGATCTTGGATGACCAAGTCATGGTTAATTCAAGATGAAAAATTAAAAGAAATCCTATCATAGGGGTAACTGCCTGTTAATATTCCTTTTAATATATTATCATTGATGAAGAGAAAAAATTAATATATATTTGTAACAATTTAGAAAGTGTTGTAATATTTTTCCTCACTCTTACTGTTTCTTTTGCTAGGAATGGGGGGGAGCAAACAGGTAGTATACAGGGGAAAGGTGTGCTTAGCATAACCTAATCATCTGTTCACCATTTTTGTTCATTTTTTTTCATTCAGTTATCGGAGACATTCATAGAGTATAAGTTGTCAAATGTAAAAGCAAGTATCTAAAATAGTTACTGTCCTGTGGAGATGTTAATGTCTATCTATGAAGACCAGAGAATAAGGCTGCAAAACTAGCCATGATAATACAACATTTTGCAGGTAATTTCTCCATAATGCTCAAACTGATCTCAGAACTTCAGTGTCAAAGCTCACTGGTTATCTTGGACATTATACGTACTTGTTCCAGTCTTACACTTTTCTTTATGCTGCTACTTTTCCTTGGCTGCTCTTGAACAAAGAATAGTGAGAAAAATGCACCTTTGTGTGACCCAGGTTAGTAATTCTTATGTTCTTATATACTCTAAAAATGATGCAGAAGTTCCACATGGCAGAATCCCATGGGTACTATATGAGAAAATAGGGCTAAATGGAAAAAGGCAGATTATACAAACCTACAAATACCCATAGGATAGATGTTTAGTCCAGGTTTACCTAGTATATGCTTTTCAAAACCCACACAAATACCATACTACAGGATGATTCCTAGCTTCTATAGTAATTGTAAACTCTTATGTAAACAAAAGCTATTATATGTTGCAGGAATAGTAAGCAAGCATCACCAATATCCCAGAATATTGCTATAAGTCAAATAGTTAAAAGTGCAGAAGTAGATAAAAAAATCTGAATATGTTTTTGACAATTTGAATTTCAATTAAACATATTTTCATACAGCTCAGTAAGCAACCCTGGAGTTAATTTATTTACAATTAAGTCTTTAATGTTACAAACGCTGAATCTGTCACAGCAAATAATTTGATGATAGTAAGGTTGACCTACTCTGTTTAATCCTTGCTAATTACTGTTCTTTAGATATCTGCTATGGCAACTGTGTCTGATGCAAATTTTGTTTTTCTTCTGTTTACTTTATTGTGACGACAAAATTCCTGTTCTTATTTCCCTGTTTCTCTACTGCATTGCAGCAGTCTCAGCTTGATAATACATTCAAAGATCACAGTTATGCCTTTGATTTCTACCCTTATTCATGGACCATCTCCCTGTACTGGCTGATCACTTCTTTGTGTCTTATCCTTCATTTTTTAATAAGGTCTATTCCTTTCAGTAAGCATCAAAGATAAACAGCTGATAAGAATAAGTGGATGCTACTTGAAATATTTTTTACATGAGGTTTAAATGGATGTAGTCTCTAAAAATGTCTGGTTTCTCTATTTCTAAGTTAGCTAAGGTAGATTTCTACATTAATAAAAGTGACATCATCACTGTATGGGAAGCATTGAAGAAAACAGCGTACCACATCACACAGACCTGGAATCACTTGCTGCTTTAGGATATTTTAGTCAAAATGTATTTTACCTAAATGCATTTGGACATTAGAAAGCTGGACTGTAGCTCATACTGTTAGAAGAGATGTTCTGTACTAAACTGTAAGGACTCTGAGAAAGACCCAAGGCTTATAGCTGTGCCTAGCAAGTAGAGTGGACCAATAGAACAGGATCTATAAGAGGACAGAGCTGATGCTGAGGTTATGGCATCCACACTATATATCTTTAATTTTTTTTTTGTTTGTTTTGTTTTTGGTTTTTTTTTTCCCCGCCTTCAAACTAGTTCTAATCTTGTCCCCAGGGCGGTGTCCATTTCTGCCTGAGAGGCATTGGGTGTGCTCCTAGAATTGCTTCCAGTTGCTTCCAAATGTTTCCATCTTCCAGTCTGGTTTCACCCAAAGGGAATACCAGTTAGGCAATCCATGGCCACACCATGATGCAAATGAAAGTGTAGTCAATGGGGGAAAAACAGGAGATTGACTTCAGAGGTACACTCCTGATCTGAATTAACAAACTAATGTGGAAAAAAAGAAAGATGAGTATGTACTTACAAAGGATTAATGAGTAGGAGAGAGGAAGTGTGCACCGTATTAGTAAGTGCAATACTGGAATACTGTATTTAGTTCTGGTGCATACATGTTTAAAAGGATATTTGTAAAACAGTGGATACCAAGAAAATGGATCAATGAAAGCAAATAAGCTCTTATCAGAGCTTAATCTGGTAAAGCTATTAAAGAAAACAATTACAATTAACCTAATTACAGGTATAAGTAACTTCACAGAGAAAAATGCTGGCTATTAACTAATATGTTGCTTTAGTGAAGAGAAGATAATCCTACAGCTAAGGCCTAGACAGGAGTTGAATACAAATGAAATTGAATTATAAATAGAGCAACACATCCATAACAATGATTAAGCATTAAAAGAAATTGTATATGGTAATGGTGAATTTGGCATCTTTTAATACCTTCCAAATAAGATGCTATGCTTTCCTGGCAGACATAATTTTGTCAGATGTGAGTTACTGGTCTCATTGTGGGACAAAATGAATTAAGTGACATAATGTGATGTACACAGGATCAAATTAGGTGATATGATAGTCCACTTTCTGAAGACTCTGTATATTTTAGAACTCTTTATTGAATAGGATTTATTCATTATGTTTCCTCAAGTAATGTTACCATCATAGCCTTATGTGTGATCTGAATATGAAATTGTTTATGTTTTCCATTGTTCTGGTCTGTGAGTTTAAAGATGCCAAACCCTTGGATACTTCTCATGCTGTTATGCTTATTATTACATACCTTGTCTGCTAAGCAAGCTGCAGCTGTGTGTAACAAGATGAAAGTATTTGTACTAGTCTTATCCACAACTTTTTCAAAGAATATGGAGACAAAAATTGCCCATGGTAGTAGAACAAGATTTGTCCCTTATCCTTTTTAGAGAAGTACAGTTCTGATAGCAACTGCATGTACCATTAGTATGTATCTTATTGTCATAAGTGGAGCTGATCAGTTCTCTATCTTTATTTCAGTTATCCTTATGATATTCCTTTTAAGCAAGATTTCTGTTTAAAATCACTGTTGCCTAAATACATGCTGGGCACTGGCCTTTTGACAGTCCAGGTTGGGATCATGCTGAATTTTTCCAAGTCTTCCATCTTACACCTCAGAGTTTTCTTTCACTGAAAATCATGGTACACAGCAGCTGAGGAAGCAGGAGCTGGTGAGCTCTTGAGTCTTGCTTTATGATGAAGCTGCGATACACTCTGGCGTATATTTTCCTAGGATCTCAAAAAGTATTTCAAGCCTGAAATATGGGTGTAATCAGAAAAACGGAGGCCACCATCCTCTGTCCATTAATTTTGCAACTCTGCAAAATTAATCCAGATCAGTCTTGAGCACAAAACTACATTCTTAATAAATTGGTAGAGTTCAGACCACTGTGATGTTTTTATGCCTGCTTTGTATTAGCTGCAAAAAGCAGAGGATACCTAGTTCTGGCATCGAAGTTAAGTTTCTCAGTCGCTGTTTTTTTTGAACAGATTTGAGTGAGTAGACACAGATTTTAAGAATCAGGACTTTCTGTCATGTGACTTAATGTTTCTTTTTCCATCTTGTGTTAGGAACATTAAAAAGGGATTTATTGTACAGTCACATTGGAGATTGCAATTGAGATTCAGTGAAGGATTTCTATAATGAGAATGTTTTTAAGTGGAAGTTGGTTACCTGCATCCATAATGTTAATTCTGACAATTTCAGCTAAGTTTGGAATTGCCTAGATGTCTTAAAGGCCTTATATATTTGTTGTTTGATTGATGTTTACTTTTTCATTTACCATTTGCTTACAGGTGTTTCTTTCACCTCTCCATAATTGCCCTAATCTTGAAGTAGCTCAATGCTTGGTTGCCTTCCCTAGATGATGCATACTATCAGCCCAAATAGTCAGAGAAAACTATTAAATTGTGTCTTCATTCTGAAACACATTATAGAATTTTAGTAAAATATATATTTTGATTCAGTATATATTTGGTATTCCATTCCCTATTGGACTCTGCAGTTTTCCAGCATTCTTTCCAAGTTTCTTATTATGATTTTGTGGAATCCTGTTGTTTACCATTCAATTTTTTTTCTTCCTGCATAATATTAGGTTGAGACCAGTGAAACTTAAATATTCTTGCTCTACTATTTATCTAGAGGCACTAGAATAAATCAAACATTTTAAAATGAGACCAGCCCCTATTAAGTATATGGAGAAATGGGTAGTTAAGATATTCACTTTGAAGTAAGGGAGAACCAGGTTTTGAATTTGTTAGCATTTTAATAGAGTTTTGAAACCATGGGTATTCAAAGAGTCAGGAAAACATCTTTGTTGATCAAGTGAATAGATAATACCCTTTAAAGCTTCCTTTCCCTCAGGATAGTAAAAGGACAAACCTCGTTATCTCCTGTATTTTTTTACACTAATTCAGTGTGTTTTTCCTTAAAATAAAAGGCATTCACATTTTAAAATGAAACCCAGGAATAGCTTCACACACCAGATAACATGCATTTGCTATTAAACAGAGCTTTACTTTAAATGTGCTGTACTAAGTAAAGTACTATCATTATCTGATACAGTTCTGTGCAACACAGGAATACTATGCTTTTAATGAAAGAGAAACTCCTCACAAGCATTAGTAAGAAATATCTTTCAAGATTTAAACAAGAGGACTAAAGTGAAAACAAAACAGCTCAAACAGTTTATTTGCATTTAAAGATTTCCACAAGGACAATGAGAGAACTTAGTTTAGGATTAAAAAAAAAAAAAAGCAACAAAACAAAACCAGATTTACTTGAAAACCATTTGTTGTATATACACTGTAGAAAAGTGACTCCTAAACTCTTTTTATTATGATTCTTGTTACAAAGAGCTGAATTTCTGTCAGGGTCCTGATGCCACATCATTGCCATGAACTTACTTGATGTTGTAAATCCTAGTTCAGTAGCAGCTCATCTTAAAGCATAAGACAGGTTTGAGATGGTCAAAAGGTAAGGATTTTGTAGAAATATTCAGTTATGTTCTAAGAGGATTCAAAAGGGGTGCTTGTCAATAAAGATTCTGTGAGCGCTTCAACAGTTAATTGCAATTTCCTTTGTATGATGCCAGGAAATATTTGGACCAAGAGAATAAAAATGACTCTTAAAAATTAATAATTAGGAAATTAAATAAGTTTCCTAAATAAAAGGTATATTTGGTGCTTTACCACTTATTTCATGTTTGATAATTCATTAGGAAATGAAATAAGACATGTAATTTGGTGCTTTAGTGCTTATTTCCTCTTTACAAATACTCCTCACGAGACTCATATGTTTACTTTTCTATTGTTCGAATCAGACAGATGAAAAACAGGAAAAAAACAATAAATATCCAAATTTGTCCATATTTCGGTAGCCTGATACCAAATGAATTACAAGTATCTATGCAGTGTTTGAGAGAAAAGAATTAATTCTTAGGGAATTCCACTGTTCCTACAATAGCACAGCTAAAGCAACCTTTGCCTCCAGCTGTGGTGGCGTTTTGGTGTTGTCATATTAATTTATATTAACCCTCTCTGTTGGAAAGTAATAAATATTATATGGTTCCCTTTTCACAAGCCTGGCCTTATTTGCTAATGTGTATTTATTTTTTGATTTGTATTTTGCTCCAGCATTACACCACTTAGGGGGAACTTTCCTGGAAGACTCCACCACCTGCATCCCCCAAATCCTGTAATTCTGTGGATTTTCTAGGCTGAACCAAAATAGGATCAAAAGAACCCAGTTATCTGAGTCAACAGAAAAAGAAAAGGATAGATTTTGGCTTTGATTTTGTTTGCTGTGTCTTATTATACTACTAGGTGCTTCATTCTGCTTAGGACTTGAAGCTTATATTCATCCCTTGAGGTAGCATCTGAAGCTTCCCCCCCCCCCCCCATTTTGATAATCAGTGTGTACAGCAAGAGATTTCAGTGTTTAAAATGCATGTGGTGATGAAGCAATGCCTTCCTTGTCTACAAAAACTCATTTGTTAGAGAAATCACTGAAGGTACTAGAGACACAAGTTCTCTTCTCTGCTTGAGATGTTTCAGAATCATATCAGCTGTAAGAGTGTCTTAAATGTCAGGGTAATAACAGAGAAAGTGAGCGGCAGCACATGGGTGCGGAAGGCGCTCACCACTGCACTGCACATGGATGCTCCTAGCTCCTTTCTCCTTTCGCTTCTCCCAGTGTCTCTTGATTCGACAGACAGAATTGAGACTTGGTCTCCACCTTGGAACAGCTGACAGCCTTGTACTCTGGGCGCTTAACAGAGCTACAACACCGTCTCCTATACAAATATTTGCTTTAATATTTTTTTCCATTTTTACATAAATGCAATTAGGGTAGTATACTTAGAAAAGTAGAGTAATGGAAGAGGTGCCTGGCAGAAGTGACCATTGCAATAATAGTTTCCTTTCATGTAAGCTGAACGTAGAGCATTTTGTTACAATTTCTTCAAATTATACTTTAGGCAGTATTGGACCTGATTCTGTAGTATTCAGAGTTGCTGAGACTGCTTTTCTTTGTCTGAATCAGCAAGTTTTTTAAAAATTGCTATAACGAATTATTTTATTCAGAATCTAGCAATTATCTATTTTAAAGGATGACTCCTGCTTTCTGTGCAGTATTGTCCTCTTTGTTTAAAGTGTCTTTTTTAGGAAACTGAAATAGGGACCAGAGCCAGGAAGACTCTTAAACATAATCAATGTATCTGTCTGTAGTTTCATCTGTGCTTATGCTCCCTAGCTACGATGGGTGCTAATTTGTTTGTTGGGGAATTAAATGCTATAGCTTGATCCTTGTCAAGAGTTGCCTTATTCTACATCTATCAACAGCTTTCCATTGATTTTGATTCCCTTATGACTGAAAACAACTACCTATTTGTTGGGTCTGAATTGATTAATCTGTTCTCACCTACAGGTCTCCAGATAATTTTCTAGGGAGAAGTTAACAGAAGAAAAGAGATAAATGAGTTTCTACATTACATTTCCCATCAATTTGTTTTAATATTATAGCATAACTTTAAAATATTGACCGTCATTACTCACCAGATAGTACAGCTCCCTTACTCAGGAAACAGTCTGCTAACATTTCTCAAAGAGTGTTTAACTTCCACTTACTTCTTTGAGGGTATTTCTCTGAAGTTATGAGCTATATAATTTTATTGCTATTCAACTCTTTTGTTACGTTTTCTCTTTATTCGTCTGAGACAGCATGTGTGCAGTGAACCTTCAGGAATTCCTCCACCCATTGTACAGCTGTCTCTGAGAAATGCTGGAATTTAAGAAGCATCCCTTGAGGTTCATTCCAGCACATAAATTAAATTAAAAAAAAACAACAAAAACCAAGACCTTTTTGTCCCTAATCAAGTATTGCAGCCATGAATATTGCTACAGAAGGTACATGTTAGATAGGGCTAGATAGTCTTTGGGTCCTAGTTTAACAGGAAGTATTTGATACCTGATTCCAGAAATGTCTCATTTGAACATAGAAAATTAAGCACTTCAGTGCAGTGCAAACCAGCCAATTGCAAATGCTGAAGAAAAAAGTGTGTGTGAAATCTTGCCACTCTCTCAGATAAAGCAGCCCAAATCTCTTTGCAACACCTGATCTTATATAAGACTAAATTTTGAAAAATACTTAGAAATTTAAAAGAACATATCTGAGAATATACCTATTTAATGGAGAAAGTGAAATTTTCTAAGGGCTTGCAAACATTTCTCTTTGAACCAATTTTTTTGAGTATTTTGATCAGAGATCTAAGGGGAAAACTCATCAGGCATTTTAGAGGAAATTAAAGAAATTAATTTGGCTTTCAAGGCTCCTAATGATTAGGTAGTATAATGTGAAGTCTAAACACTTTTCATGGTCTATTTAGTTTTTTGGGAATCGGGTTAAACGTTGATTTGATTGTGGTCAAGAAGCTCTACACAGTCAGGCAGTCTTTATATAAGCTAATATAAAGTCTTTGATATCCAATGGCTGGAAACATACTAGAAAATCTAAAAGGAAAATGTGTTAGAAGGGCAGGGCTGGCTGTTGGAATACCAGGGCCGGGGCTGAACATTTATCTCATGGAGGTGAAATTACCATTTCTATGTACTACACAGAAGAGTAAACGAGAAACAAAAAAGGTCACCCATGTCCAGTCCATTGAGAAACCTCCCAAGACCATCCTTCCTTCTGAGAAGTGGCACTGAGAACATTCTGGGCAGGTGCATGTGGGGAGACAGCAGACACCGGACAGCCAAGAAGCGTCTATGTCAGCTTAGGAACCTGCTTAAAGTAGACTTAAGTCTTTTTTAAGCTGTGCATTAATTCCTTAGCCTATTTGTTCAGTCCAAAACAAAGTTTATGTTTCACGCCCTCCTTGGCTGAGTCAAAAGCGGACAGTATGTGCTTTATGTAAACCCTCAAACCATGTCTGTATGTGGTCTAGACTAAGAGGTCCTTGCTTGCCCATGGGTACTGTACTGTGCAAGCAGTGTGCTATGGGCAGCATCACTCTTATCACTTCATGTCAGCAGCCAGCAGACTTGTCTTGTGTTTGTTAAAGGGCTTAGCAGGCAGCACAGTATCCCTTGAGCCATGCACTGAAGATTGGTGTCATAGACAGGTTCTGTAAATTTCTGTGCAAGAGTGGCTGAGTGATTGTCCTTCACTGCAAGTCAGACTGGGTGATCAAAGTGGTCCTTTCTGCCCTGGGGTGTGTCCAGTCTGTTAGCTGTCTTTAAAAAGAAAAATGTCAGACATTTATTTCCGATCAGATTTCCAACAAGAAAAATAAAGCAGTTTGCTGACATTTTAGAACACTTGCAAACAGGTAATATGTTATAAAAATTGATGAGGCAATGAAGGATTCCATATATTAACCAGTTCAGAAAAATGGTCAAGGATTAAAAATTGGAGAAGAGAACCAGAGTTAAGGAACTCCCACTAAAAGAATTGGCAAATGGAAGACAGTAAAGAATGATAAAGTGTTTTGTTTTAATCCTTTAAGAGCATATTGAATTATCCATTAAAAAAACAACAACAACAAAAGCAAAAGCAAACTGAAACCAAAAGCAATGCAGAGACCCCAGAAAATACCCCTGGAATTTGTTCTGTGTTTATACACAATATATCATCCCACCTTGTCAGATTCACAATGGGAAGTGGGGGAAGGACAGTGGGAAGGAAGTTAGGTGCCAGCCTGGCCCAAAGGAACTGCCCCTGCTACTTTCATGCTTTAGTCATGTCACGGGGAACATTTATGGCACTTTGCATGTTCCTCCCTTTGCCATTTATTCAACCACATTGCAACTGAGTTGAGCATGCGGTTGTCATCCAGGACTGGGAAACTGCATACAGACAGAATAGAATAGAATAGAATAGAATAGAATAGAATAGAATAGAATAGAATAGAATAGAATAGAATAGAATAGAATAGAATAGAATAGTTCAGTTGGAAGGGACATACAACAGTCATCAAGTCCTAACTACTTCAGGGCTGTCCAAAAGTTAAAGATAATGAGTAGTAAGCCTTAGTGGGAGCTAAATCCCTGCCTTTTTGGTTTTTGGGTGTTTTGGGTATCCTTGATGCTTCCAAGAACCAAAGATGTCTGCCAGTCAGCTTGAAAATTGCCCAGGAAGGGGCAATTCTAGAAACTTTTGAGATCTACTAAAATTTGCTTCACTGGTGAGGATGACTCTTTCTCCCCTAGCCGTCCTTTTTCCTGGTTTAGAATCAGACTATTCCCATGCCAGTATATCACCAGATGTTAGTTAAACAAAAACATCGCTTACCTAGAAAATCAACACCATAACTGCTAGCAAAATTCTCTATTAGTCCTGTGGTGACAGGCTCAGGCAGAGGCTTTTTCTGTCAAGGCAAAAATATACTGTGTCAGGAAAGATAACCTGCAATAATATAGCTTTCAAAATAAATAGGATCCTGTCCTTATGGAAGTCAGTGCAAATGGTAGTGATTTCAGTGGATCAGGTTTTCATTCCTTCTCCTTCTGCTTCTCACTTTGTAGGAGAACTAATATGAAATGGTAAATCCATAACCATGTGCCAGACAAATAAGTACTGTCAGAGGAAAAAAGCAAGTCTTTAAAGAGTTAGCTAACTTTGAAGACTTCACATTCATTGACCACATAGTGATCTGTCATCTGCGTGGTTTTTAAACATACATTTTACACAGCATTAAAATTGTGCTAGTAGGGCGTACTTAAATGTGTGCAAGTTTTTCTGCAACTCTTCAGCCATTGTTTTCCTTCCAATATGTTTCTTTTGCCAGCAATGAGCTTTCTCACAGTATATTTATTTTCAAGAATGTCTATCTCTATATATAGTAATATTTGCATCCATTGCTGGCAATGAATATGGTAAATTGCTATTGCAATTCTGGAGTGTGTCTACTATGAGATAGAATGATTCAGTAATATAATAGCAGAATGGCAATTTAAAATCCATTCTTGTTTCTCAGTTTATTTTCACCAACATAAAAAAGTAACCTGCCCTCAAGATAAAGTAATATGGAAAGAACCGTAATAGATTTTTTTCAACATACAAAATTAAGAAAAATTAGTTCTAAAAAGGACTGGTTTAATGGCAATTAATTACTTTGAAAGGCAACACCTAGGAGAAGTCAAAAATGTTCTGATATGTGTAAAGATGAGACTTTCAAAGTTGCAAACATCTTCAGTGATCAAAAACAGATTATTGCTGGAAAAATCTGTTCCTGTTTTGACTTTGACAGGATCAGACAGGTGAATTTAGCTGAGATTTGCTTTCTCAGAAATCACAAGGCTCCCTTAGGGCTATTAAATACTGAGGTACTTTTCAAGGGAAAAATGGTGGGAAGAGATGTTCAAAATTATTGATTAAAGGTGGTGGTTAATTCAGACAGTGAGTAAGTAGAAAAATGACTCAGCACTGCTTTTAAAAGAGAGTAAATTATTCCTGGTATAGATTAAAAATAAAATGGTAAATTAAAAAGAAACCTCATTTAAAAGGGAGTAGAGGAGAAAGCTTGTAAAGATAGAACTGATATGGTCAGTTTATTCAATTTTGTATATGAAGCATCAAGATAAAAGGCGCTTTGGAATGCCCTTGGCTTAAGGTGCTCTTTTCGGCATGCCACAGTAGAAGTGAAATATCTTCCATTCCCCAGCACAGCTTTCTTGCTTGTCTTTAACTTGTCAAGTTTGGATGCAAAATCAAAATACAAGTCCTGCAAATTTATGAAACTAGATTTATAAAACAGCAAATAAATGAACTGTTCGCTCATTGTCTGACATGAATCAGTGACACAACAGAGCTCATGAGATGCTGGGATCAGTGGTTGACACCTCCCAGCTGCGTGCCATGTCCCAGCTCTTTGGGGTAGATTTATCTTCACATGTTCAGGTGTAACATTTCCTTCTCTTTGAATGTGTGTGAGTATGAGGTTGAGAGTGTGGTACCACAGATGAGTTTTCAAATCAGCAAAGTGATTCAGGTTTTGAAACCCTCCCATTAAAAAGAGAACGTGTTCAGCACAGTCCCACAAACAGGCACACGCTTATGACTGAGAGCAGTAAGCAGCCCCACTGGCACAGGAGCCCGGGTTCCCACCTAGAGCAAATACATTTCTTCCAACTTAGCACAAGTTTTTCCAGTCTAAATCTTGATCAAATGTCAGCTAAGTGCCATGGCCTCATCTGTACCAGCTATCAATAATGTTTCATTATTTAAAATACTTAAACAGCGTTGGGTCCCTCTCAGGAATGATGACTCTCCTGACTTGGGAGCATAGGGATGCTGGCTGAGGAGGCTCGGATATTATGAGTATGGTTATTTTTAGATCAAGATGGACTTTACAAATTTACTTTTGCTAAGTCATTATCAGAGTTTTGCTTCCCAAGGGACAGATTAATGAGATTTTTCTTTTTCAAAATAAAATTAAAAATTATACTATAACTAGTTAGTGCACTTAGATCTATACAAATATATGTATTTGTGCTATGAAAGCTGATTTGAAACAGCAGTGCAGTCAAGATAAAGAGAACCTATCCTGAGAAGTATCTTAGCTCTTCATGAACTTGCCATTCACTGTCACATGTGTTTTTCTTTCCATTGTTAAGGCTGCATTTATCTGTATTTTGTTTCTGACTCTTCTCCAGTTTTCTCAGGTAATTAATCATGAATAATGAAGAAACATTTGGAAGACACCAAAGCAACTGCCTAGAGAACAACTAAGCCATTTTACAGGGTCTCACTTGCTGCAGTGGGGGCAAGAGCCACTCCATACCACCTGAGCTGCTCTCCAGGATTGCTTCCTGGCATGGATGAAGGTAGCAGTAGAGGCATGCTACGCAGTACCATAGTACATTAGTACCAAGACTGTAGCTAGCAGCCTACATAATTTTTCTCCATCTGAGTGCCTGCATCCGTCCTGCAACCCTAAATCCACTTGGAACACTCCAGGTAAGTGTTCCTGTGCCTTAATCCCCTACACCGTAATCCCTCCCTTAGCAGAACAGCTGGGCACCTGATGACAGCTTTCACTCTGCAAGCACTGCTGCATATATGCTCCGCAATGCGTTAGCCATTGGCAAAAGTCAAGGGGTAATACAAATACTGCTCCTGCTTTTGCCTCAGCTGAGTCAGAGGGAATGGGAACAACTGACTTCTGGTATCAGAGGGAGAGCAGGCGTGAGCAGAGCTCTGCAGGTGAGACAGTGCAGTACCTGCCTGGGATGTGAGAGGCTCTGGGATGTTCAATGTGGGAGCCATGAAGTGTCCAGAGAGCAGGTCTCCCCTTCTACCAGCTCCATTCATGCTAATTTGTGCACTCTTTTACACATGTCCCTTGGCTTCCCTCTGCCACAACTCTCAGAGGAGGAACATGTTCAACTGGCGTCATGTAAGGTCACTTGTAGTGTAGGGTAGTGGGTCTTCAATGACTCACATTTTGTGCACAGCATGACCTCATTTTCTCCTGTTTTACAGGAAATTGATCTCTGTCAGAAAACAGTTATACTGAGGAAGAATGGGGCAAACAAGTCCACTTAAAAACTTCCTTACCTGCTGTAACACCTGGACCATGCAACACGTGCTCCCGTGTCATCTTACATTGCCACATGGCCCATCACCCTCCCTTGGCTACAACAGAAGGCACAGGCACAAGCATCACTAGTGGACAAGTTTTTTGTGCTTGAAGGATTACTTAGATATTAAATTCAGGTAACTGCCTGAGGCTGTGAAACACATTCATACGTACCTGAGGCTGCAGAAATCGCCTTTGGTCACAAGAAAGCTTGGATTTAATCTGTACTCCTTTGCTTTGGTGTTTACTATGTTTAAGGACTTAGTGTGTCACCTGTCATGACACACTAGATTAGATAAGCAGAAGTTTCCAGGCAAGATATTACTATTGTGTGAAGTGAGAGTAGGGTCGCTACCTGCATGGCTGCTTCTCCTGAGAAATTCATGCTGTTTGGGACCAGCTCTGTTCCAGGTCTGGTGTACAAGTATATACAAATTACATTACTGCCAGAACAGATACATCGTCTGCACTACTGTTCTTTCCTCTGCTGAGTTAGCAACACCGCAGGCTGACCACAGTAATAAAGGTATTTCAAAATTAATTTCCTCTCACGTGACAAAGGCCACATTCCTCAGTAAGCACAAAATGCATCTCCCTATGAAGTTTTAACACAAGGAACCTGTATATGCAAGTGAGATAAATGCATGAGGATTTTGAGCCATATTCCTGAAAGTGCTCAGGCACACAGCTCTGATGTACTTGCTTCATTTCCCTTGCAGTCCATTCTTTCCTCGTTCCTTAACTTCAGAGAAAATTATGTCAGCACTAAAGCCCAGTAACAGATACTTCAACCATCAAAATGTTATTCTGTAAAAAATGTGTAATAACTGAAAGTGAAGAATTCAGATCCGGAGACCTCCTGACCCGTAACTGCAGTGTGTGAATATGGTACTTATCAACGCCTGGAGCAGCGGGACAGAAGTCCCCAAAAGGGGCTGTGGCGTGCCAAGCCTGACATTCTTCCATTAGGCAGGTTTAGAGATGTTAATTCACTCCGGCCTCTTGGGTTTAGGGAGGATCATCTGCTGCAAGTCTTGGTTGTCTCTATGCCAGTGCAGTTTGAGATGGCTTAGGAATACAATGTGTGTAAAGAAGGTGGATAGTCCATCAGCAGTCATATGTCTGTGGTTATGTATGTATCAGACTGACTTACTGGAAGGTGTGCGTGTGTGTGTGCGTACATGGGAGACAGAGACATCTCCACAGTACCTTAGGTGAGTGTGGTTTTGGATGCAAGACCCTGCCCCTACCCTGCTCCTGACCAAGGGCTCCTGCTGGGGAAATACTCTTCCTTTACATCACCCAGGCTGAAAGCAGTAAGCAGAGAGCAGCAGGGCAGAGGAAGGGCTCCAGGGAGCCTGTCTGAAGTGGGAAAGCAGAGACCTGTATGGGAGCAGGGGCAGGAGTGACTCCCCTTGGTCTGTGGTGCTGCTTCAGAGCTGCTCTTCACAGCTAGTGTCCCCAGGGGTGTCAGCAATGCTGAGCTGCCCCAGGCTTCAGCACAGCCACTTCAGATGGGTGCTTGGGTGGAGACAGAGCAGGGTGGGAGATTGGGTTATGCAGTGGTGGGCCACTTCCTGAGGTGCCTCTGGGGACAACTCCGTACACTAAAGCTAAGTGAGGGTGGGCTATTTCCTCTGGTAGGTGGGCACAACTTTTCAGTCACCTCTGAATGCAGCTGCAACTGCAAAGGGCACATGGCACAGCAGAAGCTCTCTATGGCCACAGGACACAAAGAACACTTAACTTCATTTGGCTCCCAAGAAAGTCCACCCCTAATTAAATCTCCTGGACCCTGTTAGTGATAAGACCAGGTGCTGGATTTGTTCATGTTATTAATGAGTATGGCTTAGAGGAATCTGGCTAAATTACTCTATAAGTGGGTTTGAATCAAAATCAGCAGAAGCTGTTTAGAAACGTGGGATGAAATTATGTCTGGGTGTCATGAGAGCACAGGAAAAAGACATTATTCTGTGCCAGAGTGTGCCAGCACTGCAGATAGCCATGACTAGATGTGCCTGAGGAATATGCTACCAGACGCTGGCCCTAAATACCTACTGCCTTTTGAAAAAGAAATCTTTAAAATAATTACTTTCATTTTCTTTTTCGTTATTCAAGCAGATTGGATTCAAGATGTTTTCATGATATACAAAAAGCCTAATTAGCATGCAAAATATATCTTGCAGTTACTTACTCTTTAAATTTACTGGGTTTGCTCTGAGAATATGTTTTAGTAATTATGCTGTGGATGCCAAATGGTAGGAAGAAAACTAATTTCTAAGATAATTGACATATATCTCATTTTGACTAATCTAGCTTTCTGTGTGTTGATGAGAAATAACAGTTTTTTCTTTTACTCTTTTTCTTTCAGTAATGGGATTGCTCTTCTTTGCTTATGCATGCTTTGCTTGCTTCTCTACAGTGTAACCTCTCTATCAGGCCAAACAAGATAATAAGACTAATTTGAGACAAGAGCCATCTACTTTGTGGATCCTGGAGTCAAATTTGTATTAGGAAATTGTTATGTTTTAAGGTGCACCAAAATGAAATGGTATTAGATTTATAATTAGTTTTGAAGTAGTCTGGGAAAAGTTATTTTGACAATGTTTCGTTAAAGCCAGTACATTAATTCTCAAAGGGTAAGTTAGGAAAAATTACCTGCACTGTACCTAGAAGCAGACTGATGATCAGAAGTGATTTTTAATTTGATTGTCTAAAATGTGGCGATCAAAATAAATGTTTAATTTTGGGAGGGAGTTTGACAACCACATGGATGCAGAAACAGTCTGCAGATCTTCCAACAGATTGTAATTAGTGATTTCATTAATGACAAAGGATAAATACTTGTTAATGAGGTGGAGGCACATGTTAATGAGGTGGAGGCACAAGGCACAAGTCATGGTTAAACACAATTATTTTAGGTTGCACATACTTTTAAAAGACATTCGACTTAAGAGATTGATAAAAGTTCATGAGAGACACTAGCTATGGCATAGGTACAAAAACACATGAATGCACAGGGGCCTAAGCATTTCTATAAATATGTTACATCAGAGCAAAAGATAAGGAGAGGAAAAACCAAAACCAGTACTACTCCTAATCTCTACTGTGGAGTAGGAAACATGCATATATTTCAGTAGTAAATGGTGAATTATTTGAACAGAATCACAGGATGGTAGGGGTTACCAGTTCTGAACCATGACTAAATTATCTCAGATCTCTTTCTGATATGAAGAACTCTATATTATAGTAATGATTTCAATGGTAATATGTATAAATCAGTTGGGTTTGGGAGAATGGTTGTGAAGGTCTTGTTTGCCCAAAGACCCTCTCTGCCTTCAAGACAGAGGTTTATTGCCCTGTCCAAGTGATAGATGTAAATTACATAAATACTCAGGGTAATGGTGTGGACCGATTTACCAAGTGGGAATGTTCACATATAAAGAGAAGATAATATCCTATGTTTTAACGTGTTTGGTCCATCTCTTTTTGAGATAAACCCTGAAATAGTGCAGATTCTGGGCATCCTCATCTGAATGCCAGAAGTGCACCCCCTCATTTCTACCCCATAAAAAGTTCTTCATTAATTTGCAAAGTGTATGTGTGTAGAACATTGACTAAACTGAGTGGAGAGCATGCTTTTGAAGGTATATCCATTGCAGCTTTGTAGAATAGAAGACTGGAAAAATTATGCTGGAAAATTCTCAGAGTCTAATAATATTTATGATCATTGCACTCCCTTACCTCCTCCTCAAGTGCATGAAGATGCAGCTTTTATTTTCATTGTCTTGTGTCACTTATCTATACAGCAAGCTCACAAGAAGGTCAGTTCTTCCCATGTTTACTTTGTGATTCAGCCCGGTGGGAGACACCAATGACACCTGTGAGTACCCCAGCTCAGGAATTATGAGCCAGCTGCTCTAACTGCAACAGATTTCCATGAAAGCCTGAGCAGAGTCCGCATGGCTGTAATCACTAACTACATCCCAACTGCACCTATGGTTTCATGTCCTTGCCTTCTTGCCTAAATCGCCCATGCAATAATTAATCCAAGAGAAGTGATTCAGACCAAAAATATACCCTGCAGAAAACATAAACAAATGAAAAAAGTAACTTCTTTTCATCCAGAGCTGCTCCCTGGAGCAGTCTGTTGCAGAGAGGCACACTAGTGCCTGATGAAGGGGAGGGTCAGGTGTGTGCGAGAGGAAGATTTGGGCAGGACAGGTTTAGCTTTTCATTAGCAGTCATGGGACTGCATGCTGAGCTCTGCATGGAAGAGAGACAGATTAACTCGAGCTCAGCATCAGGTTGATGTGGCTTCACTGTTCTGAGACCTGACATACAATCAGCGATTAACACTGCACGGGACCATGCAGACACAAGAGTGTTTGGTGTTCCCTCAGGTGTTTCTGTATTGAGCTGTGCTGGTGTGTGTAGGCATGACATTTCACAAAGAGCAATGCTGTTAGGGTGCAGCTCAGTAACCTCCAGCATGCACACTTAAAATCACATCCAGCCAGAGTTTGACCCGTATGTGATAGGCTGGCCTGGGGAGAGACTATGCAAAGGCAGTACCTTAACAGGTTCCAGCTCATGCAAAGGTTCAGCATCACTTCTGATTAAAGGCTGCTGAGCTCTGAACTTGGAGACAAGAGCTGCAGCTTCTCGCATGGTCCAGATCAGCTGAATTGCAGCGCCATGTCTCTTTGAGAGACAAGTTTTTCGACCCTCCATTGCATTTCTGTTGTCACGCTTAGTCTCAATACATTGTGAGAAAACTCTCCTGAAAAGTGTAGGGTTTAACAAGAATCATTTCAAAACAAAGAACTCAGAAAATGATCAGTCTCTTAATGGTGTTACACCAATTCTTTCACTGATAAAAACTGTACTGGGATCAAAATGCACATTCATATAACCACAGGGTGCCTAATTACAGCCATTAGGAATAGGGTTTCTCTACTAGCTTCTTGTTTCATTCCTGGTAATTTGCCTACAAGTATGTTTTACTGTCTGTAGATTTGGCTAAACATAATCAAGCCCAAATTAATGGAATGACTCAAGTTATAATCTGACGATTCAGATACATCAATGATGGGAGTTCAGGAGAGGTTTTCAATAAATAAGTAGCAAAACAGAAAAAAAAAACCTATCTGAAAATGTGAAGTGAAAACTCTAGGTTTTAATGTTCATTTTAATTTATTACGTATTCAGACTCTATCTTGGCCTTGGCTTTCTCTTTTCTAAAAGGCATAAATGTAGTGAATTAACGAGTTTTTTGTATTGTGCACTTGAGCTTCACTGCAATTATATCCAGCAATTCTGTACAGAATCTACAGGCATGAAAAATGTTACTGTTGGACAGTCATACACTAGATTATTGTTATGCCACACTTTAACTAGCTTAATCAAAAAGAATTAAACAGTGTATTTCGACTACTGCACAAAGCTATTCCGTAGTCTAAGTGAAGTCAAATATACTGGGGAAAAAAGTATGAGACTGAGTCTGCATTTTCCCTGGAGATAAAGTTCCAGACATACAGTGTAGTAACCCCATGACTTTAATACTCTGCTTGATATAAGATGCTGTCCTTCAGCAAAGTCAGTTTACAGCGATGTGAATTATCAGAAATCACAATAACAATAATTAATCTGGATTAATACCACAATTTGGGCAGTTTGCAGGATTTCACTAGGTTTTGGTTTTTTGGTTTTGTTTTCATAGTAATAGTAGTGTCTATAGTTACTACAAAAAGGACTTTTTATTCACTTTAAAAGGCAAAACTGTTTGGTAGTTGCAGCAAAAGGACCACCTGTAACCCTCAAACTATACAGATTACCATTTACACTCCATTATGCTACCATATAGCTGTGTTATTGCCACATTCACCTTTCTTTCCCCCAAGGTATTTGTCTTTTCACACTTATTCAGAAAAGCTGATTTGTTTTTATCACTCTCTGAAGAAAATTCCTTTTTCAGAATTGCATTTGTATTGCAGCATCTTGTGGGAGCCCTAGGCATAGGTAAAAGCCACACTGTACTACATACACTGAATAAACACATGATAAAACACAACCCTTTCTAGAGTGCTTCCAGTTTAAGAAGAGAAAGGCAGCAGACAGATGCAAAGGAATGGAGCTGTGTCTCTTCATTTAATAATGCAGAAGGCAGGACCAAATACCTAGTCTCAGCTAGGTTCTTCTCATAACCAAAAAGAATTATGGACACCTCCAGAACTGCTCAAAGATAGAAATCCAAGCGGGGTGAACCACATTTAGAAGTCACTGTTTTTTTCCAAGGACTTTTAATGGAAGCTGGGCTGACTGGCTTAGATCAGCCATCCAGTTTCTAGTGACTAGAATTCAGCATCTTGATGTTGTTATAATCACAACTAGTTTCGCTGCTGCTTTTATTTGTTCATAAACAGCCTTAATGCCAGCACGTTCCCTCACTATGACCTTTTGTCCTAATACACTTGCAAAAAAAAAGTCTTTCTGTTCCTTAATACTTCATTGGCGAGCATTAACTGATTCTTGTTGATCTTACTGATGTATTGTGAGGAATAATTAATGTTTGTGTACCGCTTTGAAAATAAGCATCATTGCATCAAATGCTAGTTTGAGGAGAAAGATACTTTTTGATGTTATTATCTTTTCTGTGCAGGCTTTAATTGGTTCTGTATTAGTCTTCTTCCCACTCTTTCAGCTGCAAGTTCAATTCTTTTTTAACCTTAGATCTTTGAGCAGTTTCTCTAAAAATGCACAATAGTCACTCTTGATCTGACCCATTCACCTCTTTCAGTTGTCTGAGTGTCCAGGGAGAAGGAGACAAAGACAATTTTTCAGGTCACAAGGATGATATGACAGACATGATTGCTAGTTAAGTGGAGTGAGGATAAAATTTCTGAGGGTCTGTAGGGAGGGGGAAACAGGATTACTGTTAAAGAAAGGAGAGAAATCTCCTTAGAATTGGATTTGCATTATTTCTTTGTAGAAGAGACAGAATTTTTGACACTTGCAAATCATGAAAATAAACTGGACAAAAACCACAGAAAATATGTGGCACTGCAGAAGTATTACAAAAAATTGTGGTATACAAGGTGTCCCCAAAATTTTTGTATTTCTAATTCCAGAACCTTGAGATTTTGTGCCTTTTAAACAGCTAAATTTTTCTTTTACATCTTTCTCAGAAATGCATGGTAATTTAAATATACAAATACTAACAACAAACAAGATAAAAAACCCCGTAGACAAAACTTGCTGTTTTGGCCTGACAGTGGTCTGATTACCTGGATTTGATGCTCTAGCTAGCTGTTTTCCAAATGCCTGATCCTGTAAAAGCTGGAAAACCTATAAATGTTATTATTTCTCAGTTGACTCACACTAAAGCATATTAACAGTTTGGAAACTCATACAAAAAAAAAAAACCAAACCTGAATAAAGTACATAGAAGTGAAGAAAGAAAAGATCCAGCCCTAGTAAGTCTGTAAAGAATTTATCTGAAAGAGGATAAGAAATACATCCAGACCTGAAGATCTTTGCTTTGGACTGTGTCTGGTTTTGACACTACATTTTTGAAAATTCAGCCACTGCTTTAGAATGGCTAGAGAGTTTGTTCATACATTTGGTAATGTCAGATGAATATTTGGCCCTTATGAACTTAATTTAATCATGAAAATGAAATCTCTCTTTTCAGTACCAAAAATTCATTTCGGCTGGAAGCAGTTTTTATGATAACATTTTTGATGGGAGATTGCAAGCCACTAGTGCCATGAGATTTAGCTGACCACCTGTACAGCTTATGTGTTGAATAATGACTGTCACAATCTCAGTACAACATTTTAGGTAGGTTGCTTGCAAGGTATTGATAAACCAGAACTTCATTCTCACTAGGTCATTCATATCTGAATGAATTTTCAGTACCAAACAAATTGGTAAAACTCATAACCTGTCTGAGGAATACTACAAGGAGCAAAAATGGTGAATTAGATTTTTATGATCTGTGTCTTTTTTGATACTATTATGATAGTTTAGCCTGTCTTAAAGCAGTTTACACTTTCAAAGTAATCTTGGATGTGTAGTCACCAAAATTATGGATAGAATTAAAACTTCTGTTCTTTTAGCAGTATTATTTTCAGGCAGAACTCCTAATGATATAGGATGAATCTCAGTAGATTAGGTCTTAAAGATTGTGGAAAAAAGCAGAGACATGATTAGTTTTACCTTACATTAATGACCAAACAGACAAAAAATAAATGAAACAAAAATTGTTTGCCTCTGGTTTTGCTGGGTTTGCCTTTCCTAACTAGTGATTTCGTGGACTGAATCACTGATAATGCCTTATAGACGAAAAGAAGGATGGAAAATGGGACAGGGACAATTTAAATTAATTTACATGAAACCTCTCTATGCATTGTCTTACTTAACCTTACGCATGTGTCATACTGCTGCATGCAGTCCAGACATCCACAAATTTATCTTGGCCTTCACACAGGACTTGCACAGTCTCTTGTTGTACAGGTTAGTCACTTATTGCTCCAGCTGACCTTGTTACCGTATCTTTTGTTGTTGTTGTTGTTATCCATATTTTCAGACCTTAACATAGTATTAGGAAAATATTGCATAAAAAAGACTGAGGAAAGGTTGCAGGTTTCTTTTCCCTTTTTCCAAAATGTATTTCAGCATAGCAGACTCAGTTAGTATTACCACTTTATCTTACAACTGTTATCACAGAGACGATGCAAAATATCATAGCAACTTTTTGTGCCTCCCCCCAGTATTTCCCTTGTTCCACTGGTTCCAGTCAAGCAAATTTTTTTCTTAATTTCCTTTCAAGCTTGATAATAACTCTGCTTTGGATAAAAGGGTTGGAACTGTAACAGGCATCGTAAAGCTTTCTGGGTCTGATGCGAGAAATAAAGGTGTTCAATACTTCTGTTAGAAACTCTCTGAGCTGATGGAAAAGGGCTAAGAACACATCAGGACTGACCTGATAGTGGATAAATGCTGCAGCGCTCACACTAGCATAGTGCTGTTTTGTTTAGGGAGCTAGTGGTTACCTAACTTAGTTGTCTCTATAGAGATGTTACATTCAGATGAAATACATATACAGTGAAAACAGACCAAAGTGAATACCATATTTATGTTCCTTCTTGATGGTAAAGAGTGTGTTTTGTCCCAGGGGTGCAGCCTGGAGCAGGAGAGGTGAAAGGGCTGTCGTGGAGCACTACACCTCAACATCTCCTGGGATGTAGCAGCAGCGCCTGGATGTTCAGCACAGGTTCTCTGTGCTTTGAATTAATTTCCACTCACAGCTGTGGAGCCTGAGACGCAGCTGGAGACAGGACAAGAGTACCCACAGTGCCTCGGTCACGCAGCATCCCCTGCATACTTGTCAAAGCATGAGGTACGGTGCACCATGAGAGCTGCCCCAAGGGATCTGCTCCCCCATCTGTCCTGGGAGGACCAGGGTAGTTTAGCATGTGGCTTTTTCTGTTTGCTGAAAACCATCAGCATTCACTTAATAGAGTATTGTTTAACTGAGGGTTTAAATATTACAGCAGAACCAATGAGTGGCATTAAATCATTTCCTGAGCTAGAAATGATAGCCAAAAACCTAATCTGGAGGGATTGCAGCCAAATATCTTCAAGCTGTAATTAGCAGAGGACTACATGTTACAATTTGAAACCCACTCTTCGAAGGTTTAAAAATTACTCACCAAATGGAATACTTTTAAAGTACACTTAAACATGTCCCTTTATGTTTTCAGAATGCTCTGTGACCTACACACTTACCTAGAGCTGTCTAGAGGCATTTAGTCTGCCTTTGCCTCCAAAATCACCCAGACATTCTTGCTGCAGAGAAAGGACTTGGGATTTTTATAATATATAAAGTCCTTAAAAAGCCTCACCAAACCCAACAGCCTGAGGATGCCATTCATAAGATATTCAGCTGCTGTTTGAGGGCTCATGTGGATCGTGGATTTATCATTTAAAATTACTATTTCCTTGTAGTTAATAACCAATTTTATTTTAAAATACAGGCCCCATTCCTCAGTGGCTGTAGATCAGCTATATCTACCTTAGCAAATAATTTAGCACCACGGGAGTGGGATGATAGATGAAAGAAGACACCTACATCTACATTGCCAGTGGCTCAAGGTGTTTACTTCTGACCAGATGTAGTTTGATTCCCTGAACCAAACATCCCCTGGCTGCATGCAGTATGAAGATATATAAAGGAGCCGTCACGGGTTCAGATCCATCTGTCCCCTTTGGGCCTAGAGGGCATGTGATGGAGAGTTCCTGCTTAGTTTCTTATGAAATGAATGTTGGTCACATGTGTACAAACTACTTCTTACACCAGACCCATGCATGGCGACTGGAGATTTTTCAGGACTTTGCTGCAGAATGGCTTGATTATTCTAAATCAAAGCAATGACAAAGGCAACAACTTCAACAACGGATATATGCAAATATATTTTTGGAAAGTTGTATTTACCTCCACACGTTTCAGGGAGTCTTGTAGGACAAACCTCACCAGAAATGTATTTTATTACATGAAAGCATAGTACCTAAAGCAGCTAAAACTGTTATAGGAAGAAATACATGAGTCTGAAAAGCGCTTCGTAATACCCTTTAACAAAAAATTTGCCAGTTCAAGTCAGAACATTACTAATAATTTGCCCTGCAGAATGACTGGATTTCAAGAGAGAGAAAAGTGTAATTATATTCTAAAACTAGTTACAAGGAAGCAAAATTACCATTGGTTTGGCTACTTTGGAGTCAAAACATATTCTGGAAGGTTGTGTTTTACTTATGGTGACCTAAAGGACAGAAATTGTAGACAATGTGAGAAAAAGCAGTACCTTTTCATAGTTAAAATTCTTTTGATTATTCATGTAAATTGTGTGATAAGTCTTGGTTCAGTTAAAGCTTAGTGAAAGTCACTTCTATTAGATTGACAATTATTATAAGAGACTGCAAAGGCTAACTCAATAGAAATTCTAAATCAAGTAATTAATCCTATTACAGGAGGCAGACAAGCCATTATATTTTAACATATTGCATATCTGAGTTTCTGATGCATATTCTGATGCATATAATATTTTGTATTATAAAATTTCTGTTATGTGTAACAATTTCATATTGATATTTCAGGTTAGATTCACAGAGAAGTGACATTCCTAGCTTTGTAAAACATATTTTAGATTTATTTCTAATGCTGCTTTTCTATATGCCTTATTTTTAGCAGTAATATAATGTGATAAGTAAGATCATTGCCTAAGGCTTCAAAATTTAGTGCTCTGTGTCATAAAATGCTTACATATACTTTTTTTTTACAGGTCAGTGAATGCAGCAATGCCTTTCTTGTAAAATACAAGCTAATTTCAGGTTGAAACACTTCTTTACTCATTTTTTTTTTCTGTTTATGCCTGTCTCTGTTCACCCAGCTTACTAAGGTTATGATTCATCACAATACTAAAGCACATAGGTAAGCCACAGATATTGCATAGTAACTCCTATATAACTCTTAAGTAATAGGAGCTTTTATTACTCATATAAGTAATAGAAATGCTAGTGAAAAAGTTAAGAGTTTTTGTTTTATTTTTTCTTTTTTGTTTTTTCTTTCTCCAGAAAATAACTTTCTAAATATACAGCCTTTTGGCAGGGCTCTTAGGAAATTAGAGCAGCTGGGTAAATGAGACTCTCTAACAAAGTAATGGCAAGAATTGAATGGGGTTTTTGGCAAAATAGGTCTTTGGACAGGGACTAAGGTCTCCTCCCCAGTTTAGAGTTGACAAAGCTGGATTACATTTCCTTTGTTCTCCTCTCTCAGCTTCTGTTCCAAGCAGACCTCAGCCAGATATTCTGTTCAAGAGATATTGCCAAACCCAGTGGCATAAAAATTTTACTCAAAATGTCCAGACGTTTTTCTCCATATGTATAGGTATGTGTCTCAGCATGTGCCACAAGAAGGCATAGTTAAACAAGGTGTGGAACTGTTTGACGTGAAACGCTTAACATTTTTCTTGCGTTACAGTGTACATAACAATGCACAATGGCTCAAAGCCCTGTCCACATCCTAGTGCAAATTGATTTTGAGGACCTATACTGGGTGGCACTGGCAGGCCACCACAGAGGATCACAAAAAAGCTCATGACTGTTGTTGTCCATTTCATCCAATGTGAATTTCTTTCTCATCAGTTTAATTTGGTGTAATCTGGTACAACAAGTTTGGTTAATACTCATGGGTTTATTTATCCGTTTTTGAAGTTATGTTTATCTGCAAACAAACAACTCCATCTTCCCCCAAACCTGCATCTAAATGCAGGACTATTCCTGATAAAGACAAATGTGCAGTTTTGCAGTTGTCACTGTGAATCCTATCCTTCCATTTGAGGAGAAATTTCATTTGATTCTTCTGATGTGCATTGTATTAGGCCCGAAATGTTAAGAGAACTTTTAGGTGAAGTAATTTCATAAAAGTTTATAAGTTCCCTATAAAAGACCTTTACACTGCATATAGAACTGCATTAGATTTACTGTAAATTATACTGGAGGTGTATGACAAGTTCTGTGAGTCCCCAGACCAGGAGACACAATCAATGCCCATAGATTCTGCTGTTCCTTTAGCACAGAAATCAGGAAGAACACACTTGCCTTCTCAGAAACTAATAGCAAGGTGAACAAGGCTTTGCTTCTTCCTTGTTGCAAGAAGGCAGCATGTGGTCAGGAGAAGGTTTCTTGCTACCTCACAGCAAGACTGGTTGGGCTGAAGGAAACTGAATGGAGGAGAAAAGGAAGGGTTATGCTCAAATCTTGGTAGAAAAATCCCATTTGGTGTTTCTGGGTTCTGTCTTCTGGAACATTGTTCTGGAAAGTATGGAAATAAAGTGAAGAAACCCCTATGCACAAATGGGAAGGCAAAATATTTAGCTGGGTGTGCAGCAGGTGCAATGAAGGTGGAGCCACCTCCAGTTCCACTGGCATGTCCCTGATCCAAGGCTGTCTTTAAACTAGCACAGACCCCTACGGTTACAGAGTGCTACAGCTCAGTGAATTTCAGGAAGATGCTTTTTCACAAGGAAAGAGAAATATAAGAGCCAAAGTGGGAGCAGTTCGCTCACCACAGACTCTCCAAAAATAATCACTCCTGTGCTTGCCAGGCTCTTTTGTAAAATCACAGTACATCAAAATTCAGCCTTGATATCGGAAAAAAAAAAGGCTTAATATTAAGGTTGCAATTAAAAAAAAAAAAGATTTTTCCTAATGGCTTACAAGGGATAAATCTGTGCTGTATTTAGAGAATATAACCAGAGAAAAGTCCATGTAGTGATTTTGAGAAGTATATGGACTTCCAGAGCTCTGTCTTCATGACATCCTTGCTCTTGTTCTGCTTGGTGGTCTGCTTATCACTTCCTTTTTAAAGAAAGATAAATAACAGCATAAAACCAGTAATTTCTTCTAGGGAGAAAAGTCTGTCTTTACCTTCAGGAGTTCTTGGGCACAAATGAGAAAATATGTGATTTTTGAACGTAGAATTCATTTCATCCATTGTGGTTTTTTTAGCACTTCTGACAAATCGTTCTGGTTTGTTGGGAATTTGCATCTCCACCAAGACTGATAGAAAATTATGTCTTAAGTGCCGCTGCATTCAGCAGCAAACAATGGAAACCATTTTGACTATGAAAAGTGTTATTATATTCATTTTCTTATTAGTATTAGAAAGTATTAAAGGCTTGAATGAGCAGAAGATCAACTGTTCAGTGAAAAAAGTATAAGATACAGGGAGGGGAAAGCATCACACAGAATTGTGACAGAATAAGCAATTGCTGTAATTACACTACAAAACAATTTTAATGTCTGAAATACAAGAAAAGAACTTGTATTCTCAGGTGAACTCAGCTCCAAAGGATTATTGAGATAGGCCTGGGCTTTTCATTTTAAAGTAATCTTAATTTGATCAGATTTTTCTTCTAAATTTGACATTTCATTTATTTAGTTGTTATAGTGCACCCATTCATTCAATAAGCTTCAACACTTTTATAATCGCATAGGTTTTTTTCCCCTTGGTTTTGAAATCCTTAATGTTTAGAGGGAGTTTGGGTCTAGGATTTTAATTCAGACTCATCACAGCTTCTAGGGTGTCTGTCATGCTGATGTACCCATATCCCATGGAGGCTTACCTCAGGGTTTTCACCAAGGCAGAGGGAAGGAAGCAGGAGCCCTTGGTTCTGGGTCCTGCTTAGTCTGAGAAGGTTTGATATCCCCTACTCCTTAGTTCAGAGACAAATCCGATCATGAAGCACATGCCTCAATAATTAGAGGCAACTCACCATTCCCACTGCTGAAGCTGTGCATCTGTGCTCTGTAGACAAAAAGTAAAAGTTATAAAGCTGGACAGAATGGCTGAGCAGAAGCAGCCTGGCTGATGACATTTATATAGTGGTCCTATATAAGTGGACATTTATATATGCAACAGGACAAGAACAAAGGTTTTTATTTCATGTGGTATTGTTTCTTGATAGCCCTAGCAGATATTTACAAGGGATGGCTTCTTCAAGGCATTTATTTAAAAAAAAAATCATGAAAGAAAAAAGTAATTTTTAATCTGAAACAGCTGCTCCTTAAATAAAGCATTCTGATGCACCGGTCAAATGCAGCGCTATCGCTACAGCAGACATTTCCTTTGGCAGCAAGAGCGTCTGAATCTGGTCTGCAGCGTCTTATCAGAGAATCATGGAGCCCCGTTCATCTCATTTGCAATAGCTGAACTTCATTTCTTTTGCTGTGTAACGACTTTTATAACTGTGCCAATTGTTTTAGTATATAGGTTTTTTAAAAATCAAATCTCAATGTAGTTCCTAACTTGGATTAAATCCTTATTAAGCCCATCCTTTTTATTCACCATGAAAAAATTAAAATAAAAAAATAAATAATTTAAATTAGAAGTAACAAAATTTTAAAATTAAAATTATCATTAGACATAAATTGAAACTTAATCTGGTAAAACTAATTGACAATTATGATTCACAATAGAAAAAATAAGCAAAAATGCTACAATAAATTCGAGTCCTTTTAACAGAAATTCAAAGACAGCAACACTGGTGACACTTCTTCAAACGTGTTTCAGATTATTGTAGAGACGGCCTGAGCAGTGTCCTGACAGGTGCCGGAAGCAGCACCAGATGAGTGGGCAGTATTTTCATGTTAAGGTTGTTATTCTTGCCATGCACAGTCTCTTCATTTTTCAGTTTTGTCAAGAAAAAAAGAAAAAAAGAAATAACTACATAATAAGTGTTCATGCACAGTAGGTCAAAGAAAGGTCAAAGAAAGTCAGCTTGTGTAAGCACCCTGTATATGTACTCGTCTACCTTTGGTTTTTAGGGGGAAAAAAGCTATAGTCACTTTTTAAAATACAATTTCAAAGAAAGGAATAAATTACCACAGTTTGCTGAAGATAGTATTCTCTACTTGTTCAGCTTTTTTTTTTTTTTTTTTCAGCTGGTATTGTCATTACAATGAATATTTGTGTTCTCACTCTGAGTTCAGGAAGTTTTTCTCCTTCTCTCCTCCAAGGATAGGTTCTTTATTTTCTTCAGTTTTCTGTCCATGAAAAAATAAAAGTAAATAGTGACTGGTTTTTGTTGGTGGAGGGGATAGTTGTATGGATCCCAATACTCTTACTCAAAAACCTTATTCCCAAAGTAGTGTTGCTGGCACAGCTGGGTTTGCATATCTGTTCACTTTGTACTTTATACTTTACGTATAAAGCATATGAAGGTCTTTTGACCATCCCTGTCAGCTAAAATAGAGAGATAGCTCAGCTATGCCAATATAGTCAAGTCAGATAATTGAGCAATCACATATAGACTTATTAATTTATCACATTACTCTTCTTAGACTCGTGTAAGCCATAAGCAGGAGTCATCATCTCATAGGTAAAAGAGAGGTACTTTTCCAGTATAGGAAAATGGCAGAGTATGATGTCCTACATAAAAATATATTGTACTGTTAGCCAATGGACCTTTATGTTAAATATGAAACTAAACACAATCCACAAAATATCTGTGAAGAGTGATAAGTGGGCTTTCTGCCAACTGACCTAAGTGTTCAGATTTAAATAGTATAAAATTTGGGGGCAATTCATTTTAGTTGTCCCAGTTCTCAGCTACAGGAAATAACACTTAGCTTTATTACAGTTAAAACACTTGTTCCTTAGATGAAACCAAACACTGCCTTCCATATTTTTGTGTTTTTTTAGGTGTTTTTTAGTCTACTGAAATAAACAATTTAAAAGTCAACGTGTAATGTTTTAAAATCTCACTGTGAAGTCTGTAAATTAGGGTAATAAGGGAAAATATGTTTGGGGACAGTTTTTACTTTGTTGATTAGACTAAATCAGGATACAAAGCAGCTCTTAACATAGCATTCAAACTTTGTAATCAAATGCCATATGCTTTATAGTAATGACTCTACCCCAAAAACTCAGCGCAGCATCTACTTAATCTACTTAAAGTTTGAACTACCTGAGATTTGATTGTAACTAACTAGAAATTATATTCCTGGGAAAATAAAATGGAGTTGTATGAAATGAGCTACATATTCAGTACAGTAAGATAGACTGCTGAACATCTGATATATTATATACATTTTGGAAATATGTAGCAAAGCAAGGTAATTATGATTCTGAATTTTAGACTAAATGCCAAGAAGGGCTCCATAAAAAATTCTTATACCTAACAAATAGATAATCTAAATGTTTAAATTTGCAAGTACTGGCAATCTGGAGGAACATTTCAGTTACTTTCCTCACACCTGGCTAGTGTGTAAGTTTGTCTGTTTGTGCTCAAACATTTATTGTATGTCTTCATTCTCTGTTTGTTATAGTATATGTCTTCACTAGTATTTGGTTTAGTATCTGAAAATGTTTCATTTCCCCAGTTAAACATACAAACTCAGAGCACTAGTCTGTGGTCCATATAATAACTGTATTAAGTCATTTGCTGGTAAGCTAATATTTATTTCATGAATAAGAGTATGAACACTATTAAGCCACATAATTTCTGGGAATATTCACCCTTGTGTGGCAGGAAGAGATTAACTGAACCTTCAAAAATGGGCAATTATGGGACATAATTTGTGCTGCCTCATTGAAGAAGTTACTCAGATAGCACAAATGATGGCTTTTACAAAACCTCAGACAAACTGCCAAAAATATTGTGTCCACTAGGGATATATGTACTGCACGGGTCTCCTTGACATCATAATTTCAGCTCTGTTGCCTTTGTTGCCTGATGATTGAAGGCAAAAAATGTCTATTTAAATGGCTCTATTAGTTGAAAAATACTCAAAATCTTTTTAATTAGAAATACCTTTTATATTTTCTTCAATTATAGTGGCAAAATACAGATTTGCAATAAAATAGGGAAGAAAATGTGTTTTCCAAATTTTTAGGAATATTCTAGACTGGCTTTCTTCCTAAAATTTGTTGTCATGGCTGTCCTATAGAACTGATATTCCTTGTGTTACAGCAGACAATTTTTGGACTATTTTAAGTAAAACTTACAAAGCATATTCCCTACGTGGTCAACCTCAGGGATCAACCTAAGGCAGTTAATCTGCAGAAGCAGATGAAATCATCCAAGCATTGTTTTTCATGGAATCGAGAGCAGAGAGATAAAAGAAAAAGAAACAGTAATTGTCTCCAAACTTAGTTTCTCTGGGATCATAATTTCAGTGTTGTCCGTACAGTGTCTTGATACCCTTTAAGCTCTAACAGAGATCTGCTTTTTGTGCACCATGAAGAACACTGATTTGACCCTCAGCATGCAAGAATTCTGATGGTCATTTGGAAGGTGTCTGATGTTTCTAGACATTCTGAAATTATTCTGTTTCTCCAAAAGCAGCTCTGTAGTTATTGTACTAGATTAATCTTTCCTATAGTTTTCTGGACTGAGAACTGATAAATTGTTTGATACTCTCTTTGATGTCATTGAGGTAAAAGGCTTAAATAAAAGCAATTAATGTGAAAGGCTAAATTATTTTTCCTATTCAGCTGGTTTCTTTGAGACTGGTACTTTTGAGTTCTCCTTCCATTAAGAACACTGTTAATTCTAACATATTTTCTAACTTCTGTCATGGCCATGATTGTTCTGTCTTTACATGCCTACTTTTCTAGACGAAACAAAAATAAATTTCTTCATCCTATTTGAAACCCTGTCTGCTGATACAGCATTTCTTAATGTTCAGAAAGGCTGGCAGGGACAAGCCAGAAACACCTAAATGTTTCAAAATGCATCAGAACAGTAGGAGTCCACCACCTGTGCTGGGAAACTGAACTGGACCAGAGTTCAGGCTCAGACACCACCCCGCAGTTATTCACAGGGTTTAGTTACTTGCATACTGCTTGCTGCAGTTATATAGTGAATGTGGCCCCTCCCAGGCAAATCCCAGACCTCAGTTCTTTGTATCCCCCCTAGTTCTAGAGACAGCATGCACCACAGACTCGTCTTGACAGGCAGTATAGATATGGCCTTCATATTTTGAGGGGATAAGAGTTTAGCCATATGGATGTGAGCCATGCCAGGCCACTTTTCTTGAGGGTAGAGAATGGGCACTAATTCAAGACTGACATTTATTTCATATGTGTGAGCAGCCTAGCCTTCCAGAAGACCAAGTAAGTAAGAAGGTGTAAGATGATCTCGAGCTTAGCAGAAGTACTTTGGATAAAAGCAGCCTTTCAAAATAAACTCCCATATGCTTGCAAGAAAGCTGGGGCCAATTCATTGCCAAGCAAACTTTGTGGGTCATGGTTATATATAGTTCATATACACAATCCATAGGAAGCATGCAGCAGGTCTCTTGCAGGGCTAAATCATGCTTCCTGCAGATATATAGTAATGTTTTCAGAGGCCTTATTGGTTTAACTTGTAGGATAAGACAACTTTAGGAGCCCCGTCAAGGTTATCTGCTTTCTACTCATAGCTCCTTTTCTGAACTGTCAGTATTTTTCTAGATATTGTCTTAATCCAATGTTATGTTTGTTTTCTCTTTCCAAACTGCATTTAGATTAACTTGTAGGAATATTTTGTCCCTAAATTATTTCAGCTTTCTGTCAAGTATTCCTCAAAGGTGACAAAGGTGACACGTTGCTTCTAAGACACATTATTATATGTGAGTATATATGTGATACATACAATAACAGTAACAAAAACAATAATGTATGTACGTTTCATATATAATGTGTGAATTGAGGATCAATTATATGAGCCATCAATAATTATAAATGTGGTGGTCTTCCCCAGCAGATTGCATCAAGCAAAAATAACTTCTACCTGCACTCTTGGTTTCTCTGCTGACTATTTCTCATGATGCTGTCAAATAACAGCCATACTGTGTGCATTTGCTGGAAAACAGAGTTCATTTGAAACACTGTTGGGTATCATTATTTGAATTTGGGGCTTCACTTATTTCTCACATTTACCAATTTAAAAGTTAATTTCTTTTCAGTTGGGTTAATTCTGTTTTGCATCAGTGATACTGCAAGGCAAACCAGTCCCATAGACTTTCAGTGGCCGACACACATGACTCTGTTCACACCAGCAAGTTACATGTGCCTCCCAGGCACCACAGGGAGTTGGCAGAGCTCCTTAGGTAGGTTTTCCTAGACTCCAAATCAGAGTGACCACATACAAAAGGCCCTCTGGGAAAGGCCTCTGCAGCACCCCTTACTTCAGTATCATGTCTGTGAATTGTTAGGGCGAGTGCTAGTTGGCATGTGCTAAAACCGTACCAGGGAACATTTCAGCCACTTGGCAGTGTAGCTGAACAGGTACCAGTATCTGGGACCATTCCTGGGCATCCTTTAATATATTAATATAGACAAAGCCATTATGGCCTGTGGTTTTCATGGAAAATAGGAAATGTAACTGGATGCTTCTGCTGAAAAATGCCTAACAGTATTAAAAATGTTGTTTGTATTGTCTCATCTTCCACTTCATAAAAGTTAACCTTTCAGGACATTTGGCTGTACTAGGCTCGCTAACATCTTTCTATATTTCCTACCTCCTGATGAGAAAAGTTTGTCTTACAGATATCATTAGAGAAGGTCTGCAAATCCCTTTATAGAAAATCCATATATCAGCTACTGTCACTTTCCTGACTTGAAGAGTAGTAAGAATATTTTTCTTGTACACACTGGCTGTATTCACAGTAATTTTTGAGACATTTGCTAATATGTTTGCATTCAGATGTCATCAACCTTTTAAGGACTTAGCTATGTCTTTTTGTTAGGTCAGCAATTGAATTTACTCTTGTTGCTGTGAATCTTGGTTACATTATGTTCTCTTCCCATGGTGCTGATCTCTGAAAAGGCATACTAGCTTTATAAAAGACTTCTCAGGTTTCTTCTTGTATTGTGACTATTTTTAATCACTTTCCTGTTCTTTTCCAATTCTATTTAATATTGAAAATCATCTAGATGGCATGAAATCTAAAATATAGAAGTTCTGTTATTGTATCTTTTTCAAAAGCCCTTGAGAACCTTGGCCAGGATTTCACACCTCTAACAGACTTTGCCGTATGTGACCATTAAAAAATTCCCTTTTGTGCTTTCTCACCTTGAATGGCAGCAGGCACAAGCGAATATCATGATGTGTGAATCCTACTAAATAAACTCTGTTGTGTGATGTCTTAAAAGCACCTCAAAGATTTATGACAGAGCAGCCACAAGTTCCTTACTCATCTCATTTACTGCAGCTATTTCTTTCACTCTCTGGGTATAGATTGTAGTCTGCTTATCTAGTAAAACCATAGCAACTACAGAACTGAGTCATAGGGTGGCCAGAACACGAACAGGGTCACTAATGCCTGATAACATGGGACCCCTGAGAAATCACTGTAGAATATCATGTTGCCAAAGGCCAGAAGAAAACACAGGAATTCCCTGAGTATTTACGAAGGGCATGTGTATAATGCACATAATTCATTACATGTCTTATACTGAGAGCTGTCTCCCACCGTGTTATGGGGATCTGGGTTCTTCTTCATTTAATAGTGAAACACTGATGAACAAGTCTAAAATCTGGATGGAAGAAGACTCTGGAAACTAGGTTCACATAGAATATATTAACTTCTTACTACTTCGTTTCAGTGAAGCCATCTTTAACTAGAAGACCTATAGGATAAGAGAAAAAAGTAGTGCATAGAGACCTCTTAAGAATTACTCACACAGTAATAACCAAATTCACTTGATTTCTATTTAACTCTCGAAATGACTGCTTACACTGTGGTTTGTTTTTTTTGAGTATCACCCAGTGAGCTGACATAGAAATACTACTTAACATGAAACAATTCCCTAGTAAAAAAGAAAAGGATTTCTTTTTCCTTTTCTCAAGGGATTTAAATTTCTGCTTTGTAAAGGAATAATTTTAAATGAATTATTTTAAACTTATGTAAATAATATATATTAAGTATAAATTAGTTTATAACTTAAAATCTTTAAATTATAAATTATTTTTACAGGAATAGTTCCTTTAAAGGAATGTGTCTTTTAGGGAAACCACAACAGACACTGACCACCACAAATAATGATAAAAAATTCTTATATGTATGTTATAGATAATCTAAAACATGGCCAATTCCCAGTACTTACTAAGTAACATACAGAAAAAATATTCTACCTCTGTAAAAAGCTTATTTGAATGTGTGCAGAAATGCTGGGCAACTCACAATTAGAGGATAAAATTACCCAGGTTTAGGACAAAGTTTGACATGTTACTAGGTTCAGGTCATGCATTTTGGAGCTAGTTTCCAACCTATTGAAGTCAACAGAAATACTTAAATTCCTGTGTGCAAATTCTTTTATAAATTGTGTTTACTGTAGTCCTAGTGACCCAGTACTATGCAGCACACAGACTGAAATTGTTGACTGCCACCAGTCTCTCAAAACCTGAAAACATCCCATTTAAAAAAATGTGTTAATTTTCAGGATCAAGATCAATACTTTGGTTCCTCTGTGCCTTGTTTAGATTAAATGGCTATGAATCTGCCTTTACCATTGTGCAACCCTCTTCAGCTCTGACTTTAAGGCTGCGGTGAGACTCATTTTTGGTGAAGGCTGTGCAGGTCTGAGGCCCTTGCCTCCTGAATGTCCAAACTGTCACTTCTTCAAAGTGATTCCTGGTTCCCTCTTGAGGCTCATATCTGGTCTTCCTTCAAAAAGAAACCAGAGAAGGGGAGAAATAATGGAGAGCTTAGTCCTGCACCTAGAGGGATGATGAACACAGATAGGGAGAGCATTATCACAGACCAGAGAAGCTGGAGTACCTCTCAGCAAGGTGCTTAGAGATATTCACTTCAGTGATATGCCGAAATGAGGATTACGCATCCAATATTTTTTAACCGATGGTGCCTTCAGCTTTGTCAAGCACCTTTTACTAACCACTCCCTCTTCAAGTAAGAAGTGTATCCATGGACTGCTGTTTTAAATCTAGTGTGCAACCTCTACTTTGAAATGAAAAAGCAGGTAAAATTTGTATGAATACAAGTTAGTGAGTGAAAACCTAGATCTTAAAGAGATGCAGATTTTTTTTTCTTTATCAACTGCATTACATGTTAGTCACTGGAGTGCCAGAAACCCCAAACATTTGGACACCTCCATGGGATCAAAGAGAGACTAAAGCACGTACATACAAAACTTGAAATTTAAGGCTGGAAAAACACTTAAATTTTATGAAATTCATCAAAACTAAATTCTACTCCTCTTCATGGCAAGGTCTGCAGACCAGGTAGTTTTCTGCCTTTCCTGCTTGAAAAGATTGTGAGATTGTTCTCTGAACAACCTCAGCTGCTGCACAAACACGGCACAGCCACTGTTTGCCTCTCAAACACAAAATCAAGAATTTGAAGAAGAGATGCGCGCTGGTGGGTGCGGTGGATGACTTGCTTTACCATCAGTTCAGCGGTGTGATGGCTGGATTGCTGACTTGAGGTGGGGACCGCTTTACCTGGCCTGAGGGGATCCAGATCCATCCTTCCCAGGCAGACCTCTCAGCTGGCAACCTTGCCTTTAGCAAGCTGAAAAGTTGCTCTCTTTGTCTGTGGTGTTCATAACTCAGCACTGCATCTTACGTGCACAGTTAACTGGTTGTAGTAGATGGAACGTTCTAAATATGTTAACTTTAAATAAAGGAAAGCTCAGTGAGTCATTTTTGTTCTAACACACAAAATGCATGGAACAGGAAGAGGTAATGCTAGACAGACTGTTTTTAATGCCTATTAAACTGTTATGATCATCTAATCAGTCTGGCTCCCTTCTGCATTTTAAAGAAAAAAAAAACCAAATAAAAAGAAAAATCGCTTTGTAGTTTCTGCTTTAAGGACAGAAGCCTAACTTCAGAGGCTAGACCTCAGCCACTTGTAAAACTCTCTTTCCTTAGTATTGAGGGACCCTCAGCTCCATAATCTTTCCATAAGTGACTGCATATCTTTCAAAAAAACCCCAAACCAAAAAGGCAGGCTAAAATATCATGGCAAGGCAAGTCATGGTACATCAGTGTTACAACCTGCCAACAGATTATGGCACATTATTTCATGCTAGCAGGAACACCAGGAAATGCAAAAAGTTTTCTCAGTACAGAAAGTCAGCTGTAGATCTCAGACACCTGAGCGACACGGAGGCACTTCTCTTTCCTCGTTAGTAGATCTGCCTCCTCTTCTGTAATTAAGCCCTTTCTCCTGGGCAGGGACCAGGCTGAGTAGAAATGGAAATGCGTAGTGTTTTATAAAGTGTATAAACTATAATGTAGTGAAGTGATACAAAGCTACCAAGCTGTCACCCTACAGGTTTTGTTGTCTGTTGCTCGTTTGCACTGGTTTTTACTTTTGTCTCACAGCTGTTAGGAGCTGTTTTTATTTTTTTCATTGCTTCACATAAGATCCATCTCCCTAGTCAGAATGCTAAGTGAAGAACCTACCTTTCGAAAGACTTTTCTTTCTCTATATAATGAAATTATTCATTATTCCATAATTATGCCCTGTTCCTCACAAGTGTGCCAGTGCAGGACCTACAGTCTGTATTTTCTGCATTTTGCTTAGGGTAGTGAAAATTGAAGGCTTCTGTCTCCCATGGAGTGCGTACCTACCAGTCACAGAGAATACATCTATTTGCAATCTTGAAATAGAAGAGCTGCACTTTCATTAAAAGATTTATCCTGTATTTTCAGTATTTGGAATAAACTCTAAAATGTGGAGATATTCCGAAGTTAAGACAATTGACCAAAGCAAATATTAAATTGATAAAGTATAATAAGCTTAATATGTTTTTCTCTATATATTAAAAATATTATAAGGAAAATGTTTTGGAAAATTGATAAGCTTAGTTCATGCATGGACAATCTGACACTTATTTATAGCAATTATTCAGAACTCCATCAGACTGTCTTTTTGTTTCAGTGACGGGACTGAAGGTGATTAAAGAAATGTCATTTGTTGGCATCTGTTCTGCTATGAGTCTGCCAAAACCACAGATATAAGCCCTTGAATTTGTTTTCTTTTTAACAAAGAACACAGAAAAGATGAAATTAATTAATCACATATTTTGACTTATTCCCATGGCAAAAACCCCAATGTTTTAGCAGAAAAAACCACTGCAATCACAGTATTGTAGAGTGGGTTTTGCACCATCGATGATTGTCTACATTCAAAATATAATTTGGAGAGATTTGCTTTAAGAAATTGAAGTTTTTATTCATTTTTATGTGCAAGTTTCAGCTAAGGATTTATATTCAGTTTTTATTCCTTGTGAATGTACTCACAGGGTGGTTTTCACTGGAATTTGCAGTATTTTAATTTTTGCCTTATACTGTCACTGAAGTTGCTCTTGTCATGATGATTTCAAAGGCCTTTACCTTGTGTTCAGAAACATGTATGAGGTATTGCTGCTTCCAGATCTGCACTGCAATTCTGCAGCTGTTGCTGAACAGTACTCATTTGTGCAGAGAGTCTTATGACTGCAGTCTTATGGCTGCAGTGCAGGTCCCTGGGTTTATAACATCTGTAGGTAAATATTTGTAAGTCAGGATTGTATAACCATCCCCTCCAGTAGCGGACATTTACTGAAGCATTAGATGAACAAACTAAGATGGCTAAAGCCTAAACTGTGAGCCTGTTTCTACACAATCATAAGCAAAAGAGGAACAGGGATTGTTCCCTGCCACTGAAGCCTAACGGGATGGATTAACCTCCCTCAGTAAAGCTGACAGCTAGTCACCTCCAAAGCCTTTGAAGGTAGGTTTGGGAGAGTGTGTAAGATGGAGTGAAAACAAGTACAGCCTCAGGGAAACTGCTTAGTTGAACTTCTAAACTTGGGAGCAAGTGAAACATCCTCTGAACCTTAACAAAGCAAAACCAGTCACTGTGGTCCAAAATAAATCCAGAGGAGCAAGCTAAGAATTAAAGAGTGTGCATGGTCATGGACCTCGTGTGTGAGTCTTCCCCTGCCTCTTTTTGATTCAGAGACAAGGAGTACCTTAAGAAGCAGCAAAGCTGTCTGCCTCAAAAAAAAAAAAAAAGAGAAACGTCATGAGAGTTTTCGCCATGCTCTGAGACACTGAGTCACATCACTTAGCAAAACAAAGAAAAAGGCATTGCTGCACAGTGCTGTGGAAGCATGGCACATTCACTGAACCCTGAAACTCGGTAAAATTATATTAGAATTAAGGCACTTCCTGAAAATAAAGATATAAAAGCAAACAAACAAACCAACTTTAGTATATCACCAGTACTGACTGCAAAGCGGTTACATCTATAAGTGAAGACACTTGGTTTTATGTCCTACTGTAGGGTTTCATAACATTTCCAATGGCATTTTTGTGAAATTTTATCATTATCAAAAGATTTATGAAGAACTTTACTTTTTATTTTTATGAAGTTTGCTGATGACACCAAACTGAGGGGGGAAGTGGACACTCCAGAAGGGAGAGCTGCTCTGCAGGAACATCTGGATAGGCTGGAGGAGTGGGCTAACAAGAAACTTATGAAGTTCAACAAGGAAAAATGTAAGATCTTGCACCTGGGAAAACATAATCCAGGAGTGCAGCACAGACTGGGATCCGCCTGACTGGAGAGCAGCTCTGTGGAAAGGGACCTGGGGGTCCTGGTGGGCAGAAAGCTCAACATGAGCAAACAGCGTGCTGCTGTGGCCAAGAAGGCCAACAGGATGCTGGGTTGCATCAAAAAGGGCATCGCCAGCAGAGAGAAAGAAGTCATCATCCCACTCTACTCAGCGCTTGTCAGGCCACACCTGGAGTACTGTGTACAGTTCTGATCCCCGCTCTACAAAAAGGATGTGGACAGGCTGGAAGGGGTCCAGAGAAGGGCCACCAAGATGATCAAAGGACTGGGAAGCCTGCCGTATGAGGATAGGCTGGGAGAACTGGGTTTGTTCAGCCTTGAGAAAAGGAGGCGCAGAGGGGATCTCATCACCATGTACCAGTACTTAAGGGGTAGCTACAAAGAAGATGGAGGCTCCCTTTTTACAAGGAGTCCCATGGAGAGGACAAGGGGGAATGGACACAAGTTGCTCTTGGGGAGATTCCAACTGGACACCAGAGGGAACTTTTTCACATTGAGGACAGTCAACTATTGGAATATTCTCCCCAGGGAAGTGGGTGACTCGGCCACGTTGGACACCTTCAAAAGTCATCTGGACAGGGTGCTGGGCCATCTTGTCTAGACTGTGCTCTTCCCAGAAATGTTGGACTAGATGATCCCTGAGGTCCCTTCCATCCTGTGATTCTGTGATTCTGTGATTTATTCAGTCCACCACTCAAAATACATTAATCTACAAAAGTACCAAATTATTTAACAAATTTTTATTGTTGTTGTGGTTGTTTTTTTTCCCCTAAATTTCTTCTGCTAACTTGGCAACATTTTGCCAGTTCAAGAGATTGTTGCATTACTGTGCATCTTGTCTTCCTAAACAAAAAGATGTCGCAATGCCTAACATTTATTTTCCATGTTTATACAAAAAGGTTGTATTAATCAGATAAAATGCTCTATATAAATAATTATTTTAAACAGCCATTAAATATTACAATTGCTACAATGATTGTTTTTCTACATATGATAGACCCAAATATTATGCCATTGTCTAAGAATACTGAAGTTTAATAGTCTTAGAAACCCTGCTTTCGACCTTTTCAGTGAGGTGAATAGCATATTAGTTTATAAACTTTCTGATGTGAATGAGGTCTAGCTTAGTAGGGTGCAATGGGAAAAACAAGTCTGGAAGCAATATAGAGAAACAACCACACAACAAACTTCAGGAAGGCAGTTGTGGGCAATGACTTATTTCTAAGCCGCAGGACTCAGCTGTTCTGCTGGCTGGGAACAAGAACATAAAAAAGATATTCCCTAGCTGAAAGGCTCTTCCTAGAAGAGGAGCCAGCCAGTGAATGGCCCCTATGGAAGGGAAGGGACGCTGACAAAAGTGAGCCTCCCCACCAAATAAAACTACTCATGTGGACTTACTTGATGGTTTTAAAATGTACTATTTTGCTGAAGTAATTTGTTACTCAGTAAGTTGTGCCTTCTCTAAATAGATAGCTCATGGGTGATGGTGGACCATTATCACAGGAGAGGAGAGGGAGAAAAATCCCTTGTTCAGCAATGCTTTGGGTAGCCCCACCTCCCCCACAAGAGGAAGCTGGAGTTATGGTCACTTATAGGGGTGGTGTGTCTGTGAAAAAGGTGTAGGTAGTTCCAGGTTATGTGTGGGTGTGAAGGCGGTGGTCCAGAACAGACAGGGTTAGGAAATTCCCCTTTGGCCAGAGGCACTATCTCCCTTTTAATAAAAATAAAGTAATAAATAGGAATGTATGCTTCTAAGCAAATAATAACTTAGCCCTGATTCCCAACAACACCAAAAATATTATTTCAAATAGAACTTCTGAAATGAAATACTAAAAGCTTCTCAAGGTGCTCAAAACTTGTAAGGACAAAAAGCACAAAACCAATAGATAAAATGTGTTCTTCCTGCCTTACTTGTTCTAAGTAGGGTGAGAACCAGCCTAAATCAAAACGTAAGAGGATGTGTTGCAGAAATCCAAGACGGTGCCATCTGAAATGGGATGTGTTTGATTTTTTCTTAAAATATTCTTTAAAATAATTGGTAAAGCTATCTTTCAACAGCAACTCTGCCTTAAAAAACATTTTCTGAAGTACTTTTCGTCTTGTGGAATAGACGTGTGTGGAATGTACCCAAATAGGGTACAGCAATTTTTCTTTTATCTTGCAGATCACAAATGCATGTTAATTCAGGATGAATAGAGCAAAATAGAAATGTTGAGGTATTATGATACAATTATCAAAAATTCAAGGGACAGTGCCGCTGCTGTCACTGCCTTTCACTGGTAGCACAGTACGTTATCCTCTTTGCTGAGACAGGAGACCTGTTTCCAACTTTTTATGTGTGCGCTATGCAAAAAGTTTTAAAGTGTTTTGTGATGTCAGCTCTCTGTGAGTGCAATTCTTTGTCTTTATTAAAAATGCCTAAAAAGATTAAAGCACAGACCATGCACAATGGTTTATTTGCTCTAAAGTGTTTTATTTGTTTGTTTTGTTTCCAGACTTGTTTGAGCCTGACTTGAACTTTTTTTTTCTTTCTTCCAACTGCTGAAATAAAGATATATAAATATATATTTAAAAATACATATAAATTCCTGCAGAGATGAATGCTCAAAGATTCTTTGTTTGATGGAGAATGTCCATTGCCATGAATACACGTTGGTTTGACAGCAGCTTTCTCTTTTGGTTTAAAGGCTTGAAGAGGATATCTTTGTAGCTAACTGAAATGATTTATTTGTTTTATTGCTCTTATTCTTTCATTCTGAACTGTGGAAGTTAGTAAGAACAATTCCACAGGGGAATATTAATGATACCTATTTGTTTGTCATGTGGAAAATATACAGGTTTGATCATTTTATACAAACAATATTAATAATATTGGAACATGCATGTACTATGTGGCATAACATACAACATCTGAGTGAACAGGGTGCGATACAGCTACTGCTAAAACTCCATGCATGTAGAAACAAAGACTACTGATACTTAAATAAATTAATGCATTTCATGACCATATGACCGAACTATATGGCTTATTGATTAGTCTGAGTAGAGGTGTCCTCAGTGAACATTGTCTATTTTGGGGAGATATCACTGACTTATTGCTTGCTGATTAATTTGCAATGTTAATTACATGAACATGATAGCTCTCTCCATGATGGTTAGGAAGTGGTTGACAGGAAGCTCTTTTCCAGTGATGGAACACCCTTTCCCCACAGAATTGATTCTTCCTTAGTCAGTGCATTCACTAAACCAGCCCTGTCTAATGGCTTGTGGTAATTGCACTAAAAAGGTTTCAAAAGAAAAGGAATAAAAAAGGCAGAAATCTGGTAGGGCTTTGTGGGCTCTTCGTGGATTTTTTAGACTTCTATGGTTTGTCTCAGACTCATAAAAATAACATAGACATAAATGCTCAACAAAAAAAAAGAAAAAGGAAACAAAATGCTCTCGGCCTGACAGACAAACAATTTTTCTCACGAGGATTAGTTTTAAGTTAGTGACAATATAACAAAACAAAGACTTTATCACCATGATCTAACCACCTTTGAACAGATGTCCGAAATATTTTAATTGCAGTTAACGCTGTGTTCTGATGAAGAGCTAGTCTAGGAAGTATCTCCAAGATCCCATTCCAGCCTTATTTTCTATGATTTCTAGGAACTGAGAACAAGAAAATATTAAACAAAGTTCTGCATGTTCTGGGCCAAACACATTCTATTTTATTCTGTTCTCTAGATGTTTCAGATATCATGTGGTGATGTAAAAAAGCACTGCGACATCTGCACCATCCCACATTTTTCTCTTGAACAAAACAGTCTCAGAAGTAGAGCCAGAAATCTTTTTCTCACCCACCTGAGGCTTAACTCAGTTCCTCTCTATCCTGTCCACTTTTTAGTCTGATGTTTCTCATACTGATGGGGCAGGGAAAGTACTTCCACTGTTAATATCCATCATTTGAGTGGAGACGTAGAGCACAACTCACCTTTGCTAAGCCCAGCCTCTGTGCATCAGATGTTTTAGCAGAGGTCACAAGCACTACAACCTACGACTATTTGATCCTAGGGGTAGATGGGTAGGAGCACTCTACAAAAAGTTACATGACTGCATGCTGTATTCTCATCATAACCTTGGCATCATTGTTCACGCAAAATAAAATCAGCCCTTGGCCTGATGTTTTACATAAGCAATGATGAAAGGATACAGTTTGTGCTGTAAACAAAACCAATAAGCTGCAATGTTAAAGCTGGGGTACGATAAGTGGTAAGTCAGAGTGGTCAGAGCACATTGACGAGCATTTCGTAGGATACTTGGCAAAATGGAGTTTTAGCAAAATGTTAGAACAGCTTTGTTCCTTTCAAGTACCGCCAGGTGGTAAGCCAACACTCTTCAAATTTTAAATTAAAAAGGACTGTGTTTCACTTCAGTCATGCTCTTTCAATGATTTCTCTACCCATAGTCAGTTCCACAGCTGAGACATCAGAAGACACTTGCAGTATAAATTTGCAAGAGAAAGCCTCTCCTGTGGTCAAATGGAGAGTTCAAACCACAGTGAAACGAAAGGGAGCAGAAGTTTTCTTGTAGTGTCACTGGAAAGTTCTTAGCTTTCATGGGCTGGACCCGCTAGAGCATAATCCTTGTCTTTTCATGGGAGAATGAAGGTTATGCTTACATGTTTTTAAAAAAATCAGCATTGATAAATGTGCATTTTTCACATATTAACTTAGTATTACAAAAGTGTCTACCATGTATGTACCCGCATGAAACATGTTTACAAGGTAAGTGAATGGAATAAGCAGCATGATATTTATTCAAGTATGCTGTATAAAAGATTAATTCTATAAGAAAGGTGAGTTGGAGAATGGTCCTCTAATAGTGGCAAAGACAGATATAATTGCAAGTAAACTCATTTTGTAAAGCAAGTTAAAATAAATGTACAAGTCACTGCCTCTGGTAAAAATGGTAGTTTTAGAATGTTGCCATTAGTGTGCTTTAAATCAATTTAATCACCAAATAACATCTTTTTTTTCCCCTCACTTCATCTAGTACCTTTGGCATCCTTAACAACACCAAAGCTGTGTCACCTATGCCTGTGTACACATCCTTGCACACAGTCACATATATACATATTACTCATGCATAGTAGATTCGTGTTCAACTGCCGAGGAAAGACAGAAGCCCCAATCACCTCTCTTTGTTGCTTTTTTTCACCACCTAAAAGTTCCCATTGCCTTTTCTACTGCACATTTTCCTGGATGTTCAGTGACAGTTTGCTTCAAATACAGGAGCTTTATTTCTCCTGTGGGTACTTAACAGCTATTTGAGAACATTTCTGTCTAGTGGTATTATGACATTACCAGCAAACTGATTCATACAGTTGGTTTATTAACTTTGTGTGTGCTCTTTCCTCTTAAAACTGCTCCAGTTTCAGATCTATTCCAGCCAAAAAAGGCTGTTTATCATAGTTTTCCAAATGAACATCAGGGAAATGTTGCTTTCAGTCTTCAAAATGAGAACAAATTAGTAAAAAAGAAAAAGAAAGCAAAAGCTGGGTTCACTGTACGGTTCAGTATAGTAATACAGAACAGCTAGAAACTGAAAAAGGAGCCATATCCTTACAGAAATGTTAGAAGGGAATAATTATTTTTTCCTTACTGACTGAGAACTTATTTGTTCTTTCAGATCATCTGGGATTGAAAAAGTTCAGCAGGAACTGATTTTCTGAGTGAATGGTCTGGTACCAGAGAGATGACTGACTAAAGAAACAGAATTTACAGGCAATCTTTTTAATTAATACCAATGGATTGAGACTAATTTTTCTTTAGACTATTTTTTTAGATGTCCCACATCTGCATAACTTTTGATTACCTCTTTTGTCTCTGAATAAAAGTTACAAATGCCTTATTAGATGTATAATAGATTACCTAGCTTGCTTTATCTCAGTAGAAGTTCCTTCATGTTTCCTGAAATAATACCTTGTGACTCCTTGGTCAGCTGCAGCAGATATTTTTTCAGGCCTTTAAGTGAATTAGAGGGATCATGAGATCTTTATTTCTACCCACTAAATAAGAGTGATTATACAACACTTAACTAATAGAACAGTTGACCATGTCTACATAATAGTAACATTTGTCCAGCCTGGATCAAAAAATAATTATTATTCATCATCCAAAAAAGAAAGCATGTATTAATCATTCAATTATATGGCTTGAGAATTTCCAAAATCTCAGCTTCCAAAGTAACATCCAGAGTTTGCCAAAATCAATGGCAGATTTTTTCTCATCCTCAGGAGGATTCTTTGTGAGGTATCTGATATAAAAAACAAGGAGTGAGGCATACTTATCTCTATACTTTTGTGCTACAATATGGCATTGCTGTAATATGGGAAAGCTCAAAGTAGACAGGGTTGATGACTCTCACAATGGACCTAGTGACTACCATGACTAATCTTTGTATTAAAATCTTGATAGGTGTGCCTCACAGAGATCAGTTGGATTTGATAACAATATTCCAGAAGAACCATAAACTAATGAATTGTAAAAAGCATCCAGATGATCACATGTTCCACTGACAACGAGACCTGTGCTCCTAAATCACTTAAAGGACTTAGAGAAATCCACATTTTTCTGTTGTATGCTTAAAATACTGTCTGTAAACCTGGTTTTCTCAATATTCCTTACTGCTGTATCAAAAGTATCTCTTTTGTACAATTTGTCTTGAATGCTTTGAGTTGTGTTCTGTGTCAAGGACCAACCTCCTGCAGTGTTAGCACAATTGATACTTCTAGTTGCTAAACTCTTATTATCAAAGAATCTGAAGTATTTTCCAGCTAACCTGCCTTTAGGAGCCTCAGTTGGAGCATTGCTGCCTTTAGATGCTCATCAGTTAAATGAAGCGAACAAGATAACTACTCTCACTTCTGCCGTCTCTGAAGCTCAGTCATTACTCAGTTACAGAGGTCTAAGTCAGAGGAATCCGAATTTTGCTTCATCCTTCAATTAGAACTTTAGAGTGGGAAGCCTGGATCTTAAAATTTTTCACATCTAATAGCGTTATGGTCTTTGGCTCAACATCCTAACTATTTGTCCTGGACTTTTTATACAAGTGTGTGTGCACTGTAAGGCTGCATGATTGCCGCCCATAATCCAGGCAAAAGCAAATTATGACATGCTGAGCCACCTGGACACTCACAAGTCTATGGGTAGTTGGGATCTACCCAAGAGTACTGAGGAAACTGGCAAAGGAGCTTTCCAAGCCACCCTCTGTCATTTATCAGCAGTCCTGCTTAACAGGAGAGGTCCCAGATAACCGGAGGCTTGCCGATGAGACTCCCATATAAAGGAAGGGCCAGAAGAAGGATCTGGGAAGCTACAGGCCTGTCAGCCTGACCTCTGTACCGGGTAATGTTATGGAGTGGTTCATCCTGAGGGCACTCACCAAGCATGTGCAGGACAACCAGGGGATCAGACCCAGCCAGCATGGCTTCGTGAAGGGCAGGTCCTGCCCGACCAACCTCATCTCCTTCTATGACCAGGTGATTGGCCTAGTGGATGAGGGAAAGGCTGTGGATGTTATCTACCTGGTCTTCAGCAAAACCTTTGACACTGTTTCCCACAGTGGCTCATGGCTTACACAGGTGTAGTCTTCACTGGGTAAGAAACTGACTGGATGGCCAAGTCCAGAGAGTTGTGGTGAAAAGAGCTAAATCCAGCTGGTGACTGGTCACGAGCAGGATTCTCCAGGGCTTGGTGTTGGGGCCAGTCTTTTTAAATATCTTTATCAATGATCTGGATAAGGGGATCAAGTGCACCATCAGTAAGTTTGCAGATGACACCAAGGTGGGTGGAAATGTCGATCTGCTAGAGGGTAGGAAGGCTCTGCAGAGGGACCTGGACAGGCTGGATTGATGGGCTGAGTTCAACTGTATGAGGTTTAACAAGGCCAGGTGCCGGGTCCTGCACTTGAGTCACAACAACCCCATGCAATGCTATGGGCTTGGGGAAGAGTGGCTAGAAAGCTGCCTGATGGGCAGCTGGGGGTGTTTGTCAACAGCTGGCTGAACATGAGCCAGCAGTGTGCCCAGGTGGCCAAGAAGGCCAACAGCATCCTGGCTTGTACCAGGAATAGTGTAGCCAGCAGGAGTAGGGAAGTGGTCATGCCCCTGCACTCGGCACTGGTGAGGCCACACCTTGAATATTGTGTTCAGTTTTGGGCCCCTCACTACAAGAAGGACATCGAGTTGCTGGAGCGTGTCCAAAGAAGGGTAACGAAACTGGTGAAGGGTCTGGAGCACAAGTCTTGTGAGGAGCAGCTGAGGGAGCTGGGGTTGTTTAGTGTGGAGAAGAGGAGGTTCAGGGGAGACCTTATCGGTCTCTACATCTACCTGAGCAGAGGTTGTAATGAGGTGGGTGTTGGTCTCTTCTCCCAAGTTACTAGTGACAGGATGAGAGGAAATGGCCTCAAGCTGCATCAGGGGAGGTTTAGATTGGATATTAGGAAAAATTTCTTCACTGAAACTCTGGTCAGGTACTGGAAGAGACTTCCCAGAGAGGTGGTTGAGTCACCATTGCTGGAGGTATTTAAAAAACATGTAGACATAGCACTTCAGGACATGGTTTAGGAGGCATGGTGGTGTTGGGGTGACAGTTGGACTTGATCTTAAAGGTCTTTTCTACCCTAAATGGTTCTATGCTTCTATAAACAACAGTCTTTTCATTCCCCATGCCTATCATCTACCTTTCCCTTTTCTATGAATAATAGAAATATGTGTTGAACATCATACAAGTCTTACTAAACACCGATTTCTTGCATGAATGCAAACATATTCCAATTAGTTTCTAATAATATGAATATAAATATGAAGTCAATCAATGCAAAGTCAGCATTTATTCCTAAATGTAATTGAGATTAATCATTAGTGAGTTCTAGAAATCTTAACAAATTGTAGCACTGGTAAACACACACTTAAATACAAGTGTGTAAGCGTGGTTGATTGGGTTCTGGACACGTGCAGGCAAATGCTCTGTCAGGATCAGTCCACTGGAGTTCCACTGTTGAAGAGTAGTCTTGCCCTTGCAGAATACAAGAACAACTTTTCCCCAAGTTCTTTTCCCTGTCTTCATTCTATTTAAGTCTCTGTGTAGACAGACTCCTGTACCCTTGAAAAACTCCCCATAGGTTACCCTGAATGTAGAAGTTTTGCGTTCCTCTGACAGGGAAGTGAGTGGAGAGTTATATCATATTCCAGCTGCACCTCCTCCCTGTCCTCCTAAAGTTCTAGTCCATAATAATAAAATAATCACTTTCCACACCTTTAGTATAAAAAAATTAAAACACTGTAAAAGAAATCAGTCATTAAATCTTGGTTGGGATTTTGATTATACTGCTTAAAATTCAAAGATAGTATGTTTGTCCCTAGGACCTCTAAAGTGGATATATATTGCCATGCTTTTCTCAAGCCTGTAAGATCTTTTTAAAAGTTACTTTGAAATTACTAAATTCTACAAAACAGTTGACCAACACCTACTCAACTGGTAGCAATTCTATCCATGCATACATTCCTGCTTGTTTCCTAACAGCCACTGAACCTACATGGTTCCTTACAGAAATGCATGAAAAAATGCTGATAAAGCACTTAACAATGTTCTTACCCTTCCTTAAGTTGGATCTTGTTCCTGTTTTGCTAATAATTTTACCAATCTCTCTGCTTTTCTGAAAGAATAAAATATCTCTGAAAAATCTAAGAAAGACTAAGGTATATGGTAATAAAAAGTTGTAGCTTTTAAAAATTTTTGAGGAACTAAGATGTTCCAAACCTTTTTTTTCTTCTTTTTAGCATTAGATTTTTTGTCCTCTGTCTTTGTACAGCGTCCTTCATTCTCCCCAGTCCAATGATGTATTTCAGAAGGCTCAGAGAAGATTGGAGCCTACACCTTTGCTACTTACAAAACTTGGGGCACAGAAGTGAGGGTCTTGTCTGCCAAGGGAGCCCAAAGAATCAGGCAGAGAGTGTCTGACTATTTATGTTTAGGGCAGTAATAATTCAGTTTAGCCTATCTTTATGTTTTGTTATTTTTTATATTGTCCTTTTTTAATTATTATTTTGTTTGCAGTAGAAAAAGTGAGTGTATGTGTGCTCATGCTGTACAATAAGTGTAGCAATCTGGCTATAGAAGTCCTCTCAGTCCATGCTACGCTGAGAAAAGGGGCGGTATGGCGTGCACTTAATTAGAATGAAAATAAGTTAACAGCTTACTCAGAATCCATGTGCTGAGAAGTTTTCATTCTGAGCACAGAATACAGCTTGTCACTTGTAAAGGCAAGTAGTTTTGCATACTTATTTCATCCTTTATAAATTGAATATACACCTGAGGTTTTAGACACCTTTAAAGCATGTATTCATCTGAGTTACTTCCAACGGAACGTTCACCCAAATCACCAGTGACGTGCACAGTGCAATACAGCCACAAGCAGCACTTTCCAGGTGCTTAGTCTTTTCTTTGCCTCTCTATTTTTAGTTGAGAAGAAACAGGATTTTGAATGAGATTGGTTTGCCACCCTTTCTCTGAATGATGTTTAGTTATTTCTCTCACTGCCAGCTTTGTTGTGAACGTTTCTGTGCAGAATGCTTTTAATTCATAGGTATTGCTCTGAATGCAACTGAAATTCACCCAGGGCTGGGGAACACAGCGTCTTCCCACACAAACTATCTTGTACAATATTGGTTTGAATAGAAATAAGTACTGTGGCATTTTAAGCATAAACCCATTTGCGCTACATCGGCCAGCTCTAATGTTGTGAGCAAAGAACTGGCAAATACTGGATTGCTATGTGGCAGAAAAAAGTTGTTCTCAGACATAAATATTTGAAATTATACACTTTAATAATCCATCTATTTTTGGTACCCCAATACAAGAAAGACCCAAACTCAAGTGAGTTTAACAAGGGGCCACCAAGATGGTTGGGGGCTGGAGTATTTCTCCTACAAGGAGATGATAAAGGAGCTCAGATTATTCAGCCTCCAGAAAAGATGATCTGGGGGGACTTAACAGCCTTCTAGTGCCTTACTGAGATGATGAAGCCAAGCGCTTACAGTGGAGCAAGGGAGGACAAGAGGCAGTGGGCGCAAGCTGAAGAACTGATAATCAGAAGACACTAAGTTAAGTTGAGGAGAAGCTTTTTTCCTTATGAAGATGGTCAGGCAGTGGAACAAATTGCCCAGAGAGGTTGTGCAGTCTTCAACTTCAGAGATGTCCAAGAGCCAGCTGAATAAAACCCTGAGCAACTTGATCTCATTGTAGCTGAAGGTTGGATTAAAGAGCCCCTGAGTTCCCTTCCAACCTGAGATATCCCAAGATCCTGTGATCCTACAGTCAGTGTATAGGTACCTAACTGCTTTCACTAGTCCATCTTATATAAGCCAATAGATTTCATGTGCACTGAAAAACAAGCCACATACTCAGGTGCATAAGTAGTTTTCAAAAAGATCTGTAATCATAGATGCTTCTGAAAACTTTCTATCTGCATCTTTATGTGCCCAAATCTCCTTAAAAAAACCCAGACCTTAGACTCCAAAGCCTGGAAGTCACATGTTGCTTGAGAAGTTAACTCCCATGTGATTTGTTTTCCTATTTTCCACTGACACTGGAGTGCTGACTAATAAAACAGAATGCTCTGAATATGATATGTGACTGTTTTAATTGCTATAGTAGACTTCTGTGAGAAATGCTTTTAGACATGTTTGCTTTTTTTCCATGTCATTAAAGCTACAAGTTGAGCTTTTTCCATAATCCTAGATTTTGAGCAGTATTACTTGAAAGTTTATATTGTCTTTGTTTTGCTATATACTTCCCCTGCAGAAACAAAAACTAGCATTGGCTGCTCATGGTCCACTCGCTCACCTTGTCCCGTTCATCTACACCTCAACACTCCAGTAGCAGCCATTTGCCATGAAGTCTCTTTATGATAACACTTCCTTCCCAGGTTAACACCCCTGGCATGTGTCTACACTGTAAGTGCCTAATGAAATAATTTTTTTAAAGTGAGTGTGCACATTCACTTTACTTACAATGGCGGTTGAGAGGGAACTGTCCTTGAAGTCTTCCAGAACAAGGTCCTATGCATTTAAATGTAGGTAAAGAGGCTCTTCCTCTGAAGACCTCCTAAAGCACTATTCCTCCACTGGCTGCACTGGAGACTCTCCAAGAGCTGCCTTCACAAATAGTGTTTTACTGAGGACCTAATATTTAGGCACCCATTGGATGCCTACATGAGGCAGAGTATATCCAGTCCATATCTCTTGTTAAATTCAGATGCCAGATAACAAAAACTATTATTCAGTAGTAGAGACCTTTTCTATTATTTATGTTAGTAGAGGCAGTAAGTGTTTTAACCAGGAGTTGTCTCACATAATCACAGAATGGCAGGGGTTGGAAGGGACCTCTGGAGATCATCTTGTCCAACTCCCCTGCTTCAGCAGGCACACCCAGAGCAGGGCGCACAGGAACGCGTCCAGGTGGGTTTTGAATCTCTCCAGGGAAGGAGACTCCACAGGCTCCCTGGGCAGCCTGTTCCACTGCTCTGTCACCCTCACAGGAAAGAAGTTTTTTCTCATATTTGAGTGGAACTTCCTGTGTTCCAACTTGTGCCCATTCACCCTTGTCCTGTCATTGGGAACCACTGAAAAGAGCCCAGTCCCATCATCCTGACACCCACCCTTTAGATATTTATAGATATTGATGAAATCCCCCCTCAGTCTTCTCTTCTCCAGGCTGAACAAACCCAAGCCTCTCAGCCTTTCCTCATAAGGGAGATGCTCCAGTCCCCTGATCATCTTTGTAGCTCTCCGCTGGACTTGCTTGAGCAGTTCCACATCCTTCTTAAACTGGGGGTGGGCAAAACTGGATGCAGTACTCCAGATGAAGTCTCACTAGGGCAGAGTAGAGGGGGAGAATAATGTCTTTCGATCTGCTGGCCACACTCCTTCTAATGCAGCCCAGGGTATGGATACCGTTGGCCTTCTTGGCCACAAGGGCACAGTGCTGGCTCATGGTCAGCTTGCTGCCTACCAACCCTCCTGGTCCTTTTCAACAGAGCCGCTTTCCAGTAGTTCAGCCCCCAGCCTGTACTGGTGCATGGTGTTGTTCCTCCCCAGGTGCAGGACCTTGCACTTGCTCTTGTTTAATTTCATCAGGTTCCCCTCGGCCCAGCTCTTCAGCCTGTCCAGGTCTCACTGGATGGCAGCACAGCCTTCTGGTGTACCAGCCACTCCTCCCAGCTTGGTATCATCAGTGAACTTGCTGAGGTTACACACTATCCCATCATCCAGGTCATGGATGAATATGTTGAACAGGGCTGGACCCATCACAGACCCCTGGGGAACACCACTACTGACCAGCCTCCGTCCAGACTCTGCTCCTTTCATCACGACCCTCTGAGTTCTGTTGTTGAGCCAGTTCTCAATCCACCTCACTGTCCTCTCATCCAAGCCACACTTCCTTAGCTTGCCTGTGAGGAGGCTATGGGAGACAGTGTCAAATGCCTTACTGAAGTCAAGATAGATAACATCCACTGCTCTCCTGTATCTTTTCACCAAATCTAATCTGTGCTTTAGATAAATCATGTCAGACAATTGTTCAAGAGCTAATCACCACCCTTTTCCAAAGAGGACACAGAAAAGAGCCTGTACTGATCAGCACTTAGTGGGAAAATGACAGAATCCAACACAGTTTTTATCTCTGCAGGAGGAGGTTTGGCATAATCCAAGCGATAAAATTAGGATCTGCTCCTTAGAGAAATTCTGTCATTTCACCTTAAGCAGGCTTGAAGGTGTCTGTAAAAGGGCACCTCACCTTTTAATTATTTAGTCTAAAGTCTTCTTGATTCACATTTAATGGAAACACATAGCTCTTAAAAAATGAATGAACTCTTTATCATAGACTATAATGAGGCCATCTCTATGGTAATTAATTTAAGAATGGCATTCACCTGGCATGTACTGTAATTATTCTTTAATACTGAAGCTGATCTTTGCAACTAACTGAAATGAATTAAGGAAGTGTTTTATTAAAGCTAAGCAGGCTATTATTATTATTATTATTATTATTACTACTACTACTACTTCATGGATCTCAAATTCTTCTAAAACAGCACCTTTTTCTGGTGTCAAATACTCATTTCACTTTCACATGATGTGTTCTTAAAACCATAGTTGTAGCTGTACGCTTCTACGGGAGAACTTATCTTGGGCCGCATACCTCCGGGACACAGGGCTCTACCCACCCTGGGGACAGTGATGCACAGACATCAATATGATGGATGCAAAATGTCCATCTATTTGGCTGCGTCACACGCTTATATAGCTCTTGTGGTTCCTGTTCCTGCCACTCCTATGGGGAGGAGTCTATCTTTCCGTCACATCCCGTAATCTTCCAGTCGCCGATCCCTGTCTATTCCCCTACACATAGTGATGTCAGAGTGGTTTGTCTGTGGTTTTCAAATCAGAAAATTAATCAAAGAGGATAATCTATAGTTGATTACATGTGTGTTTTTTAAACCTGCCTAGATATTCATTTATAGCAATTATATATATCAGTAACCACTGTTATGGTAGTTTTACAGAGAGCAGGTTAATGATATCTGATCTGTATGTTGATGGCATGGGACTAAGATGTTATGTTTTGTTGTTTCATATTCTAAACATAAAACAAAGTATCCCTTTGGGCAAAAGTATCCTTTGTTTCATTGGTCTTGTTTTTCCCAAAGCCTTCCCCAAAGTCTGTGTAATGGACTTTATCTATTCACCAGGATCTTATCCTCCATTGGTTGCAGGCAGTTTGGGTTGATTCCTCTGAACTCACAAAGCTAGCCATAGGCTTAGTTTCTGTCTCCAAATTCATTACTCTCTCAGCAATTCCAAACACCGCAACTTATTCTTCATACTAACTGAACAACAGGCCAGACTTGTAGTTCTTGCCTTGCCCTCAGCCTAACTAGGTCACTACTTACAAACACACACACTGCTAATTAAATAATTATACAGTATATATACACAAATATAAACCCTCATCCATCATACAGGTGTATATAATTGTATGTGAACAATTATTTAAAATCATGTATGCGTATGCGCATATGCATACACACTTATATGAATAAAGTGGGGATGGCATGGATAAAACTGGACAGTGCTAAGACATGTATTTATCAAATATGAATTATAGAGATAAATTTATGAAAAGCATTTATTTGTAATTAAAAAGAAAATTAGAGAAGGCAATGTATTAGACATACCAATTTGGCAAATAAGAGCAGTGTTTCAACCAGGTTTGCTCAGGGTTTTCACCAGATACCTCTTTCCCAAAACATGATTGCACATACTGGCCAGACAACCTGATGCCAATACAAAGCTGTGCAACTGATGTTTTGTTAAATCATATTTCAGAACTTATAATGTGTGTTTCGCTTACTGCTCTTCCAGAGAAACTGGAAAAAGAAATTGCTACTGGATTAGTACTTTATTTCCAAACAAAAGATACACAAAGACGTATTTAAACAAACCAAGTCCTGGGTTATGACTTCATTATGTTGCTTATGGTTTCCCAAGATCAACTATAAAGACCATTACAGTAATTTATTAGATTTTTGTTCATAATATAACTCTGGATCTTTTCAGAAGAAAGCTAATCTAACTGTATTTTATGTTTAGGAAAACATGGTCCATTATTCCTGCAATATTATATTTACTTTTTACTGATTTTGCGCACTGAGGAAGAAGAATATCATTAGTCAGGAAGATGTAATGTTAGCTGTAATGCCATTTTCATTTTCTCCAGAGATGTGTATGTGCTTTGGAAAAAATTGGTTTTTAACTTGATACTCTGACAGCCCATAAGGCAGACCAGAACAAGAAGTGGCTGGAACTAATAGCTGAACATATTCAAAACGTGATGAAAAATGGAATTTGTAAAGAATTCCTGTACAGATGCAATATGGGTCATTTCAATAAGTTTTTCATTATTTCTAGAGCAGTGCTCGTTTTTTCCATCATATAGTAGCAACTGGAAAACACTTATGTTTAATTATTCCTTATATAATTGCTTTTATATATTTGTATTGCATTTATTACAGAAACTGCATTTCTATAATAAACTAAAACTACTAATGAGCTGCTACAAGTTGCAAATATTATATTCTTATCTACCTATACTATTTATGGTACCTTGTTCCTTTCTGTTTGTTATATAGATCTGTTTGCTGAAATCTCTAGTTGAGTGAAATGGGTGATTGCCTAAAAAGCACATAAGAAATACAACATTTTGCAACATACTCAAAGACTGTTTATCAGCTGTTTGCGTCAGCCAAAAAGGACATTTCCAGTAAGTACCAGAGAAGTCTGTCTTGGTGTGGTATTATTGAATAGTTTTGTTAATGACTTTGACCTCTCATTAGAAATGATCTGTAAAATTTATGGATGGCTTCCTGCCTCACAAGTGCTGATAGACAGGATGAAAATTCAAAATGTCTGTGCTAAATTAGAGAGTTGGTTTGGTATCAACAAGAATAAAGAAGTACAGACACAAGCGAAGTGCTTCATGTAAAAAAGGAGAAATTGAATGCATAAATACAAAATGGGGGCTCATTGTCTCAGCAGCATTACTGCAGAAAAGCATTTGGGAATAATTTTACCACAAATTGAATAAGAGTCAGAAATATAATGCTGCTGTAAAAAGCAAAAACAAAAGCCACAAAAAATCATATGTCAATCCAGGATATATTAACACCAATGTAAACTCTGTGAAGGAATCAATTCCATTTAAATGTATCTAGTACCAGAGAGGCTTTAGAAGAGTACTGTGTCTGCCTTTGGGCAGTGTACTTTGGCAGACAGGTTCTTGTGTTGAGATGGGCAACAACAAAAGGGAAATCAGGTTAGACAGTCATCGAAAGAATGGAAACTAGAAAAAAAATTAGCTTGTTTAGTTTGGAAAAGAGAAAGCTAATGGAGAATATAACAACTTCAAAATACAATTTAAAGAGGAGAAGGTGCTGAGTTATCCTCAATGTTCACTGAATGTGAAGCAAGAAATAGCTGATGTAATTCAGCCCAGTGAATGTGCAGATTAGATATGTGGAAAATCTTGACTGGGAGATGCAGGCAAGCAAGAGATAAGCATAATGAAGATTTTGAAAGACATAGATTAATGTTGAATGATGTAGGTTTAAATGATCCGTTTGTCTGGCCCCAAAATAAGTCATGAGGCTTTTTCTGATGGTGCCTTCTCTCTCTGAGAAAAATTCAGGGCCACCAGGGAGCCCTGGTGTAATTTTGACCTCCCTGTGCTGATCAAAAAAACCCCAAAAAAACCCAAACAAAACCCAAAACCTAAACAAACAAATTAACTTTTGGGACTTCTGTATGTTTCGACAATGAGATTTTAAGTAGGAATTTAATAAGAAGCATAAGAAGCATCAAGCTGCCCCTTTGTACAGCTTTGATGAGTTTTCATAGAAATGAAATAATTAATGAGATCATTCAATAAGATGGATATATATTCCTGCTACCAACTAAATAAAAATTTCAATGAAAAGCCAGATAAATAGTTCCTGTATTGGAGAGAGGGAAGTTGTGCTTAAGTAGTTCAACCTGTTTGTCTCATTTAAAAGGTAACTTAAAGACAACCTGATTACAGAATACGTGTACCTCCATGGAAAAATATATGGAGCTCTAGGGTGTGATATTTGCACAGGTTAATTCTCAGCCCAGGACCTTGCTTCTAAAGGCTTTTTCTCCAATCTGTATAGAAAGATAGTATGCTCATGGGGACAATCAGAGCAGAAGACAAACTTCTGATGCTCTGAATTGCTCCTAGGAGGGTCCTATCTCTGCCTGGAGACAGAGCCCAGGGAGACTATCTCCCTAGGGTACAGTTAGACTCACTGACTACCATCCTCAATGCCTCCCTAATTTAGCAGCTGACAGCTGAAAGCAAAAGACAGACGAATTCAGACTTTCAAGCAATGACAGTGATTAAGCTTTGGAAGATACGGTAAGGGAAGTGGTATATCTCTTGTTATTTTTAAATCAAAGCTAGATGTCTCTGAAAGTTTTGCATTAGTCAAACACAAGGCATGATTCAATCAAACGAGAGTTACTTGGCTCACTACAAGAATGAGTGGCTGAATGGAAGGGGCTATGATTTAAGGCGGAGATCTAATGGCTTAAATAGGAGCTAGAAATTCTTTTACTCGAGCAGTAAGAAACGTAATTGAGTGTCTACTACTCAAAAATGAGATCATTTCAGTCTGCTCTTTGATTTAACTTTTCTGTTTCTTTCTAAGTCTAAAGCAGAAAAATATATATTTGTTGACAAGCCAAATTATTTGTGGTTTTTAATAACACTATACTGCTGTCAAAAGCACTGATGGGACCTGATGAGAACAGTCCATGAATAGAATCATAGAATAGTTTAGATTTTAAAAGACCTTTATGATCATCAAGTCCAAGCCCACCACTAAACGATGTCCCTAAGGACCACGTATACACATCTTTTAAAAACCTCCAGGGAGGGTGACTTAGCCACTTCCCTGGGAAGCCTATTCTGATGCTTGACAACCCTTTTGGTGAAGAAATTTTGTCTAATATACAATCTAAACCTCCCCTAGTACAACTCGAGGCCATTTCCTCTTGTCCTTTTACTTGTTACTTGAGAGAAAAGGTCTCCCTTGAGCCTCCTTTTCTCCAGGCTAAGCAACCCCAGTTCACTCAGCCGCTACTAATAAGACCTGCTCTCCAGAACCTTCACCAGCTTCATTGCCCTTCATTGGACACGGTCCAGCAACTCGATGTCCTTCTTGTAGTGAGGGGCCCAAAACTGAACACAATATTCAAGGTGTGGCCTCACCAGTGCTGAGTACATGGGCACGATCACTTCCCTACTCCTGCTGGCCACACTATTCCTGATACAAGCCAGGATGCTGTTGGCCTTCTTGGCCACCTGGGCACACTGCTGGCTCATGTTCATCAGGCTATTGACAAACACCCCCAGGTCCTTCTCTGCCAGGGAGCTTTCTAGCCACTCTTCCCCAAGCCCATAGCATTGCATGGGGTTGTTGTGACCCAAGTGCAGGATCTGGCACCTGGCCTTGAACCTCATACAGTTGAACTCGGCCCATCAATCCAGCCTGTCCAGATTCCTCTGCAGAGCCTTCCTACCCTTGAGCAGATCAACACTTCCACCCACTTTGGTGTCACATGCAAACTTACTGAGGGTGCACTCGATTCCTTTGTCCAGATCACTGATGAAGATATTAAACAGATCAGGCCCCAACACTGAGCCCTGGGGAACACTGCTTGTGAGCAGCCACCAACTGGATGTAACTCCATTCATTGCAACTCTCTGGACTCGGCCACCCGGCCAGTTTCTTACCCGCTGAAGACTATGGCAGTCCAAGCCATGAACAGCCAGTTTCTCTAGGAGAATGCTGTGGGAGAACTGCTGGTAAATGACAGAAAGTGGCTTGGTGAGCACCTCCGCCAGCTCCCTGAGTACCCTTGAGTGGATACCATCCAGCCCCATAGACTTGTGTGTGTCTGAGTGGTGTAGCAGATCAATAACAATTTCCCCTTGGATACAGGGGATCCATTCTTCTCCCTGTCCCTGCCTTCCAGCTCAGGGGGCTGGATACCTGGAGAACAGCTGGTCTTACTGTTAAACACTGAGGCAAAGAAGGCATTAAGTACCTCAGCCTTTTCCTCATCCTTTTCACTATGTTTCCCCCTTCATCCAATAAAGGACTGAGGTTCTCTTTAGCTCTTCTTTTGTTGCTAATGATTTATAGAAACATTTTTATTGCCTTTTGCAGCTGTAGCTAGATTAAGTTCTAGTTGGGCTTTGGCCTTTCTTATCCTCTCCCTGCATAACCTCACAACATTCTTGTAGTCCACCTAAGTTGCCTGCCCCTTCTTCCAAAGGTGGTAAGCTCTCCTTTTTTTCCTGACTTCCAGCCAAAGCTCTGTTCAGCCAGGCTGGCCCTTCTTCCCTGCTAGCTCGTCTTTCAACACATGGGGACGGCCTGCTCCTGCATCTTTAAGATTTCCTTCCTGAAGAATGTCCAGCCTTCCTGGCCTCCTTTGCCCTTCAGGACTGCCTACCAAATGACTTTGTCAACCAGGCTCCTAAACAGGCCAAAGTCTGTCCTCTGGAAGTCCAAGGTAGCAGATCTGCTGACCCCACTCCTTACTTCTCCAGGAAACAAAAACTCTATCATTTTGTGATCGCTTTGCACAAAATGACCGCCAACCATCACATCACCCAAAAGTCCTTCTCTGTTCACAAACAACAGGTCCAGCAGGGCACCTTCCCTAGTTGGATCTCTCACCAGCTGTGTCAGGAAGTCATTTTCCACACACCCAAAGAACCTCCTAGACTGTTTCCTCTCTGCTGTATTGTATTTCCAGCAGACACCTGGTAAGTTGAACACCCCCAAGAGAACAAGGCCTAGCAATTGTGAGACTTCTTCTAGCTGCTTATAGAGTATTCATCTGCCTCTTCATCCTGGCTGGGTGGCCTATGACAGACTCCCACCATGATATGTGCCTTGTTGGCCTTGCCTGTGATTCTTACCCATAAACACTCAACCTTATCATCACCATCATAGAGCTCTAGACAGTCAAAACACTCCCTAACATAAAGGGCTACCCCACCGCCTCTCCTTCCATGCCTATCTCTTCTGAAGGATTCCTAGGCACCCATTACAGCACTCCAGGTTTACAAGTCATCCCACAATGTTTCTGTGATGGCAATTATATCATAGTTTTCCTTCTGCGCAATGTCTTCCAGCTCCCTTTTTTGCCCATGCTTCATGCATTGGTGTAGATGCACTTCAGTTGGGCTATTGATCCCACCACCTTTTTGGGCAGACAAGCCCTAATTCCTATACGACCGTTCTCAGGTGCTTCTGTGGTTTCTAGCACATCCATAACAATTGTGTCTTTGCTGCTGCATGCATCTCCATCCCTTACCTCCACTGAGATGGCAGATTGAAGGACCTTGCTAGCACACCGTCCCTCAAACCTTGGCATGCCACCCCCAGTCTTATCTCTGGCAAGCCTGGTTTTAACCCTTTCCCCCTTCAAATCTAGTTTAAATCTCTTTCAATAAGCCTTTCTAACTCCTGTGCAAAGATCCTTTCCCCGCTTTAAGACAGGTGTACCCCATCTGTCACCAGCAGGCCTGGTGTCATGTAGACCAACCGATGATCAAAAAATACAAAATTCTGCTGGTGACACCAGGCTTGGAGCCAGGGATTGATCTGCTGGCTCTTCTTGTTTCTTCCCTCATCATTCTCTGCAACTGGAAGGATAGAGGAGAGCACTACTTGTGCTCCTGACCGCTTAACCAATTGTCCCAAGGCCCTGAAGTCTCTCTTGAATGCCCTCAACTTCCTGTTGCAACTTCATTGCTGCCTACCTGAAAAACCAATAATGGATAGTAGGCTGAGGTCCGTACCAGGGTAGGAAGCTTTCCTTTCACATCTTTAACCTGTGTCCCAGGGAGGCAGCAGACTTCCCTAAGAAGCTGGTCCAGTCTGCATATTGGGCTTTCCGTTCCCTTCAAAAGGGAGTCTCCTGTCACAATGGCCTGTCTTTCTTTCTTTATGAAAGTGGTTTTGACGCAGGGTGTAGGCCAACTTAACCTCGACAACACCTCCAAGCTAGATGAACCATCATCCTCTTTATTGTTCAGTTCCACTTGCAAAGCCTTGTACCTATTATGCAAGGGCACCTGCGAAGGTGGGGTAGTCACAGAGGAGATGCACCTGCTCTGCTGGGCAGGAGCTTGTCGCCACTGCCCCCTATCCATTAAGTCACTGTGTTCAGCCGGGTGGAGGGAGGATAGGGAATCCTCCATATCATGCGTCCTGTCTGCCTGTTGGGCCTTTCTCTGGGAAGGTAGGGTGTGATTCCAGTAGTCTATCTGTGTCTCACTCTCCCTGGTACTCCTCAACCTACTCATCTCCTTCCAGAGCTCTATCAATAAGCAGAGGAATTTCACTGCCTGGGAGTACCTCCTACAGCCATGCTCACTGCGGCTCACTACTGCAGTCTGATTCTGACGTAAGAGCAGGGCACACCGTGCAGCCTGACACCTGGGTGGCAGCATGTTCCCACCGGAGCTCTGTCTGGGAAGCTGCATCAGCCATGGTGAGTGCAGAGCTTAGAAAGGGCATGACTTTCTGCTGGGTGGATACTACTGCTCCCTGGTCAATCTGGTAGAGCTTCAGTGCCCTTCCCGCATGCCCTTCCGTGTGAACTGCCACACAAACTGCTGTGCAAACTGGCGCACAAACTCCCACGCCATGCCCTTGCTGATGTGCCATGCCTTGTTTGCCCACCCCGCTCACTAACACTCCCTAAAGGATTCTTATATATGGGGCGGGAGTGGGGCTTGGTCACTGTTGCTCCTGGCCCTGCTCAGGTCTCATCAGCAGCTGTCACTGAGCTGCAGGCTCCTAGGGGGTCTCTCAGCCCCCACTGAGGTTCCCCTGGTTCAGTAAACTCCCTGTGCACCACACTAGAGTGCTCTGCTCTGGATCGTGCTGGCACTGGAGCTGCTTGCCGGAGCAATATTTTATCTTCTTACCTTCTCTTTGTCTTCCTTTATTGAAATGAGTTTATTTGCATTTCCCATATTTCTATTCTTACACCTACTAAAGAATTAAAACATTGTAAGAGGATCAGTATTGTAGCAGTATGTGCAGTGGCAGTCCAAAATTAGTTTTTAAAACTCTCGGGAAAAAAATGAAAGCACAGTAATCCCTAAGTTGTGCCCTACCTTCCTTCCCCCCTTGCCTGCTATAAACTTTCTGCCCTGCTTTAGGGGTTTATAAGGATAAGACCACAGAAATGGCTTTTCAACACAGACATTTTTAGAAGCTGTTATTTGTCTGTATGATCTTGCTTATTAAGCAAGCTTTCATCTAAAGTCATTCAAAAGACAGGGTGTGCATGCAAATACATCTATGACAGAGAGAAAACCCAGCTTGGTCTGTGTTATTAAGGTGGTGACACTGGTTGCAGTCTTGCACCTAAACACTTGCTCTCTGCTACAAGGTGAAACAACTGCATCCTCACACAGTGTATTTTGTAGTGTAAAAAGGGTTGGTATTGTTCGGGGCAATGGAGCTGAAAAGAGCCTTCCTTTCTTAAATAAAACAGTCAGTACTTGTGAGAGGAATGTGTTGGAGACAGTACTAGAAATATGCTAGGGGTGCACAAGAAGTTGGGATGGGACATGGCTGGGACAACTGACCCCAACTGACCAAAGGGGTATTGCATACCATATGATGTCAGGCTGAGCATGTAAAGCTAGGGGAAGAAGGAAGGGGGGGAAGGACGTTCAGAGTGATGGCATATGTGTTCCCAAGTAAGCATTATGTGCGATGGAGCCCTGCTTTCCTGGAGATGGTTGAACACCTGCCTGCCAATGGGAAGTAGTGAATGAATTCCTTGTTTTGTTGTGCTTGCTTGAGCAGTTTTTGATTTATTTATTAAACTGTCTTTATCTCAACCCACAAGTTTTCTCACTTTTACTCTTCTGATTCTCTCCCCCATCCCACCAGGTGAGAGTGAGTGAGTGCCTGTGTGGTGCTAAGTTACTGGCTGGGGTTAAACTATGACAGTTTAGCAGACAGGTTTCTCAATCCCTTTCAGAAGGGAGTCACTGTTTCCTACTAAGGGTTGTAGCTCTGATCGCATAATCTTTAAGGCACATGGCTTTCCCTCCTCTGTCACAGGCAGCAGCTATCCCTTGGACTTTTATCTGTCTGTGGCTGCTGCTGCAAGCCTCCCTTCCCCAGGGAGGCCCATGAACCAAGAAAACAAGGTTCAGCTGTGATATAGCACAACTGCAAAAGTTTGACCCCAATGACTCAGAATGAGCAGTGACGGTCTCTTGGAGGAAGAAAGGTGAAATTACAGACAGATATTATCATTAGGATGAAGTTGTTAGTATTTAAAAGATTCAAGAGGGAAAACATCAGCGTGGGAAAAAGCAAAACCTTAAGGAAGTAAACAGGGCGGATGGTGAGGCTAGGATCTGTGGGACAAGTTCTTGGTGCCATCAGCTTTGAGTGAGCTGGTGGAAGATGACAACTCGGTGACACTGAGAAGCTGCTTAGTGGGGGTTCCTGGTTCATCAGAAACAACATCAGAAAGTGTCTGTGACCCTGGATATTTTTCTCTCCATGATTTTCACAGGCAGATAAATTGAATCACAATCTCCTTAAAGTTAATCAGAGTTTTGTCTCCCACAGGGATATGGGCTTCATAGTTAATGGCCAAAGCAAATCTGACAGAAGAGATTTCTAGCAGAGTGGTGTTTATGCTATTGACTTTTTAAAATTCTTCCTAAAATCTATTCCACAAATCCCTTTGGATGCCCCTCCTGTTTGCTGGTTAGCTTTACAGGTAAGAAACTCTTTAATCTTTGCCAAGCAGTTCACTTCTTAGGTTATGATAACTAATGAAAAATAAAAAGGCAACCTATTCCAAAGGAATTAATATTTGACATCACTGTCAGCAGTTAACTTAGATGAATTTGTTGTTGTTGTGCTTATTATTAATGATCCTGCTGTTGCTATTACTATGCTACCCTGCTTCTAACATACCCCTAAATGGAAAGAAAAAATTAAATGGCAGAAAAAGGGAGGGATGGAAAACTTAAAGTTCTGTTCCAATGGCAGAGAATGAAAAGGGAGGAGTTTTTTAGGGATCAGAAAAAGTAGTGCATTCTGAAGGAATATAATGACATTTAAAGTTTTCAAAGTTTTTTACCATAATTTCTTCAAGTTAGAGCAGCCTTAAATCCCAGTTTGTGTTTAGCTCATGCCACCATAAATTGGGAACAACTCCATCAAAGTTAATGAAAATGCACAGCTATAAAATGCCCTGTGATTGAGGCATTTCAGACAGAATCCAAACATCGAGTCATCTCTATTTCAACAGACGTAACATTAGAGGAGAAAATTATCAAATTATATCATCAGTACTTCCTTCTGGTGCAGCTGAGGTCTGTGATTAAACAAACATCAGGCATACAGAGATTTAATACTCTGGAATTATTACTTTTCCCTGCTAAAGGTATTTTATTCATAGATTTTGTTTGCTTTGTTGTCAAGTGTAGTAATTTTGGTAAACTATTGTTTTGAGAATTATTAATTCATTGTAGCCTTATTTTCTAATATCAAGCTTAAAGTTGACCTTATAGCTTAATGAAGAATATTTCATCAAGAATATGTATCAACTTGTTGTTTTCTCCAAGACACTAGAATATCTTCTTATTTACTCTGGTGAGAGGTCAGAGTATGTGTGCCTGGTGTGGAGTTGGAAGAATAACTCCCAATATCCTCTGTCAATTCATCTGCTTTTCATGGGAGCTGAATGAATTAGAGGCTAATGGCAAAAGAAGGGAGTGTAATCAGCTATGGATAGCTCTCGGTGTGGCTAACTTCCAACAAGACCAGAAGAAAGTCTGCTTGAGAGAAGCTGTTACTTATTGGGCCAGATGTTTATTTACACTTCTGAAAAAGTTCTGACAGCATAAAATGGCCTGAAAATAACTGTGACAATTTTGGTGCCCTTTCACTTCAACAGAATTGGTGTAGTTTATGCAGGTGAGATCCAGCCTTTTTGAGGGTCTGTCTGCCCTTGGTACTCATTGGAAAACAGGTTTATAGGTTTTTAACATCTCAGTAACTTTGACGTTTTTGTCTAATCTAGCAAGTTATAGAAGTACTTTTGCTCCTCATTTTTAAATAAGAAATTGTGCTACTCACAGTTAAAATATACTAAGGTGATGAGATTTATGTGTAAATCATACACAAAAATCTGTGTTGAAGGAAAAAACATAATTTGAATTTTCCAGAGTATGTATGGATGTTTAATGGATACAGCCCTAACGTAATTTCCATGATGTTAATTGAAAATAGGAAAAAAGCTCTAACTGTCTGAGGAACTATGTCCTTCATATCCATGTAATTCTAATGAATTAACCACATACATAGTATGTGCTAAAGCCATCTTCTTGGATATCCAGCTTCTATTTTCTTTCAAGGCTGAAGCCAATTTAAAAGATAATGCTGATAAGACTTCAGACAGGGTAATGAGAACAGCACTGAGTACTTGAAAATGTAATCACAAACTAGTTTAATGTAAAATTATCAAGAAATGCCATCTCTTCAAAATGAATGAAAACAGAGACTGTGACACAGTGCATACAGGATAAGAGATTTTAATGTTTTTCTTTTAAAAAGGTAAATATTTCTGCTGAATGAATAAAAGATTATGAAAATTTACAAAGTGGTTGTGCAAAATAAGTACACAGGACTGAATGAGAAAAACAACAGGCTGGTTAAAAACACAGAAAAAAATTCCCATAAGAAATACAAGATAATACAAACAGAAGCTGAACTGAGACACAGTTTGAATCCCCTCCCCCCCCTTTTTTTTTTAATTCATCAGAAAAACTTGTTAAACCATTTGTTCGGGTAATTTTGAAGTAGTCTGATATGGGAAAGGAGGATGACTCTAAAATGTGAAAATGTTATAAATATAATCATTGGCATAACAGCAAAACAAAGGAGGCAGGAGAGAATTTTTGGTTAGATTATTCTCAGGAAGGCAATAATATTGGGTTTCAGATCTGTGTTTCCAGAAAATTCTATCTTTACTTATTTAACTAGTTAAAATGGGAATATGTGAGCTGTATTTTAGGATTTACATTGCCTAATAAAACAGCTGGTTCCTTAGGTAAGTATTAGCAGAAGACTACATTTTATATTAGCACCACTACAACAGAAGTGAAAAATACATCCAATGCCACATCTCTGTATTGAAATATATAAACTGTACTGCAAAACAGAGCAATGTTGAAAAAGAAAAAAGAGAAAAGAAATAATAAGAATTGTGCATTGGTGTATAAATAGTCTGGAAAATTAGATTAATATGATAACATTGTTAGGAGATCTTTATCTGACAATAACAAATTGACGTTCTGAGTGAATAAATTTAAGGAAGATAGAAGCGATATTTGCTCAAGAAGATTTCAACTGCAAAACTTTTAAGAAAAATGTACTGAAATCTTAGAGTCTTGATCATGAAGATTAGAACAAAGTCTAGACTCAGTGGCTGGAAATAGAACTGAGGCAGTTTGACACTGGAAATAACAACTGCATGCATAATTAACCACTGGGACCATTTATTGAGAAATGTGGTACATTGCCACAAGAAATCATTTAATTGTCATAGTCTAGGCTTTTAAAAATGTAAGTTTTAGTTCAATCACAAGTTGGTATATTCACTGAGAGAAAAGTTATCATTTTCTGATTTTATGACAGAAAATCAGTTTAGACTATTATAACAGGCTTTCTGGCTTTAAAATCTATAATCCAGATGAAAATGCAATCACCAAAAGAAACTTTATGAAATCAATTAATTTAAAAACTATTCATAGTTTGGACCAGATATCTCAGGACAGATATTTTGATGCTTTTTTATCCAGAGATTAGTTATGCAGTGTATTCAATAAATTTCACCATTCTGTAAGAAGTTGGAAATAACAAGAAAATTACCAGCATTTGATCAGTTCACTCTGCACTCCTAACTTCTGAGTGTAACTGTGTAAGACTACAGAAGAAATAGAAGGATTTTTCTTGCAACTGATTACAGCATGAATTTACCAAACTATAAGAAACTCTATGTGACAAATCACCCATAAGCAATCAATGAATGAAAAATTCTTTTCTTGATAATTTTTTACAAATTATTCTGTGCTAAAATTAAAAAGAGCATTTTTGAACACTTAAGACATCTCTTGCAAGAAATTAACTTTCATAAATGAGTGTTCATGCAGGTTTTCACAATTATTTTTGTCTCTAAGAATTAATATGCGTGCAAATTTTTTATCAGTTCTGTTCAGGTAGTTATTTTTCAAATGGATATAGTTAAAACAGTACAGTCCTGGACATGCAAACCTGTCACGTGTATAAATACAGTTTAGAGCTGTGTTGTGGTGGCTGACTTTAGTCATACGAGTCTCAGCTAGCTCAGGGGCTCCCTTTGCAGGTGTTTGTTGAAAGATTTGAGAATGGGATCAAAAGAACCCCAGTTCAGCATACAGGTCTCCACCCAGTAAGATGTGTCACTGTGATGGATGAGCTTAAAAACTGTCATTTTCAGGGATGCGAGACCATAACTGTGGGCTGCAGAGAGTCACTTTCTTGGAATGCAAAATCCGTGAGTCTTCTGCTGGAATTAAAGGCCTTTGTTTTCAAATTGCAGGTGGAAAAGGAGAAAATGGTGTCCAGGGCCTACTCATTAAGGTGAGGGTCCTCTAAAAGGTGGGTTCAAACCCTTTCTGGGAGAGGCGCAGTCTGATCCTTGGCCTGCCACATCCCAGGCACTTCTCTCTTTCATCTATTGAGGCCATTAGTTTCCTGAGGCTTTGCCTCAAGTTTTTGAGTTTTTCTCAAGTTTTAGAATGAACCCCTGATCATCCCAGAGCTGCTGGGACCTGCTCATCCCAGGAATGAAAAATAGCAAGCCTACTGGGTAATTGTGAAATGATGCAAGGGAGGCATGGTTCAGGCCAAGTTTTAGTGTGTTTAAAAATATAAAGGTTGATAGCTGGGCCTGTTTCTGGAGATTTAGAAACTTGAAACCATGAAAGCTCTAGCCAAGATGCAGGAATGATTTATAGTGAAACAGTTAATGGGGTTGCTATGTATAGTCAGCCGTGCTTGCCCCCCTGTGCAGATCTATTTGTGAAGTAGGTGCTAAGCTATTTCCATTTACAGCCTAACATTTAAGGCAAAACCCACCAAAACACAGAAAAAGGTGAAACTTAGTTTAATGTCAGACTGACTGTGGGGGGATAAACTGATTCATGAGCAGTTCACAGGGGTAAAGGTGGCTGGGGTAAATGACTCACCTTAAACAAAAAAAAATTTTTAAACCTTAGCCTTTAGTTAGTTTTCATCTTTTCCTAGATACTAAGAAAAACTGAAAAGACATGAGGGAGTTTATTGTAAATCCTATGGAAGATAAACAAATTCTGTTGTCTTAGGAACTGCCAGTTGAGTTCAGATCATCGGGCATTTTGTACAGCCTGATAGGTGTAACTTTTACATCTTGTTGATGGTCACAGAACTATTCATGTTTTCAAAATGTAGCTACAGTGACTGCTGCATGTGAGTGAGACAGCAATTGTTGATGACAAATTGCTAAATTGTATAAAAGAAAAGGGCTACAGATACTGTTAAAGATAACTTATACATATGAAGATTATATTATATATGTATAAGATATAAGATATATATATGATATATATATATAAGATTATATATAAATTATAAAACTTATAAATATCTGAAGTGTGGGTGTCAAGAGGATGGGACTGGGCTCTTTTCATTGGTGCCCAATGACAGGACACGGGGCAATAGGCACAAGTTGGAACACAGGAAGTTCCACTCGAATATGAGAAAAAACTTCTTTCCTGTGAGGGTGACAGAGCAGTGGCACAGGCTGCCCAGGGAGGCTGTGGAGTCTCCTTCCCTGGAGACAGAGAATTGTTCATTCTCTTGCTAGTCCCTATAGATGATTGATGGAGTAACATTAAAAGAATTAAAATCTAGCAGCTACATAATTTACCTGTTCATCCAGTGTAACTGCAGCATCTATATTGAACGTCAGTCACCACTGCAAACCATAAGCACAGCTCAGGCTCGTGTTTGTCCTGTGTTCTCTGGTGCAGCTTAACATGGGGTAATGCTGCTCCTGAACTAGCGTGTGAAACTGTAGCCTAGGCAAACCTGGACAATGCAAAGCAGAGACAGGCAGGGAGCATGTAATAGGTCTGGTAAGGGCTCTTCCTTCATTTGAGAGATAAAGCAAGGAATTAGAAAGTAAGGGCATCCACCCCACAGACTAGTCAGCAGGATCAGGCCAGTCATTTTTTTACCTGTAGACTGTGTAGCCCCTATCACCTGCCCCAGGGCCTTCATTTTCTCCTATGGAATCACAGAATCACAGGTTGGAAGGGACCTCAGGGATCATCTAGTCCAACATTTCTGGGAAGAGCACAGTCTAGGCAAGATGGCCCAGCACCCTGTCCAGACGACTCTTGAAGGTGTCCAACGTGGCTGAGTCAACCACTTCCCTGGGGAGATCATTCCAATGGGTGACTGTCCTCAATGTGAAAAATTTCCCTCTGATGTCCAATCAGAAAAAAAATATCTTCTTTGGCTGCTCCATAAGTCCTCCCAAGACACATGGGAATGAGTGAGAAAATATTTATAACCTGGGTGGTGAAAACCTACTGACCATTCAGTGTAATATCCAGGTGAATCACATGTTCAACCCTGTCCTTTGCCTTTTTCCCATGTACCTGAGCAAGAAGCAGAATTAATTACTTGTTCTTCACCTAACAGAGGGATTTGCAAAGGGAATGTCACCCTGTCCAGATACACTGCCCAGTGCTGACAGCAGTGCTTTTGGAGTGGAATCAAACTTAATTCAGGCTCCTCTCTGAAAGCGCACTTTTTGGGCTAGTCACAATGTTTGTGCCAGCTGCACAAAAATGACCCAATTCCACTTAAGACCTTTAAGACGTATCAATATTTTACAAAGTACCACAGACCTCACGGCTCCATTAAGCACTCAGTCCTCTCTACAAACACGAAACATAAGACTCCATGCATCGTAACAGAGGGCAGTGCCTGTTATCCAAACCTCAAGTGAATGCCCTGTCATGTAGCTGTGCTGCTATGGCAGATGTTCCTCAGCACTGCCAGGCATGAGCACTTCTGTGATACCACAGTAGCAAACATTTGCCTTCCTTTAGGACTTCTTTGACAGCTAGTTGCTATGACACTGTACACTAGATGCCGACCAGAGCTGGAAAGGCATTGCTGTGTGTTCGTGTGAGGCAGCTATGCCAATGTGAAAACATCAGGGACGAATGAATCGCTTCTGTGCTCAGAGACTGAGCCTTTACAGGAATATGCATTTCAAAACTGATCATACTTTCTATTCCAAAGTTAGATGCAAACTGAGAAATGACATCAGGCTGACTGTTGGATTTCACTCTGCTGAGCTGAGAAAAGAACATTGTTATTTGGTTGGTGGGAACAGCAATGGTATGAGAAATTAAGTCCAAATAGATAATATGGGGAAACTTAGGCACATTTTATTATGGGTTTGTGGCATTTCTGCTTGTCATTATTTTTCCATGTATGGAGATGGAAAAAGACTGTGTGGATTGAATTTATCAACAACTGACTTGGAAAAAAAGAATGACAATATTTCACACTTTTAAGTCCAGTGAGCTATAAAGATGTATTACCTTCATTGTTGCTACATTTCACTGCAACTCTTACCTGTATAAATTTTCAATACCTTAGTGATCTAACCTGATTTTCAAATAAAATGCTCATTTACCCAGAAGTAAGCTGGTCATGTATATAAGCGGGTAAGGTGTGTGTTCCTCTGTAATGGCAAACATACTTATGCTGTAACTTACGCATTTGGATGTCTGTTCCTTGGTGGACTCCAAGTCCACACTGTCATTGATTGAATTATACCATTTTCAGCTGTGGTTATTGATAAGTAAAGTAATTACTTTTCTTGTAGGGGTGAAAGAACTAGAAATGTTGTGAACAAAATGTTGCTTAATATAAATATCAAATTATATTTTTGTTTCCAAGGTAGAAAAACATGAAAGTACTTAATCACTAATCATATCCTGATATTTAGCATGTGGTTTGTTTGTTATACAGATTAAACTCTCAAATTATGTATTTTGTTAATGGGCTTACATGGTGATTTTTTCAATGTTCAAATTAGTTACCGACAAAGATTTCTGTAGAAAGTGTAAAGTCCTATACCTCTGGGGGCGTGTGTGTGTTTTGGAGAGTGTGTGCTTGATTTTAACTGATTTTCATTACAGAAGGTTGGATTTTCAGTGTATATTATTGAATTGCCTTGACTTGGTGGGCAACAGGATCACAGATCATGTGTGGTTACTTCAGCATGCACTTTTTATTCCTGTTGTTGAGTATTATGACACAAGATGTAGACATGTCTATAAAAGATAATGCAGGTAACATCAAATTTTGTGGCCAGTTCTTCAGAAGACTAAAAAATCCTAGGTATACTATACATCTCTATTTAATGTAAAGTAAGGGTTGCAAGATAAATAGGATGATGAAATATTCAACTCAGGGAGATGTCCTTTACAAAGACATGATCTGGATATAATCTCAGCTGGAGACTGTGATTTCACAGAGTGTTTCTCATGGGATAATTCTGCCAATCTATCTGATGTCAGCAAAAGGTCTGTTTCATACCTAAGACAGTCCAGAAATTCACTGATCAGCTAAGTTCATGGTGAAGGCAGTGAATGGGAACGTGGTAATGATTACAGAGGGAAGCAGGTACAGTATCAGCAGCTTATTGCCACTATTCATTTTTCTTCATTCAGGAAATCTGAGGAAAGAGCGGTTTGCAGTTGTATGTATACCTCATAGTTCAGAGATTTCTACTGAAATTGTCAAAATTTAATGAAATCTAGAGATGTAAGAACAAATTGAGAGTAGCCAAAGCAATGGTACATTCTTAACTGATTTGAATCTGGATGATCCTACTCAATTACAGTTTCCTGGCTGATATCATCCCAGAGCCATCTCTGGTGTGGGATATTTTTTTGGAAGGACAGGAATCAAAGTGCTGAGCTGAAAAACTGTAACACATTCATGAGCAATACGGAAGATAGCTGTACAGAAAGTACAAGGCTCATCCCACAGTGAAGACAGAAATAATTCCATTACATTTTTTGCCCTGAAGACCATGACTGTGATGAACGTAGAAACATGTTTTCCGTTATTCAAGCCCCATGCTTTTATTTCAAATGCACTGTGCTTATAAGAACTGATAACCTACTAGTAATATTACTTATAGGAACTGGACATCTGTGAAGAGAGAAAAGCTGCAAGTCCTTTCAACAATTGCTTTCAAGAAAGTGGTATTTGGGAAACTGGCTCTTGTAAATGCAGAGTCCTGTGTGTCTCTGTCTCTCTGCATATCCATTAGGACATGGCGTTTTGAGGAAGTGAACAATTTATTAGGCATGTGCAGTCAGTCCTGATTTGTTTGTGCAGTATGTACAGCATGCTTATTTGTGCCTAGTAAATCAGACCTATCACTTGCATTTACCCCCCGTCTGCCTTAGTTCTGCTGGTAGATCTTCCCTGGCTACGTGAAGATTTCCTCTAAGTGTTAGTGGCTTGAGGAAGGCTCCTGCTCCTTAAATTGTAGGGTCTCATAAAATTGTAAGATCCTGTGCATGACCACATGGTCTATTTCTGAACATGAATTACATGCCAATGGGGCAAATTTCACAAATGGAGAATACAATTCAACACTTCTTAAGCAGAAAACAGGGAGATGAAAAGAAAAAAAAATATATTCAGAAGTCCTAGGTCCCAACAGTGCTTGGGGGAGAGGAAAGGGGATTGTTAGTTACTCTAGCAATTAAGCAAGACCCACCCCACAGTAAATACTGTTGCTCTCTGAGTTGTATGAAGATGCAGCCCCCTGCCCAGCCTCATCAATTCTGGCAAAGAATAGATTTTTCATCACCGAGAGACTGTCTTTAGCTGATCTCTGCAATTGTAAAATGCCTATAAAAGGAAAAACATTTTACATTTCTCTGAGTCTTTGTGTGCAGAATAACTATCTGTCTGTGGTAAAGGAAACAGGCACAGCATGCTGGAGGGAATGAAAAGGAGGGGGGAAGTAGGTTGCTTTCTTACTGCTGACCTCTGAAGCAAGATATTCAACTGGTAGGGACTCCACCTCAGTATCAGAGTTATGATGATTCATCTCGTTTTGCAGTACACCTCTTGCAGAATCCACAGCAGCAGACAAACTGCTTGTTTCAGAAAAGGACCAATAATTTTTTTATTCATCTGAAGTTTTGTGGTGCATAATTATATCTATATTTGTATTCTAAACAGAGTAGAAAGATCTTTCCCCCAAGTGAATTTAGGGGCAGTGTCATGAAACGCTGTGACCTAAGTGCAGGACACACACATTTAGATAAGTCATCCTTACTCTTGTGCTTCCTGATGCTAAGTCAGGGATGCTGAGAGAAACAAAAGAGATATTGCCCATGACCGGCCATATGAGTCAAAGAACAGACAGCCTAGTCCTACAGCCTGCAATCTTGTTGGACACATTTCAAATGATTAAGCAGTAAGGGATAATATTTCAATAGAAATAAAACAAAGTGAGTTGGAGGACAATCATATTGCACTTATGCCCCAAAAAGGTGTTTTTGCATCCAGTTCCTGTCATGTCCTGTCTTGATTTTATCTTCAGTGATTGCTCTGAGGTATGCAGCTTGAAGAGAAAAGCGTACTAGAAATATGCACCACTTCCAGAGGAGAGGACTGCGCAGACACATATCGTGCCTTACGAGATGCTGAGCTGGCAGCAGCTTGCTTGTCAAAGTGGGAGCTGCTTGTCTTGACGGCCTGTTTGCTCCCTGAGGAGGCTCTTCTCTTCCAGAAGAAGGGGAGTGGCTGCTGAATGTTTAACTGAGCATCAGTCACTCTGTGAAGGAATCTATATGGTTGTACACTAAACAGAGTAGAAGCCTGCAAAACCATGCTTCCGCAGAACAAAAACAGCAACAACCACAGAACCGTAGAATGTCCTGAGTTGGAAGGGACCCACAAGGATCATCAGGTCCAACTCCTGCCCCTGCACAGGACAGCCCCAAATTTACACCATATCTCTGAGGGCGTTGTGCAAGTGCTTCTTGAATAGCGTCAGGCTTGGTGCCGTTCCTGCCTCCCTGGGGAGCCTGTTCCAGTGCTCCACCACCCTCTGGGCAGAAGGGCTGTCTCCAAAGTGTAGCATTTTTATCCCAAAATCATTCCTTTATGAGGAAAATGATGTTTATTTGTGAAGATATCTCTAACGTTCCCCAAAAATAGCCCATATATGTGGAACTCCAGGACTTGCTATGAGAAAACAAACTGCTTTTTGGTAAGGCTTATAAGGAAAATTGAGGGCATGTGTTTTTTCTCAGACTAAAAGTCATTACTGTATGTTCTTGCTTCTGCAGAAATTAGTTGAACAAAATCATACATTTTGGATTCTGCTCTGGGATTATGAAGTTACTAATCTGGTTACTGGCAGAACTCTCAAGGGCTGGTGCATACATTTAAAAAAACTCAAATCCAGCTTAATAACAAGTGATTGCCGGAGCTGCGTTATCTTAGATGCAGTATAATGCGCTTTATGGATGGATGGAGTGCTGGATGAATAGAGGGAGGATAAGTAGGATAAGTAGGTTGCTCAAAGCACACGAGATGCACAGAAGTCAGGCAAACTGATCACTGTGGCCTATCCTAACCCACTCCCATTTTTATTTCTTTTAACAATATCTGATTACATATTAAATCTTTTTTTGCACCAGGAAACACCACCACCTTGATGACCTTGATAGTGTTAATGTTAAACAAGAAACAGTCTATGCAACCTCTAAGAGTGGCAGAGGTCAACTCTCTATAAAGCTGTATAATGTTCTTCTCATTCTGCAGAGTAATTTTGGGATGGCTATATACCTATGCAACTGTCCTTAAAAATCTCTTTGCAAAGGAGGAAAATGTGAAATAAAAAATTCCACTAAATGAAGATTCAGCTGTTTCCCCAGCCTAGTGGAGAAGGAATATATTCAGTCTTTCAGATTGTGTAATAATTGTGAGACCTGGACTTCTCAGGCTTTAGTCTGGAGAAAACAAGTCTTATCTTGAGTGCCTCCATTCAAAGATATTTCAAGGCAGAGTTTAGCAAGCCTGCATCTTCAGAATTTTGCTACCATATTTTATCAAGTATAAGTGCTGTAAGTCCACCTTCAAGTCTATTGAGAACATTTAATTAAGTATCATTATCTTCTCGGGCCATAATCTGCCATTAATGTTCCAGATCACACTTCCCATATAGGACACCATTGAGACAAGAAACTAGATATTAAAGTGAAGCTTCTCATTAGGAGAACACAGAAGGGCAGATGGAATGTTTATCCATGAAACCTAACCATAAAATAAAGACATTTGACTCAACTCAGTGCCTTGTATAAACAAGAATGTATCTGAGGAAACCTAGTCTTAATGATGCCTATTTTCAGTTTTTAAATATTCAGTTGTGTTCAGTGAATTTAATGGTGTTAATTTTTAATAATTATGTATGATGTCAAAATGTGTGTACCACATAAAGGTTCTTGGCCTCACATCACTCAACGCCAGGCTGTTCAAAATTTCCATTAGTAACATATCCTCTATAAAAATTAGGTTCTCTGGAAAGAGACTTCGGAAAAGAAGTCATGCACATTTGTTTCTCTGTCCAGAAGCAAAAGAAGAGAAAAGAATAGTGACAGAGGCTTTTCTACATTCTATCTTCCTCCCTTCCTTCCTCCCTTCCTCCCTCGCTTCCTCCCTTCCTCCCTTCCTTCCTTTCCTTCCTTCCTCCCTTCCTTCCTCTTTTTGTCTTTTATTTTCTTGTTTGTTTTTGGTAGAAGGACTGGACTATTAGCATTATACTAATACAGTCTATTTGGCTTGTCTGAGCTTCTTCCTAGTCATTAAAAGAATCACTTGTCAAAAGACTACGTTTGACAGCCTGCCAGTGAGTTAAGTGGCCAGTAATCTATTGATATCTAGCAGCGATATTACTAATGGGAAATGATTTAAAAGATTTAGTCTCCATGACTGTTTATAGACTGGTTTTCCTTCTGACAGTCATTGATCCTGATCTGCTGGAAGGTTTTTGGTTGGTTGGTTTTTAACAACAAATTGAAGAACACCCTGAGCAGGTAGTATCTGACTTTCCTCATTTCCAAATCAGGAGATCTGGAATTTCTCAGAGATTTCAAAAATCTAAAAAGCTGGTAATTAACCTTATATTTTCCATAAATCAGTAGAGGCATGGGAGTAATTGTAATTTTGGATGCATTTAAATAAAATCCTTTTTTTGTTTTATCTTTTTATTTCTTTTAGGATTACAGTGAACAGTATCCCTGGAATTTTGCATGTAACTTCTCCTAAATCCTCTGTCCAGTAGCACTTCTCAAGAGATCTTGTCTATTTTTTATTGCTGGGAAGGTAGGACAAAGTTTAATTTCCCCTTTAATTTCTATTAAATTATTTTTCAGACAGCCAGTATAACTGGGAGAACAATTATGTTGCACATGATGAAATCCTGGTCTTAGTGTGGCAAATGGCAGGACTGTTTATTTTAATGGGTGGCTTTTAACAAGTGCCAGCTTTTAATTAATTTTTTTAAATTTAAAAAATCATCCCAATCCTTTGTCAGCAGAAGGATGTGTAGCTGAGGATGTCCTGCAATATCTGTAATGTTCCCTCCTACCAAGAGTGAAAGAAGAGGCCGTGTTCTTTATACAAATGCACATACATATTCCCTCTCAGAATATGGAATAGTTAAGGGCAAGTGCAGAAGAAAATCAACAGCTTTTAATGGTGTTGTGATGATCTTTCCCTCTGTCTCTGCCTCCACCTCCCACCTTTTCTCCCCAGAGAGAGCAGCAATGGCACACACTGCTGTTGTGACTGATTTGTAGACAGATGTTTTGCCCTGTGTTATCTTGTTAGCTAGCAAAAAAAGAAACGGGATTTATGTCTGCAGGCGGTTGGTGTTGGGGCCCAGAGCAAATCCTCCTCCTAGAAGAATTGCTGGTAGAGTTAAGGAGTTGAGCAGACGAGTGCAGGGTCAGATCCTCACTGACATGAGCTGTTGTGGGACAGAGTAGAAATGGTGGCGTGCCCTTTCTCTCCTTGGGAGCTGGTTTTAAGCCAAGGCAGTGCAGCATGAGCAGGGATCAGCTGTGCAGCAGCTGTGTGTGTGCTGGGCCTCCTGCCTTCTTAATGCTCACCCAGATGAGTGGGCTCAGCTCCCAGGTTTGGTCCCAGGTCTGCCTTGACAGTGTGGGCTTGCTGGGCTAACACTGGATGGCATCTGACCCCAACCATTGTCCCTGGGCCTGATCTTGACCCATAATCACTGCTGCCCATCCAGCTCATTGCTGGTGAGGTTGCCTGACCAAGGCCATCTCAGCTATGCTGTGTGGTTGCGATACCCCAAAAACCTCCCCAGAGCAGAAAATAAGAGTCAGGGCCCTGGAAAAAGGGTCATTGTGGTCTGTACAGGGATGGACCCCATCTAGGGCCAGCTCAAGAGTTGCGATATTGGCACTGCTGAGTGGATGATGTTTGTCAGGCGGGGACTGTCAAGGTAGTAAAGAAAACCAAAATCAGTCCTTCCTGCCTCCCTTTCTTCAGTGTCAGGGGCCAGCTGGGTGGCACAGGGCACATTAAATGGCCAGGGATAATGCACCTGCTTCTTTAAGGTCTGACAGCTTTGGCTGGTCTCCAGTGGTATGCAGTGGCATTTGAAAGGCTGGCATTCTGTAAGGAGGAGGAAAGAAACTTGATAGTCCTCAGGGGAAAGGCTGGTAGGTATTATTGTGATGAAGCATCCCTCGTGGCTGTTCTCCTTCTGTCTTCCTTCCTCCCACCCTTGCCCTCTCAGTATGTCTAACATTTGCAAGTTTGAGTTACGCTGCTGGCTAATGGCTTGCCTCAGAGGCAGAACATAAAGAGGTGGGAAAATGGGAATTACAGAATTGTGTAGGTGGCTTTAGCAGGAGAATGCTACAAAGAGACATACCACAGGCAGAAATACCTTTGGGAAAAAAAGTTTAACATTTAGTTTGGCTCTTGATTTAAAAAAATGTTTTTTCTCTTCATTCCAAACAACTCATTGTTCTCTGTTTATTTGTTTATTTCTATTTCTGTTGTAAGGTAGGCCAGGATGTCTTCACACAGGTTACAATCATTGTTGAATGTAGGTGTTGCAAAGATGTATTACCGCTTGTATACAGACCTTAAGGAACCTGAATAATTTATTTAGTCTCTCAGATGGAAAGTTCACAAGAACTGTTGTTTCTGTGTTCACAGGTGAGAATGACTAGTACAGCTCTGTGTTCAGCTGTCTTACAACTTTTGTTAAAGGGTTGGATAAATCGGTTTTGAAGCAAGAGCTGACCTACCACAGTTTTCAACCTGGAATATTAAAGTAAATGAGCACCGATTTTGGGTTTCTTTGATAGTCGTTCTGTAAATGAGCTGCTGAACTATCCTTGCTGGTGGCTCAGGGTACAATCCATTACAGTTGCTTTAAGATAAACTGTCTTTCTTCATGGCTCAGAGACTGGATCTGGGAATTTATCTTCAGATCTCCATATATGGCCATAAAACAGCTCATACTGGAATTATTCTGGTTTGGGGGGAGGACTGTAGGGGGGAGAATTTTTAATGATGTGCACTGTGGAAGCTGGATTTGTAATATTTTTTGGTATAACCTGTGCTGTTTACTTACGTTCCAGAGTTACCCTGTTAAAGCTTGCTGTTTTTCTTGTCTGCTCACAATTGGCAGCTCTTGGGTCAAACATGCTGATGTGAGACAGTACTAGAATCAGTGTTGTTGGAACAATGGCTGGCTGTTGCCTCAGTCAGCACAAAATACCCCTCTCCTGTGTTGTTTCTTTTTATAATTTCTGGCATAATAAGAACTATCCTGTTAATTCTCATTCTAATATCAAATACACATTTGGGAAAATGCAGTTTTGAAAGATTTGTGCCAGCGTCCATCTTACACAGCATTTGTGAACAAATTTTTTCTTTCCAGTGAATCAGTTAATATTCATTATTGCTGCTTCCTGCCTTTAAAAAATTCCAAACTTTTACATGCAATTTAACAAAACAATCTGATTGTTTAAACTGTGAAGTTTTCACAACTTATGTTCTAGCATCTGCTGTGGGAAGCAATGACCAAACTAAAGTAGCCTGCTATCAGAAAAGTTTGGGCCCATTTAGCATAGAAACCAGCTGTTGCCTTTTGAAATCCGAATGCATGAGTTTTCATCTGACACTTGCCTAGAATGCCAACTGATCCACATAAAACAAGACATGCCTGAAAATCATTGACGATATTTTTACCTTATCAAAATATCTTGACAGAGAGCTTCATGACAAATGAATAATGCTTGAAAAAAAAAGGCCACACACACAATAGCATGACTGATCTGATGGTACTCAGGAACTCTGAGTTGTGTAGGATCCGTGCATTAACAACTCATTTTTATAGCACAATAATATTAGGGGTATAGCAAAGTTTTAAGACTGACATAGAGACAAAGATAACTGCATTGCTGGAATCACACCTCAAAAGAACAGTGGAGTAAGAGTACATTTAAATCTTGTGGAACAACCTTTCCAGAACAATGTGTGAGATATATGCACTCTGATGATCATACAGGCTCATTTTCTAACACCATTCTTGCTGATTAAGGGGACTTATATTCATGAAAATAGAGATGTTTCAAGGTCCTTGCCCATTGGCTTATCATTTGCCAGGGAAATACATTACAGAATCACAGAATCACAGAATCACAGAATGGTAGGGGTTTGAAGGGACCTCTGGAGATCATCTCATCCATCCCCGCTGCTTGAGCAGGCACACCTAGAGCAGGGGGCACAGGAACGCGTCCAGGTGGGTTTTGAATGTCTCCAGGGAAGGAGACTCCACAGGCTCCCTGGGCAGCCGGTTCCACTGCTCTGGCACCCTCACAGGAAAGGAGTTTTTTCTCATATTTGAGTGGAACTTCCTGTGTTCCAACTTGTGCCCATTCACCCTTGTCCTCTTGTTGGGCACTAAAGAAGAGCCCAGTCCCATCATCCTGACACCCACCCTTTAGATATTTGTAAGTATTGATGAGATCCCCCATCAGTCTTCTTTTCTCCAGGCTAAACAAACCCAAGCCTCTCAGCCTTTCCTCATAAGGGAGATGCTCCAGTCCCCTGATCATCTTTGTAGCTCTCTGCTGGACTTGCTTAAGCAGTTCCACATCCTTCTTAAACTGGGGGTGGGCAAAACTGGATGCAGTACTCCAGATGAAGTCTTACTAGGGCAGAGTAGAGGGGGAGGATAACCTCCCTCGACCTGCTGGCCACACTCCTTCTAATGCATCCCAGGATACTATTGGCCTTCTTGGCCACAAGGGCACATTGCTGGCTCATGGTCAGCTTGCTGCCTACCAACCCTCCTGGTCCTTCTCAACAGAGCCGCTTTCCAGCAGGTCAGCCCCCAGCCTGTACTGGTGCATGGGGTTGTTCCTCCCCAGCTGCAGGACCTTGCATCTGTGGCTTTCATGAAAGAGCTTCTCATTAAAATCCCCTCATTCCATCACCCACCTGTCTTTCTGCTCAGACTATAAAGGAGAATAACAGATAGTGCAATTCACATCCAGTCCTACCTAATATATACCCCTTCATCCTTAGAAATCCCCATGCCTCTGTGCTACATCTGAATTGACAGCCACTATACTTGGTCCTATATCTGTTCCTCTTCCTGCTCTATGCCTAATTCCTTTCCTTAATAGTGTTTTTACTGCTATCTCTAGTGCCTATGCTATGAAGTCAGTCATAATAACCTAAGAACATCGCAATTTTGACCTGCAAGACTCCCTCATCTTTTTCACACAATCTTCCTTTAAACTCATTTATTCCCAGTATTAGCCTCAGCAATAACTTTTGCATAGCGTATCCTAGCTGGGTGTTCTATTTTTGTGCTAGGTTATAAGCTCTCTGCATCTGTGATAGGTCATAGTACTGTGGAAAGCACTGTGTGGTTTTATAATACTGCATGAATGTTAGTGCTAACAAGAAATCCCATCTTGCTATGTGAGAAGTAACTGACTGTCTGATTCATTTTTTCTCTTGCTGCCTACAGCCAGACTGCCACCACAGTAACCTTAGTTCTTCCAGTACCATTCCAGCAATGACAGAACAGAGGAAGATTCCTGGCAGTGGACTGCCATACACCCTTGTTACTTTATCTTGTGCATAATTTAATCCTCTTTGTTCTAGCTCCATTACTACTACATAAAACACATCCATGCTGTCTTTGACCTTATGTCCTCATTAACTCATGCACGACAGGGTAATCAACTTCAACAGCTGCTCCTTTGTCTGTTGCTGCTTCCCCATAGAGGAACTCCATTGATATTCTGCTAAATGGTAGTCCTTGCCCACTTTCTGCGCACACCTTCAACATTTCATATTTCCTCGAAGGTTTTCAGAGGGCACTAGGGAACCCTCTGCTGTTGATAACTGTAGTCTCACTATTCTCACTATCACCCTAGTCCTACCAAACATTTGAATCTTCCCTTGCTATTCTCTACTCATAAGTGCCATGGACACAATTAAAGTTATCCCTTTCCAAGGTCACTTTTGTCACCACACTGAACACCCCTTTTACCTTGGCTTGAAAAGGATAGTTCAGATTCAGACACCTATACTTAAGTGTCTGTAATGGGGATGACCACGTGTGATGTAAGTGTCTCACCCTCTATAGCAGACAATGGACAGTTGGTAAGCAGTTCACTGAAGGGAGAACGCTTTTCATCTAGAGTGGGCACCCATACTTGGTCACCTGTATAATTTCCTAGGCTCTGTTGACTTTATTGATGGAGCAGAAGTAGGAATGAATAGTCTTTCTGTCTGAAAGGCAACTGAATGGGTTTCAACAAGAGTGAAGAATTCACAAATGCTTTGCTGTATGCAGGTCTGAGAAGTCTGGAGGCAAGCTGGATACTTATTTTATCTCACCTACTGATGTTCTAAGCTAATTGTGGATTAGCTGACAGCATGTGGAACTGAGCCTAACATTGTATGTACCAATACTGATTTGATTGGTGGGATCTGAAGTTCTGGCACATACATTAAAGGAGGAGGTAATGTGGGATTTGCTGAGGCCCACCCAGAACTACAACTCAGGGGTCTGTGCCTATTTTCACCAGCTGAGAAACTTGCATTACACTTCTTGTAAACACTGTCTTTCCAAACAGAACTCTGACAGACATTGTTGATGTAGGGTTACAATAGGTCGGCTGACTCATCGTTAACAGATCTGCCAAATAGCATATTTTTGGTGCAAAATGCTTATATCCTCTAATGTGGAAATAGACTGTATTGTCATTCAAGATATTAATAACCCAAAAGAACCTTAAACACTAGGAGAAATCTACCTCTCTATATGACTTGCTTCAGTTTGGCTGAAAATGACCTCCTTTAGGACTGCCATAGAACTGAAGGTGTTGTACTGGTCCCCGTATAGAACAGAATATAAATTATTTAGGCTTTGTCTAGATTAGGAAAATAAGACATATTTCAAAAATATTAGCTGATGTTTGTTACTCCTCTTGTTTCTTTAAATACTGCTAATGCTAGTGGTAGCCAAAGACTATATTAATGATAGTTAGGTAGTATTTAATTTCCTTAGTTTGGACAGGACTTTAGAAAAAAAAAAAAAAGATTAACAAGCCTTTACATGAGCAGTAGAATTACCGAAGCTACGTTTGTTATATATTTATGTGCAGTGGTTGGCTTTGTGGTTGTCTAATAGTATCAGCACTCAGAATTAACCTATTCAGAGGGCTTGAAATCCATGTGATCAATGTAAGACAAGGAGAGACCTGCAGCTGCACCTTTCTTTCTGCCAAGGTACACATAGTGGTTTTCTATACAGTTTTCTGTGCTCATGAAACTTGCAGGAACTGTGAGACCTCTCCCACAGCATCAGATTTGGCTGAAGGAGGGCTGAAGTAATTAGAAAATGTAGACACATAGGCACATGCATATTAAAGTGGATGACTGCCTAAACCTTGTTTCTTCTGTAAAGCAGCCTAAATAGTTAAAATATCATCTGGAAACAACTTCTCCCAAAAACAGGCACCCCCAGTACTGCTTTTGTAATGAATGGTGCAACAGACACGCAAGAATAACTGCGCAGGTAAGATAAGGCTGACATGATCAGCTTCTAATGGCTCAGTGTTTCTTCTTCTTCAGTTATGTATTGCTATAAACAATAGTGAGAAGCAGAAAGGGGATATAATACACAGAACCAACCCCCAATGACTGTCAGTCATACTTCAGCCCATGAAGTAAGGGAACGTAAAGAAGAAAAATGAGCCCTTTCACATTTCCAGAAGGATGGTGAGCAAGCAGGCAGCAGCAAATAGAGCAGCTAGATTAGATGGTCTAAGCATTTGCTGTATTTGTTGCAGCTATGCATCTGGGTGTGCTTTTTTGATGAGGAGTTTCACATTTTGTTCACATTTCCATCTTTTTTGCCCCAAGGGACAAAAGAGTTCTCAAATCAAACAGAGTAACAAATGGTCAGCATAACTCCACTTTTCCGTAATGAGCACAAAAGTCTTTCAAGAATCCAGTGTGCTCTGTGCTTCTTTACAGCATGAGTGGAACTGCAGGATATGAAAGGCTTTGAATCTCACAAAGAGAAATACTGTACATCTGACAGTTCCATGAAATCAGTAGTCCTGCCTATAGCTAGGGAAAGATCTATGAATCTTATCCTGTTTTTGATTAATAGGAAGTACACAAAAATGGTCTGTTTAACAGGGACTAGAACTCATGCTTCCCCTTTCTGGTGCAGTAACATCCTGTTCACCTTCCAAGAAAACGAATGTCCCACTGACTCCTTATGTTTGGGCCAACAAATCGTTACTTCTGCTACTGACAGGGTAGGATGTTAAATAGAAAAGGGAAAGAAGCCTCCATGTCAGAACACAGTCATGTTTCCAGTATTTCTGGTTTCTAGGAGGTTGGAAAGGAGGACAATGAAGTCCAAAGAAGAGCAATGAAGCTGGTGAAGGGTCTGGAGCACAAGTCTTGTGAGGAGCAGCTGAGGGAACTGGGGTTGTTTAGCCTGGAGAAAAGGAGGTTCAGGGGAGACTCTCTAAAAATACCTGGAAGGAGGTTGTAGCGAGGTGCGGGTTGGTCTCTTCTCCCAAGTATTGAGTGATAGAACAAGAGGAAATGGCCTCAAGTTGTGCCAGGGGAGGTTTAGATTGGATATTAGGAAAAATTTATTCTCTGAAAGAGCTGTCAAGCATTGGAGGAGGCTTCCCAAGGAAGTGGCTAGGTCACCATCCCTGGAAGTTTTGAAAAGATGTGTATATGTGGTGCTTAGGAACATGGTTTAGTGGTGGACTTGGCAGTGTTGGGTTTACAGTTGGACTTGATGATCATAAAGGTCTTTTCCAACCGAAATGATTCTGTGATTCTATGAACTGTAACTCTGATGCTCCCACAGGCAGAGGACGTTATTGAACCTGAGCTTTCTGCATCTAGAGGGAGTTACTTTAACTGGGAAATTGCATAGGAGCAGCACATAACCATTGCTATACTTAATGTGTTTTTTCAGATTAGATGTTTGTAAAAAGGTGGGGGTAAATTATGATTTTCTTTGCTGGTTTGCACCTTTCAGGGGTTATAAATGAAAGAGGACCTAAACAGGACATGCAGTGGGGGCTTGAGCATGATACAGTTGCTGAAGTCCCTGGCAGAGTTTTTAGGGAAGAAGTTTAGGGAATTTTACTGGATAAAAAAGAGTATCTGGCATTAGAGAATCTAATGCTTGGGTTAGCACTTCTAAATTCCGCTTCAGCCCCAGTTTAGGCAGCATTGTGGATCAAATATCTTATGCATTTTCTATCAAAAATCATCTTATATGCAGCTACAATATAAATGTCTACTTAACTTAGACATTCCAACCATATTGCTGAACAATGAGAAAATATTATTTCTAATAACTTATATATCCTGTCAGCACTGTAGTGACACTCTAAAGAGATAACAGAAGGCCATTATCTTATGAAGATAACACAGTGCTTTGCAGAATCCTCACCTTCTTGTATCTAATTAAAATCCTTCAAAATTTGTAAAACAATAAATATTGCACCTTCCATTCAGTTCTGGGTGAATGCTTTAGGCTGGAGTTCAAAGCAGTCACTGTGCAGTTTGTCCAAACATTGCTTTATAGACTTACTGATTCTGAACTCAGTACCTGTAATCTTCTACGGTGAGCATATTTTTCTTTTGAGACCAGAACCAGTATTTCATATTGATGCTTCAGGATTTTGCTTCCAGAGCTGAAGGAGTTTCCTCAAATATTATTAATTCAGTTAGGATCAGAACCCAGACAGAGCCAGCTTTGGCAAAGCTTCCTCTGCTCTTTGTTCCTTATTTAGTAAATAGAACCTGCAGAGTGCGGGGACATTGCTATCTCCTCTGAAATCTTTGGCTTTGGTGTACTGAACTGGAAATGAGATACATAGATCAAAAGAACTCTAGCAAAACAAGAGAGAGTGCTTTTGGAAAGCAGCAAAAAATTTTTTCAAACCAAGAAACTCTGCCTGTTGATAGCAGCATTAAATATCTGCCAAAGCTTTGTGGAAAGCTTTGCAAGCCATTTTGTTAAAATAAAAAAGTTTTTTTCTAAGTTTACACTATTTGTCCTCCTCGGGAAGGTAAGACTGAGTGAAGAGAAAGATACAGCTGTATACAGACAGGAAATCTTGCTTTTAACTGCGATGCCTTTTACATTAGACAGGAGGTATGCAGACTTAGGTCATGTCTGTAGTGTATGGCATAGTTTGTGAATAAGAACTCTAGCAGATGTAGCCCTTAGTTCTACACGGGCTAATTTGCCCTGCCAGATGAAGTATTTCTACCCACACAGAGGTACATGACCTAGATACGCAGTCCTTCCATCTGTCCTTCCATGGATCTGGTCATTGGTCCTTGGTGGCCTGAACATTTTCTTCTACCAGCCCTCATTCTGACAGCTGTCTCTGGGTTTTCTTCTCCCCACTTACCATCTATTTACATACCATGAAAAACAGTGATATGCAGCTCTGTTTATATCGGCAGCATATGGACTTAGAATTTGATTGGGGTTTAGCTACATTAAATTTCTGGACCCCTACACTTTCCTCCTTTTAAAGCAGATATAAACATACTGATTTTAAGCTTGCTTCTTAGTGACCTTTTATGGATCATTTAGAAATAGTCTGCAACAACCAGGGATCCCCAAATGCAAGTTTATGTATAAAACAGAGGACATAAGGCCTGTTTCCATACTAATAACCCTCTGAATAAAATGCACCACAACAATTTTACGTGTTTGATGAGATGCCAGCATGACTCTCTCTAAGTTCAACAGGACAAAAAAGCAATGATAGGGGAGGACATAAGTGTAGGGTGATCTTTCAAATCCATATGTCTATGGATCCACAGAACACCTTTAAGTGCCCAGGATAAAGCTAGAAGGAATACTTCGTTTAATTGAGGTTTGTATAATACTACTGTGTATAGCTATTCTCAAAATCAATGCCTGTAGGCAATTCCATCCTGGGTGTGACATTTTCCCTGGAACTTGAAAAAAATGGGGTTTGGAAAGATCATGGAATATTACATGTAATCATAATGGGAGCAAGCACATGCTAAAGTAATAGCTTGATGTTACAGAATTCCGATGGTGATAAATTCAGAAAAGCCCTGGAATATGAGATGCAGTATTAGCCCCTTAGGAAAACTGTTCTTTTTTTTTTTTTTTTTAGTAGTTATGTATGTCTATACAGATCTATTCTTATAAAAGTAGTTTTAAAATCATACAAAGCAGAACCAACCAGGTGGTGCTTCCAACCTCTTTTGAGTAATCTATAGGTTAGATTGGCCAGCAGTTACAGCTGTTAGGCAAAACAATTTCTAATCATTTAGTAAGGCTTTTATGCACTGACTTAAATCAACCTTTTTAAACTGAAGGCCTAGAAGACACATAGATCAACTTTAAGAAACTGAAGTCCTGATTCCCTGCTTATGAATCAGCCTAGCACCAAGAAAGAATATTTAGATGGGGAATGACTCATGAAGAATCTCTAAGGATTGAATTCACTCACTTAGAAATATGTATATAAGTGAGAGCCAGAAAGACCCACGGACTGTCTGCATGCTTGAAAAATTGAGTCAGCGATCTCTGATAAGACGACTGTATGTCATGAAATGTCAGGCTTTGACCTGCAGCCTTGTGAATGGATCTCCTTCTCCCCACCCCCTGAATATTAGCTGTAGTAGGTTGACCTTGGCTGGATGCCAGGTGCCACCAAGTCACTGTATCACTCCCCTCCTCAGCAGAATGGCATTGTAGGGGGGAGAAAATGAGATGGGGGAAAAAAACCTTTGTGGGTCAAGATAAAGGCAGTTTAAAAAAAGCAAAAGCAAAGGCCATGCAGAAGCAAAAGGAAAACAAAGATTTTGCTCTCTACTTCCCATCAGCAGGTGATGCCCAGCCACTTCCCTGGAAGCACAGCTTCAGTACACATAGAAGTTGCTCCAGAAGAAAGAAGCCATAAATAAAGAATGCACCCCCTTCTCCTCCCTTCTCTTAGCTTTTATTGCTGAGCAAGCATCATATGGTATGGAATATCCCTTTGGTCAGTTTGGGTCAGCCATCCTGGCTATGTCCCCTCCCAAGATCTTGCCCACCCCCAGACTACTGAGGATGTGAGGGGGTGAGGATGGAATGTTGGCGAGACAGCCTTGATGCTGTGTGAGCACTGCTCAGCGGTAGCCAAAACGCTGATGTGTTATCAACACCTTTCTAGCTACCAATACAAAACACAGCACTATGAGGGCTGCTATGGGGAAAATTACCTCCATCTCAGTCAGACACAACATATCAACTCTAAGATGCAAGCTAAATATCTGTAGCACATGACAGTGGAAATTTGGGTGAAGGGTAGAAGGAAAGAAGAAGGATTCCAATGCCTTAATTTTTAGGCTTTCTAATGCAGCTTTTTGTTTGCCTAACCTTACTGTAACTCACTCTTCAACAAAACGCATTCATGGAGGTATTGTCTTCCTTGTCTCTCACTGAGATTTCTCCCATTGGTGGGAAGTCACATTAAAATAATCCTGCCTTTGAATTAAACTCTTTCTAAATATTGTGAAATTCTGGCAGCAGTATCTTAGGCTTAAGCACCGCTTTGGAAGAGTAAATATTTTGCTTTTATAGAGCACCAGATTGCACCAGTCTCAGAGATGTGAGGTCTTTCAGGAAGCTGACCCTTCCTGAAGCAGAATCAGCAGGATTTTCAGTCTTGCTTCCCTTTCAAATTAGGTAGGTAAGCCTTCATGGTGCATGTATTTAAAGTATTTTATATATTACAAATGTAAGGAAACATATAAGTGCTAGGGGCCAACAGAGTGTTTACAGTCCTAAATCCTTTGACATTTTCCATAAGGAGGTATTTGAGGCATTGAAATTCATGGTAGCAATGCTAAGAGTAAACGCTGTGTTGAATCTATTCCTAAATATATTTTGTGTTGGCTGAAACAAAGTATTTAATTTATATGAAAAAATACACTTAAAGATATTCAAGTCTTTTACTTCTGTGAAACAAACTCCAGAATGACAAGTACCCCTGCACAACTGATTGGAGTAGTCTTTGGTTCAGGTTTTGTGCAAAGACAAGTTTTCTAGGAAAAGTCTCTTAAAAAAAAACAAACAGTGGTAGAATGTTGACTCAAAATGTCTTCTGTTGCCCTCTGCTACTGTACTGATTTAAGTGCCTTTGAAAATGCCATGCTAGGGGACCTAGGTACCAATTTCCATTATTGGTAAGTTAGGATTAGAAATGCCTACCTGTAACATTGCTATGAAATCTAGGAATTTACAAGGAGCCTTGAAGCTCCTTTGAAAATATCAGCCTCCATCATTTAAGTCCATAGACCTTGGCTTGTGTTTTCTATAGAAAAATGAACTTGGTGGTTATCCCAGCTGCCTGGAGCCTGCATCTCTGTCCTAGACCTTATAATACCCATGATTTTCTACTTTTAACAATTCCTTTTATCTTTTATATTTAATGTAATACCTCTGTCTTTATTGGTTTAGGTAACCGGTGTCAAATTTCACGTAATCCTGTAGATGGGATTCCTCTTATTTGACTGTACACATGTATGGCTGAAAATGTAAATGCCTACATCTGATCATCTTACATAGACTGCCTTTACTGTCTCTAGGAAGTAGAAGTATATTACTCTGGCTACTTTCAGTGTCCATTTTAGGAAGAAATGGTTCACTCCTTTTAAGGGCATCTTTCCCTCTGTTGTAGATAACTACACTGCCAGTGCTTAATTTTAGCATCTATTCTATGTAATATATGCATAGTAATTCTTTCCTGTCATGGGATACAGTATCCTTTTTCCCTTTAATGATGAATTTTCTTCCTCTTGTTGCTGGCAAGAGCCTTTTTTTTTTTCTGTTTACAAAGCTTGCCAAATATATTTTAGTGTAATATGTCTTGTAAAGTGGGGTTTTGTCAATATGAAAGCATTTTGCCTGGGGCAGACAATTGTAAAACAAACAGAACTGTGAGGTTCTTTCCAGCTGCCAACCACTTGAAATTTCGGGTTCAAAAGTGACAGAAATTATTCCAAGACATCAGAGTTTGCAAGTGCTCAAACAACAGAATTCTTCATATCTTGGCAGCAGGTTGTTGATTACTGCTATTCTATCCAGTGGTTTCTTTGTCATATGCAGAGATGGTATTCAGAGATTGTATTAATGATTTAATATATATTAAAAACTAATGACCTGGCCTTAAATCCTAGGTCTTGTTAAAGATATATTCCACCTGTTAAGGTTTTATTGAAAATCAGCTCCAAAATAACAGTCTTGATCATGCATTTAATCATTTCAGGGTATCCACTTGCACAGTTCTGCACCTTTTATAAGAAATCAAACTCCTCCGCACCTTGACTTCTTTGAAGCCTGGTGCCAAGAACAGTTATTCACAGACAATAAGCAGCTTGACTAGCAAGCAGCCAGTCAAGATTTCAAAGTGCCGTTATGCTTTCTGACAGTACTCTTGAACCAAATCGTAGGCTAATAGGCTATAAATCAAAGCAATATTGATAGGAATATAGAGGTCCTGTGTATACTAATAACTATCCCTATAGATAGGCATATAGAAGCCCTATGTTTACTAATTACTGTATTGTGGAGGGTGGCTGGATAGAACGAAGAGAAAAATGAGAGGAATACTGTGAATCACTCCTTTGTGCTGCTTTAGACCCTTGTGATGTAATTAACATGATTAATTTTCCTATAGGAAGAGAACAATTAGTATTACTGACAGTAGGTGAAAGTGTAGTAAAGTGTGATGGCAGGAAACATGCTGTGATCATGATGGAACTGTCATTTTTCAGAAACTACTAGTTTGTTCATAAACTGACTTGGTTAATTATTTTAGCAACACTGCAGCTGCAATTGTTCATTTATAGCCATGGGGAGGTGTATGTGTAGCTAGGACTGAGTGGACCATGGAGCAGCTGACATGTGGTACCATGAAGGAGATCCTCAAGTGGAGAGGTGGCAGACTGTTATCCAGGACCATTTTCTGCTTATATCAGCACATGTAAGAACACCAGGAAGCCAGTTATAAAGAGTTCCACTAATCAGCATTATTTTCTAAGGTTCTGAAAAAACCTTTTAGTCTTTGCCTGTGACTGCTTCCATTTTGTGTACATCCCTGATTCCTATCCTCTTTCTAGATCTAGAACATCATTTTCAGAAACTGGCCTTGCCATGTGGTACTCTTTGAAAAGCACAGATTTGGCAATGGTAATATCATAAATATCACGCACCCTGCTTAGTTGTACCTGCTCAAGCGGGGCATTGGACAAGATGATCTCCAGAGGTGCCTTCAAACCTCTACCATTCTGTGATTCTGTGATAAAAAATGATCATGAAAATCATACTGAGAGCTCTTCCAGACCATCTGTCGGGGCAAAAGCCTTATCCACTCCTAGCTTACGAACATACATTTCATATTAATATTTAACTTGCATGTGTAAAAATAGTGAAAGAAATGTGCAATCCTGTGTTCTCTTTCACAGTATATTTCTATGCATACGTGCACACACACAGAGTATATATAAAATATCAGAATAGCAGCATATGAGCTTCCTAATCATCCTAAATTCATGAATTATTTAGACACTTCCTCTGTGAAGATGGATTTGATTTAATATTATATTTAATTTAAATAAAGATGTTCTTTAACATGTCTTTTCCATCTCTAATTGCCGTTAATAGTTTTTTTGATGGTCAGACTTTTGCAAATCTTGAGTAGCAACTAACTTATTTAGCTAAAAGCTGTTTAATTAATTTTCATCCCTGGAAATTAATACAAAAAACTAAAGCACAACATTCAAAGGACATATCTAAAGATAGCATATACGTCTGTTATTTTAATTATGTTACAGTTGATGCTAGAGGGTCTTTTTGGGGTCTGCTTCCCACAAAATATATCCTTGTATATAAACATAATCTACATAAAACCCTTTAGAATTCTGATTTTTATGTTAGGCATAAATCTTTACCCCACAACATCCTTCTCTCTAAACTGGGGAGATATGGATTTGATGGGTGGACTGTTAGGTGGATAAGGAATTGGTTGGGTTGTTGCATCCAGAGGGTAGTGATCAATGGCTTGATGTCCAGATGGAGACCAGTGACAAGTGGTGTCCCTCAGAGGTCTGTACTGGGACCAGGACTGTTTAATATCTTCATCAATGACATAGTGGGATTGAGTGCACCCTCAGCAAGTTTGCAGATGACACCAAGCTAAGCAGTAAAGATGACACACCAGAAGGATGGGATGTCATCCAAAGAGACCTGAACAATCTGGAGGGGTGGGCCAGTGAGAACATCATGAGGCTCAACAAGGCCAAGTGCAAGGTCCTGCACCTGGGTCAGAGCAACCCCTGATATCTAAACAGTCTGAGGGATGAAGGGATTGAAAGCAGCCCTGCAGAGAAGGACTTGGGGGTACAGGTGTACGAAAAGCTGGACATGAGCCAACAATGTGAGCTTGCAGCCCAGAAGGCTGACTGTATCCTGGGCTGCATCAAAAGAAGTGTGGCCAGCAGGTCGAGGGAGGTGATTCTGCCCCTCTGGGGAGACCCCACCTGGAGTACTGTGCCCAGCTCTGGAGCCCTCAACACAAGATGGACATGGACCTGCTCAAGCGGGTCCAAAGGAGGACAACAAAATTGATCCAAGGGATGGAGCACCTCTCCTACGAGGACAGGCTGAAAGAGTTAGGGATGTTCAGCCTGGAAAAGGCTGTGGGGAGACCTTATTGCAGCCTTCCAGTACTTAAAGGGGGATTATAGGAAGGATGGGGGCAATCTCTTTAGTAAGGCCTGTTGTGACAGGACAAGGGCTAATGGTTTTAAACTAAAGCACATTAGATTTAGACTGGGTATAAGGAAAAATTTTTTACAATGAGGGTGGTGAAACACTGGCACAGGTTGCCCAGAGAGGCAGTAGATGCCCCATCCCTGGAAACATTCAAGGTCAGGTTGGACGGGGCTCTGAGCAACCGGATCTAGTTGAAGATGTCCCTGCTCACTGCAGGGGGGTTGGACTAGATGACCTCTAAAGATCCCTTCCAACCCAAATCATTCTATGATTATGTGATTCATGTACAGAAATACACGTTGGCTTCTTATATTGACTAAAAAATTCCATGGACACATGGAATCTGTATTCTTTCTAAATTCAATAGATTGCTCATGGCATACAATTTTTATATTTTCATTTAATAAATTAATTTGGAGGTTTATTGTTAACATTTAGTGAAGCGAAACAAGAAGTACCCTCCAGTCTTGCAATACTACTGAACTGAAGGTTGCCAGAGTGTGGTGTGAAGGCACCAGAACTCTTTCACGGTGGTAATTAATCTTTCCAGAATCGGAACTATTTTGAATCACACCACCAAACACAGGCACCACAGAGGACACAGAGCAGATTTCCCAGAAAGCCATGATCAAACACCTGTGGGGCCAGGCTTTTGAAACAAAGCAGTTTATTTTGGGGAAGAAAAAGATTTTATATTTACTGGATATCAAAAGGATTGAAGGTTGTTCAGGTAAGAACTTTTCTGAACATTTTGAAAAAAAACCCCAGAATATTCCATTATGTAAAAATTTACTCTGGCTTAGGATTTAGGTGTTGTAAATTTAAACTGCATCTCCACAGTGTGTTTAGTAATTATAACAGATTTCTTGGCTCTGATTTGTCCTTCAGTCTGATGGTTTGGATAAGTGTATGTTAATAAAAATATTTATTCTTTGGTACAAATGAACTTTAAGAAAGATATTTTAGGCTAAGTAATGATATGCTAGCTACACAATTACACATGCAGCTGTTTGCTGTTTTAAATGTCAGTCAGTCTGTAAACATCTCACTCTTTTCCACTATCAATTCGCAGATGGGGTTTTCAAGGAAAGATGGCCTGTTATACTGATCTGTAGTGGGATATGAAACACTGTGAAACAATGCTGTTACATGCAGAAGATGTAAATACAAGCAGTTATGTGAGATATCAAAAGAAAACAATAAATGGAAATCAGAAACATGATTATTACTTTGCAGGTTAACTTAGAAGAAAGGGATGAAATGTGAAGGCAGGCCAAAAAGCAAACACCAGAACACACCAGACTTAAATATTTTACTTAAGCAAAGTTCCAGTTAAAGGCCTGACAGAAGAATCAGACTTAAGCAGCAGTCAACTATAACACCATCCTTGCTGAGTAGATGGGGACCTGTCTCCCCACCACCACCACCTCAGTGAAATATAATTGTCTCAAGTGTTGAACTGGCCTTGAGCAACCAGAGAGATTTATGTGTGCTTGAGTCCACAGCAGCTCCCGTTCCTCCTTTGAAGAGGAAGTCTTAGGATAAAAGCATCAACTTTGGAGTGAGTTTGTGAATGAAATCCCTGACAAGCAAACGTATCTTTACTGACAGAAAAATAGACACTCCTGCAAGGGATCCCATGCTACTTCTTCCCCTCCCCCCACATGCTGTTGTTGTCCTAGTGGATCCTAGTATTGGTCCCACTTCCCCCATCCCATGTCTGTTGAGAAGACTATGCCCTCAGCCCATGGCCTCACTTGTTCAGTCATTTTACAAGTTTCACCACACTTAGGTATTCAGGACATCAGAGATCAAAGAGTTTTGGGAGAGATGAGGTTAACTATGTCTTTTTAGTAGGATGACTAGGGTCATACTAAACTAAACTAAAAGTTTTCTATGCCTGGGAGATAATGACAGCCACCTTCTCCTTTCTGTCTCTCAGAGAGTTAGAAAATTTTCACTGGAAGACAGTGAAAATATTGCCTTAGTGTAAAGCAGGTCTTGGCAACACTGAAATATTGCCATCGTATTTGTGACTGGTCACCACCCACAAACCTGGCTTAGCTAGAAGAAAGGAAATTATACATGCATGGCCAGCAGGTTTTTAAACTCATTGTCTGTTAGCAGCTCAGGTGATATAGAGGGAAAGACTCTAACATAAAAACACATATCACCTATCTACTGAGTCAAAAGAAAAAGCAGAACTGGGCTTTACTACTTAAGGGACAAAGCAGTTCAAGAGCCCATATTCTCTGTGACCAGATCTGAACAGGGAAACTAATTTAATATCACAAGGTCAAAACTCACTGATCTTGTTGTGTTTAAATGAGGGTCATATATGCAACAGTTTGCAGTCAGCAGAATCTGAATATATATAAAATAATTCCCCTGTGACTCTAAACCCTTTCAGGAAAGCATACACATAATCAGGATTTAAAGTGTTAAGAGATAAAGAAGGGATTTTTTTTATTATTGCCTTAATAACCACTGTTCTATGGATTTTATTTGGTTTGGCTTCCATTTCTTTTGACAGGCGTTACATTTTAAGCATTTTTATTATTTTTTTTCTTTTTTAATGCACTGTTTTTCCAGTCAGCACAGCTGTGAAACCTGGGACACAAGAAAGAAGATGCTGCAACATTAGGAACAGGCAGGAAAGAAACTTATGCTCTGTGTCATTCATGACACTGCTGTCAAATCAAACTCTCCTGAAACTACCCTTTCACATCAAACCAGAGGAAGACTGGAATGATGCAAAAGAAGTGCAGTTCTCTTTGGCAGCCCTGATGAGAAGACACAGATTTGTTCATATATCCTGTCTAACCCTTTTCGGCTCCTCCCGCTGATGTAACCAAATTTCAAGGACTAAAAAAGACAAAAAAGGAAAAAACAATACATCAGAGTAAAAGTAGAAAGTGTGCTTACTTTATAGCTGCTAACAGAGAAAATACCCACCATTCTGGCTTTAATCTACAAAGGCGGCTGTGTGAGTAAGGGGACTTCAAACACTGCAAAAGAATAAAGACTTTTCATTGTTTTTCATATATGCTCCCCTCCCACATACTAAGTTAGCAAAAGGGTAGCAGCTAACAAGAAAATAGTCTTGCAGTAATAGGCAGCACAGAGATCTCCAGGCTGGACCCCCTGCTTTGTTTCACTGAAGTAAACAGAGACACCGCAATTCATACTGACTGAAGGGCTGGGTTTTGGTTGGGTCAGGTAGCTTAGGAATCTACATCACAACAAATTGCAGGTGAAGTTATGTTTCTTCCAGTATTAAATGTGAGATGAACCCATTTTGATTTACCTGGTTTGGGGAACCTTCTACATTTCAAGTAGGTGGAGAATGGGAAGCAGAGCTTTTGTAAGCTAAATTAGGTGTTCAGTGAGCTTCCTGAGAAATTAAGGTATAATTAAATTAAGCTTAGCTCTGCTTCATACTATTTGCAAATGATGTGGATAATGCAAATATGTACAAATGACCATTCCGTTGCACAATGCATGAGACACTGCTTCTCACACTTTCCCTGCATTACATTGTGCTTAGTATATTGCCACTTCGAATCAAAGAATCATTGAATCATTAAAGTTGGAAAAGACCTCTAGGATCATCAAGTACTACAGTCAACTTACTTTAACAGTAATGTCACATCATGCTCAGAACTAGAGAAATATAAAATTGTTTATCTCATAATGAACATTTGAATACGAATATTTATAAATAACGTCTGAAGAGTTCACAATGACCAAACATCTCTGGTAATAGCATGACACAATTGGAAGGAAACCTGTTTAAAGTAAAGTAGAAGTGAAACACATTATATCATAGAATCATAGAAACACAGAATATCGCATTGGAAGGGACCTCAAGGATCAACAGGTCCAACCTTTCTGTGCAAAGGCATGGTCTAGCCAAGATGGCCCAGCCAAACCTTAAAAGTTCCCCATGTTGGGGAATCCACCATTTCCCTGGGGAGATTATTCCAATGGCTGATTGTTCTCATTGTGAAAAATTTTTCTTTTGTGTCCAATTGTAATGTCCCCGGGAGTACCTTATACCCATAATCAGACATGTATCATACTAATTCGTATTATAAATATTTGCATTGTGAACGCAATTTTTGCTGTTTGTCTTTAATAAATGAAGCATTCCACTGATTATTTTTTTTATGCTAAAATGAACCGTGTCAACATAAACATATGAAGCAATAAACACAATCATGTATCTTTTTCTTCAAGTTCCATTTTTACTTTAAAATCATGCCTCTGTACACACAAAGACACATGATGTCCTATTAACAGCTATAAGTTATGTTTGCCTCTATTTAATGAACTGTTGAATGTGATTTAATGATTACTAAATGAAAAGTAGAGGACTTCCAGTGATATACCACTGTCAACACATTCTGTCTCTCTGACATGTTTATATCATTGGTGATCATGCATACCCTGAAAATGAATAGTCTTATGTTCCTCTCTGGCACATAATTACTGATCTTACATGCAAAAATAACAGAAAAACTCAACACATAACAAGTAAAAAACCATAGGACTCATGCCAGTTCCTGCCACACCATACTGTGCACCCCAGTTCCTTTTGCTTGTGTACCCAGTCATCAGCACTGCTGATTTCTTCTAAATTAAATTATGAAATATTTGACATGTGAAACATGAGCCTACTCTCTGTAATTAACTGAATTCCTTTATAAATTATAGATCTGGTCTGAAGTAGAAAGACATCAAATAGTTGAGGGTAGTAATGCATTTGTGTGGTTTATTAGATTGCTCGGTGTGTATTCACAAGAACACTGTCACAGCTAGAAAGCCTCTGTTGAAATCAAAGGCAAATATCCATTTTTTTTCGAGTGAAATCAGCTTTAGGTCTAACATGGAAATTATTTCATACAGTGTTTTAATCAATCATCCTTCTACAAAAGGATTTTCAATCCTTAAAGGTGAAATTTGCCCTCTTAAATCAATTTTTAAGTTCCTAGTGGAATATGAATTATTTTAACAGGAACTGAACTTTTGCAAATCATATCAGATCTGTAGAGTCTCAGTAGCTGAGAAATTAATTGATTTCTCTGAAAAATGTATTTGCAAAGAATTTATGGAGTATTTTGCTTTTACAAGTCTTGTGGTTTACATGGCTTTTAAAACCCTGGAAGATAACATGGAAGAGAACAAGCTGGTCTCACCCAGACTTCAGTGAGACAGCTCCATCACTTACAGTGAAATGCATCTGCTACATGCCAAAGCAGGAGGTGAATGAGGGTGGATTTTCTAAGTCCTTCATTGCTCAGCATTGGCCTTCCAGTTCTTCTGTCCCTTCCTGTCTAGTCAAGCATCTGCCACCAGAATAAATTCCACAGCTTTAATGAATCATGTGTTTTTTGCATTATGTCCAAGATTTTAATCCTCAAGTTTTTGTCTTGATCCTCTCTGTATGCCTGTTCTTATTCCACCTCACTGTCTAACACGCTTTTGCTGCTCTTGTCTGACAAAGACTGTAAGATGCTTGGTCACAATGATGATGAAAATTAGAAAGGAGAGATCCTGGCATGTAAGGGTGCTGAATTTACAAAAAGCCAGAACAGCTACTATTAGAAAAAAAGAAAAAAGAAAAAAGAAAAGAAAGGGAAGAAGAAACAGCACTAAATGTTCCAGGATTTTGCTTTATTATATACTTGGGCCTAAACCAGCAGTCTGGTTTTTTAGTGCATAGCTATGCACCTAGCAGCAGGCAGAACGCAGTCAGTTAACAAATGCTATTGCCTTTTCTTTATGACTTCTGGTGTGATGCTCTCAAAGTCAAATGACAGTGGTGTGCGACCTCCATTCTGTGTGACCCTGGTTGCACATTCATGACTATTTGGGCATGGCCTGGGGATGTAAGATCTGGTTACGTACGCAGCACCTTTCATTTCAGTGAGGAACACTAAAAGTTTTGGGAGCAGATCTAAGCATTTTTTTTCTTGTAATATTTGTAAGTACAAATATTCATAAAATCATCTCAAAAACTGAAAAAAAAATTCTGATGTCAGAATACCTTGTTCAAAATCTTTGCAATTCTTGTTTTAACGTTTTGGTTTTTTTTTCTGGAAACAGCATTTTCATTTGAAGATTGACCAAGATTTTATTTTACTTTACGTTTTACTGTACTTTTTAAGAAGAAAGGAGCCTGAAATATCTAGTAGTGCATTGAAATAAAAATCATGGAAAACATCTGATATAAAACTAAATGTCTTCTTTTTTAATTTTTCCATTTTGATTAAGAAAATAGAAGACAACCCTGTGATTCAGACAGCTATGGATTCTGTTTACCAGGAGAGAGCAGGGAAGCAAATGTTTTGCATGGCTGTGCAAGAAATAGGAATCACAGAACAAAGCTTTGTGTCTTGAATTATGTGGAATGTGTCCTGGAACTCCTTTGTCATCAGCTGACCATCTGACCCACGAAATTTCACAGAACAAGATAAGCAAAGTGATTTTGCAAATTGTAACACTCCCCACTCCCCATATTTTGACTTACTGAGGGAAGAATGGAATTTTTTTTTAAAATACTGAATTATTAACAAATCAGTAGACATTGTGACCAAAGTCTCATTAAGATTATTAATTTTGCATTGAATGTATATGGAGCCAGAAACTGCACTTTTTGGTAATACCTGGTTTGAATCACTATTCTGAATTTAGACACCATGGAAATCACAGAAATCCATTTTATGTACTGTCATGAATAAGCTGAGTATGGTCTTTAGTTTCTTGAATTTATGCCCCCTATAAACAGAAGTGTACTTGGGCTTCCTTAATCTGGCTGAAATGGAAATTAGTGTAATATCTAGTAAAACAAGTGCTATATAGTGAGATCTGAATATTGCTTTGAAACAAACTTTGATTTAAAACATCTTAGTGAGAAATGGGTGTTTAAACAAACACGCCCCAGCATAAGAAAAAGAATCTGTAAATAGCCTGTAGAAATAAAATCTATATATATAAATAGAAATCCTATGTAATGCTTTACACAAATATTTCTTCGAGAATAATTGTACTGAATGGCTGACGAAAGTTTGTATTTCATGATTTACTGCCTGGCTGTTGTTAAACTCCATCCATGTGGTTACAGCAGACCTTTCATCTCCTCTATCTTATATCGTGAAGGTACAGTCCAGTGTTTATTCTGGATATATAGTATTATTAAACATTTTTTACATATAGTCCAAACATCCCATGAAAGATAATCTTTTTAGATTGTGGTAGGTCATTTTGCTGCTACATGTTGTGATTCAGACTTATATATGACAGATGTGAAACAGTGTGTGGGGATGCACTGGGATTGCAAGGAAGTAATCCTTGTCATAATGTATCCCATGGAAGGTTCCGTGTGGCTTCAGAAATTGCCAGGAAACAGTTATCTTTACAACCCTGGGGTTTGGGATTTTTTTTTTTTTTGCTTTGTGAGGTTTTTGTTTGTTTGGTTTTTTTGGATTTTTTAAGTGAGAGTAGGAGAGAATGTTCCTACTTTACCTTTTTTTTAGAAATAACCTGTCTTTTCAGGACAGAGTATTGATAAAAATGAGGTTAAAATTTTCACAGGTGTTTTTCTTTGGTCTTTGTTCCCTCTGTGTTCTAAAATACGCATTTTAGCATTGATCTCAAGGAGTGCTTAATCAGATGATGTATGTGTTTTTTTGAATATTGGTTCTTTGGTAATTTAATTAAAAAACAGTACTGTTTTTATGTATTAGAAGCAACTCAGATCATAGAGAACTCCTGTAAGGTAGTGTGGTCCATCTAGAAAAGTCAGTAAAATCCAGAGAAACTGGCCATCTAAATATGGATATTTTCTTTCTTCAATGTAAAACTGAAGATACCGGTAACTACTTCAGTAAAATTTCCGGATGCATAAACAAGAAGTACAAGAGAAGTGGAGCTGTAGTGCAATTACAAGATCTATATTTCATCTGTGAAAAGAGCTGCTGAGAGTGGGCTGCTGTGTATTTAGTTACCAGGGAAGGGTGGTGAAAAAAAGCACAGAAAAGAATATCTATGAGGTTAAAAAAACCCCATTGTGCCATAAGAATGATCACTGGAAGAAATGACTATGGACTGTAACGCAGTTGAAAGAGATCGCTTTGTACTTGTCAGGCTCAAATAAATAATACATAAAGCAGAAATTAGATGGCAAATATCTGATGTTTATTCAAGTGCATAGTGATGTTTTCAGTAGTTTCTGCTACACAAATAATTTCTCTGGGCCTTACATACATTCCATTTTAGTCTGCATATTTGTTTCAAAGAGGCATTAACTTCTTTGTATAGCTTAATCGTATCCCAACTTTGTAGTGCCATTATCCTGATCACCTCTAAGTCTGTGATCACTTCAGAAGTGGAACAGCTGTGTTTTGTTTGAGGGCTCTGGAAAATGAGGGGTTGTGGGTATGGTCTATCAAAAGCTAGAGCATATTCCATATGTAGAAGCAGCCTTAAAAATGGTCTTGCAATTATCTTAAAAGAAGCAGCTTGTTAAAAAGAGGCAAAATGAAGTTTTAATTTTTAACCTTAATTTGCAATACATTTTATTAAAGCTGAGGTTAGTTGACTTAAAAGGTGTGCTCCACCAGGGTTTGGGGGAAGGGGAGAGACATTTATGTTACAGATGAGATTCCTCTTGTCTTATGACGAATCTAATAGGTATAATTTTTACCTGAATTTTGTAGAATGAAGAACAGTGTGCTTAAAGCTGAAAATCTGAAACCCCTGTAATGTTAATTATTTATGAGAGCTACTACTTTAAACTTTGTTAATCATAAAATCATAGAATCATAAAATACCAGGTTGGAAGGGACCTCAGGGATCATCAGTTCCAACCCCTCTGGGCAAAAGCATGGTCTAGACAAGATGGCCCAGCACCCTGTCCAGACGAATCTTAAAAATGTCCAGTGTTGGGGAATCCACCACCTCCCTGGGGAGATTATTCCAATGGGTGACTGTCCTCACTGTGAAAAATTTCCCTCTGGTGTCCAATTGGAATCTCCCCAAGAGCAACTTGTGTCCATTCCCCCTTGTCCTCTCCATGGGACTCCTTGTAAAAAGGGAGCCTCCATCTTCTTTGTAGCCACCCTTTGAATACTGGAACATGGCAATAAGATCTCCCCATAGCCTCCTTTTCTCAAGGCTGAACAAACCTAGTTCTCCCAGCCTATCTTCGTATGTCAGGCTTACCAGTTCTTTGACCACCTTTGCCCTTCTTGGGACCCCTTCCAGCCTGTCCACATCTTTTTTGCATAGCAGGGACCAGAACTGTACACAGCACTCCAGGTGTGGCCTGACATGCTCCGAGCAGAGTGGGCAAATGACTTCTTTATCTCTGCTGGTGGTGCCCTTCTTGATGCAACCCAGCATCCTGTTGGCTTTCTTTGCCACAGCAGCACACTGTTTGCTCATATTAAGCTTTCTGTCCACCAGGACCCCCAGGTCCCTTCCCACAGAGCTGCTCCCCAGCCAGTTAGATCCCAATCCGTGCTGCACTCCCAGATTATGCTTTCCCAGGTGCAAGACCTTACAGTTCTCCTTGTTGAACTTCATAAGGTCCTTGTTAGCCCATTCTTCCAGCCTATCGAGATCTTCCTGAAAGGTGGCTCTCCCTTCTGACGTGTCCATTTCCCCACTCAGTGGGGAATTCGTCAGGGTACACTTGATCCCATCATCCAGATCACTTATGAAGATAGTAAACAGCACTGGGCCACATATCAGTCCCTGGGGGACCCCACTTGTGAAAGGAACAATTTACCATGACCCTCTGGGTGCAGTCTATCAGCCAGTTCCCCACACACTGCACAGACCAGTTGTCTAGATGGTTAAATATGGGTTCTAAAAATAAACGACTCACTTTCCATTCTGAACATTGTCTCTAACTGTTATATTTTTGCTCCTTTCTGAGTACAAATACCACAAGGGATATTTGAACTGGCATCAGTCAAATGCTTTATTACAATAAAAGGTAACAAACAACAGCAGCTTATATTTCCACAATACAGGTCTGAATATATTACTATATTTAAGCTCAGTATTTTTTACATTTATATAAACCTGATCTCTTTAACATTAAAAAATTAATTCCTAGAAATGGGTAATAGAGTCATTCTCTTAGATTAGCACTTTGAAATGTATGGAAGGAAAAACCCATTGGGAGTTTTGCCTACTCATCTCATAAATTCTACTTTGTCTGCAACTTTTATAAACTCATAAATTTTGTATTACTCTCTCCTCCCCAAGTCAAAGTGGGAAATTATGTAGCATATGCCCATCCGAGTGACTTGATTTTTATGCAGTGTGTCATATGTAATAATGGACAGCTATAAATAAATTAGTTTTGAAAGAAATCTGCATGAAGCTAAGGGCCAGATCCAAAAAAGGACTTACGTGCCTTAAGAAACACTTGGCAGAATTTAGGCCTTTAGTGATACTGAGAACTGGTAAGCAGCATCTGCTTAACCCTACAGATGCTTAAAAGCTATCTTATTGTCTATTTTTGAACATTACATTTCACAAGATACTGTAGCCTGCTTCTGTATATCCTCAAAGTCGTTCCAATTAGACTTAATGGCTGTGCCATTAAGTGCTTAACTCATGCTGACTACTGAACCCTTCAAGCTAGGAAAATAACCCATGCTTCTCTTTCAGGGCAAGCACCTGAATCAGAGGTTAATGTTCCCTCATGCTCTCTTATCTGCCCCAAGCCAGGTTTTCAAGTAGTGTCTCATTTTCAGAGAAAAGTGAGAAAAATGCTCCTGTGCCAGGTAGCCTGATGAGGAGATCAGTTGGTGAGGAGGAAAGAAAAGTGGACTAAAAATATCTCAGATAGCAAAGGGAATCCAAGCTGCTCTGCCCATCTTGTCTGAGTGCAAAAACACTTGAGCTACTGTGGAAAAGGCAGCTGTGACATTTCAGATTGAGTTTTAAAAGAGTGACCTTTGATTCATTTGAAAAGGGAAGGAGTGCGCTTTAAGTGCCACAAGAAAGGTCCAAGGGTGAATTCAAAGGCAAATACAATGTTTCCTTACAGTCCTGACTACCACATGTTGGGCAGGAAGATTGGTGGCTCACCTGCCTGTTCTAAGGCAGGCAGATCCAATTATCTGTGAAGTGCACCAAAACGCCAATGTAGTTACAAGATCCTACTTTATTGGTTAGGAACCTTCATGTTTTTGGCATTGGAAAGAGCATTTTGGTTTTCCACTCCCTTTTCATCTAGGTTCTAATGGTAAGAGTTGATTCAGAGCTTTGTCTTAGTTCACCTAGGGTCTGCTCTTTAACAGAAACTGTGAAATCAGTGTGCAGTTTCATGTTAACCCTTCTTCTCAATGGCACTTTTTCTTCCTTGGTCATGCTGACACCTCAAAGAACATTCTGCTTCTGTTGGATTTTAATAATAATGTAAGTGCAAGACATTTGAGGTGCTGTTTTTTCAGGACTTTTATTCAGGCTCCCAATTCTTCCAGTGCCTAACAGTCTTCAGAAGTAACAGTGAATGTGTACAAGACAGCTGTACCATTTCCAAAGGAAATAAACACATATACAAGTATGCAAAAAATGAGCTCTTCTATTATGTTTTTGTTGCAGTTTGTCTATCTAAAGTCCTTGACAAACAGAACTACATGCCAGATGACTTTAAAAGGGCCCCTTGTCACAACAAAAGATTTACCAGGAACAAATCAACTTGATTTCAAAGTGCTTTTCCCCACCTTACTCTCTTGTACTGCTGCACGAGTTCTCTCCAGCTTCCATATGAGTTTTCACAAGCCAAATTCATTCAAGAAAAATATACAAATTATATGAATCAAACCACTGGTTCCATTCTTCCTGTCCAATATGCGTTACAGCAGATTAAATATTTCATCTAAGCCAGTAACTGAAGGCTGGATAGCAGCAAAATGCAGAAAAAGCCAGCAGAAACATTGTAGGTTATATAGTGCTGGGAAGCGTCAACTCTGCAGTATGCATAAAAGGAGAAATAGATTGTAAGATATGTGTTGGACTTAGCATTGGTAAGGTGTACTTACGTTGATGGGAGGGTAACAATCATCTCACCTACATTTGGACAAAATTACTTGCAGCATACATACCTGACTTAACATAATGCTTCCAATACAGAGAAATAGGATCAGGAAGAGTGCTGGTTGTCTGAGCTGTTTTAAACTTCTGATTTAGAATGAAATTACTGCTCCCCCTTTGGCTATACAGGGAATTCAGGAAATTTAGGAAAATTACCCAAGATTTCAATATCTACTTCACAGACATTTAAAACCAAGTGACTCTGCACCCATCTGTACAAGAGAGATGCCCAAATCCCAGCCTGAGCACACCACACCCATGAACACCAGACTACTTAGCATGAGAAAAGACGCATAAAATATCTGAACTAAAAATCTTTATCTAGTCAGAAATGTATCTTTGTGTAAATCCAATTTAAAGCCCTTTTTCAAACTGTGTGGAAGCAACAATTAGATGATGAAAATAAGAACTTTCACTGCTGAAGTGGACATAATTAATAATTTCATTTCCTTTCTTCCTCACCTCTGTTGCCACTTTATATGAATATTACAATAAATCAATCCCAAAAGTATTTTTAAAGCAGTTCATTATTTCTTAAGCATTCGGCCTAGCAAACATCTGGATGGCAGGGAGCATTTCACAAAGCACTACAGATACAAAGGTGATAATAGATGATGACAGATGAGTATGAAGAATGTAATTCTGATATTTGAATTACCTCTAAAGTGTGAGTGCCTTTCACTGATGCTGGACTGCTATGTGGTAAAGTCAATGAGATAAATTAATTTCTGACTGCTGATAAAGGCTTACTGCAAACCTGAGCAATATTATACAAAATCATTACAGACTGTCTCATAATACACAACACAAATGCATATATATGAACATGCTATGCAAATTTATTCAAAAAAAGACAAAACTATAATGCATTTTCCTAAAGCAGTCATCACTTGTCCATTCAAAAGCAATTGATTAATTCAGAGTGCTAGTTCACAAATACAGAATGCTGATCGCTTTACAGATAAAATGAAAATATACCCAAGTAAAAGAAAATAGTTTATTGGGCAGTTTCCCATTAAGCCTCACTTTGCTGCTCTTGGGAATGGTTGAGCCAAGCACTATATTTAAATATTAAGGTTTCCTGGACTCAAATTTTAGAAGATAAGGTAGCCTTACAGTTCTGTGATCAAATATAGCCAGCTCTCTACAGTTCATTGAGTTAGAACTTTGGAAGATTTAATTTTGACTGTAGTTCATGGAGATTAAACTGATGTAGTTGGATATATATGTATGTATCCATAGATATGTGTTTATATATCAGCTGGGGAATTAGAGTTTTCTGTGATGGGAATGATTAGAAGACTGACAGGTTGGAGTAGTTTTGAACTCGAAAATAAACCTTTGCAAGACTGAAATTCATTAACACACTCTATGCTAGTAGTTCTTACTGCTTTTCAGTCATTACTGCTATGTGATCAGAAGTCAGCCCTTACCAATCAAATCCTACAGAACTTTGGGGCTTATCCCATATTGTTAGCACTGATGGCAACAGCCCCTGACGGTCTTAGTTCCTGAGGTCAAGGTGATTGTTAACACTGATGGCTACAGCCCTTGATGTTGCTGGTCTCAGTTGCTGAGGTCAAGGTGATCAGATTCACAAGCACGTCAATAAGAGAAGCCGGAACTGAAGTCAGTAAGTGCATAGGTGGGTGCTTAGCTCCACTCCCCCTCTCAAATTTGCGACCTTGTTCCCTTGTAAGATATTTGACTTTCTAGAGTGTTCCCAGCCTTTGGCCTCCACCCTGGACTATGTTCTGCACCATATCTGGGGCAGGAGCAAAATGAATAACTTTCCCAGGTAACAACAGATGCCTCATTCTGATGTGGACTGTTTCATTCACATTGCTTAGTTGCTGCTGCTATTTTAAAAAAACAGGCATTGTTTTTTCCACCATCTATCATGCTGTGCTTTTTCAGTGTCTAATAGCTGATCATCAGCAAGTCGTAATTCTCAGGTGTCTCCTTACAACCTGTGCTCATGTTTTCAAGGTCCTTACTGTTATCCCAGGCTTAAAATGTACATCTTAATAAATAAACCCTGGTATCAAGGTCTCCCTCCCACAGCAATTTCTTATATCAAGTTGGTAACAAGCCTCAAAGTCTGGGACTGGAGTCTTGCACAATTAGCATAAAGCACAGTTAGCATAAGGTCTGTTGCTAGAATAACAAAACTGGTTTTGCTAGCTTGTACAGTTATGTTATATTAGTGTCCTTGTCTTTGGTTTCAAAACAAGCTAATATTATTCACTGAAGATACCAAGCTGGGAAGAGTAGCTGATACACCAGAAGGCTGTGCTGCCATTCAGAGAGACCTGGACAGGCTGGAGAGCTGGGCTGAGGGGAAACTCATGAAATTCAACAAGAGCAAGTGCAAGGTCCTGCACCTGGGGAGGAACAACCCCATGCACTGACCTGCTGGAAAGCAGCTCTGTTGAGAAGGACCTTGGAGTGCTGGTGGACAACAAGCTAACCATGAGCCAACAATGTGCCCTTGTAGACAAGAAGGCCAATGGTATCCATACCCTGGGCTGCATTAGAAGGAATGTGGCCAGCAGATCAAAAGACATTATTCTCCCCCTCTACTCTGCCCTAGTGAGACCACATTTGGAGTACTGCATCCAGTTTTGGCCCCCCAGTTTAAGAAGGATGTGGAACTGCTTGAGCAAGTCCAGAGGAGAGCTACGAAGATGATCAGGGGACAGGAGCATCTCCGTTATGAGGAAAGACTGAGAGACTTGGGTTTGTTCAGCCTGGGGAAGAGAAGATTGAGGGGGGAATCTCATCAGTACTTACAAATATCTAAAGGGTGGGTGTCAAGAGGATGGAGCCAGACTCTTTTCAGTGGTGCTCAACAACAGGACAAGAGGCAATGGGCACAAGTTGGAACACAGGAAACTCCACCTAAACATGAGAAAAAACTTCTTTCCTGTGAGGTTGTCAGAGCAGCAGAACAGGCTGCCCAGGGAGGTTGTGGAGTCTCCTTCCCTGGAGAGATTAAAAATCTACTGGGATGTGTTCCTGTGCCCCCTGCTCTAGGTGTGCCTGCTGAAGCAGGGGAGTTGGACAAGATGATCTCCAGAGGTCCCTTCAAACCTCTACCATTCTGTGATTCTGTCGTTAAAGTCTGAGCAGTCTTGTACATTTACGGGTACAACAGGCCTCTGTTGTAGCTGCACAATTAATGTAAAGGGAGTTGTCCTATCCCTGCTTATTGTGCTCCTTTACCCTCCAGGCTTAATAACAGAGTAAAGGTAAAATGGCTAAACTGGTTTTCAATACCTAGGCAGTTGTTCTTCTGGAGTCTGTACTACACAGGCTTGTTTTTTTGGAATAGCCTGGCTGCAGTAATTCAGTGAATTTTCTGTGGGGGAAATAATTATTTTCTTTCCATTCCACATTTTCTGAGAAACATAATGCTGGAAGGATAAGTTTAGTTGTGAAAAGGAGGAGATAGATAGAACTGGGATTTTCACAAATAGGCCTACTGTATATCCAAGTATCTAAGAATATAGTTTTAAGCTTTTATCATCTGTAGAATCAGTTGGGACATAAGGTAAGGGTTTTGTGTATTATAAGAGGTTTAGGGTATTCATTATCCTAGTCAGATCTGAGGCATATGTGGGCAAATAAACTCTGTGGAACAAACAGTAAACCCTGAGAATGAGATAAAGCAGTAAAACATTTCTAAGCTGGCAGGTTGGTTCATTTGTATCAAGAAAAGGGACCTCTAGAATGTGACAAATTAATGATGATGTTCAGAGACTGCTGAATTACCTCCCAAGCTCGTTCCTGCCTGTCTGTTAGGAAATCCGTTCTGTTGCTATTGTCTGGAAATGTATTACCTTTATGTCACAAATAGATTTGTTTGAGAATGCTTCAGGTGGGTTGAATAGGCCTTCAAGGTCAACTAGAACAATCCTATAAAATGGATGATATACATATGACAGATATATCTGAATGGCAGTCATTAGTCATCAAGCTTCCCCACTGCAACGTTCTCTACAGCTTCCTTTTTCATATAAAGGAGTATCTGTGTTCACTTCTATGAAATACCATTGGGTAGTTGTGTCTTGATAGGTTGTTAATGCTAAACCTATTCTAACAGAACTTCATTAAAGACCATATTCTGCATCTTTACTTAAAAGCAAACACAATGGCAATTCTGTTACTTGCCCACTAAGGGGTATAAGTCATCATGTGTGAATAGGTCCTTTTTTAATCAAATATGACATTTTAGTTTGATGTGCAATTTATTCACATGGTTTAGAAAATACATGTTACACTATAACCAGAACTTGGTAGGGTAGCCCAAAAGTAAAGCTAAATAAGAAAAAAAAAAAGAAGTATACTGCTCAAAAGTCTTTCTTCTTATCCCAGAAGTGGGTGGACTGGAAAATATTATAAATTTAAAAAAATAAGTGAAGTGTTACTTTTTAATGAGTATAAATAAAATCCTTAAAATCACTTTCAATCACCTAAATGGAAGATTTCATAAGAAACTCTTGTCAAATAAGAAAGCACAAAAGAATATTTTTAAAGGTTTTATATACAACAGTCATACACACTTAAAAATAGCCTGAAATACATAATACTAAAGAAAATACAGTGCAGTCAATGTAATAAATGTTTTGATGTAAATTCTACATCATTACATTACAAAGCACAAAATACTAAATAATGAATTTGACATTAAATCACAACCTTAAATTCCATCGGGGGAAAAGAATAAAAAGAATTGTGAGAATAAATGCTGTCATATATAAACTGAAGAATAAGATCTGTTATAATTCTTTGTATAAGGGATTCAAACCATAAAGAATAAAGTGAAATTTGTTCTAAAACAGAGATATATATTTAACTTACTATTCATAGAAACAAAGTTGGATGGGGTTTTTAGTTTTGTTTTTAATTTCAATCAGATTCCCATTATGTCCTGATTCGTAGGAACAGTTCATATCAATCTCACAATGTCAGGCTGGAAGAGGGACTTAATTAGTTCATTTAGGCATTTGATAAATGCATTTTTCTGAACATATTTATGTTTGAAAATTAAAAAAAAAAACAACCAGAATTAAAAATTCAGGAAAGATACCATATTATTTGTTTGAAAATGCAATTATTTCTTGTCATTGTAAATCATTATTTTTTATGGTTCCTAGACAAATTCTTCTTTTCCTACCCCAACTTCCAGGATTCATAGAATCATAGAATATTTCAGTTGGAAGGGACCTACGAGAATCACGAACCACACACAGGGCAACCTAAAGTTAAACCACATATCTAAGAGCATTGTCCAAATGCTTCTTGAATACTGACAGGCTTGGGGCCATGACCACTTCCTTGGGGAGCTTGTTCCAGTGCTTGACCACCCTTTTAGTGAAGAACTTTTTCCTAATGTCCAACGTGAAGTTCCTTTAATTCAGCTTTAAGCCATTCCCTCGCATCCTATCATTGGACACCAGAGAGAATAGATCAGCACCTCTCCCTCTGCTCCCCCTCATGAGGAAGTTGTAGAAATCAATGAGGTCACCCCTCAACCTCCTCCTCTTTAAGCTGAGCAAACAAAGCATCCTCAGCTGCTCCTCATCCGTCTTGCCCTATAGTACTTTCACAATCTTTGTTGCCCTTCTTTGGACACTTTCTAAGATTTTTATATCCTTCTTATATTGTGGAGTCCAAAATGCATACAGTACTCAAGGTGAGGCTGCACAAATGTTCAGTATAGTGGGATAATCACTTCTTCCAACTGGTTAGGTATGCTGTACTAATGCACCCCAGGATACAGTTGGCCCTTTTGGCCACCAAGGCACATTGTTGACTCACATTGAGCTTACCATCTACAAAAACCTCTCTTTCTGCAGCGCTGCAATCCAGCCTTTTGTCCCCAAATGTATGCATACATCAAGGATTACACCATCCCAGGTGCAGAGTCTGGCATTTGTCCTTGTTAAATTTCATGCAGTTCGTGATTGCCCAGTGCTGTAATCTATCAGGGACTCTCTGTAAGGACTCCCTTGAGAGAGTCAATGAGTCCTCCCAATGTAACTCACTTAGTGTGCATTCAACTCCCATGTCCAGGTCATTGATAAAAACGTTGAAGAGAACTGGCCCTAAAATAGGCCCCTGAGGAACAGCACTAGTGACTGGCTGCCAGCCTGATGTTCCCCCATTTACCTCAACTTTTGAACCCGACCCTTCAGCTAATTGTTCACACAATGTATTGTGTACATGTCTAGCTGTATGCTGGACATTGTGTCCAGAAGGATATTGTGAAAGACAGTATCAAAAGCTTTGCTAAAATAAAAATTAAAAAAACCCACATCCATTGACTTCCCTTCATCCATTAGGCAGAAAACCTTGTGTATTGCATTTGTGTGACAAGGCTTTGATAGTGGAGGGACTACAGGGGTGGCTTCTGTGAGAAGATGCTAGAAGCGTCCCCTATGTCCAATAGAACCAATGCCAGAGAGCTCCAAGACAAACACACCATTGACCAAGCCAATTGGTGACGGTGGTAGCACCTCTGTGATATCATATTTAAGAAGGAAAAAGAACCCTCTACATAACTGCGGCTGAAGAAAGTAGTGAGAATATGTAAAAGAAACAATTCTGCAGACACCAAGGTCAGTGAAGAAGGAGGGGGAGAAGGTGCTCCAGGTACCGAGGCAGAGATTCCCCTGCAGCCTCTGGTGAACACCATGGGGAGGCAGGCTGTGCCCCTGCAGCCCATGGAGGTTAATGGTGGAGAAGATATCTCTCTACAACCATTGGAGGACCCCACACCAGAGCAGGCGCATGTGCCCAAAAGAGGCTGTGACCCCTTGAGAAGCCTGGGCTGGAGCAGGCTCCTGGGAGGAGCCACACTGGAGCAGGTTTTCTGGCAGAGCTTGTGACCCCATGGGGCACCCACACTGGAGCAGTCTGTTCCTGAAGGGCTGCACCCTGTGGGAGGGACCCATGCTGGAGTAGTTTGTGAAGACCTTCAGCCAGTGGGAAGGACTCAGGTTGGAGAATTTCATGGAGGACTGTGTCCTGTGGGAGGGACCCTACGCTGGAGCAGGTGAAGAATGTGTGGAATCCTCCCCCTGAGGAAGAAGGAGCAGCAGAGACATGTGATGAATGAACTGCAACGCCTATTCCTCATTTTCCTGTGCTGCTGGCAGGGAGGAGGTAGAGAAAATTGAGAGTGAAGTTGAGCCTGGAGAAAAAGGGAGGGGGAAGGTGTTTTCAAGATTTTATTTTATTTATTTATTACCCTACTCTGATTTTGATTAGTATTAAATTTAATTAGTTAATTAAATGCATTAAACTAATTTCCCCAAGTCAAGTCTGGTTTGCCCGTGACAGTAACTGGTGAGTGATGTCTCCCTGTCCTTATCTCGACCCCTGACCTTTTCATTATATTTTCTCTCCTGCGTCCAGCTGAGGAGAAGGACTGCTAGAGCAGCTTTGGTGGGCACCTGGCATCCAGCCAAGGTCATCTCACCACACCTTGTCATGAAAGTAAATTAAGCTAGTAAGGCATGACTTTCCCTTCATAAACCCATGTTGGCTTTGACCAATGACTGCATTGTCTTTCAAATGTTTTTCAATAACTCCCAGAATAATCTTCTCCATAATTTTACCAGGCACCAAAGTGAGACTGACAGGCTTATAATTAACAGAGTCTCCTTTCTTGCTCTGCTGAAAACTGGAATAATATTTCCTAGCTTCCAGTCAACTGGGACTTCTCCAGATTCCCAAGACCACAGTCCTCACAGTAGCATCACCCAACTCTTTCAGTACCCTAGGATGACTCCCACAGACTTAAGTGCATTCAGCTGCAGCAGCACATTCCTCATTATATCAAAAAAGCACTTGAGAAAAAAGCTGGCAATATCAGACTCAGGTTATTTAAGCTTTTTAAGATCTTAAAGTGCAGGCCACTGGCACAGAAATGCACTCTGCTACTGCCATAAGAAATTATTTGGGTAAGTCATATCCTCAGTCTATGTCTCTGTTTCTCCTATCCCTTCTTTTCTTCTTCACTTGATAAAGCCTGCAGGTCAAGGATCATCCCTCCCAGTGCATGCTGACAGTATGGCCCTGTGAGATCTGCACTCAAGAGAGTATGTCTTGGGCACAGATAAAGGTAATTTGAGACAGAGTATTTTTTAAAAAGGTTATTTCTTTCTGTCACTTCAAGTTATTCCTATTATCTCACTCATCTTTTACTTACTTCTTGAATCTGGTGATGCTTAGGAGAAAGAGAAGAAACTGGAGTCATGACAGAGGTGGCTCTTAACAACACAACTCTATTCAACAACATAAAATCAATCTAACTTTTCTTAAACGAACCTTTTCTAATTCCTAGTCATTAGTGATGAGACTCCCAGAGTACAACAAGGTAGGGAACCTTGAAATCTGGTTGGATGCCAGGCCAGAACATTCAAGATAAAGGCTCATCCATTGTGAAAACCAATTCAAAATTCCTCACAGCTATGCAATTGCACAATATCTGAAGGAGAAAAAGCTCACATAGGCAAATGCCCCAGGATATGTCTTGTCTGGCTGGATTCTCTTAGCCTTGTTCCTGTGAAACCAGTAGAAAGGAATTAATGGCACAGTGGTCTCACAGAGAGATTCCTTTCATCACCTTGGATGGGAGTGAATTACCAACTCTCACTAATCAGCCAAGGCAAAATCACAAGACAAAATGACTGGAAGTGTGTCTTTGAGTATCTGCAGGTCATGACTCATGCACAGAATATGGAAGATTCTCAAGCTCTCAGAGCTATCACCCACAGCTCGTGTAGCCATTGCCCCAGACTAAGGGAATGATATCTTAGTTTGTCTTCCCAACTGTTACGTGTGAGCGAGCCCTGCTTTCCTGGAGATGGCTGAACACCTGCCTGCCCATGGGAAGTAGTGAATGAATTCCTTGTTTTGCTTTGCTTGTGTGCGTGGCTTTTGCTTTCCCTATTAAACTGTCTTTATCTTGACCCACAAGTATTCTCACTTTTACTCTTCTGATTCTCTCCCCCATCCCACTGCAGCTGGCTCATACTTAGACTGGGACTGAACTACAACACCTTGGAAGAGGAAAATGAAGTATTTCATGTCAAAGGGAGGGAAGAGAGCTCCAGGATGCAAAGAAAAAAACAAATAGACAGTTATTTAATTGTTCTGAAAAAACAATTCAGAGCATTTGTTATTGTTCTCTTCTTTGTCCTCTCTCCTCATAGAGTAGAAGTTGTTCTGGGAAGTTCTCTGTCTCTTCCACTGGCAGATACTGGAGACTGTTTGGAGAAAAGACATTCCTAGAGCAGCAGTTTGCTGAGGGCCACAAACAGGCCACGTGTGGCAGGGGCAATCCACATAATTTACATATTATCAAATTAGGTTGATGGAGATGAGGATACTCACAAGTTCAGGTGAAAATCACTTCTCCCTATGCATGCCAAAAGTGATTAATAGAATATTATCTCAGAAACTGTTCCTATTCCTTTTTCCAGTGTGATAACGATGATCGTAATTTTTCTGTTTCTCTTTTTATACTATCTTGCAGTAGATTCCTTTATTTCCCTTTCTGGGCAGAACTTCACTTCTACCAACCTCTTTTGAAAGAATTACCCTTGTCTAAAAACACAAAAACACCATGAGGTGTATGAAATCTTTATTTGTAAATGTCATTAGTTCCAAATTAAAACATTAAATATTAGAAAGCTGTTCTAGCTGTGGTACTTTATCTGATCTTGCCTAGGAAACTGGAAGATTCTACTCCTATCCCAACCTGAAATATTTATTTTCCTAATTGTAGTATTATAAAGCTGCTGATAATACAGGTACTCCAGGTATTCCAGTCCAGCCCATCAGGATATGCCTAAACCATTTATGAGAGGAGTCTGTCTAACACTCAGTGATAGAGATTCCCCAGACTCACCAAACAATCTATACTCCTTCTGTGCTATCTTTAGAATATCTTTTCCTTTGCATCACCTGCATTTTTTTTCTGATGAAAGTGAAAATCTAAATATAAGTAATGTTTCACATTCCCCCAGCATTTGTCTGAGTAGGTAGGTATCACAAATACAGGTGTCCTTGTAGGCACCAAAGAACAACAGATGCTCAGCATGTCTTTAAATCAACCCATGCTATGTTCAAGCTTGGGTGACACAGATTTCACTACTAATTCATAACCAAACAAATAAATGGTTTGGATTTTTACTTTATTAGGAGTAAAAAATCACTCAACATATCTAAAAGTAAGCCAGCCCTACTGATGTACTGAAATATTGAAAGATATCCGTAATTGTACACAGGCAGTTTTGGAAGTGTTGACTAAGGCACATATCTTATTAATACTGCATTTTTACCCCTGGGAAGTTATTGGATAGTGCAAAAGCTGGTGATAACTAGGGCATCTGATATGGGTATTGCCCAACCCTTTTTTGTGGAAATATTTATTTGAATAATTGACTATTTAAAAACTAAATTATCATACTTTGAATAATTTAGAAATCCTCAAGTTATAAATAATATGTTTGCTATTGTACCACCAGCTTTTTGGCATGTACACTGGCAGGAAAGTTCTTACAGCTGAGAAGAACTTACGATACTCTGTCTCAATTTATGCTGTGTTTCCATTCAGACTGCCTGGTGGATCTCATTGATAACAACAGCACCTAGCTTGTATGCAGAATTGTCTTTCGAAGCACATGTATCAATTTCATTAAATATTTAAATACACACATTTGAACAAAACTAAGGGATTCTATCCCAAGTGTGCAGAAAGTGAGTCATCATTCCTTTTCTCTTCTGGCTTAATAATGATAGACCATTGGCAAACAAAGATTTAAGTGGTTCTCCTTGCATGGGGGGGTCCAGAACACTAACAGTAATTAAAGTCTTTGCCGTGCTAGGAGTTGCCCGATGCCTAGCATAGGCTGTTCAGTGAAGGGGTTGCTTGCTCATTTTCAGTGAGGTATTGGGAATTCATGTAAATGTCAGCTGCAATGACTGTTTAGGTCTGTAATTGTGTGAGTCCTGAAATTACTTTTGAATAGCTTAAGCTGACAAAAGCAGCATTTTTCTCTAAATGAAGTGTTAGTTTAAAACACAAACAAAGAAATGAAGAGTTGTTTAGCTCAGCATCTGACAGAACTGTGCTTATGAGGTTGCTATAAACATTTTCTTTTCAGAGACATGGAGAAGCTCTAAGTGTACTCTTATACTAAGGCATTATTTATGTGTGTGTTTCAGTTCTGCTGATGACAACAGGATGCAAATATATATATATACACAGGGTGCCTCAATGTGTGAATGGGATCTTTGAGTAGGTTTCAGAAACTCAGTGGCAATGGCCAACATTTATGCATGCAGCAGACACAGCATAGGAGAAAAGGCTGTACTTGCACTCCACTGCTCATATGTTTTGATTCCAGCCTAGAAAACCCTCCCCTTGGCTGTACTGGGTCAGCAAAACCAGAATTTCACCTGGAGAATACAAGGGAGATGCTGTGCACACCCTTCCAAACCTTGACCTAAAATGAAAATTATTATTCTATGTTTATTTGTTAACGGATGGGAAAGTCATTATGACAGATATTATTTTCTATCAGTCAGTTCATTAGTAGATGTCCTAAAAGTTATACACTATAAAACCCTCCTAGCAATTTGGTAATCTTTCATTTCTTCATACCCCAATAGACATAAGAATATTGTATTTATACAAGAAATTGTGTACATGTTCTATGAATGACTTGTCTTTTTGTAAATTAATTTAATATTTCTCTCTTTCTCACTGCACATTTTTCAACTATCCCAATAACCAGTGCCTACTAAGTAGTGTGTTTTGCACTATAAAGAATAATCTTTCTTTCTAAGAGATAAAACAGCAGTATCACTACAATTTCCATGCCGTTTTACACCAAGACTTATGATTGTATTTTAAGGCAATATGGACACAGCAGACTGAAAATTGATTTTTGGGTAAATATAGTAGTCATTTTCTGGCTCTAGGCCATCACTAGACAATCTTCTGAGCTCCAGCCTCTTCAAAAGAATCTTTTTTAATTATCAACTTTACATAAAAGTGATGGCGCATTTCCAGTGAGCGAACTGTTTCTCAGAAAGGAGCTGACCTAAATTCATATTCTTTTCAGGATGTAAAATGATGATTTAAAACTAAAAAAAAAGAATTTCTTTCAAGTGAATTGATTTTTTTCTTTTTTCCCCCAAAAGGAAAATTTTAAATGAAACCCAGTCATCTTGTTGCTTTTCAGTGTCAAGAAGCTTGTCTTGTCCATGACAGTAATCATGTTGACTTACTTGCTTTTTGTTTCCTTGATCCCTTCTCAGTACTTTTCAAATACTGTACCTCACACAACACATGTATAAGAAAGTTATATTTTTAAGGGCATGATTCCACACTACCTCAGGAGTGTCCTTATCATTCTGCTCACTTGCACAGTTGAAAACCATTCATTTATATAACCTATATATATATATCTGCATTTTACAAAATGTGTGAAGTTACCTGGTAGACCTAGAGAGGAAAATCAAGCCCTTGGCTTCAGTGCCATTTCAATAGAGTTTTACACTGTTTTTCTTCCAGATTTTATATAAAGTATACCTCCTAGGACTAATGGTTCTAAGCAAAAAAAAACCAAATAAGGTATATTTTCAAACTTGATCATTTCCTTTCTTAAAAATGCAAATCCAATGCTGTTTATTGATATGGACCTAGATCTAATGAAGTATTCAGGCTTCTTGGAAAGGTTTAGGCAGACTGTATGTCATGGTTCCCACCCTACTCCTACTAAGTTGTTGTTAGGTGTTTGTTTCCAAAGATCCATGTCAATTTAAAATGGTGCCACCTTACACCAATTTTCATATTCCATTTCCTAGGTATAGCTGTTGCCACAGCTCTGCTGGGGAAACATACAATTAGGCAAAAAAAAAAAAAGGAAGCTGTTTTCAGCATGTCTGGTGCATGTTAGAAAATACTTCTATACAGCCCTTGATATGAACAAAGCTATAGAGCTGGAAATCTCCAAAGAGTGATAAATGAGGAGCAGTTTGGGTAGGTAAAAGTCTCTCTGCATGATCTGGAAGACAGCATCTGTCCATGCTATTTTGAGCCCTCCAGCCATGATTCTCATATGGACAAATTATGACTCTCTAAGTATTTGCTGGATTCAGATTCTAGTTAACCTCCCAGCACTGTTGGCTTAGCACAGTCATCACCTGTGGGATGTTCTGAATTGAGTAGCACAGTCTGAACTTCATTTACGTCAGGATTTGGCCTAGGTCATTGTATTTGAAGAACTGAAGGAAGAGGATAAATGGGTACATTGTCAAATGCAAATCAACTCAGTGCTCAGTTGCCCTCATTATTTTAAAATCCTTTGACTAGAATTCATTTAGTCATGGCATAGAAGCCTTTGGTCTGCTTATGCTCTCCTTACTTCATAAACTGTCCCACTGACACTTACGGAGAAGTGTGTAGCATGAAATCTCTCATTACAACTTGTCCTTAGGACTGTTCCAGGTTCTGGAAGGCATGAATGACAGAACGTGATCCCCATTAATGCAACAGATCAAAATGAGACAAATCCGTCTAAAAAGTCTATTCTTCATATTCAGATAAATGGACTTTATCTAACTGAGAAGTCTTCCAATAACATACTATAGAAGATAGAGTAATTCAATCTCCTGGGTTCTTTTTTGCTTCTTGTCTAAAATTATGTCTTCCAGAGACCTCACCTCCTCTGTTTCATTACAGCATTTAGTATGTTTTTGGAAAGTAATAAATAAATACTAAAATAAATCTCAATACAGAGCTTAGCATGAGTCTCATGGACTGAATAGAACAATTTACCATGAAGCGTGTTTCCCCATGTGGGGTGTATGCCCGAACCCATCTGACTGGAGGTGCAAGGTTGGTTAAGGAGATTTTGATAAGAAGGAAGATTCACAGCCTGACTATGTAAGCATGATTTGTAAACTAGCTGTTGAGCCTGCAGAGAGGCTTCAGTGAGCAGAGGAATAAACTAATAAAATCTGAATACTTGTAGTCTGTTATCCCAAGCTAGTTACCCCAAGCCATAGCAAGTACAGCTGTGGAAGGCAGGGGTGTGATGCTTTTTGTGTAGGATGACTATGTATTAAAAGGGAGTGAGATCCCAAGGGTAAGCCATGCTCTAGTGCATGATTTGATCAGTAATAATCCAGCATTTACTGATCAATATGTTGCCTAATTAAGGTAACATAACTGGTAAATTGAATAGGTGTCCTAAGGGCCTATGTTTCTGAATGATGGGAAATATGACCCTTAGAGAGAAGATGACTGTGAAGTCTTGAGTTTGCTCAGGAAATTCTCTCACTTTGTGAGCAAAGTTGTTTTTTCTTCACTTGATCCCCACCAGCCTTGTCTAACACAGTGTTAACCATCCTGAGCTAATCTGTTTAATTCTGCACATATTGGGTAACGAGCATATGCGGCTCCCTGCCTAACTTTATTTTGAGCACGAGGGAACATTTTAAGCACGTGCCTACTTATCCTGTTTTAAAGAAATTAGGAGATCTAGGATTCTGTGCAACACAAGATTTTGTAATCTAGGGTAAACAGCTAAATTCAAATTCCTTTCTTGTTTATTCCTACATACCTAGCGAATAAGTTCCCTGAAGTGAATAGGATAATCCTGGTATAAATACAAAGAGAAGCATGCTTCTTTAGTTCTTGTAAACATTCCCTTTCAAAAAATACTTTTAAAGTGTAGAGCTGATTGAACTTTGAATGCTAAAATGTTTTCATTATGGCACAGAGTCTTTGAAACAGGCTTTTTAATTTTTTCTCTGTAATGTTCAAAATTACTCTGTGGGAACTAGCTCCTTAAAAACCCCCTAAACAAAACAAAGGAAACTGAAATCTCCTTCTCCCCCAGAACCTTAGGGGTTCAAATTAAGTCAATCAAAATCAAGGCCTTTTGTGGACTGAGAGTAAATGCTGTTTTCCTCTGCAATCTGTGACCTCAAATAGGCCCTTTTCTTTCTAATCTCATGCTTTACATGCTGTGAAGAATGAAATGCATTTAATTCTTTGACTCAGCCTCCCTTTATGGCTATGTGAAAGAGCTGGTGAAAGTGGCAGGTGAAGCTTAGTAGGAAAGAATAAAGCAAAAAGTGGTCTCATGCACATTCCCCTATTCCTAGGGCTCTTGCAAGTGTACACACAGCATGGGAGATTACCTACAGTGACAAAATTCAAGGGTTAGAAAGAAATTAAGTTCTGGAATGATAAGAGTGGAATATAACCACATTTTATTTGCTTAGGGTGGAAGAGGATCTTTGCATGACTCTAGGACTATGACTGTATGACTCCTCTTTAGTCTCCCTTACAAGAGTAGAGAAGAGAGAGAAGAGAAGAGAAGAGAAGAGAAGAGAAGAGAAGAGAAGAGAAGAGAAGAGAAGAGAAGAGAAGAGAAGAGAAGAGAAGAGAAGAGAAGAGAAGAGAAGAGAAGAGAAGAGAAGAGAAGAGAAGAGAAGAGAAGAGAAGAGAAGTTAGAAGGGACCTGCAATGATCATCTAGTCTAACTGTCTAAACAGCAGCATAGCCTTTACGCCAGAGAAGTTACATCATTTCCCTTTGACTTGTGAGAAGCTGCAACTCTTTTTTATGCTGTTTGACAAAGCAGATTGCTGTGTGCATGCAATGACTATTTGGTTGCTTCTCAGGGAACTTCTCTGCTGGACCATTTCTTATGTGTCTACCTGTGGCTGATAAAAAAGTTTCAGGGCTTTGGAAGAAATACAATGACTTTTAGCCACTGCTGCTCTTCAGAACAAGATGGATTGGTTATATCTATACTGGTAAAAGAAATGTGCTGAAGACCACAGTCTGGAACAAAGCAGTTCATACACACCTGACAAAATATTTTTATCTCAAGAACAGGGCACGTGCATGAACACAGCCTACTGGGAACAGTGCTTGCTGCATGCTAAGCTACTGAACTTGGAAATGCATGAAAGCCATTTCAAGGATAATTTGAATAATTTTGAAGTATATACTATTATTCCTAGCACCCAGGGAAGTTTCTAGACACTGTTTAATTTACTAGTAGAGGTGTAACCATAGAAGACCTGGGGATTGTCTGGCTGTGACAACTACTCATTTGCAACCTGTATGTTCCTCTTTTGTCCTCAACATATCTATATAAACATCAGTCTAGTTCTTTCTGTTCTTCCTCTAATGCTCAGTGCTTTGTCTCCTCTAGCTTCTAATACTAATCTCCTTTTCCCTGGAGTGCTCTTAGTATAAGTCTTTATCTCTTCTCACCTTTCTTGTCAGTCCACTCTTTTCAGCCATATGCAACAATTTTACTATACTCCCCCATATGTATGATTCTTTTTCTCACCTCTTTCTATCTTTTTTCTCAACAGCCTAGAAAGAAAAGGTTGTTCTTTCATTTTCATCCTCTCAATACTTATCTTTGACATTGCTGACCATTTCTTTATCTTAGTCCTCTGCAACTGGGATGCATAACTGAAGAAGATCGATATATAAATATATATGTTATAGGAGTATGCTAGCTGCCTATATCATAGAAGATAAAGACTTCATAAGAAATTGAGAAAAATTTAATAGAAAACTCCTTTCTAAGACAATTAAAAAGGTCTGTTATGGGAAATTCTCATCTTTTCTCAGTGAGGTAATGCTAAAGGCTCCACAGCAGTGGGTTTTTCTTGCTGTGCTAGTGGCTGTGTAGAGTTGTGCCCAACACTCCAGATAACATTGTTGTGGCTCTTTTCACAATGACAAAATTATCTCCCCAGTCTAATTTTCCTCCATCTTTCCACTAAGATATTAATAGAATCACAGAATGGTTTGGGTTGGAAGAGACCTTTAAAGATCATCTAGCCCAACCCCCCTGCCGCAGTGTGTGAGGGATTTTAGATGATGGTCTGTGTAGGGCCACGATGGAAGAATTACAAGCTGAACACAGCTGTGAGAACACAACCTTGAAGAAGGGAGCTGGGAGGATTGTTATTGAACAATATGTTGTTGCAATCCGGGGGCCGCTGTTAGCTGGCAGAGCACGCACCTGGCAGGCCTTGTTGCATGCACTGGCCATGCGTGCAGTTAACGTCTAGTCAGTACTTTTCCACTGAATCTGCTGAGGATATAGAAAAGCATGGCTCAAAGCAGAGAAAGGAGAGAAGACACAGAGCACGCTCTACGAACCACAGGGAATGCCCTGGAGGTGCTGCGCCTACCTCCCTTCTCAGTGATGACCCTGCTAATGGTCACTGTCCTGCTCAGTGGGGTCTCGGGCGCAGTCGGGTTGGTAAGACTCTCACAAAGCGAAAACAATATGTTAGTAACTGCTTATGCCAGGCTATAATAAAGCAATATGCTAGTAACTGCTTATGCAAGGATATAACAGAGCAATAAATACTGTTGTGCTTTTAAAATATCAAATGTTGGGTGAACTTTGTGCATAGGAATCCTGCAAACCTGTTACACATAGGCACAGACATCTTTCACTATTCAGGTTGCTCAAAGCCCCATCCAACCTCACTTTGAATACTTCCAGGGATGGCAACTTGTTCCAGTGTCTCACCGTCTTCCATGTAAAAATGTCTTCCTTATGTCCAATCTAAACCTACCCTCTTGCAGTTTAAAACCATTGCTGTTTGTCCTATCATTACAAACCCTAGTAAACAGTCCCTCTCTGTCTTTCTTATAAGCCTTCTTTATATACTGAGAGACTACAATAAGGTGTCCCCACAGTCTTCTCTCCCCCGGGCTGAACAACCCCATCTCTCCCAGCGTTTCCTCATAGGAGAGGTGTTCAAGCCCCTTGGATCATTTTTGTGGCCCTCCTTTAGACCCACTTGAGCAGGTCTATGTCTTTCCTGTGCTGAAGACTCCAGATCTGGACACAGCACTCCAGGTGGGGTCTCAGCAGAGTAGAGTAGAGGAGCAAAATCACCTCCCTCAACCTGCTGGCCACACTTCTTTTGTTGCAGCCCAGGATATGATTGGCTTTCTGGGCTGCAAGTGCACACAGAATTCTTTGTTTTCAGGTGGAAGCTTATGGGCCAGGACATAACTTAGTACATGGAGGCATGCGATATGCAGAGAATGGGAGACACAGAAAGTCAGAAAGAGATTTTCCAATGTCATGCTGTCAGTAGTAGAGTAGTAGAGGTTTCCAGCACGCTTGTGCTAAAATTTTTGTCTCTTTCATGTTCTGACAACACCAATTGAGACTTAATTTGAAAGGCAGTATTTTGTGGCATGTGGCATCCTTATTTCAGGAATAATTAAGGCAGATCATAAGCTGGCTTTTCAAACTGTATGTCACCTTTTTCTAAAAGTGATGTGTGACTTGCTTTTCACTCTACTCTATATGTCACAAAATGCTGCATTCGCCTCTGATTTATTGATTGATTTATTTTTCATTACAGTCAGTCCTTCTTCTGTAAAGAAAAATAGTATAACATAAATAATGCTAGCAGCATGCATCAAACTGCAATTCAAATACATTTTAAAAGATTTACTGTAATTATTATTAAAAGAATGGACAGAGGGATGAATATAATTCAGTGGCTGTATATTTTTATTCTGTACTTTCGTATCTTGCATTATTCTTGTGTGTTTTTTTGACCTAGAATGGACCTGGAATTCCTTTAACTGAAATCCATAGTGAAGTTATAAGACATGATATTTTTCAAACAGTAGAAAAAAACAAAAGCAAATCAGGTATCACAGAATCACAGACTCACAGGTTAGAAGGGACCTCAGGGATCATCTAGTCCAACCTTTCTGGGAAAAGCACAGTCTAGACAAGATGGCCCAGCACCGTGTCCAGACGAATCTTAAAAATGTCCAGTGTTGGGGAATCCACCACCTCCCTGGGGAGATTATTCCAATGGGTGACTGTCCTCACTGTGAAAAATTTCCCTCTGATGTCCAATCGGAATCTCCCCAAGAGCAACTTGTGTCCATTCCCCCTTGTCCTCTCCATGAGACTCCTTGTAAAAAGGGAGTCTCCATCTTCTTTGTAGCTACCCCTTAAGTACTGGTACATGGTGATGAGATCCCCTCTGAGCCTCCTTTTCTCAAGGCTGAACAAACCCAGTTCTCCCAGCCTATCCTCATATGGCAGGCTTCCCAGTCCTTTGATCATCTTGTTGGCCCTTCTTGGGACCCCTTCCAGCCTGTCCACATCCTTGTTGTAGAGCGGGACCAGAACTGTACACAGTACTCCAGGTGTGGCCTGACAAGCGCTGAGTAGAGCGGGATGATGACTTCTTTCTCTCTGCTGGCGATGCCCTTTTTGATGCAACCCAGCATCCTGTTGGCCTTCTTGGCCGCAGCAGCACACTGGTCACTCATGTTGAGCTCTCTGTCCACCAGGACCCCCAGCTCCCTTTCCACAGAGCTGCTCTCCAGCCAGGCGGATCCCCGTCTGTACTGCACTCCCGGATTATGTTTTCCGAGGTGTTCATAATTCCACGATCCTTAAAAAAACCCACAAGTATTGCATATATAGTTGACATCTGTGCTGTCCTTCTATGTTCTTATCAAAGTTACCTGGAATATTTACAGTAGAATGAGGATTATTGGCTTCCCCACTGCCAATGCACCTGAATCTGCTCTTGTGTGATTGTCTTTTTAAGTGAAATATGTTGCATTTATGACACACGCCAAAGCTCCAGTTATATTTGACAGCAGTACATGAAGACCTGACAAATAACTTGGAAATATTTATCTTTTAGAAAACTAAACCTTTTTAGGAATATTTTTTAGTACAAGCAAAATATGTTTAAATAAAAAGGAAAGAAGTAACCAACCAGAAATATTTCTTTCTGTGATTGCAGAGCCATCAAGCCCCAAAGAACAAGTTGGTTTCAACCTCTGGATAGTGTTACATGTTCAGATTGTCAAGCCACAATGACAATTTTCATTCAAAACTCATATCACTTAGTTTTAGGCATTGACAGCATAGAGCAAATGAGAAAACCATGGCTATATCCAGCAAAAGATTCTCAGCTATATCATGGACGCCTTAAGATGCTTGCTAAGGCAGTCTGTCTTACCCCACTAACTATCAGGAAATCCTGGATGACTATTGACTAGATGCTTATCTAAGCTGGCCAAAGATGAATCCCACAAAATGCTTAGTGAGCAGATAATAGCAGTTACAGTACTGTCATGGTTTAACACCAGCCAGCAACTAGGCATCATGCAGCCACTCACTCACTCTCCCCCTGATTGGATGGGGGAGAGAATCAGAAGAGTAAAAGCGAGAAAACTCGTGGGTCAAGATAAAGACAGTTTAACAGGAAAAGAAAAAGTCACACACAATAGCACAACAAAACAAGGGATTCATTCACTCCTTCCCATGGGCAGGCAGGTGTTCAGCCATCTCCAGGAAAGGAGGGCTCCATCAAACATAACGGTTCCTTGGGAAGACAAATACCATAACTCAGAACATCCCCCCTTTCATTCTTCTTCCCCCAGCTTTATGTACTGATCATGGCATTGTATGGTGTGAAATATCCCTTTGGTCAGCTGGGGCCAGCTGTCCCAGCCCAGTCCCCTCCCAACTTCTTGTGCACCCCCAGCCCACTTGCTGGTGGGGTGGGGTGAGAAGCAAAAAAGGCCTTGACTCTGTGTAAGCCCTGCTCAGAAATAACAAAAACTTCTCTGCATTATCATCACATTTTTCAGCACAAATCCAAAACACAGCCCCATACTAGCCCCTATGAAGAAAATTAACTCTATGTCAATCCAAACTGGCACAACTACACAAGAAGATTCAAAGTGTTTCTTACTTATATGTAAGTAATTTAAAGTATACGTTTTTGATGAGCAGCAATGGAGGCTTTCAAAGCAAAGTCCTGACAATATCTTCAACTTTTATTTTACTTATTGTCTTTATCTCTTTTATGTATTTATTTATTCATTCATTCATTTATTTTAACTTATAAAACTTGGAGAAATCTGCATGTTGATACTGTTCTTGGTTTTTAGCGACAGCTTCCTGCCATAGATGTGGTGGGGTGGATGCTTGCTTTAGACTAGAAAGAGACTGCACAATCCAGATGGCAAAATCTTTATATGAGCCATAAACTAACAATCACAACAAAATCACGTCTGATTATTACCAATTGTCAGCTAGTGTTAGGCCAACGACAACAAAGGAAATTGTTACAGATTATTCCCGAAATCACGCTCACTTCTACTAGCAGCTTGCAGGTTTTAGTTCAGGAAGAAATAATATCATAGCCACTCTGAAGTACAGAGAAGCTCTTGGGGTCATCTAAGGTGGAAAACGTAGTAACTTAGCCAAAAGCTCATACCAAGATGATTCCAGTCCCATATTGACAGCAGATGTCAGTATTTCTTAAGGGTTATGTATATTAGAAAGGAAAAAGTGCCTTGAGGGTTTAAACAGGATTCTGGGTACTTGTGAACACTCCAAGTGATCTAAATTTGTGAGCAACAGATTTTGTTGTTTCATCACCTTATTTTTAAAATGTGTTGAAGAAGGTGTTTGTCACTGAACCAAAGGAGTAACAATTTAAATTTAGGTATGGTCTCAATTCTGAGCAGTGCTGAGTAGCCTGAACTCAGGCGTGGCTTTAGCTGGAATTGGAGGAAAAGTTGCTGTTATTCCTAAGCAGCTCCCATCACAGAAGAGTCAATGGGGATATAATCTTGAGAGATGGAGGAAATAAATTGGTCATGATTCAAGAAGGCAGCCTGCTAATCTCATAGTAGGATGAAAAATACTGTGTTAACTTTTAGACTTGAAGTTATTAAATATAGAGTAAAGGTTGAATATAAACATTTCAGAGAATATGATGTTATTACCAAATAACTTTCAGATATGTGTGTAAGAAGACAGATTTTTCATCCAGATTATTTAATCTTTACGCCAGTTACTCAAGCACATACATCTGTTAAAGTCTTTGAGACTACTCATGAGAGTAGCTGATTTTAAATCATTAAAATTCAGCACAAGAATTGTATAATCTTTCCTCATATCACATAGCCTTGAGTGACATGTTGGAAAAATTTGTTATACCTATACAAGCTGAGGAGCTGGCCCAAACCTTTAGTTTATCAAGGTCGAGAAATTTATATTAACTTCAGGATTCAGCTCTGAAGGTACCTAGCAGCTGCTAATGCTTTCTAACAGTAGGGAGTCAAAAATCACAAAACCTCACATGATGCCCACAAAGAACAGTTACAGAATGAATGTGGTTCCTGCAACTACTCAACATTGAAATCATGTCAGAAATACTGTGCACTTTTTCAAAACATTGTGTAATTAGGCAGGTAGCTGTAGTCAATAGCAATGAAGACATCTTACAACCTTCCCCAATGCTCAGAGAAACCTATGCATAAGAAATGAAATGGAAAAAGTTTTAAGATGTATTTGATTTATACAACCCTAACTGTTTCTTGAGATTGCTAACGGGCATGTTCCTGGGTTCATGACATATAAAATCAGAGAACACTTTATAGTCTGAAGGATACCCAGCAAATTGAAGAATATAGAATTATAGGCTTACTTTGATCTGATTCAGCTTCTTGCAGGTGCAGAATTGGTTTTAACAGCATATTTTCTTGTGTTTTGTATAGATGAGATAGGAAATTCCCTGAATGACATTTCTAGCATTTCTGGAGCCGCTAACCACAATCACAATTATTACCACTGAAGGTAGAAATGGGATTTATATCACCTAACTTTAGATTGAACCAATCAGTCAAGCTTCTCTTTATAGTCAGTGAAGAGAAATAACCTGTTTTTTAGTGTCGTTCCTATGACCAAAGACAGATGACTTTAGGAAGAGAAGATTCCACCACAGAAGTGCTTTTTCTTCCCAGTAGCTATAATGAAAAGGACCATGGAAAACTAACACAGACATAGATACTTTCTGCATAATCTATATTGTCACGTATATTTTCTGAGATTAATACCAGATAAACAAGTTTGTAACAGAATGGACAGTAAGTTATTTGCAGAGCTGAGACCGCTCCATTTCAGGTACCCCTCTACTGAACCTCTGTACTGCAGTTGACTAAAGCACAACTTCTGGAAAGCCATCTAGCTTTGATTTCAAGACATGAGATATGGGAATCTACTTTTTTCCTGTGTCTAATATTTCTTTTTGCTATGATTAATACTATGCTATTAAAAAGCACTCACGCCTAATCTCTACTTGGCATTTGCCTGGTTCTGTGTTTTGATGTCATATGTGTCTCCCTAGTGGATTAAAGAGCTGAACTAAAGTTAATTTCTCCTTTTGAAATGTTTACATGCTGTAATCAAGTAACTTCTTGGTCCTCTAAGCTAAATAGCTTAAGCTCTTTAAGAGTCCCAATGTAATTTGCTGACTTTAACACAAATTTTATAGCTCTTTTTAACCCATCATGCAAAGTCCTTTTGTGATTTGAAACCAGGAGAACCTAGAATCAAATGGTCTGGTGAATTGAGAGGATCAGATTGATTACAAGTTCAGTATGAAACAGGTTTAGTGGAGTTAAAATTCACAAAGTATTTGCCACCCAGATAAAAAGCATCTTAAAATATTCTGTCCAAAAGAATTACTTCAAAAGATTAAATATAAGATACTGATGTAGTATGAAACAGAAGGGGGCAAATGACTCTCATTTTACTGTGCTTCAAAGCTGTCTAAAAATGAAATGATTGAAATTCCGTCTTGAGCTATTGTGTGTAAATGTGTGCAAAAGTATGCAAAAAACCGAAACAAAGAAACAAAAAATGAGCAGATATGAGTACAATGTTCAGTAAGCTCTGAAATGAATGCCACCAAGGGCACTCAGTGGTGACAACCTATCTTGATGGCTATGTTCTATTCTTAATGCATATTCAGGGTAAATTAAAAAAAAATGTATTTACTAAATCATTGTCTAAGTTCAGTCCTGGTGGCACCCCACTGACTTCTTCTTTTTATCAGGCATAAAATTGGCCATATGAGTTCAAGTGATATAAATAGTAAGGATTTCTACTTTTAGATTAATTTTGACAACACAGCCAAATATTTCCCCATGTTTGCAGATATCTCACCTCCATGAGCTACATTCAATTCTGCTTACAAAATGTGGCTAGGATCCTGCTTCTTTTGTCTGGGAGTATGATTAAGTCTCCCGATTTTTAAGGGCAGCCCTCTAGGCAGTTTTAAAGCAAGTGGTTGATATGGGAAAGGTTTTATAAACAATCCTGTTAGATGTTAATAGGATCAGAATGATTACCTCTCCTACCATGCTGAAAATGCACCCTCAGAGAGATTTTTCTTCATGCTATTTATACTTAGGTAAGCCCTCTGCAGAAGTTTCAAACCAAATACAACTTTAATGGAGTACAAGTCTGCACAGGGCAAAGAGATGTTATGACATAGAATCTGCAGTGGAAGAATAAGCTTTTATATCATCTCTCTGAAATTTGGTACAGGTTTTGCATCATCCCACAAACTCCAGTTCCTGTTTATAAGAAGTGAAAAGATACAATGTTCAGAAAGCAGGGAGTTCTGGCTAGTTTGGGGTAGTAGAGGGTTGTTGATCAAACTGCCCGGGCTGGTGTAACACGTGTCAGAGCAGAGCAGGGAATCATGGACGATAGCCAACCAGCCTCTGCTTCCCTCCTTCAGCAAAGAAAGAACATTATTTTTAAATACCACAGGGTGATGTTTAGCCAAAACCAAACTGTTCTTTCAGGAAAGACAGCAAAACCCTCAGTTCTCACAGACAATTGTAAAAAGGTAAAGCAGCAAGGTATTCAAAGCCTGCTGGCTTGTTCGAAGCAGTGGGTAGTCTAGCAGCCTCCTACCAGAAGCACTTTCTACAGGATTTTCACACCTCAGCCAGACACCCTGCTGATCAAAAGGCAAAGACGGTTCTCACAGATGTATGCGAGAATATATACATATTCAAGTGCACGTGCATACACACAAAAATACTTCTTATGCGCACACACCCCCATACATACATATGTTAGCTGTCAGGAAGTCTTTCCTGACCACACAGTACAGCCAGTGCCACACACAAGGGTGTAACCCTTCAAGCATTTTTCTTGAAGTCATCAATACAGAGTTCAACACTCCTCGCTTTACAAGCAAATAACACAATATTTATTCAAAAATACAGGAGAAAAACAAGATCTGTAATGTTACAGTGATAATGTCTGAACATGCCCAGAGACCTTTGGCATTTTGAATATAAGACAAGGGAGTTAACTGACAAATATCGTGCTTGGGAACAAGAATGGAGAATTCTCCAGCTGCTTAGTCTAGGCATTCATTCATTAATTTCTTTGTGCTGTATTTTGTGTACATTTTGATGCCCTTGCATAAACCACATAATTTAAGGAATCTTTTACTACAGAAAGCATGTACTACCAATCCTGATAAAGTCTTGGTGTGCTTTATAAGACAGTGTTTGCTAATGACCAGAGCAAACAGTCAATCAAAAAAAGTGATGTTTTATGTTATTGCTTGGTGTTTCCGCTTTGAGCAAACTAATTGGACTGGAGTTCAAACTAAAATTTAGAAAGGCTAAGACAAGGTGGAAGAGTTGGGAACGAAGCAGTGAATTTGAGCCTAGGAAAAGGGGCAGGGAGGAAAGTGCGATTTTTGTTAATTGTTTCTCATTATCCAAATCTATTTTAATTGGTGATAAATTAATTTTTCCCAAGTCAAGTCTGTTTTGCCTGTGACAGTAATTCATAAGCGATCTCCCTCTCCTTAGCTCATCCCGTGAGCTATTTCATGTTTTTTACTCCCCTTGTCTTGCTTGAAGAGAGGGAAGTGAAAGAGTGGCTGAGTAGACATCCGGCAGCTAACAATGGTCAAGCCTTCACAATATCCATTTCTTTATTCCATACTCTATATTATTTTGGAATCAGACTTTCCTATCCCAAAGCATCTCCTTTTTCCTATAAGTTTCTCTTAGTCATTTATTGTCCTCATAGTCTGCTCTTTAAATGAATGTTTTCATACATTTCCTAGAAACACACAGGCATTACTTTGAACTGGCTTCAGTAAGAGCCTTTCAGGCACATTGCTCCATTTCTATTTGTCCTCTTCTTTATTCTGTTTTATTTTATACTTCCTCTACTTTTTAGAGTTTATTATTTCCTATCTTTATCCTGAATAGTCTGGTTTTGATGTGAACCAAAAATAATTCCTATGACATTCCAGATGTTAAATGTGCATAGACACACAGTAAAGACTATTGTCTTACTGCTGAGCTATTCTGATTGCATTTTATAAAAGAAAAAGATCATAGAAAGTCTATGGGACTTGTCCTAACTATGCAAGACCTCAGGTTTGATGACACCAACCTAAGGAATAAGCATAACCGTCAGATACTTAGACCTCTTTAATGCAGGTCAACAGCTCTCAGTACCTTGAATACTACATTACAAGGAATGAGAAACCTGTGCAAACTCTGGAAATCAGGGAGAACAAAGAATTGAGAGGCCATATGATCAGTGTGACAGGCAGCTGTGAAAATGGTCTGACCACTGTAGTTAAGTACCTTGGTTAAGTTTTCTCACAGTAAATGAGAACTTCAGGAATTGATGTGAAAGACACTTTTAGAGTTAACACTTCTGATTTAAAAAAAAAACAAACAGAATCGACCACTTCATATCTGAGTAATGCCAACAGTATCAGTAGCCCATATATTAAACTCGTATTGTTCTGAGATGCTCACAAGATACGAGTACCTGAATGACCAAAATGGTAATATATTTATATATTTATACTTTTTAAGAGCCAGGCTTTTCTACCCCAAAGCATTGCTTTTTTGCTTTGTATCAGCTTCTTTTAGACTTTTAGGTCTCATAACTTCTTCCTCAGATGACTGAGATAAATTTGCAGATATTAACATGGGAAGTGAGGACAAGAAGTACCAAAAGAGCATAAGGTGGGTCTGCAAAATCTAATGCATAGGCAATGGATGCTGGCAGCAGGGGATGACTAGACATAATAGATAACCTCTCAAAATTGAATAAGGGCTGGGTGATTGCTTCGGCTGAGGGACTGGAAGAGGCCTGATACCATACAGGCCACTGAACTGAAAAAGTAATTATCTTCACAGCACAGGCCAGCAAGAGTAACAGTCACACATTATTCTGAATAACCTTCTCAAACACAAAACACTGGAGATGCCAGGAACAACACTACTAAATCCTGCATATTTTCACAAATATATCTAAGTACTATCAATTATTTCAAGGCACTACCCCAATATCTGGCAGCTATTTCACCTGTTTTTATAGACACACATGCTTAGAGAATAGCTTCTGTTCTATAAATAAGGAGTTTGGGAATTTACTTCTGATCTAATCTTATTGACACATAGACATTTACATAGCAATGTTCTGGATAGCTTTCTAGACCTTCTTATTCTTCATATTCACTGTTTAGAGTCCAAACAGCAAGCAGACTCCTAAATAAGACATCTGCACAGTGTCTAAAAATAAGAGAAATAAACCTGCTTCTCTCACTCTTTAGTTTTGACCCATGACCCTTCCTTGTTAAAGTCCTTCATCTTACACCTTTGTATTATTTTCCCTGCAAAAATTTGGATTCTGATAAAGTATTTACTTATGCCTTCCATTTCCTCTTGACTTTTTGAATGCCAATATTTTTGGCACAACTGGACTTTAATAAATATCTAAGGTTTGAAGAAGTATAATATACACATATAATTCATGATCAGACCCAATCAGCTAAGATATTAAAGGCTCTAGATTCCATATTTTTACAGGTGCAGTTGGTATTTCATAGCAACATTTCTGCTAGTGATCTAAGAGGGCATTAGAAATGTAATGAAAGAACTATGCATTCGCCAAGCCTTAAAACAATTTCTCTATGGTAAAATGGCAAATATAATCATAAAACTTTTGCAAAAAGTCACCCCCCCAAAAAAAAAAACTGAAAGAAAAATAATAATGCACCTAAAATGGGCCTTCAGAAATGCACAGGATTGCCAAGGCTTGTTTAAGTGAAGTCAGTACATCTTATACCTCATCAGAGTCATAAGACAGAATTAAAATAACAGGTGGTTGGTTTTTTTCTTCCTGAGATTATCTTCCAAATCTGGGTTTAGAAGGTTGAATAAATATGGTATACCAAACCAAAGACATCTTTGACAGGAAAACAGAAATGCCGAAATTAGTATTTTTGGGTGGGGGGGTGGGGGGGGGTGAGGGGGGTGTATTTGTTTGGTTGGGGTTTTTTCCTTCACATGTTGATTAATGAATAAATATATCAAATATCAAAACAGAAAATATGTGGATATTTAAAGTCTAGAATTAGGAATATAAAAGTTATTATCCTTAATATCAACCAGTGACCTAAATAGGCTATGCTGATAACATTAGCACAAATTGCCTCTCAAACATAGAAGAAATACCTTAGAAGATAATGACAAGAACTGAAATTAAGGTATGCTTTTATGATGCTTTTTTCCTGCTTTAACAAGGGGAATAAAATTATATATGTGCCTATGCATATATGTATAAAAGTTTTAAAAATGTCTGTAATCTGTTTCTCTGCTGATTATTAGAAAATAAACATATTCTCCAGTACTCCCTGGAACGTTTATTAAATTGAATATCTCTAGTAAAGCTAAATTAATGGAAATTTTAAAGTTAGCACTTAGGATTAAAAAAAAAAAAGGCAGAATTGAAAACTTTGTGTGTGAGGAATACAAACGGTATCATTAGCCCACATATCAAACTGATGCAGGCCTGACATATTCACAAGGTCTGAATAGCAGAATGACAAAACGAGTAATATATTTATGCTTATCCACGAATACAGAATGTGTTATCATGCAGAGAACAACTTCAAGACTGGGACTTCCTAAGTTAAAACAAAATAAATAGTTCCTATTTGCAATCTAAAAAAGAATCCTAAAAATTCTGAAGTTGCAAACAATACGATATATAATAACATTTGGAAGAGACCACAAGTTTGCACACAATCACAGAATTGTGGAATAGTTGAGGCTGGAAGTCATGTCTTGAGATCATCTACTCCAATCCCCACTCTCAAACAGGGTCACCTAGAGCTGGTTGCCCAAGACCATGTTCAGCCAGGTGTTGAATACCCTCAAGGATGGAGACTCAACAACTTCGCTGGGCAACCTCATCTACTGATTGACAACCCTCACCGTAGTTCTTAACTTATTTTTTCATAATAGTGAAGAAAACCATTTTAACCTGTTTTTCAGATTCATGGAGTCTTGAAATAATGGAAGAACTGGGGTAGAATGAAAATATAAGAAATATTTGTTAGAGCATTGGTTTTTAAAACTTTGCAGCGGTATGCCTAGAAATAGGTTTCTTCAGTCAACTCCAGATATAAAAAGCTTTTCATCATTACATTTTCACAGATGTATGAGACACTTCTCGAACCTTCAGAGAGGATAAATTTAATTTCACAGAATTTGCTAAGCTGAACATTTCTCTTTGTTTTGTACACCTGAAAAAAATAAACATGCATCTTCCAGATGGAAGTTCCAGTTTTCTTCTGGGAAATACTGTCTGGAATAGAAACTGAAATTTCTCGTACAGATATTTCAGTGTTGTGCCAATATATCTAAGAGAGATAATAAGCCAAACAAGACCGGTACAATCACAGAAGTGAAACAAGTGCATAAATATTTGTTTTCCCAATGTTTTCATCTACACCTTTGTAAAAATGGAAAGAAAACACACACCACTGGCTATATTAAATATCCATGAAATCTCATAAGAGTAGCTAGCATTAAGGCCAAAACAGATGCCTGCCTACTGACTATTTTACTTTTCTCTTTGTTTTGTCATCAGTATTAACTTTTTGTGAGTGATTATTACTTTTTACCACAACACTGGAAAATTATATCACAGACAGGGCTGAGGCACAGACTGTCTAAGACTTTAGGTACCTGACTCATGCTGAGCTCTGCCAGTTAGATCTAACTGCTACCAAGGATTCAGGCCTGAGAAACTTTTCAGCATCTCTGAAAAATTTCCTTGTAGGGCACATAGTTTCTAATGGAACTGCAGAAGCATTAAAAAGAAGAGCTAGATGGAACAAATCAAGGTGAATAAAACTTCTCTTTAACATATAGAAATTCAAAGCAGAACTAAAGTAAATACAAAAGGGAATGTATGCTAATGAACGAGCTCAGTATCTCTAAACTATGTTTTATCAAGCCTACTGATACTGGCTTAAGCAGGGGCCAATCAATTTTTTGTCAGGGGACCTGTTGTGGGTTGCCCTTGGCTGGCTGCCAGATACCCACCCAGCTGCTCTTTTTCGTGCACACACACCCACACCCACACACCCCCTTCAGCAGAACAGGGAGGGAGAGAAAATAAGATTAAAATCACATGGATCAAGATAAAGGCAGTTTAATGAAAGAAGGAAAAAAAAGAGCAAAGGCTGCAAGTGGAAGAAAAGCAAAAAAAAAAAAAAAAAAGATTTATTCTCTACCTCCCATCAGCAGTTGATATCCAGTTATTTCCTGGGAAGTTGGGCCTCAGTACACATAGCAGTTGCTTCAGAAGATGAATGCCTTAATAGTATAAGTTCCCTAGCCCCCAGCAAACCCTGCCTCCTTTCCCAGAGCTTTTATTGCTGAGCACAATGCCATGTGGTATGGAATATATTTTTGGCCAGTTTGGGTCAGCTGTCCTAGCTGTGTGCCCTCCCAACATCTTGCCCACTCCAAGCCTACTGGCCTTTGGGGTCAGTGGGTTGGAGAGACAGCCCTGATGTTGTGCAAGCACAGCAATAGCTCAAAACATTTGTGTGTTATCAACACCATTCTAGCTACAAATAGAAAACACAGCACAATATGGGCTGCTATGGGGAAAGTTAACCCCATCCCATCCAGACCCAGTACAGGGCCAAATTTCAGGTTTTTTGGGAGGCCACTTCCCTCTGTTGGGACACCTACTGAGTCTGTTGCATTCCATATTTACTTGGCAGAAAGTAAAGCATGGCTCAGTTCTCCCTGGCAGTGATATAGAAGCTGTAACAAGTAGTTGCTGCAAGTTTATTTTCCTTTACTAAGTACACCTTGCAGTCAAGACTGTTTTCCATTTTTATTCTGCTTATATTGAATAGTGACTGAAGGCAGGCTGTAGAGGAACGTGTGTGAGAGTTATATAGCTGTCCAGGAGGAAATTAATGGCTTCCTGGTCACCACTTGCAGATTACTGTTTGCCAATATTTATCACTACTTGCAATCAACATGCAGAGAAGAACATAACTGTATTCCTGAACTGGTCCCACCTCTTTTACCAGAAAAACACAAAAATCTGGCTTTTCTTTCAAAAGAACAGGGAAACCTAGCACCCAGAGAGTGTTACAAATCAGGTCCTCCTGCCCAGGGAAAAGGAAGGTTCCTGAGGCAGGAATTTGCCTTACTGAACCTCAAAATTCAGAAAATTATATTGATGATTTGTTATACTGACTACTTTCTGAAGAGGAACATTCTGCTGTGGAGGTAACTCACATTTGCATGGAGCTTCCATGCATTAAAACTTTTTGTGCAGGGTTTTATGTACCATTTTTCTTCTTGGAGTTAACCTTATACTAGCAAGAAAAGGTTCCCAGACATTTAAAGTGGAATGCAAAAACACCCTTACATGTGTACAATTTTAAGCCTGATCATACTGCAGGAGAAATGATATATGAATGAATCTTTTCATCCACAGAATATCTGTCTTCCCTGATGTCACTTTTTCTCAAACCAAGTGAATCGTTTCTCAGTCCTTTGTTCCCCTACACTCTGGATTTCTTTGGTTATACCATATACTGACTTCCAAGAATGATGGAAGGACTCAAGACTAAAACCTTGATCGTATCTTTATGAAGAAAACTGATTAAGAGAAATACAGAGAGAAGTATATGAACTGTAATTAGCATTTGCACTGTCTGTTTTCCCAGTTCTTCCTTCAGAGATCTCCCTCAGGTGCTTTAACCCTTCCACACACTCGCAGGTTGTCGTTTACCAAAAGCACAAGGCAGTGAAAGCCTCACTGTGAGATGAGATTCTTGCTTAACTAAACCCTTTTCTTAATTTTTCTGTAAGAAACCTTTTCTTAACTAAACCAAATTTTTTTTTTCTTCTGAGAGCTCTTGAAAATCCTCATACCTCCGAGTTCTATATTACTGTATAGAAATCTGCTATTACTGCATGAGGATTCTCACCAAAACCAATAGATGGAGAATCTGGAGGCATCAAACACCCCTCAATAACAAAAATAACCCCCCCAATACCCCAGCAAAATTATTCAGGGGAATATTTTGTAGGTATTTATTATCAGTGAGCATTTTCTTGTTAACCCTTTGGCATCCAATAAGCCCCAAAGAATCCATCTCTGTAAGACAAATTCTAGAATAATGTTCAAGCAGTTTTGGAAAAACACCCTCCTCTATAACGTCTATTCCATCACATAACAATTGTGAGTTTAGTGAATTAATTCAGTTAATAGGGAGACCTCAGCAGTCTGAGGCAGCTCCACTAGCCTATTACTTTTCCTTAAAATGAACCTTTGCATTCAAAATAATACAGGGAGTGTGAGTCAAGTAATTTGTTCTCTCTTAATGAGTTTCCCACTCCAACATACCTTGAAGTCAGTGATCATGTTTTAAAGCTGCCCTTTAATAAACTGCTCCTTTTTTGTCCTTTCCAGTGGTGCTTGCCCACCCCAAATCCTGTTTTAAGCCATCATTTTACAGATTTACAAAAATGAAAAATCCTCCTTCTCTGCCCACCTGCCTCTACCAGGAGCTGTGAACACCTCCCACATTCCCTATTTCATGCTATAATTAGAACAAATATTTGAAATACAAATACTCTCTACTTCTGCTGCTGCAGTCTCTTGTTGCTCTCCTGTCATTCTGCTGTCACTCTCCTGTACTGCCTAGAAAGACTTTGAACCCTTACTGAAAATCAATTTTTCTGCTTTTTTTACCCCAGGCTTTGGTTTAGGCAGCTCAGCACAAGAAATATTAGTGTTAAACTGCTTTGTTATATGTGCTTGGTGGTCTGTGCAGGACCTGTATTGTTGCCAGAGCTGCCAGAAATCCTTTAGGTCATTCTGTACTTCACCTGCTCCCTCTGTATATGCATCTCTGTGAGCCCTGGCAAACAGATATTCTTACACAAATTACTCCCTTTGAAGCAGCCAATAGATGCTGTGATGCATTTCAGTTTGACCAAAACATCCCTTGTTCATTGCTCAGTCCCCCAGAAAGATCCCCGTGTTGGAGCTGGACCATGGAAGACAGATCACATTGCATTTGCTTTTAGATCAGTCAACATTGCTCTGGATAAGGCAGAGGCTATTGCTGAGATCTGTTCCCTATATAGCCCTTTCCTGCTGCCAAACCCGTAACAACATTATTAGTCAAGGGTGAGACCCGCAGCCCCTCACAGGCATGTTCTCTGTTCCACCTGCCTTGCACAGCTGAATCCAGTGCTTCAGCACAGGGCCAGACTGAAGTTCAAGCCCCGATACCAGCAGCTTCTCTGGAGACAGAGCTACCAGAAATGAGCAGAGGGATGAGTTCATATTTTTCCTGTCAGTCATCTGTTTGCTTGAAAACAAGTAGCAAACCAACAGCAACATACCATGGATCTACTAAGATGCTTGCTATGTCTTCCCACCCCCATCATGATGACTCTTCTACAGACCTGCTGAAGACCCACAAATCTGCCAGACTGTGAGCTAGCAAGAAGATATTCTAGGGTAGTTGGAACTTTTATTTTTAGGTGTGATTTAGGCAACAGAGGCTGCTTTTCATTCCCATTATGCCTATTACTCTTCCCATCTTTTGTTTAATGTTTCTGAGACTTTGACCCCATTGAATTGTTAAAGTGAACTAGCTTATGAAAGAGAAAAATGCTGAGGCAGTAGGGAGGAACCGCATTGGTTTCACCAGAAAGACACCCTGCAGATCCAAATTTGAAACCACATTTGTGTACCTAGTTTAGAGCATCTTCCATTGGGGCAGCTCCCAAGACATTCTCCATTAAGAAGTGCGGGCAGGAGCAGGCATCCTTCTGCCTTTCCTTCAGTGACTGACACATCAGGGAGTGGTCCTGGAGCCCTGAGAAGCACAAATGAAGAGCATTACCACTCCCATCACCAGCTGAGCCCTTGACACCTCTTCTATGTTTCCAATTATAAGAAAAAGATTGACCTGGAAAAAGAAGACAAGGTGGGAGACTACCTGAATCCTCTCTAAAAACAGCAGTTCTTTTGAGGCATGGCTGTTAAGAAATTCACTAAGATCATATTCAGACTGCCTACTAGGAAATGTCCATTTTTCAGTTGATGGTCAGTATATAGGTGCTACTTGAATCCACTGATAGCATGAAGAGTGGAGGTCTGGAAGGCAAGGGGCTCTACATCTTTGCTTTTCTGACCCCACACAGACACACATCTATCTTAGGAACTAGAACAGCTGGTAGAAGTACAGTCCCCTACCTAAATACCTCGATTTGTTTCTTCCTCCTTTTCTTGCGTATTGAAATCTGAAAGTCTTCACTGCTTTATCTGTATACAACTGAGAACAACGGAGCCCTCGTCTTCCTTACCACAATAGCAAGATGAATTCAACTGTTCATGCATGCTCATAACTGTGATAAAAGAACACTTATAATTGAACATTAGAAATTAAGAGAGTGAAGTAGAATCATTTGTGGAGTCTGGAATCAGTTCTATCTTGTGTTTGCATGCTCTGTGATTACAGCTGCATTTCTGGTACACAGGAGATGCTGTCTTCTGAAATGTAGTTCTGTTTCAAATCAGACCGAAATATTTTTTCCCTAAATTTTCTACCAAGCAGAAATGAGAAAGATGTTCCTGTCTTATTTCCACTGCAGATCTTTGGGTAAAGCTTAATGAATGAGATATGTTTTGAAAGACACATTTGAGGCTTACCAAACAGGAATGCTCTTACAAATCTTCTTCTAAGCCTAGTGCTAATTTTGATACAATATTTGATTTTATAATTTCGCACAGTCTTTTGTAAGCCATCCCTGGCTGATTCAGGCTTCACTTCCACAAGGTGGTAACATGTATCTTTCCATCATTACTTGTAGGATTGGTTGATGTATTTCCCTTTTGTGGTTGGTCGTACCATGGTCTGGCCCCAATAGCAATCTGACATATTGTTATGGTGCACACCCAGATCTGGGACTAGGAAGCACTCCCACATATGCAAGGTTAGACTTAGCATTATAAAGTTAATAACAATTTTTATTTCCACTAATCAATGCTTTAAAATTAATTATTAATTTCATTATTAATTCTTTTAAGATGTTCATTCATACTTTTTCTTTGGTTACGAGTATACAATTTCAGAGAAGACAAAAAAGCTTAGCTTGTTTAGCCTAGTGAAATGGAGTCTGAAAGAGATATGATTGTTCTCTGTAAATATACTAGGAAAGTAAACACCAGAGCAGAGAGAAGAGCCGTTTAAATTAAGGACAATGTTGGCACAGACAGGGAAAAGAAACCTGACTGTGAATACCAGGTTTACAGCTGCAAGAACCTGAATGTTTTTCCACTTAGTGGGTGAGGGGATGAGAAAGAAAAAACCTATAAAATTCAGGATTCTGTGACATATTTTCCTGAGATAGCAGGGTGGAAGTCAAATATCCAAGAGATTCCCTCCTGTACAGTGTTCCTATATTTAATGTGTTTATCTTCAGAATGTCTGAGATATCTGTCTGGAAACGTTAGCACAGTGCAGAGATACTCAGCTTGGAAATATAAATCCAAGTGGTTTATTCTTATTCGCAATAAGAAATAGCCAGTAGTAAACATCTGACACTCTTATTAATGAGTGGTACTGCAAATCCCCCTCTCTGCTATCAGTGTATGTAGCCTACACAAGTTTGTCTTAAAATACGAGACTCAAGATTTAGGATGGTGTAGGTGACAAATAATTAAGTAGCACCCTTAAATTCAGCCACATTTCCTTTCAAACCGAACTCTAGGCTCCCAACTCTTATACTTGCAATAGCTTAGAGATCAGATTCTGTTCTGTAAGTGCACTGTTGTAAATATACAGGTATTTCTACTAAGTGACCCCTTATTTTTCTTATATACATGTGGAGGTGATGGTAGTTAACTGTTAAGGTGATCAGATAAGATTATGGAGTCCATCCCAGTGTCTCTAGAGAGCACTGATTTTTCTTTTTTTTTTTTATTTTTCCCCTGTAGGAGCAGAAATAATAAGGGAATCTAACACTGGCAAAAATTAAGACCTGGTGTTACTGTAATGTTAGTGTGATGCAGGCGTGCCAGGGCTACTATGAAAAGATCTAGTTCATTTGCTAAATCATAGATGGTGTTACCATTAGCACTTCAGCAATGACTGAAAAGGGTGGATCACCACAAATTCCAGCTAAGCATGACTTTTATATTTGAGAGGTGTAATGGGGGAGAAAAGAGAGGTGCAGAAATCATCCATGAAAGGACCTAGTGTTATGTCTTCATCAGCTGTCAATATTGTTTATATTTAGAAGACAGATAGTATATTCCTGTCCTGTATTCCAACCCATAGCCCTCCTGGTTTGTTCTCACGTGCAGTAAGCAGGGTAAATGTGTTCATGATATTGTCCCTAAACTTTTACCCACACCCTGGCTGGCTCGTATAAAGCTACCTCTGCTGTCTCACTGATAGTACCTTTGACTGAGCATTGCTGTGTTCGACCTAGCCTTCAGTCAGCAGCATCATCTATTAAGGGAAGAAGCATGTATGAATCATAGTCCATCAAAATAAAATACGGAAGACAAGTAGATGATTCTGTGTCTATGCAGAATAGAGAAACATTTATTATCATAAGAGTGAAGACTGAGCAATTCAGCTGACAGCAAAGGGAAACAGTAGTTTTGAGAGTGGCTGGTTGTTGCCAGTGAGACTCATCCTAACCCACGCAGAACGGCAGAGGCCAATGGCTGTACTCTGCCTGATTAAGGATTTGCCTGCCCAGCTTGAATTTGATGAGGCATCTCAGGAGGCTGCTAAGCGTGCCAAAGCATGTACCTTATTTCTATGTACAAGGACTTCATTCAGTCTTGAGAATTGCATGATAACTAATACTAATAAACAGATAAATAAATGAAAAGCCTCTTCCCTGTGTGTAGCAAAGGTACTCAGAGATACGTGACCCAGAGTAAATCAGATAGTTTCCCACTGGATCTGCTGCAGCAGACACGTAGTGAAGGAGAAAACATGGACCAGGTTTCCTGATGTCATATATGTTGCTTTTAGTAATAAGTTCATACTGAGAAAATTGTCTCTAAAAACCTATCCTGCTATGGGGTGTTCTTCTCACAAAAAAAACCTCAAGGAGTCTGCTCAGAAACACCGTACTTAGTATTGTTTCCATTTGTGTAGCAGTGTACTGGCCAAAGGCCCTAAGCAGTGAATTTGAGTAGGACTACAGGAACAGTGATAAAACTTAAATGGAAGTGCCATAGATTATTACCTCAGTTCTTCTGTAAATCCCTGTTTATTTTACTGCTACGGCCTGTAATAAAACCATATTGCAAAGCTGCTAGCCAGCATATAACTTTGTAGTAGTACTAGGAGCAGAAAATTCCACCAAAGTCATTATGAAAAACTTTGAGGCTTACTGGGAAAGCTCTGCCACACTAGGAAAGGAAGCTTGTTCTTCAACAAAGTCAGCTGCTAGATAAGGAAACACCATCAGAGTTAATTTATAGTCCTGGAAAGATGAAAAGGTCAGTGATCAGGACTAGCACTGGCTAACACCTGGCCTCCAAAGCAGTGCAACTGGTCAGGTCTCCAAGTTGTTCCTTGTGGTGGTGGTTCACCCCAAACCTTGCCGATTAAAACAAACAAAAAAATAACAAAATGTGGCACTTCAATAACATTTTTGTATTCAAAATATGAATAAAACTTGGCTGTTGATTGCATACATCTGAACACGTATTTTAACAATATGCTGTGTCTGAAGGATTTTGTTCTTTACTTATCCTTCTCTCCAGAATACCATTTTCATACGTAGGAACTTTAACATATATTTACAAATTGCTCTCTGTGGGCTTAGGCATTATCATATCCCATTTCTACCCTTAGTCCAAGGCTGTGTGGATAGTTTTTGCAGTAATTCAAAACAGTCTGCAAGAGATAAACAGATGACTTTGCATGGTAATCAAAGATGTTCTTGATTGAAGGGACATTTTCAGAGACCATAACTCAGATGCAGAAGTCTTGCCCTTTAGTTCCTCTTTAGCATTGCTATGTGCCACAGAAATTCTGTCACTAATTTCCAATTTTATGATTCAGTCTGAGTGACAGTAGATTCAAAGTCCCTCTCATTAGTGCTCTTGGTGATTGAAATAATCCTTACACATCAGGGTGCATATAAAACTTGTTCTTACGATTGTAGAACCCTAAAGACAAATAGCTATACGTGCTTCCAGCACAGCCTTCCTATTAGTTTTTCAAAAGGATAAAACATGAGAACAAATAATATTAGAGACAACTAAGCAGGAGACATTTAGTATAATAAGAAAATGTACTCACTTTTTCCCTTAGTACATTTTCATGAGAGGTTCTGAAAGGATTTTAAAAGCTTTGCTGTAAATAGGCTTCCCAACATTGCTGTCTGATAGCTCCAGGACTTTGACAGGACCTCGAAATGCATCAACCCCCACAGAGGCATACAGAAATCGTTATTAGTATTGTGCAACGTTTTAAGCCAAAAAAAATCTGAGAGAAAAAGGTGTATTTTGACAGAATTACATGCACTTACATGAAATTGTTTTGAAAAGCAAATTGGTGAATGGATCTAATGAAGACCATGCCTTTTTTAGGACTGTGGCACCCAACTTGCTCAGGCAGCTGTACCGATTGACTGAACTAGGACCTTAGTTGTAGTGGCTAAGCGCTGTCATCTCTGATTAGCAATGCTGCTTCTGCAGCTGCTTGCCTCAGGCACCTTTTCAAAAGTCAGAAATATTCCTGGAGGTTTGAGCAAGCTTAAGTGACTAGTAATAGTCTAAGACAGAAATTAATTATTAAGGGGCAGATGGAAAATCTAGAATAGCTGTCACAAGTCTTCAGTATAAGTCTGAGGGAACAAATTATCTCATCTATGTCCACTGATTTCAGTGGAAACAGAGTCAAATCTATCAAAAAAGAGCAGTTAGACCTCCTACCAAAATTTTGTGACTTCTGAAAAAATTAGTCAGAATGACCTCATGATTTTTTGGAATATAAGTTTGTTTACATAGTTTTCTAAACTCACTTTGTTTTGAAGTTAATATTCTCCTTCTAATAGAAATAATTGAGCATTTGAGCATTATGTGTTTGTATATATATAAAATATATATATATTTAATATATAAACCATTTTCCTTCATTTATAAAAACAGATGCCTCAGAATATACCCCCTAAGGCCACAGAAATTCTGTTCAGATGCAAGCAACTGCTGCCAGAAAACTCCTTTGTGTCCTTAGTCATCAGGCTTTCTTCCATTATTTTTTCTTCCAGGGTGCCTCATGAGTTGATGTTTCAGACAGTATTGTTGCCCTAAGTCATATTACAAAGAATTAATTTTCTTTTTTGTGTTTTACTTGAGAAATAAAATGTAAAATCTCATTATCTGATAGCTAGATGATGCAATGTGTGTATTTTAGATTTTAATTAAATTGAAAGTTTAATGTGCCTGAAATCACAAATACCTCTGAAGCATCTTACAATTCAGATGTAGTCCTGTGTAGAAATACCCAAATGTTTTAGGCTAGCTGGCTTGGTACATCTATTCCTGATTCTCTGTACTACACAACAATCCAGGGGTTAATCTGCCTTGCCAAGGAGCTGGACTTACCTGGTCATTTACATGACGGATGGATGTAACCTAGCCTGCAGCCTGTGCTGTGCATCAGCTTATAGCCAGTGAACAGCAACAGCCAGTGCGTGTACTTTTTTCTTCCTAATCTTATAAGCAGTGGTAAGCATGGGTTAGTTTGTGATGAAATGGTTCATGTTGTTGGTAGCGAAGGTCATCTCCTGCTAGAGAAACTTTGCTCAGTTAAGCAATACCCTTCACAAATTGCTGGGCTCTCCTCCTGAGCTCGCTGGCAGCACCCAGCTCTGGGTGACAACTGCCCAGCCTACATGCAAGGTGCTTCCCCAGGGCTACCATGTCTACGTGACCTGCAGGTGCTGCTATTGCAGATACGCAGATCTCTTGGGACGAGACTCTGGCGTGCAGTCAGCCATGATAGTGTGACATTCTTCTGGGACAGACACACATGGCCATCCCTGCACCTTCTTTGTAAGCCTCAGCAGAGGAAAGCCCAGCTCCACACAGATGTCCTAAAATTTTATTTCAATGAGCATGACATTTTTTGCAGACTGGGCTGCACAGATGGACCACTGAAATTCACCCCTGTATTGCAATGAGACTGTCTCCTTCTTCTTCCTTTTTAAACACTTTTCTTGCTGCCAAGGAAACCTGGTGTAGGATGAGCAGTTTGGATAGTCTGCACATGGCTCCTGTTGCTAAGGAAACGACTGAGGATGCCTGCAGACCTCCATGCAGAGCTCTTAAGTGCAGTTGTGCACTTGGAAGGCTGAGATCCTCGTGGGTGAAAAGGCTATGGAGAAAACAGAATTGATACTTTTCGTTTTGTTTGATATCATGAAGGTCTTTAGCATTTAGTGTCTGAGATTGATTTTCTAAAATCATAGCAAAGAGAGTATCTCCTATATTCGCCTAGCACTGTTGCCTGCCTGTTTCTGCAATCATTTGCACACAAAGCAAATAATCAAGCAACTATTGTAACTGCCATATCCAATTCCCCTCACTCTCATTCTGAGCTATTCCAAAGAGATAGATAGGAAGGAGACATAGACAGATATAATCCGTTTGGAAATGCAAATGAAGATTCTTCAAAAGTCTTTGTACATCTGCCTAGCTAGTATACAAAAACTGTAGTAACTTTCTAAGAACAATGGAAATGATACGTATTGCTAAACCACATGCTGGAAGGATATTAGATTAATTCTCAAGAGTCCCAGTGATATTTCAAATGTGTCTATTTCAAGTTCAGGTTATATATTCAAAATCACACAGGAAATCTGGTGACATTTCCAGTCTCCCATAAGGACTGACACTTGTCTGCTCATTAGTTGACCTTCATGGGCTTCTCATCAAATATTCATGGGCACATTCAGCTTTTTTACTCTAATGGTACTTCTATTACTCATTTCAGCTCACATTCCACACAAATTGTTTGCCTTTTTCTTAGCCAATGTTCTTATGCTAACAGAGTAAAGATTCAAAACTAATTGCTCAAATGAATTATTGATCAGAAATAAATTGAACACAGAGGCAAGTAACAATTTGAGTTGTGAAATAAAGTTTTATATGGCAATCCAGTATGTTCAGTACACATGCTGTTTCTCTTCTAACAGGTACACAGATTCTTAAGCCATCCCTGTACATCATTTGCAGTATGTGAACTCTGGGTATATAGATCCTTTTAGCCCTCTCTCTGCCTCAGTAGAGGCCCTCGGTACAAATGCCCACAGGTACACAAGCCATCGTGCTCTGCATCTTGTGGGAATGGCCAAATAAAAAGCAGCTGCATAAATTAATGACTCATATGGAGAGTTTCAGCAGCTTTGGTGCTATACTGGCAACAGAATAGGAAGCAGCATCTGGAAATGAATTGAAAGCCCAGCTTCTACCTTTTGTATCAAAAATGTAGTTGAGGTTGTAATAGTAGAATGCTGTTATTCTTCACCATGTCTGCAGGCACCAAAATACTGAACATGTCATGGTCAAAAGAATTAAGTTCAACACATGTTCAGCATCTCTCTGCCAGCCACAGAAACAGAACTAATCACACGTTATCTTTGTGTTCACTGTGAGCAGTTTGTGAATCTGACTCATTCATAGCAGTTTTGGACACATCTTTGAAACATCATTTTGCTCATTTCCATAACCGCCCTTCTAAAACTTTGCCAGTGTGTTCCCCTTTTACCACACTGTCATCCATGGGGACTGTAAAGAGTTAGAAAAAGTTTACATGTTGGAGAGGGTTTTGAGATGATACCTTTGGAAGTTAAGTGGTTATATCAAAATGAAGTCTGTGCTAGGAAGAGCTCACTTTTTAACTCAGCCAGGCTTTCTGAGGCAAAAGAGTCCAGAAGAAGTAAGGAGAAAAATGGTTTATCTTCTTTCAAACACTTAAAATTAAGAAACATAAATTCATATTTTTTACTGTGGCAAAAGCTGTATCTTGCAGAGAATCATGAAAACTGAGAGAAGTAACAACCTATTGTTTCACTATACCTCTTAGGCAGAGTGCTAGCTTAACAAATAATATAATGCATGGTCAAACTCTTGGCCCAGATCAGTCTGACTATGCACTTTAAAAAGCCTTGTCTTCTATAACCTGTACAGATGAACTAATCAGAGGGCAGGATAAGATTCACTCTTCTGTTACACCAGCCTAAACTATAAAGTTCTCATGACAAGACATTAAGCAAAACTGGTACATTCCAGTAAAACTTGTCACAGAAATAAATCCAAAAGTTCCAAGAAGAAAAAAAAAAAGTTTTGTCAAAAGCAAAGCCCAGCTGTGGAATCCAGCTTCTTTAGACATTTGTAAATAGGGGATCCTGACTCACATTGCCTTGCACTGAGATGTTATCTGCATGAAACAAAGGGCTAGACACAGTTCAAATAAGAGCTGACACACTTGTGGTTTTCCCCTATATTTCTATTTCTGCTTCCCTTTAAATCAAGTGTAACTAGGGCTCCATAGAGTCTGAAGTGCAATACTAGATTTTGAATCATTCAACTGAAGCAGTATAAAGATAGGCAATACTGAGATTTTTGATGGCACCAGAAAGGTCATTATGCTCCTGGCATTGTTCTTTGTCTGACAGTATGATAGATACAGGAGATAAGTAGGACTCATCAGAGTGGCCACAGGTTGAACATCAGAAAAAAAGCAAAGTATCGTGAAAAAAATACAAAGCTGTGAGTAAAGATTTTGTTGTTGTTATTTTCCACTACTTCAACAAAAATAAATTACTTCAGTGTTAAATCCCCTACTGTCTGTACAAAGAACCCTCTTGTCCTGCTGAAGGATGCTTTCCAGAAAAAGAGAAAGGATCATGTATGACCAGTGTACTCAGAGCAATCCTGTGGACAAGTGACAGTATAGCAAGCAATGGTCAGCCAGGTTTAGGTGCTACATACCTACCATAAAGGCCAGGAAGACCCACAGGGAAGCTGTTATTAGTCCTTCATCTCTGCCTTCCTCAAAAATTGCTTGACCAACTGAACTGACTCAGTCTGAGTCTGACAGGGGAGACTTTTATTCAGTTAGTCATTGATTTCTAATTAGTCAACACTGTGAATTTACTGTAATGCCACTCTTTCTAACCCCTGGTAATCTAAGAGCATCCTAAAAATGCAGTTTCCCACAGTTCTGAACTCATAGGCTTGGAAGCTGGCTGACATTTATACCCAATGAAAATTAAATGCTCTTTTCCCAAGGGTACAATGATTTCTAACACAGGGATAAATTTCCCTGTATGCCATCAACAGTTTACCCCAAAATTTTTTATTTTCATGAGTTTATGGAAAATGGTCATTTTACTCATCTATAAAAACTGATTTTTAGTTCTCATGCACACATCCAAAACAAAACTCCATTTCCACAAAATTATAAAACTGGGATGGGTGACTTCAACAGCTGTAGAGAAAAACAAAATTATTACTTGTGAATATTAAAGCAGGTGGTTCAGAACTCCCCTGCTTAGAGGTAAGCAGTAGTGATGGCTACAGGTATGATTACTTATGCACAGGTTATGTTAGAACCTGTTTAGCAGGCAATAAGACCAGATCCCATAATGCCAATAAGGAAACTACAGTTCTGACTGGGAAAGAGCGAGCGGTTACTATGGTTGAAATAGGAGAAAAAAATGAGCAAATGTTTGACTAGCTCAAAGTTATTTTCTTCACATGATTTTCAACTCATTGAAGATTTGAATTTTCAGGGCCCAAAGATTATTCACATTGAAGCACTGGTAAATGTGAAGCTGCTATTATAAAAAAATCAGTTTGCCGATCTCAAAAAATGTCCTGAAAGTGTAAATGAAACACACATTAGCAGAGTGAAAGCTACAGGTAGAAGCACATGGCTCAGAGCTCCGTGATCCAGGATTCTCTTCCTTCTCTTAACAAAGAATAGTCTTACCACACCTTACTTACCAGGTACTTACACCTTTTCAGTAATCACTCACCACTGATCACTCACCACTGATCCAGCAGATCAAGATCTCTCAAGCTCTGAGCAGTTCACAGAATCACAGAATGGTTGAGGTTGGAAGGAGTCTCTGGAGGGCATCTTGTCCAACCCACCTGCTCACGCAGTACCACTTGGCCCAGGACTGTGTCCAGACAACTTTTAAGTATCTCGAAGGATGGAGGCTCCACAACCTCTCTGGTCAACCTGTGCCAACACTCGGTCATCCTCACAATAAAAAAGTGTTTCCTGATGTTCAGAGGGAACCTCCTGTATTTCAGTTTGTGCTCGTTGCCTCTGGGCCTGTCAGTGGGCACCACTGAAAAGAGCCAGGCTCCCTCTTCATTACACCATACCATCAGGTATTTATACACCTTGATGAGAACCCCTCTGAGCCTTCTCTAACTTAGGCCGAGCAGGCCAAGGTCTCTCAGCCTGTCATCATATGAGAGATATTCCAGTCCCTCCATTGTCTTCATGGCCCTTTGCTAGACTCCCTCCAGTAGCTCCATTTCTCTCTTGTACTGGGGAGCCCAGAACTGGACCCAGCACTCCAGGTGTGCCCTCACCAGTGCTGAGCAGAGGGAAGGATCACCTCCTTCGACTTTCAGCCTTGACAAAAGGAGGCTCAGAGGGGATCTCATCACCATGTACCAGCACTTAAGGGGTAGTTACAAAGAAGACGGAGACTCCCTTTTTACACGGAGTCCCATGGAGAGGACAAGGGGGAATGGACACAAATTGCTCTTGGGGAGATTCCGATTGGACATCAGAGGGAAATTTTTCACAGTGAGGACAGTCAACCATTGGAATAATCTCCCCAGGGAAGTGGTTGACTCGGCCACGTTGGACACCTTCAAGAGTCATCTGGACAGGGTGCTGGGCCATCTTGCCTAGACTGTGCTCTTCCCAGAAAGGTTGGACTAGATGATCCCTGAGGTCCCTTCCAACCTGTGATTCTGTGATTCTGTGATTCTGTGACTTGCTGGCAATGTTTTGCCTAACGCAGCCCAGGACACCATTAACCTGCTTTGCAGCAAGAACAATAGTTCTTCCATGAATGGCAGATCTCTCAATAACATTTGGGCTGATGCAGCTATTAACACATTGCCTTTCTAGTTAATTTTATCATTTTTGTCTCAGAGAAGAAGTTGTGAATGAAGAGTCACAAAGATTTGATTCTCTTTCCAGAATTCCCAAATGTAGTGAGTAATCTTGGGCAAACTCGCACACCTCTATGTTGCTTTAGCTGAAAGAATCACATGATACGAAAGCTAAAAAAGTAATATTATGAATATGCCCAGCAACAGAGAGAGCTTTGTTAATGAAGTACCTTTTGTAAAAACTATGCAAAAAAGCAGGCTAGGGTCCATCTGATGAGAAGGAACTTTACAGGGAAAGACTTGGGGACACTTGCAGACACTTGAATCAAAATGGTGGTGTGGTAACAAGGACTCATTTTTGCTGCAAACCAACAGAAATAAAAACCTAAGTGTTGCAAACAATTCAGATTTTTTTTTTCATTCTCATTTACTTTTGTATTTGGAAACATTTAAATGTGTTCAAAATCTGTGGAAAAGTTAGTGGAAATGTTTGATTCATTTCTGGTTTGGTTTTTTTTTTGTGCTGTTGGCAAGCTTTTGCCCACCCTTACCAAGCAGGGGGAAGTATGACTTTTCTTGTGCTGGAGCCATAAGGAGTGCTGCAGTCAGGGTAGACAGAAGATAAACCCCACTGGGAAATAAGTGATAAGCATGAAAAAGCTGAGGATTCTAGTTTTGATTATGCTCAGAAAGGAGTAGACATACCTTCCTTGCAAGATTCCTGAAAGTGCATCAGTGTTGGTACTGTAAGATGTAAGGTATCTTACATCTCTTCAGGGACAATGATGATAAGAGCGATAGAATAAAAGATAATGTTTTTTTCTTGGTTTGTTTTTTTTTTTTTTAATCTACATTTCTATTTATTTCTTTAGTTTTGTTTGCTTTGAGGTTGCATTCGCCATGAGTAAGAGTTAGTCCTACAGTTCTACTTGTAAAATTTTCCTTATGCCAGCACTTCTGTCTAAGATCAAACTTCAAAACTGCACCCGGCTGGTTTGTCATGGAGGATTTGACTTCCCTCCTACTGGCATATAACTACCACTTCAGATATAATGACTATGCAGCTACCCTGTTTTCTGTACCATTATATATTGTACTTAAGCAGTAGTCCAAGCATCCTTGTCAGAGGTCACAGTTTAGGCACCTGTGTTTGAGGGATAACAGTGACAAGAAGCTTTTTCTTTAGAAACCCTCAGCATTTGCTAAATATGCTACACTATCTCTGTAAATGCACAGGTCTGAGCAGTGGGATGATGACAAGAGAATTACAGCAATGTTTCCTGAAGAGGATGAAGTGATCAAAGCTTATTTATTCCACTAACTCATATTTTGCTGTGTGTACTAGCTTTGACCTTGACTTACTGCCAGACGCCCACCTAGCCACTCTATCACTCCCCCTCCTCAACAGGCTGGGGGGAAAAAATAAGATGAAGAAAAGCTTGTGGGTTGAAATAAAGATAGGCAGATCACTTACCAATTACCATCATGGGCAAAACAGACTCAACTTCAGGAAGATTAATCTAATTCATTGCCAATTGAAAATAGTGTAGGATGGTGAGAAGCAAAGACGAAACTAAAAAAGCTTCCCCCTACCTCCAGCTTTTTTCCAGGTTCAATTGCACTCCTTCCTTCCCAACTCTTCTACCTCTCACCCAGAGTGGCATGGGGGGTGTCGTGGTTCAGCCTCAGCTGGCAACTGAACACCACGCAGCCGCTCGCTCACCCCCCCCCCACCCCTGTGGGATGGGGAAGAGAATCGGACGAGCAAAGGAACTTGTGGGTTGAGATAAGCACAGTTTAATAACTACAATAGAATGATGATGATAAATGATTATGATAATAATGACAGTAAGGTTAATATAATAAAAGGGAAAAGGGAGGAAAGGGAAAACAGGGAACAAAAACGCAGAAACACGAACGATACAACCGCTCACCACCCGCCAACCGACGCTGCCCGTCCCCGAGCCGCGATTGCTCCCTCCCTCCCCCGGCCAGCCCCTCCCAGGTGACATACTGGGCATGACGTTACATGATATGGAATATCCCTTTGGTCAGTTTGAATCCACTCTCTTAGCTGTGCCCCCTCCCCTCCCGGCTTCTTGTGCACCCAGCAGAGCATGGGAAGCTAGACGTGTCCTTGACTAGTATCAGCGCTGCCCAGCAACAGCCTAAACATCTGTGTGTTATCTCAACAGGTTTTTTTCCATGCTAATTTCAAAGCACAGCACTATACCAGCTAGAGTGAAGAAAATTAACTCTATCGCAGCTGAAACCATGACAGGGGGATGGGGAATGGGGGCTGTGATTAGTCCCTAACAATTCCTCTCTGCTCTTCTTTCCTTCTGACACTTCCCCTGCTACAGTGTAAGTCCCTGCCACTGGAAACAGTCCTTCACAAATTGCTTCAGTGTGGGTCCCCTATGGACCACAGCTCCTGCCAGAAAACCTGCTCATGTCTGGGCTCCTCTCCATGGGCTGCAGCTCCTGCCAGGAGCCTGCACTTGTGTGGGCTGTCCATAGGGTACACCTCTTTTCAGGGCATATCCACCTGCTCTAGCGTGGGGTCCTCCATGCACTGCAGTGTGAATATCACCTCCAAGGTTGTCCTCCATGGGCTGCAGGGAAATCTCTGCTCCAGCACCTGGAGTACCTCCTCCCCCTCCTTCTTCTCTGACCTTCATGTCTGAAGGGTTGTCTCTCACATTTTTTTCTCTCTTTCACAACTGCTGAACAGCATTTTTAACCTTTCTTAGATATGTTATCACAGAAGTGCCACCAGCATCACTGATGGGCTCAGCTGTGTCTTGTGGTGGGTCAGCTGTCCCCAATATGGGCAGACCCTGGTCTCTTCTCATAGAGGTCACCCCTGCAATCCCCCTGCTGCCAAAACCTTGCCACATAAACACAATACACTGACAGTTCCCCTGCTATTACAAACTTGTTCACCCTTCCCGTCACCTGGCTTCCCTTCTCATCCCATTTTCACACACATGGACACACACGCAGAGCTCAAAGCCATTCTGCTGGAAGCTCCTGCACTGAAGTGAAGCATGTCTTCCCCACATCATATATTTATGAATATCATTATAAGAAGGGAGTTTCCTCAGTAATTTCAGGAACTGGTCAATGCCTCTAGAACATTTTCATTAACTTCTTTCATCACCCGTAGTTTCTAAGTGTTCTCACTTTCAGCAATTAAAAATATTCCAGTTGGTATGAGAAGTTTGGCTGACAGAGGAGAATCAAAGTCCCTGTATGTCACAATGTGAGAATTCTGCCTCTTTATCATTCACATTTTGGATAAGAAGGGAGGTGATGGAAGATTGGCAAGTGACATAAAATTATGAAGTAAATTGAAGAGACTTTGGACTGAAATACTCAGAACCAGAGGGAAGAGTTTATGCTTGGAAAGGAGATATTATGGTGGGTCCTTGATGAGAAAGCTTTGATCCAAGTTCACACCTCAGCAGATGTGAGGTAATTTAACTATAAGATACAAACCTGCTGGAGCCCAAGCTCCATTACTACTAGTGACCCTAGAGCTAGCTGGTTTTTTCCATGGTCAGGTGTCTGTGATTCTTAGATAAGCTTCATATTCTTACTTATGCTAGAAACCAGGCTCTTTTTAACTAAAGGCTATCTAAATATACACTCATAAGAAATATGTTTCAATCAGGTATGACAGACAGAGAGAACTATCAAAGATACCAGTTTTGTGGGAACAGGCCGGGGAGAGAAGGGAGTTTCTGCTGGTGCCCCCATTATGGAAGAGTTGTGTGAGCCTGGCATCAGAGGTCTCACAGGCAGAGAAGCTCGGGTCTGCGTAAGAAATCTGTAAGAAACACGGCTTCTTTAGATCTGAGTCTTGCAACAATACTTGCAAAAGAAATGCAAATGAAGCCTGCAAAATGTATGGTGTCCTGTTGCAGAAATACTACCCACATGCCCACTTGGTAGCACAGGAAGGGATCCACTCACACCCATCTGGGCAGCACAGGAGACCACTGAACTGCACTGACTCAGGGGGTACAGACCTCAATGACCATCACGTACACCAGGAAAGGTGTAGCCACAGAGGGCATTAGGCACAAGTTTTCACTTTTCACACCCCAACAGATTAGGTTTATCTCAAAGTCTGTGTTCAATCCAGCCTTTTTTGTCTCTGGGACATTTGCAGTCCCTGGAAGAACAGTGTCATTTAGTCTGGCCTTTCTTCACCCCCATGAACTCCAATTTTAAACAAGGAGCAGGAAGGGAGGTTTGGGATGAAGAGGTGTCAGTGCAGAGCCTGTTCTACTACTTCTCAAAGTATTCCTAGGCTATAATATAATCCTTTTTTTCTTTTTTTTTTTTTTTTAATGTTTTATAATCTCTTAAATAGCTTTGCATTGAAATATCAACATCAGTAATCTGTTAGGTAGGATAATCTCTGAGATAAATTGAAACAGAAGCACAGTTCCAAAGTAAGTGCTGTCTGGCATTTTGCCATTTCTTACATATGTTTTTCCAGAGGCGCCATCAGCTTGGCTGACAGCCTCAGCTGTGTCCTGCAGTCAGTCTCTTTTGGAGCCATCTGGAGCTGGCTGTATCCAACAAGGGGCATACCCTGGCCTCTCCTCACAGATGCAGTTCACCTGTCTGCCACCAAAACCCTGCCACCAACACTTTACAGGAATGTAAATAGAAGATGGACATGTGTTATACACTGGATGAACCAGAAATATTGCAGTGGGAGAGAGCAGAATCCCAGGATTTTCCTCCATCCTCTATGAAGGACCCTGAACCACTTTCTCCCTCTTCTCCTAAAAGCATGGATCATGTCCTGCTCTGTATTCTTCTCTCAGATCAGACACTTTACGTGGCACCTGTTTTTTTTTCTTTTTCGATCTACCTCACTTAAGAAAATTCAATTAAAATTTCTTGCCATTGTGTCTATATTTTAGTGACTCTAAAGATTTGAAAATCAAATTCTTTTTTAGAAAGGCAAAAAAGGTGAAAAATAATTGCATGTACTTATTGAAAAAATGCAGGTTCACCAACATGGTTGCTATTGGCATAATACTTCTTTTTCCTTAATTGCTTTTTTAGCTTTTCTTCTTTTTAAATCATGTTGTACATACTGGGTATCCAGTCCTTATTTAATTTCACAAATTGTACAGTAGATAAACATCCTAAATGGAATGTATAGTTTGGATTGTGAAAATAAAAGAAAGATTGAGTTGTTTTAGGTACCAAAAAAATTCCGGCTTGCAGAAGCTCAGTATATTTTAAAGTCAGATGATAAAAGTAAGTTGATAAAATCCTGATTATTTTTCTTGTTATGAATAAAACAAAATTTCACACACTGACCTCATTCAAAATGTGAGATTTAGTTGAGTAATTATGTTTTGAATACTGTGTTTAAAATAATAATGAAACTTATTTTCCCTCTTTTAATGTCAGTTCATCTTTACGCAAAACTTACGAAGGTACTATCCATGAAGAATAAACCAGCTGCAGAAATGACAGGCACTTGCTTATCCAGTCTGTCAACTTTTATATTAGAAGTGAGTACACAGCAGCAGTTAATCTCACCTGTAAAATTATAGATACAGAACTAAATACTTATCCTAAGTGGTGCAACCAGATGCTGAAAATATGTTTTTATGGATTTTCCTTTCCATTTTTAATGGAGAATATCCACTAAGATACACTATGCAGAAAAAATCAGTGTCCCTGTTTTTCAGCTGACGATTCCACTAATAGCCAGGCTAGTATTATCACTGTAGTAGAAGCTGAAATAAAATGTCTCTGTTTATCTTTCTTTAGATTTTCATCATCACAACATCATTTCTCGAGATATATTAAGAAGGAAAGCCTTTGTTTTTCTGCATGCACAGTGAATACAATGCTACTAGAAATATACCATGGTAGGTTATACCAGTGCTTTTCCTTTGGGTGTATATTCTCACATTCCTGTTCACCTCACTTAATATTATAACATAGCATCATAAAGATTTTTTCAATTTTTTTCAATGCATCTTTTCATCATCCAAGATGGCCTCTACAGGCTGTTGGAAACAATCAATATTTTACTTTCTGGTGGAGCTACCACATGACACAGGGGAATCAAGGCAGAGGATGGCTGTTGGGAGGTCCTCCTCCCAGGAGAATTAGGAAAGGAATCAGGAAACAGTGACAGGAGCTGATGAAATGATAGCTGACAGTAGTAGGAGACACACAAAGTGGAAAGGAGGGATGATGGACACGACATAGAGCATGGATGAACATGTAGATTTGGCATAAGGTTTTCTTCACGTTATCAGTCTTACCTCAGTCCCTGGGAAAGTTATGGAGCGAATCCTCCTGGGGGCCATAACAAGTCAAATGAAGCACGTGATTGGGAAAAGCCAACATGGCTTCACTAAGGGCAGATCATGCTTGACAGACCTGGTGGTCTTCTACGACAAAGTGACTTGCCTGGTTGACATGATGTGGGCGGTGGACATTGTCTACCTGGACTTTTCCAGGGCTTTTTATATGGTTCCCCACAGTCTCCTTCTGGAGAAATTAATGCGTTATGGCCTAGACAATTGGTCTGTGCAGCGGGTGGGGAACTGGCTGACAGGCCGCACCCAAAGGGTGGTGATAAATAGCATTTTTTCAGAGTGGCAACCTGTCACTAGTGGGGTCCCCCAGGGACCCCACTATGGGCCCGATGCCATTCAACATCTTCATAAATGATCTGGATAATGGGATCAAGTGTAGCCTGATGAATTTTGGAGATGACACCAAACTGAGGGGGGAAGTGGACACTTTGGAAGGGAGAGCCACCTTTCAGGAAGATCTCGATAGGCTGGAAGAATGGGCTAACAAGAACCTTATGAAGTTCAACAAAGACAAATGTAAGGTCTTGCACCTGGGAAAACATAATCTGGGAGTGCAGCACAGACTGGGGTCCACCTGGCTGGAGAGCAGCTCTGTGGAAAGGGAGCTGGGCATCCTGGTGGACAGAGAGCTCAACATGAGCAAACAGCGTGCTGCTGTGGCCAAGAAGGCCAACAGGATGCTGGGTTGCATCAAAAAGGGCATCACCAGCAGAGAGAAAGAAGTCATCATCCCACTCTACTCAGCGCTTGCCAGGCCACACTTGGAGTACTGTGTACAGTTCTGGTTCCCTCTGTACAAAAAGGATGTGGACAGGCTGGAAGGGGTCCAGAGAAGGGCCACCAAGATGATCAGAGGACTGGGAAGCTGCCATATGAGGATAGGCTGGGAGAACTGGGTTTGTTCAGCCTTGAGAAAAGGAGGCTCAGAGGGGATCCCATCACCATATACCAGTACTTAAGGGGTAGTTACAAAGAAGACGGAGACTCCCTTTTTACAAGGAGTCTCATGGAGAGGACAAGGGGGAATGGACACAAGTTGCTCTTGGGGAGATTCCGATTGGACATCAGAGGGAAATTTTTCACATTGAGGACAGTCAACCATTGGAATAATCTCCCCAGGGAAGTGGGTGACTCGGCCACGTTGGACACTTTCAAGAGTCATCTGGCCAGGGTGCTGGGCCATCTTGTCTAGACTGTGCTCTTCCCAGAAAGGTTGGACTAGATGATCCCTGAGGTCCCTTCCAACCTGTGATTCTGTGATTCTATGATACCACATTCACACCTTTGTGAGAAAAAGGCAAAAGAGGGTTTTCTTTACAGGTGCTGCTCCCTGTGCAATAGGAATACATCATCTCCATTTTGCTTATCTCATACACCAAATGAGCACGCTGAGATGGAAGCACTGAACTATTTCTGTACTGTATATCTAAAGCAGTGTGGTATGAATGTCTCTGTAAGATAAGGCACCTGTAGTTAACAGTGGAAATAGACTGCAGAGAGCAAGCAGCCAAGGCAAGGCCAATAACATCCAGTTAGCACAACTCCTACCCACACCATCGTTCAGAGCAAATGCTAACATGAGATTTGTGTTATGCTTATCTCTCCGTAAGCCCTTGGACTGCTACTGATAGTGAAGAAGCACTTTTAGGTAATTCACCAGTGGAGGCTATGCGGTGAGACATTAAGGGTATGCCTATACAATAAATTAAACATAGTCAAAATGGCTTCCAGTACTAAGGCCAATTGGCATGGAACAGCCATCTCCATATTCTCAAACTTCCCTACCCTCCAAAAGTAGGCAGTTGCCTTTTAGAAATTGTTACTGGTCTGCCTTAACTATGTCTATTCCTAGGTATTGTCTGAGAGAGCTGGCTAGTTGGAAGAGGTGAAATTTATGGCCTGGACTCATTCTAACAGCCTACAGTGAATTGATTTCTACAGTCAAGTAATGTTGCCTGGCACCACTGAATTTTCAAATACACTCTTAGTTTTACAACTGGCTTCACATGAACAGGCCTTTGCTTCTATGCGGGACTCCAGTAATTTAACTGGAATTCTGCAGGTCTTTTCCAACCTTAATGATTCTATGATTCCATGACAATAAAGTACTAACACTGCAGGTGCAATGGGAGTGTTGGGACAAAGTTGAGAGGAAATATAAAATGCCAGTAAGAGATGATAAAAAATTATGGATAGTTATTGCCCACGAGGAAAATAAAAAAAACAACAAAAAACATTAGCCCCACTAAAGGCACCTGTGAAAAAGTGGTTCCAGCAGGATTTTTGTATAGCCACAAATTATTCTGGTTAACATCTGTAACTTTGGTTATTTTTTGTTTGTTTGTTTATTTAAGGAAAGAGTAATAGGAAAAATATTGCTTATGGTATTTTAACTTGACTATGGGAAAATACTTTGTTGGCTTTTTAAGTCTTTTATCGTTTTTCAGTGTGTATGCACTGTTGCAGAGACCTTGGCTTGAACCTTAGTATCTTAGGAACACCTAAAAGTTACCTGTGGGTTGAATTTTCTTAATGTACTCTGTTTTCCAGTCATCTCTGCAATTAACAACTAATTCATGTAAGAAAAAAAGATGTGCTCTAGAAAAAATAGATCTATTTTCAAGTGATGTTAGTGGTGTAAACTTTCAGCTTTTGCTGAAGCAAAAATACTTAAAATGTTAAACAGACTGGTGTTGATGATAAATCTGCCAATAGATTAGCAGAACTGGCTACTGATGCGAAAAAAAAAAAAGGAACAGGGTGCAGGTGCAGCTTAGGAAAGAAAGAAATTTTTCGAAGAAGAGGATCCTGCCTAGTACCTCTAGAGCTGGATTTTGAAGTAATCATTAACTAGGGCTGATCAGAAGCTGATGAATTTACCTTCTGTTTTTTAAGTAAATTAGTGTTAGTAAAAAAAATTCTGTCTTTTCACAGTCAGAAACCGAAAACTGTCTCAAGAAGTAGTAGTGTAATTTTTCAGTAATAAAGATTAACATTATGGATACTTGTGGATCTAGAAATTATATTTTTTAAGGTAGGAAATAAAGTTTTCATTTAAAAAAAGCAAATAATTTGCATACAACAATATAGCTTTTATAATGGTTCTTCCATCTGAATCTGACTCCAGAGAAGTGAAGGCAAATACATATACATGTTGCAGAGGACTCCAAATCCTGTAAAGGTTAGTATCTCAAAAAGGGCCACAAAAGTAAACAAAAGCCTAAAAGAGATGGAACAAAGGGTCTGCAAAGAAAATTGCAGTAGCTTAGGTGCCTGAAAAAGGCAGGTGTTTAAAACAGGATGACATTTTGGAAGTGCTTGACTTTCTTCCTGGGAAGTTTCAGCATCTGTTGTCCACTGGCTGTCCACTACTGTAAATTAATTAAATGTAGATGAACTTATTCATCCATAAAAGACTTCAGTTTCTATAAACACAACAAAAATCAAAATAACATCATCACACACCAATAAATGTGGACAATTTACACACATTCCAGTCCTTGATCCTTCACCACAATTACAAAAAAAATTCCCCACCATTATTCTGCTCCCTAACAATGTTCAGTCTATGTTTTGCCCATTACCTCTCCCAATTACTGTTCGTATATTGAATCCTGGAGAGCCCCACATTGGGTGCCACTCAGCAGTTACCGTCATGGGCAAAATAGACTCAGCTTGGGGAGATTAACTGAATTTATTGCTAATCAGACAGAGCAGGATAATGAGAAACAAGAACAAATGTAAACCACCCTCTGCCCACCCCGTCCTTTTTCCCAGGCTCATCTTCATTCCCAACTCTTCTACCTTTTCCCCATGAGAAGTGTAGGGGTATGGGGAATGGGGCTTCTGGTCAGTTCGTAACATGTTGTCTCTGCTACTCCCTCCTCCTCCTTCTCCTCTTCTTCACCTGCTCCAGTGTGGGGTCCCTCCCACAGGAGACAATCCTTCATGAACTGCTCTAATGCACGTCCTTCCCAGGGTCTGCAGTTCTTCATGAACTGCTCCAGCATGGATCCTTTCCATAGGGTAAAGTCCTTCAGGAATGGACTGCTCCAGCATGGGTTCCCCCACAGGGTCACAGCTCCTGCCAGGAGCCTGCTCCAGTGGGGGCTCTCCATGAGCTGCAGCTTTCCTCAGGGCACATCCACCTGCTCTGGCATGGGGTCCTCCACAGGCTGCAGGTGGATATCTGCTCCGCTGTTAACCTCCATGGGCTGCAGGGGGACAATCTGCTTCACCATGGCCTTCACCACAGGCTGCAGGGGAATCTCTGCTCTGGTATTTGGATCTCCTCCTCCATTGCCTTCTTTACTGACCTTGGTGTCTGCAGAGTTGTTTCGCTCACATATTCTCACTCCTCTCTCCCAGCATTTTTTACCCTTTCTTAAATATATTATCATACAGGTGCTACCAACATCTCTGATGGGCTCAGCTTTGGCCAGTGTCAGATCCCTCTTGGAGCCAGCTGGAAATGGCTCTGTCCGACATGGGGGCAGCCTCTGGTGTCTTCTCACAGAAGGCACGCCCGCAGCCTCCCCACTACCAAAACCTTGCCACGTAAATGCAATACAGACATATAAGTGCTTGCTGCAAATCCAGTGGCAAGGTAAACAAAGGTAAGGAATAGCTTTAACCCATGCAACAGGTGTTGGGGGTCCATGAATATGTTCATATGTGTAATTAGAAAAAGGAGACTTCTAGTAGTCCAGAAATGAGGCTCTAGACCTGCTTTTCCACAAGTGTAATGCAAAGCATTAAATGCAGCTTGTTTTAAACAGAACTTAATGCATTTATAGGTAAGTTTGTTCAGTTTGTCTATGACACAGGACTTGATGACTCAGAAATTGCTCTGAAATTTCTGTGCTTTTATATCTGCCAATAGCAATAGGCTAATGATAAAACATGAGTTAAAAGCATTATCTGCAGTATGCTTTCACTAGAAAACAAAAGAAGGGGATTTCATTCTTGTTTGATTTGTCCTTGAAAAGAAGAAAGCTCTATTTTGCACAGCAAAACCAAAGATTTTGAAATAAGTCAAATATCTACCAGACTGAAAACAAGATATTTATATAGATATCTTCATAATAAGCATTTTAATTAATTTCCAGCATCCACGTTATATCAGTGCTCACAAGGGAGGCTGATGTACAAGAGAAAGTATTTGCTGTCCATCATCCAGTCAGGTTCACAGTTTAAATACATCTTGAAAACTAAAAGCTTCTTAACAAATAGAATATAAAATTTTCAAGTATACATTTACATGTAGTACTGGAACAGAAGGAATTTCTTCCATGATGTATTTGAGGTGTCAGCATGCTGTTTATTCCCATTTCATTCGTCCATTATATTAACAAAGAGGATGTAAAAATCTAATGTAAGTTTTCCTTTTGGGCCATGAGCCAGCATATGTTCACTTCTCTCTCTCTCTAATTTTATAAGTGTGATCACATTCACCGGAATAGGAGAGAGGAAAGCTTTGGGCACAAATTTCTGAAATCATTGAAAGTGAATTTCCCAGAGGTCCTACTTCATAAGCCCTTGATATATACAACTCATTACATCTGACTAGATTTCTGTAATTTTAAGAGACATTTTAGGTGCATTTGAATGTTTTGTATATATTATTTCTCTTGGTATTTACCTTAAACATAATGACAGTTGCAGTGTCTAACTCAGTCCATCCGTGGTTGCTAGGGTTTTACTCCTAGGCAGCAATGGAGACAAATAACCCTGAGACATAAATGACATCTGATGGTAGCAGGTCTGAATACAACACAGTATGCCTTTTCTACGCTGCTGAAATCTAACTGTTTTTCAGGGACAGATTTGCTTTTTTGCTACAGGCAACTAAATTACTTTTATATTAGGTATTTAGTTCCCACTTCAAGAAAGGCCACCAACATTTACTCAGAAAGACTGGAAGTGTGAAATGTATTGGAACTGTCTCTTGTCTCAGTGAACCCTTTCAGTACATATGTAGTCTGAAGGAATTCAAAAGACAATTTTTCTGATGGTGTTTGGGGGATACTGGTCACAATTAGAGACATTCATCTTGTAAACAGAGGAGTGGCACTACCCTTATGTGGGTAGGCAGTAAATTTAGTTGCTGCTTTTGAAACCAGGAAGGATCCTGCTAACCCTGGTGTTCATCTCCATTGCACAACCACAAACTTACAGAGTCCTGGATGAAGCAGCAAATGCAGATGAGTTTCTGAGATTTTTTTTTACAATCCAGCATAGCTTTTATGCTCTACAGAAGTAATCTCTGCTGGAGTGAGTCAAGAGGGCTTCACAAAGTCATCTGGCCCTGTCCTGTGATTCTAGCCTCTTCTGTTATTCTCATCACAAAAATGTCTTGCTTTTTCCTTGGAATAAAAGTATATTGCATAACCCCAAGTAAGTTGGACAGTAAGCAAAATAGTAGCATGGTGGATTGACCCTGGCTGGATGCCAGATGCCCACCAAAGCTGCTCTAGCAGTCCTCCTCCTCAGCTGGACGCAGGAGAGAAAATATAATGAAAGGCTCATGGGTCGAAATAAGGACAGGAGGAGGTCACTCACCAGTTACTGTCATGGGCAAACCAGACACGACTTGGGGCAGTTAGTTTAATTTATTACCAATCACAAATCAAAGTATGATAATGAGAAAGAAAACCTAAATCTTAAAACACCTTCCCCTCACCCCTCCTTTGTTCCTGGGCTCAGCTTCACTCCTGTTTTTTTCTGCCTCCTACCTGCCAGCAGCGCAGAGGGGTAGGGAATGGCAGTTACAGTCAGTTCATCTCTGCTGCTCCTTCTTCCTCAGGGGGAGGACTCCACACATTCTTCACCTGCTCCAGCGTAGGGTCCCTCCCACAGGACACAGTCCTCCATGAAATTCTCCAACCTGAGTCCTTCCCACTGGCTGAAGGTCTTCACAAACTACTCCAGCATGGGTCCCTCCCACAGGGTGCAGCCCTTCAGGAACAGACTGCTCCAGTGTGGGTGCCCCATGGGGTCACAAGCCCTGCCAGAAAACCTGCTCCAGTGTGGCTCCTCCCAGGAGCCTGCTCCAGCCCAGGCTTCTCAAGGGGTCACAGCCTCCTTTGGGCACATGCACCTTCTCTAGTGTGGGGTCCTCCAATGGTTGTAGAGAGATATCTTCTCCACAGTTAACCTCATTGGACCACAGGGGGACAGCCTGCCTCCCCATGGTATTCACCAGAGGCTGCAGGGGAATCTCTGCTCCTGTGCCTGGAGCACCTCCTTCCTTTCCTTCCTGACTGACCTTGGTGCCTCTCAGGTTGTTTCACATATTCTCATTACTTTCTTCAGCTGAAGTTGCGTGGGGAGGGGGGTTCCCTTGTAAATATGTTATCCCAGAGGCTCTACCACTGTCACTGATGGGCTCAGCCTTGATCAGCAGTAGGTCTGTCTTGGATCCAGTGGCATTGGTTCTATTGGACATAGGGGAAGCTTCTAGCAGCTTCTCATAGGAGCCACCCCTGTAGTCCCCCCACTACCAAATCCTTGACACACAAACCCAATACAGCTAGGATCTGGATTATCTTCATTGATAAACTTCTCAATCTTACAGCCTTTGCTAGAAATAGATGTTGCTGAAACTGTGAATGAGAATACAGTTGGAAGACTTTGGAATATAAAAGCTTTCAGACAAAAATGTTCATTAAAAAAAAAACAACAAAGAAAAGGCAGACGATGCAGTGAACATTAAATATGACTGTTTATTGAATGTAGCATTTGATTTTGTTCTTCTGTCTTCTTTTCCTTCTAAAAAGGATTTCAGTAATTTATTTGCTTATCTTGTGAAGGGAAAGTCAAATCTATGTTAAGAAGGTCCTGACATGACAGAGTTGGCTTCAAGTACTAAACCCCTGAGCTACAGCTTTTTAAAGTAAAGTAACTCACAACACTTGGGGCAGTTGAGAGAAAGGGGGAATTGTGTTTCATTGTAATGGGCCTTTACACTGCCCTAAGTATATCTTTAAAAAAATATCTGGATTTAAAAAACAGTCTAGATAACTATGGAGTTAATTATAGACTTATACACTCATCTGAAGTAAAATAATGTAACCTTCAGTTCACAGTATATAAGAATGTTACAAAGTGTTCATAACAAAACAAGTCCATCTCAAGCTATGCCATCGGTCAGAACAACTCTGTAAAAAAGAATTGCTCAAAGCAGCAAATTTGCACCTTGTGGTATCCTTTCTTTGAGGTATAGGCTGACTTGAAAAATTACAATTAAATCTTTTACCTTTCTTGCAGAATTGTTATTCGCCTTTGGAAACAATTTTTTTTGCAGCACATAAGGCTCGTAAATTAGACACTTTGAAATTGAGGATATGGAGTTAAGAAGTATTCAAGTTTAGAGAGTATATTTAAGAAAGCCTGTAGCAACGAAGACAGACAAAAGACTGCAAAATAGAGAAAAAGCAGTTGTTTTACATACAATCTCAGAAATGTAATTATTTTCAGTCACTCACATTCTTATTCTTCTTTGCTAGCACAGCCACGGGACAAAGCCCCAGGCTCAGTACCAGTTTGGAGACAGTGCAATCTGCTTTGGAAACTCCTGCTACCACAGGCTTGTACAACATATATGCACATTATGGTTCCATCTAAGAAATAATATGAAGTAGGAATATGATATAATACCGATGTCTACCATGCAGACGCCTATCCCTGAAGTAATATGGTCATGTTGCCAATGGAGAGAAATAAGTGCTAGCAGGGCATAATTATTCTTTTCCCAAAGCAGACATTTAAAATAGGTCAGATGAATCACTTCTTAGAAGTGCCAATTTCTCTCAAGTATGGGATATTGATAAGAGGATTATCCTGGTTGTAGATCTCTGCAGCTAAATAGGAGAAATAAATCCCAGTTTTCACATGCTGTTGTATACCATAATCACAGTTATAGGTATTTCTCTGAAGCCTAACAATCCAAGTTGTCATGTCACATATAACGAGACATAAAATACTATCTGAAGACATCTCCATTATCATCAATAGAGCAGATATATAAAAGACACTACCTCCCTAGTTTAAGTAATTGAAAAATAAATGTAAGGGATTCACTAGTTATCAAAAAAGAAAGGAGAGGCAAAGAATTTAGTTTATCTAATCAGAGAAGTAGGTCAACATATTTCCTAATTTAGAAGGAGAAAATAAACAATAATGAGAGCAGCCAACCAGGATAGACCTGATTTTTCCTAAATTATGGAAATTAAGGAAAGATCAGAGAATCTTTGAAAAGTATCAAGATGTATCAGTCATTGTCATTTCTTACATACAACCATAATACTGCCTCCCTTCTAGGCTGCAAATTAAGAAAATTAATATACAAACATGAAGTTTGATCCTTAGTTATCTCTGAACTATCTGAAAACTGCCTGTAGATGTGTTTTGAAAGGAATTAGGGAGGACAAATGCTTGCAAGATACCCACCTTACCCATCCATGAAGGGAATTTTGTGAAGGCATTCCAAGAGCTGGGTGAGGTGGACAGCCATGGAGTTTAGCCTTAGAGTCAAAACAGAGGTTCAGCAATATGATGTACAATTCCAGACTAGGATCCTGAACAACTGTGAATCTAAAGAAATCTGTTATACATCCAACTCTACTGTCCAATCTGTGACCGAATCTATTCTAATAAACACTGGTTTGCCTGGAAATATTCTCAGGCATATTCAGTTTACTCATATGGACACAACCTGTGACTGTATTTGGGTGAGTCCCTTAATTCCTCTGTATTAAATTTTTTGTATGTTGATGCCTTACTCAGAAACTGCAGTGATATTGCTTTACACATAAAGGCAAACCTGGACACATACTTTGGGTAAGTCTAGCAATACCTCCACTGAAATAGTCTTGTAACTCATTTCATAACCTGTACTGTATCATGTGAATGAAGAAGAAAAATAATTAGAAGTGGCCCATTTAGAATGCTGCATTCTCCTATTGCATGCTTTATTTGGAAAAGAAAAAAGACTAGAAAAACAGCACTTTCTGTATTCTCCACACCCACTACTTAAAAAAAGAAAGAATAAACATTTTGATCTGTGGGGCAAAACTCATAATTTTTATGCTCTTAGTCATTTGATTCATCTAAGCAATGACCTCTGTGTATGATTTTCTGCACTATATGACTCAGCTATGGAAAAGCATTAGTTCTTGCAAGATATTTCAAGCCTATCTGTACTGACTCCCTGACTTCCTTCAGTGTTAATGTAAGCATCATGGAAATTATGAGCTCTTAGATATCTACTTTCTCATAATATTTAGATTGGTGTGTTTCCAAGTAGAATATAATCCACAATAAATTAAAAAAAAATATTTCAGAAGATTTTTCAGAAAGTAAATTATAACTAATAACTTGCCATGGTCATACTCAATTGAAAGGAGTCAGCAGGTAAGGGTAGGTGCTGCGTTCTGCAGTTTGTTCCCATCTTCTGTGAACTTTTGTTCCAGAAGAAGGCCCTGAGGCGTAATAGTTCTACTGCAGGCAATGAGTTTGTTGAGAAAATACACTATGATTTTATACATGGGAGAAAGCAGCTATCATGTGGCTGTGTGACCAGCACACCTCCACAGCAGAGGAGAGTTCAGAGCAGAAGGGCAAAACCACTCAGTGAGCTCAGGGAAGAATGTATCATAAAGAAAGCTAAACTTCTCTCAACGCCAGGGAGACCAGAGGGTAACGTTGGTTTTAGACAGGACAGCTGCACCACCGAATCATCAGGTTCCCTGAAATAATTAACACAGAATAATGTCTTCCTGAGCTACCCACACCAGCGGGCCAGGGCTGGGAGGGCATATACATGGCTCAGCCCAACATAAAGTATAAAATCTGGTCAACTAATAGAATAAATCTGGAAGAGAGCCTGATCTGGCTTCAACCCATGCATACCTTCCTAGGCAATGGGGGCACCCAGCATCGTGACAGTGAGCATACAGAGACGGGTAATGAGAAACATGTTTGTACTGTGATTCAACCAGTATGCTGTGAGTAGTATACTATTTTTCTGTTGTAATTTCAGTACATTGCTGCATCACTGCTAAATCAAAATCCCAAATATACCAAATAAGTAAATTTTATAATAAGCATTAAAGCCTCCTCCTGGTCAGAGAATATTGAACTCTGACAATGGCAAATGTGGAAATGCTTTTCTTAAGATACAGTCAAGACAAAAGTTGATCTACTGTTGAAGTGGGTCAAGTGAAATTTCAAATAATACAGTCAGTGTTCACAACTCATGGCAAGCAGGGCATAGGAAGCATACAGTGCATGCATGGTTCTCCTCCCAAATTTTAAGTCACAAAATGGATCAAGCCTATTCCTGAGTTCTAGGAACATTCCCACATCCCAGTTGTTCATTGTTTAGCTGTAGACTGGCTGGGATAGTCCTAAACAAAGAGTTACACCCAGAACTGCAGATTAATAAATGATCCTATGAAAACTTCCATGGCAAGGATGTAAATTATGCTATTATAAGAAAAAATAAAAAGAGTTGCAGGCAGGGACACAACACATGCTCGCCCCTGCAAATCCAACAATGTGATAACATGGACCACTACACAAAAATAGCTAGCTTTCAAAGCATAGAGAACATGCTTACAAGGATACATTAGACTGAACTGTTGGAGAAAATCAGTCACTGGGCATTTTAAATGTACTTCTACAAGTAAAATAATTCAGAATGCTACTATTTTTGGAAGTTCATAATAGCCTAGATCCTTTTTTTTTTTTTTTTTTAAATATAGGGAAAAGCAGTACTTTTTCAATGGAGAAATATTGTGCCAGATGATTCTCTCTTTACTGCTGAATAAAACAGTGTGATAGGAAATACCTCAGCTGTATAGCATAGCATTGAGTGCTCCTTGAGTTATTTTATGTTTCCTTAGTAAGGTGTGTATGTATTTTTAACAGAGGAAGTTTTTTTTTCTTAGGGGGTGTCAGGTCTGTTTTTCTACAGTGGTTTTAATTAAGAACTTGTCAGTCACTTCCCATTGTAAAAGTGGAAAGTAAAAGTAAAAATAAACTTGAGGTTCTTTCACACACAGCCTCAAACACCAAAGCTGGTGTTCGAAGCCAGCTGGACTTAGTGCATGTGCCATGTCCCTTCACACACTGCATTGAGTAAGCAAGCCACAGTGGAAACAGGGTGACTCTTAAGTGAAAGTAACACACTGCAGCACACTTTGACCAGATGAAATTAGTGAGAGAGAACCTCATCTCAATAATGAAGTAAAACTGTTGGGAATAGATAAAACTCTATATTTTCTGATTTTTGTTCATCGTCACATATGTCACAAGGTGAATACATAAAGCAGTAGGTGACAGTCTACTTTCCTCACTGCAGTATGTGGGGTGGGATTCAGCCATGCAAACATATGCGTCTACTGTCATTTTAGGCACTGTGGGGGTAGCCTGCCAGCTTACAGCTGAAGCTCCAGAAAGTTGCCTGTAAATATACACCATCTTCAAGTAGGTATCTTAGATAAAATAGGACATTTAAAACAGCACTGAATGCTTATAGGACAACTCAGGCCTGTCCTTACCTTCTTTGCTGAAGTATATAAATGTTGATGTGTTCATCTATGCATACATCAATACAAATATGTACACATGCATGTAAGTCACCCACAAAGGAGATAAGCATCTATATTTATGGATGTGTATCTGTATGTGTATGCAATTTCCTTTACACAAACACATCAATCCTCTGCCTCCAGCAAAGTGCCAGTTGAGACCAAAACAAGGCTTTCTCCAGCCTGCTGCATCACTTATACCTTCTGTAGGCTGCCGTGACTGCAGTGTTCACTCTGTCACCTTAACTGGCGTTCCAGTATTCCCCAGTCAATTAATGTACAATGTTACCTGCTCTCCAGGTAACATTTTGAAGTTATGTAGTCAGCATTTTAGTACAGGGATATTCTCTTTCTTACCTTTAGTCTAGATGGCCTGGTCTTCTAATGGGTCTGATGGGTTCTTCCAGAGAAGTGTCAAGCACCATCTGTTTTCACAGACGAGTTCTCAGTCACCATTTCTCTGTTGTTGAAATATTGTCAATCATTTGCTAAGGTCTAAGATTTTTAATAACACTGAAGTATTTAAAGATCCACAGTTTGATCTCTGCCAGAAAGCCTTTTTTTTTTTTTTGTCAACAGATAACATTTGGCTAAGGAGAAATTCATTCCTTGTTACTGAACATTACTCATTACTTGACACAGACTGTATTCTGAACCTGTGAAATAAGTGAATCTATACATCAAGTGAGAGGCACAAAGGGGTACTCAGCTCCTCTCCACAGGTGGTCTATATTGTTGATAGCAGCATGGAGATGGTAATGGTCAACCAAGCATGTCACCTCCCTTCTCCTTTTTACTAGGTGTGAATCGGGCACAGTCTTGCTCTTTTCTCCTGTCTTAGAGCGCTACACAGAGTGCTTGGTTTGATGAGAGAGAGAAGAAGGAAAGCAAGTCAGCCTGGGGAGCAGGACTGCACTTTCTGTTTTGCCATGGAACAAGGAGGAAACAGAGTCAAGACTGCTTTACAAAGATGGGGGCTTTTTTCTGAGGGGAATCTCTCTCTGACTGAGCATATACAGGCTTCAGTATGAAATAGAAATTTTTGTATTCTGTATGAGCAAAGTATCAGACACAAGTTGCATCTACCTAACACATTCAGTTAATATTTTCAAATGAGTACTGCTTTGCTTTCAGTAAAAGGGCTGACATACAGCCATACAGACACAGAGTCATACAATGATTATAAATGCATCCATATTTTATTTAGGAAAGAGTATTTGTTTCAATTAGAGAGAAGTACTGTACAATAATTGGCATTTCTCTAGGGGCTGCTTTCTAAGAAAAGGCAACAAAAACACCCTAAGTCTGAAATGCAAATTGCATTTAAACCAATACTCTTATTCTATTTCAGTAAACTCTGATCTCATTTGGAAAGAACTGTGTAATGATTATATTTTTGTACAAGATAGGAAGAGTGGTGGAGGGATTTTTTTTCCACTACAGATCTCCTTAATCAGTCATGTTGGATGGAATTCATCTCACCTGCCTTTAGCCAGAGAAGTGGCCAGTGTAATCTAATTTCCCTGGATTGCCTGGAGACAGCTGGGCACCCACAAAAGACAGCTGAGCCATCCTCAGCTGTTCAGCATCTATGGGATGAATTGTACTCTAGATCATCTTATGTCTTCCCAGTAATTATAAAGAAGTAATAAATGGCTGGTTTAGAACAGGTGCCAAAGTTTTACATAGCTGAAGTTATGCTACATGAAACCCAGCCTTTGCTGTAGAGTGACTCAGTTCTTCATAGTACTGCAATTTCATCATTAGATTCATTCTGTAGTTTTAACTTCAATCCACCACAGGTTCTAAATATACTTTGACTACATACATTTTTACTTACAGGGCAGTTCCACTGACATCAGTTGTATTGTTCACATAATAAGACAGCATCATTCATTGTCCTCTATTGTCTAGAGGAAAATTTGGTTTCACTTCCTTTGTGCTTTGTTCATTCTCTCTGGCCTTTCCTTAAGGTGATAAAGGAGGTCAAACTTTTCCAGTAATTTTCTTTAGAAAAAAATAATTCTACATTTCCAGAGTTTTTCCAGAAATTCCAAATGTAATTTAATACAATGTAAGACAGAAACTAGTAAACTTCCACCTAGTAATTTTAAAAGAGTTGACAAAGGAGTTCTCTAGTTACTGAATACTGATTTTCAATAATTCTTGCAATATTGGGAAGGTTCCTAAGGACTGAAAAAGGCTAATGTTGCACTCACGCTATTGCTCAAACAAAGTAATTAAAAATAGACCAATCTGACCAGCACCAGCAAATACGGGAATGGCTGACACTCTGTTAATGAACAATTAAGAGAATGATTAATGATTTATGGAAAACCATCAGATCTTTTCCAAGTACTTTGCTTTTCTAATGACCGCAGTTTGGTTAATAAAGGTAAGGGATGCTGGTGTAACATACCTCCACTTCTGTAATGATCATGACTCAATATTGCTTGACATTTTGATTAAGAACTAAAATGATCTGAAATTAACAGAGTGCACCAAACACATGCATTAAAAATAGCCATGACAGATCTTAAAGATAATTAGAGAATCAGCCAGTGTGTTTCTGAGAGAGCAGAAGGATCTGCAGGAGCTGGTTCTTAGCTTTATGAAACATGCGGTTCTTTTCAATAACTGCAGGTTATCAAACTGCAAAATCACCGATAAAGTTTGCCGATGGCATATATTTTTGGAAAATAGTAGATATGAAGGGAGAGGATAAGTTCCTCAGGGCTGAACAAATGGATTGCTTTGTCTGCTGCATAGAAGCAGACAACAGGCTTTTTTATTCTGTCAGTGGAAGTTAAACATCTGGAAAATAGGTCTTATTGAGAGAACAGGAGAACTGCTGGTTGGAAATGGTCCTGGAGAGGACTCTGGAGTGATGGAGGAGCGACAGCTGAACCTCCTACAGAATATCTGTAAGACCAATATACAGTCCCAAGTAGGACTCGTGTGGCTACATTTCCTTTATACTGACAAAGATGTGATTGTTACCACATCCAAATATGCTGGTCACAATTTATGAGGGTTGTTGATAGCCTGGAAACTGAGAAATCAAAACTCTTTCCTTGTAATGGCATCCTGGGAGTTGAAACTATTCAGTTTATCAAAAACTCGAGAGTGATAAAGACTTCCCTCAAGTACCTATACTGAGAGCAAAACATGGATAACAGGTACTTCAATCCAGCCTCCAAAGTTATAACAAGATCCAATCCATAGTGGAAGTTGGATTAGACAAATTAAGCCTAAAATAAAGATGTGTTTTTATGGCCTTCAGCCTAATTACTGAGAAAATTTACAATAGCTCCCAGTGCTCTTTCCTGACGCTGGATGTTTAGAACCAGGATGCGATACTCATTTTTAAAAGGATAATTCAATTAAAAATACAGTGAAATGTCATGGTTGATGTTACACACAGCCAGACTGTCTTCTTCTGGGAACTCTCAGTTGAGTGTTTTAAACAACATTGAATCAATGAAGTTCACCTAATAAATGCAGATACATTTAGTTTTGAAAATGTTTAAAACAACCTCAGCATCTGAAGTTCTGTCACTTGCCCTAGGTCATACAGGACATGTGCAACAGAATCAGACACTAACTCAAGATCTCCAGTTCTCTCAATATAGTCTTCTTTCTCAGCATTTGGGGACCATTCAGATCCAGCAGTGTCCTCATTCTGAAAATGATGAGTGTTGAAAATAAGCAACAGAAATACAAATGCCATTGCAAAATCTTTTGTTTCTGATTCATTTTCAAATCACTTTTAAGCTGATAAAACAGAATTCAGTCCACACTGAATGCTACATACGACATGTTTAACTCACTTGGGGTGGGCGTGAGGATGTTATTACTTCAAATGAATTATTTACACCTAACTTCAAAGTCTTTACTTTGAAGCCATGCAGGCTATCCTGTTTCATACAGTACAGCCTCTACCCAATGCTTGTCATATAAAAATTCTCTACTATACCAACAGCCAACATCTCAGTCTCAAAATGGCCCATGAAGCCTCATGGAGAAGCACTCCCTAATTTTTGTACACACTTTTTTTTTTTCCAGCTGAATGCTTGGCCCCATGATACTATCTCTTTCTTTAATTTAAATATAAAGGATTGTAATTCCTTGAAGGGTAGCATGCCTTGATGTTTTATATTTGACTTGAACTCACACCCAGGCATAAGACAAATATAAAAGAGAATTACATGCAGAACTCAGAGTTTGAGGTCTGGACTAAACACATTGGTACACAAGATCCTTGTGGTATACCGTGACATGTCCTATCAAGCACATGGGCTTGGACAGATGGCTGGCACCACAGGAAACAGAGACAAGTGTGCAAAGACAACAAAATAAATGTAAAATTGAGCTTTAATACTTTGTTTCCTCAAGTCCACCTACACTTCAGATGTTCAAGAAATAAGGTCTCATACAACCTAATTATCTATCTGCCCAGATACAATCATGCATTTCACAGGATCTTTGTCGCACATTTATTTTACCTCAGTGTTATTCTTTTTTGTTTGTTTGTTTAAAAATGAGCCATTTGCCCTAACTTAACATGCACGAAAACTAGGAAGATAATTGAAGTCGTCTGTTCTAGGAGTTTGAGAGGTTTTTTTCTAACTTCCTAACAAGAGCTAGTTAAGCAATAAAAGACAGTGGAAAAAGAGAAAAGTGGGATGGTAACATATTTTACAGGCACATTAAAAATTCTCATCCTGTGCATGGTAAAGGTGTAGGTGGCTGAAATCTGTTATGTATGTAGTAACCTAGCAAGAAAGGGTTACTCAGTATCTTTCTTCATGTGGTGCCAAGGTAATTGCTCAGCACATTAAAAGATTAACTCAAAACATCCCAGATATTTGCTAGCATGGGTGTTTCCTCCCCCATAAAAGTGGGCTCAAACCAGAACCTTTCACCCGCAGGCTTCCTGACAAGGAAGCTGGAGACATGAGAACTGATGTGTCAGCCAGCCTGCAAACCAAATCTGGCTCATTGTGCTGGGTAATATACAAAAGAAAGGTCCTTGTTTTCCTCTATCCCATATCCAAACCACTGAGCCATGTTTTACTGTGGTCAGGAGGGCTTTCATAATTTAGGGCTTGTGCCTTGGTATTTCAGTCCAGCACAGTGTAATAGAAACTTACTGGCTTCATTTATTTTATCTTCAATCATCTAAGCTGTTATATTACAAAAGCATTGCAGAAGATATCAGATGTTTTGGGATCACAGTGCAGGAGACAGATTGTGAGCATCCCATAGCAGAGTTCATTTCAGTCCATATTTCTTGTTAGGCATGTTTCTTCTTAAGCGTATTAGTCAAAAGAATGCTTTCAAATAATCCAGAAACACTCAGTTCAACCAGGGGCCAAGGCTTTGCATCCAGAACCATCACCTTTAACATTCTGCAAGCTGTGTTACCCAAAGAGTGTGTCAGCCCCTCATCCAAGTAACAGGACCTTCCATCCTAGGAAGCACAGTGTGCTATGTAAAACAGTAGCTACTTTGTCCTTTCACAGATATTTTATCCTGAAAAGTAGCGCTTGGTAAGTAGATCAAGGATTGCTGTCATGGCAGGTGTTATCTTATTTTTGGTGTTGTCTTATTTTACCAGGTAAGAAAAAGAATGACAGCAGTGCCATATAGTATGTGCCTTTGCATCCATTTCTAACACACAGCTTGTTGCATGGCCCACATCCACTGAATATCTTTAATAGTTGAGAACAGCAGCACTGAGACTGAAAGAAGAAAATAAAAATTTTTTTTAAAAAGTGCCATTTTCCCTGGAAAACCAAGTGTGAAGCAGTTCCAATAGCCCTAGCGCTCGAAGGCTCTGACCTTTGGTGAGGATGGAGCTCAGCCCCCGACTCACATGTTTTTCAGGTAAGCAACTTCATGCTTCAGTATCCTAAAACCTTCAGTCCTGGAATAATATGTAGGTATCCCAGTGTCACAAATCCTTTCATTCTGTCAGGCAGACTGTTGTAGGCTTAGGAACACACTGCTTCCAGGGTCTTAAACCAATTAATTTTAATTTCCAAAACAAATGTGCTAAATTGCAAAACATAGACCTAGGAACATTGGAAATGCAAACTTTTTTGTAGGGTAGTTCATGAAGAATCCAGACAAAAATACTTCCAACCTGACACATTAGAAAGTTCAGGCTCAGTGAACTAGAATTTTCTGCATTGATATGGTCAGCTAGGGGCATTTCTGCAGGGCACTCCATTTCTTGGGAAGTCTGTCCCAGTGGACAATGCATATCTTATAAGTAGATATTTGGAATAAGATTTTAATAGCTGAGACAAGAAATCACTAGGTTTTATATTCTATATATAGTGTTCATTTTTTACATTCTTAACTTTTGACAATTGTATCTGTTTCCCTTGAAATGTTTTGGTTTTTTCTGCTATGTCTGAAAACCCTGTGACGTGCAGCTAACAGTATTTGGTGTTTAAATATCTTCTTTCTGGTAAGACATCATCCAGAGTCGGATATTGTGCATCTTTATTACACGGAAAGGACCACTAATAAGTAATCAACGTCTGAACAAGCGAATTTATGTAAGATGAGTTACAGAACCAGACTTCAAAGCAGCCTCACTGTGTGCCAAATCTCGTAATGAACACAATCTTTCATGTTACTGTATACTGTACATCATCCAAAGCCCTGCATACACTTTCTGAAGATTAGAAGAAAGTCAGCCATATAATGCGCTACTTATAAAAAGAGCAGAGCAAAATGTCAAGTCCCTAACTCATAAGATACATGAGAATAGTTCTGACATAGCAGCAAGGATGACTTACTCTGGGTTTGTAACCTGACCTTCTGCCACCTTAGCAAAGACAGTTGAATTGTTACTGTAACTGTTCCTCTGCTGTGGAATTTTACAGTCCATTTTTAAAGCTAAACAGCATAAATTTTGAAACACCGCCCTCCAAACTGTGGCATATGAGGATCCATTCCACAAAAGTCAACCTGCATATTTGGGGTAGCGAGGAGACCTGAGGAGTGTCATCAGCTCAGAGGGTCAGAGCTCAGAGGGTCGTGATCAACAGGGCAGAGTCTGGTGGGAGGCCCATAACTAGTGGTGTCCCCCAGGGGCCTGTGCTGCGTTCAGTCCTGATTAATATATTCATGGTTTTAGCTGGGATATAGTTGATTTATTTCACCGTAGCTGGCCTAGTGCTGTGCTTTGGGCGTAGTATGAAAATAATGTTGATAACACACCAATGTTTTGTTTGTTGCTGGGTAGCGCTTGTGCTAGTCAAGGACTTTTCCAGCTTCCCATGCTCTGCCGGGTGCACAAGAAGCCGGGAGGGGAAGGGGGCACAGCTAAGAGAGCAGATTCAAACTGGGCAAAGGGATATTCCATATCATGTAACGTCATGCCCAGTATGTTAACTGGGAGGAGCTGGCTGGGGGGCAGGCAGCAATTGTGGCTCAGGGACCAGCAGCATTGGTTGGTGGGTGGTGAGCAGTTGTATTGCTTGTGGGTTTTGTTTCCTTTTTATTATAGAATTATAATAATTATTATTGTAATCGTTATTATTATCATTACTATTTTATTTTAATTATTAAACTGTTCTCATCTCAACCCACAAGTTTTCTTGCTTTTGCTCTTTCGATTCTCTTCCTCATTCCACAGGGTGTTTAGTTGCTGACTGGGGCTAAACCATGACACCTGGACAAAGGGACAGAGTGTAACCTCAGCAACTTCGCTGACGATACCAAGATGGGAAGAGTGACCGATATGCCAGAAGGTTGTGCTGAAATCCAGCGAGACCTGGTCAGGTTGGACAGCTGGGCCCAGGGGAACCTGATGAAATTCAACAGAAGCAAGTGCAAGGGGCTGCACCTGAGGAGGAACAACCCCATGCACCAGTACAAGTTGGGGGCTGAACTACTTGAAAGCGGCTCTGTTGAGAAGGACCTGGGAGGGTTGGTGGACAGCAAGCTGAACATGAGCCAACAATGTGCCCTTGTGGTCAAGAAGGCCAATGGTATCTTGGGCTGCATTAGGAGTGCAGCCAAAAGATCAAGGGAGGTTATCCTCCCCCTCTACTCTGCCCTAGTGAGGCCACATTTGGAGTACTGTGTTGTCCAGTTTTGCCCCCCACCCCCAGTTTAAGAAGGACAGGGAACTGCTCGCGCAAGTCCAGCGGAGAGCTACCAAGATGTTCAGGGGTCTGGAGCTGAGGAAAGGCTGAAAGACCTGGGTTTGTTCATCCTGGAGAATAGAAGACTGAGGGGGGATCTCATCAATACTTACAAATATCTAAAGGGTGGGTGTCAGGATGATGAGAGTAGACTTTTTTCAATAGTGCCCAATGACAGGACAAGGAGCAATGGGCATGAGTTAGAACACAGGAAGTTCCAGTTCAACATGAGAAAAAAATTCTTTCCTGTGAGGGTGCCAGAGCAGTGGCACAGGCTGCCCAGGGAGGCTGTGGAGTCTCCTTCCCTGGAGACATTCAAAACCCACCTGGACGCGTTCCTGTGCCCCCTCCTCTAGGTGTGCCTGCTCAAGCAGGGGGATGGATGAGATGATCTCCAGAGGCCCTTCCAACCCCTACCATTCTGTAATTCTGTGAAGCTGTTCAGCTGTCCCATTGTCAGCAATCCCCACTCTTCAAAAGCCAGAGCTTGAGTGGTCTTAGTGAGATCACTGCATTTCTGTACTGGCATATTCAGACTGGGAGCATGTCACATTGAATGTCTGCCCTATCTTTATATTGTTTAAGAGCAGGGTTTTTTCTCAGATTATTTTAATACAACAGTACTCTGAAAGTGCCATTCACCTCAGTACAATCACCCATTGCAAAGTAATGCAATCAGGACTTGGCTTTTCTTTTTATTTTAAGCTGATGAAGCCTCTGCCTGGCACTGGTCTTCTTTCTACTATGATTCACATCCTCTCATGTCTCAGTGACAATTTTATGTCAGCATTTGAGATTTTCATTGGTCTGGAAATGGTATAGCCAGGAGAGACTGATCAGTTATAATTGTTAACTCTGCCTAAATGGTTAACTCCACTCCTTATAAAAATCCAACAGCTTAAGGAATGAATTTGGAAAAGTGGAATGTGTAGACTGTTAGATGCCAAAAGTTTAAACATTCGTGTCTCAGAACAGGCTCAAATGATCAAAGTAACCTTAAGCTGCTCTATTATTACAAATTGTTCTCATCTACAAAATAACTTGGGTTTTGGGAAAAAAGTTTTTTAGGGAAAGTTTTTGTACTTGAGCATATAAAAGAAGTTGCCTATGAATAAAAAGGAAAAAAAGGGTTTAGGAATTTAAACACTTGGACAAGAAAAGTCCAGCAGGTAATGTTGATGACAGTGACCTCTTCCCTAAAACCTAGGATCTGCATCAGGAAGTTTTTCTTTTCCTAGTTATTTTTTACATGCATTAGCAAACTGATCTTTATTACTGGCTTTCACAACAAATGGGTCATATTGACTGTAATACCAGGAAAAATGAACATAAGTAATATAGAAAATATGTGATTTTCATGGTTGCATCCCCAGATTGGTACTCCCTCCGGATTTCTTTTATTTTTCTTTTTAAATTATTGCTGCACACAATGTGTAATTTTCTAGGGCTTGTATTTTTTGTCCTTTAAGAAACATTGATTTGTAATTAAAAGATTATTTAACAAAGAGGTTATATTTTCTGATTGTTTAAAATTGAGTCTAGAAAGACTTTAACGTTCGAACTCTGCTATTGCTGTTGCACTGGATGACAGCTGAACTCTGCTAACAAACCTAAAAGTAAATGTAAATGAAAACAAACATTTCAAAGAAAGCTTCTATTTCTGACATGCCATGCCAAGGACTGCCAGTAATGTATTTATTATTACAAAAGAGCATAAACTTTTATGATGCGCTGTTTTTCCTCCAGAAAATGCTGATTTGTCAAAAGCAAAATATTTCTGTGACTATGTGGTTTTTGATCAATCTTGATTTTCTGCTAAGTGTTGCTCTTAGCTCCTTGGCCAACACCACCAAGCCTGACACAGGCTGCCCTGGTTGGTGTCCCTCAGGCTTCCTGACAACCATCCCAGCAGGGTGCCCATGTTGGTGGTTGCAGCAGGTAACTGGCCCATCAACGTCGACAGGTCCTGTGCTCCAGGCGCAGGGCTGATACTTGGTGTTCACAGCATTTTTTTCTCCATGGCCTGGATATCCCTCTTCCATTTGATAGCTATTCTGCAGTGGTGGGTAGTGCAAATGCTGTGCCAGTATCATTTGGCAGCTCATCATCCCATAAAGTATATATAATTTTTCCAACATTTGGCGTGCCCATAAAGAGTGACCCTCTGGACAGGACAATATGCACATGGAGTCATCTTTTCAAGACTTCCTCATACAGGAACTGCTGTAGAGGCTTCCCTATGGGCTGGCCAAGGAGACAATCTTTACTCTGCTTCCACCAGCAGGCTGTAATGCACAGACACACACTAAGAGGCATCTTTAAATAACTGATGTTTCGACATGTTGGCCACATTTTCAGGATCCCTCAACAAAACAGTGTTTTTCCAGTAATAAAATAACTTACATGTCCAGGTGTGGTTTAGGATATTTTCCATTGCATTTTCCAACTACATATAAGCAAATTTCTAAAATAACGTGCCTTTTTGAAAGGAAAATCTGAAACTCTGACTATAAAAACTAAAAATGTATTTTTGCCAAAACAATTAGAAAAACTAACACATATTTATAGTTTAATTGCCATTCAAATTTATAATTTACTGACAGAAAAAGTTGAAAACCTCTTCCCAAATTTTATGCTTTTTAGTAATTTATATTGATTACTGTGAAAAATATACTGTGCTTAGAACTTCCTCACTGCACTCTTAAAGACTACAAGAAAATAAAAATAAAGAGAGGAAAAAAAGAGGAATTTGCCTTTGAAATTAAAATACATTGTGTGAAGCTCTTCTGTACACTCTAGAAACAGCCTGGGTTTAACACTTAAGATATCAGTTTTAAATTAAATTTGAAGAATGCAGACTCTGAAAAGCAACAGAGTTGAGAAGGTGTTGGAATCATGGAAGTATTTATAATGGAATTTCAAATAAAATTATTTTTAAAAATTACATTCCTGTGGACTGAAAAAACTGTTTAGGCTGCAATACAGATCTTAGTAATTGGTTTTACTCAGATGCTTTTAGTAACTTAATTAACTTTTAAAAACTCATAAATTCAACACAATGCAAATAATGAAACAAGAAGGAGTGAGAGTGTCAGCTACCATATTTCTTGGTGTGTTGAGCAATAGACTTCTTGAGCAATAAAGCTACTTCTACCAAGCTGATGATTTGCTGTTTTTTAGGCCAATATAAATTGAACCTAAAGGAGAAATGGGAGGCAACTGGATTCCTGTCTTAGTGGGAAATTATTAAATTAGTTTTTTTTTTTCCTTCTACACTGGAGCAAGACCAAAGAAGTCAGCATGTCTTATGAAACAAAATTTTGACAGAAAAAATGAAAGTCCCCGCTTTGGGCTGATGAGCATTTTTTTTTTTCTCACTTAAGCCTTCTCACTTCAAATTAAAATTTTAAAAACTCTGTCCCAGTCTGAATCTTTCATAATGCTTGTCTCCCACCATTCTGTGATTCAAAGTGATTTTTGCCTTCTTTAAATTGCTTACAGAGAATAAAGATCCTTTGGGAACAAGGACGGAAAGAACACAGGAAAAAGAAGAGCAAAAGGGAAAGAAAAACAATAAACAGAAATTTCCAGCAACTCTTTCCAGAATATTCAGCTACCCCCCATCTTTATTTTTGCTGTTATACCTGGTGCTGCAAATCGAAGTTTTCCACTCTTCTGGAAGCTGCTTTGCTTTCTACAGAATGATCTGAAATTAAAAACAAGGTGTTTTCTGATTCTCAGTTTATATTAATCCTCCAAAACCTCCCAACACAAAACTGGTGCTTTTCCTGGCAATCTGTCACTGCTACTTAACCGCCTTTAACACATCTTAACAAAGTGTTTTCTTGCTGAAGTACTCTGAATATTTGTGTGCTTGCTGTGCTCTGATTTTTATTCTTTGAAATACGAGTGTTTCATGGCAAGAATCAGGTTCATAAGCTTGTCAGTAGCTTACAGTGTATTGTGTCCTCTGTACACAATAACTGACACACTGAATTTTTCCCCCAAAAAAAGGTTTTCAGCTTTTTCGTATCTCGTCACTCCATGATATCTTCTTTCATCTCTCTTGCTCTCTCCAAGGAACAAAGGCATTCAAAACCAAGAATCTTTAGGACCTCTGCCTGTTCTTTAATCTTTGTGGAGTATTTTCTGCTGAATTCCAGGCTGTGGAAACAGTAAAGTCTCGATCCAAGGCATCCTGCTCTTTCTGTGCCATGCTGTTTCGCAGCCTTCTCCTTCTTGTTTGATCTGGCCCAGGCCTCAGCTCCACGCTTTGCCAACATGGCCATTACCTGGCCTGTGATACCAGTGCGTGCTGGCAGAGGGGGCAGAGGTTGCTGCCTGTAATTCTGTTTATCAGTGACAGAGTCCCCCTCCTCCCCATCCCTTTCCTTTAACAGAAGGAACTCCTGGGGACATACAAGTTGCGGGGACCTACTACTACTGTCCCATGTCACCACAGACTAGCACCGTGTCAGGGTTGTTCTGATGTGGATAATTTCAGTAGTGATAGTTGGAGTTTTCTGAGATCTTCTGCAGATCCGGGCTTTCATCTGTAGTGCAGAGAAATACAGGCCTGAATCAACAACAGAGTCCTTGAGAACTGAGTATGTAGGATGCAGCGTGGGGCAGTACAGGAATGAGACAATAAGAAATGGGGCAAAGGCTGGCACTAGAGACTTTATAGCTATAAACTCCAGTGATCAGTTATGGAAACGTAAGATGGGATCTTGACAAAAAAGGATTTGAGGAAATAAAAGAAAGCAAAGAAATAGTATCTAACAAGTGTAACAGGCAACATGCATAATACATTCAGGTGAGACAGAGAGCTGCAGACCAGGGATGAAAGATCATGGTGTAAAAGCATATTAGCAAACATACAAAAATGGCCCTGAATAGAACCTAGAGTGAGAAGGAAGAAACCATCAACATGGGCATCTTAATGCTCCCAGCAAAGGGCTCCCAATGCTGAACAGCTTCATGTAACACCCCCACCACCAACACCACAATGAAACCAGCAAGTCTGAGACCTTGAGGAGTGAGCAGAAGATCAGGAAAAGAGGTAGAAAATAAGAAGTGTGTGTATAACAAGTTTAATTGAAATATAATTACTGTAACCTTTTCTGCATAGATGTATTCTTTCTTTTTCTGCAGCAATTACTCCTGCATTAACGATGATCCTTGGATTAGACTTTAATCTAATCTAATCTAATCTAATTTAGAATTATGCTAAAGATAAACTCCTGAGTTTTATATGAGGTGTGTTTCCTCTTTCCTCCCCCTGCAAAAAAAAAAAAAAAGATTTTGAGTGTAATACCATTTCCATATCCCAATAATGAAATAAGAAAAATACTTGTGGTATCAGTAAACTACATCATTATAACAAGAAGACATGAGTGTTGTCAGAATAGCCTCCACCAGTTGTGATATTGGTACAGAGGCAGGTCAGTATATGAATCCCTGAAAAATGTCATTTGATATTGCCCATAAACATTACCTGTTGCAAAATGATAGATCTAGAAAAGATAAACTAAACATATATTTACAGGAAGCTGTGTATGAAGCCGTGTGCTGCTTTGCCTTGTGCTGAAGCAGTCTCAGATGGCATTAAAAATCAAAGAGGAATCTCTCTTAGCTAAGAGAGATCTACAAGACAAGAGCAGTGGATTCAGCTCATCCCTGGATTTCCATGCCTACCTGGATGGATAGTTGTTTATTTTCCTTTCATAAAGAAGACTATCAGTCCCTATGTTCTGAGTTCTGTTACTCTTAAAATATTCAGAGTTTAAAGCTCACAGCCAGTCTATAATTTAAAATGCTTGCGTTTCTCAAGTACGTGTAGACTCAAATAAAATGGCTAAATATATCAAAAGAATTGGTTTTACATGTTCTAGTCCATTACCCCTAGGAGTCATAATCTATCACAGCCAAAGGCAATTTATTAGTGTCAGAGAAAAACTGGCATTCCCCTTGTCAGAAGAAATTCTGCACAGACTGTTAATGAAAAAGCCATCATACTCCTTTTAATCAGCAGACAATAGTAAATGAAGACAGAAACGAATGATGTTTCTTTCTTTAGTGGTGATTTAAGGAGAAACAAAAAGGCTACAGAATGTTAATGTGGGACTGAAAGGGACACAGCACACTGGTGGATGCCAAATGCAGAATGCAGCATTTATTCTATAGGCCTGTGAGATAAAAGACACCATCAGAAATGAAGGACAACTGGTCCAATTGCAAATGGTAAGTGAGTTATGTTTCCTGATAGTAGAAATCAGGAAGGCAGTTAAAAGCGATTGGACATGTAAATGAAATGTGAAAATTAGATCCATTAGGCATATTTTGAGCTTGATCTGTTTCCTAATGATTCTGGTTTTATTTTAGTAGATTGACTATTACTTCAGTGGTGTAACTCTAGATTGCTGGTGATAATGAGATTATTCAAGGTTTTTATACATAGACCTGAGGAAGTTCCAATTATTGTGATTGTCATATTCTGCTATAGTATCCCTTCAGCATATACAACATCAGTTTCTGTGCTTCTTTGGATAAAAAGGAGTAGCCATAATTTGCACAGTACTGTCAGCTCAATACATATTTGTTATGATGCTTTGCAAGAATTCCTATCAACCAGAATCCCTCTGAGACTTCACATTTCTAGGAAGTCTGGCTTGCTGCAGGACCATTTTTTAAGCTGCCATTTTGTCACTAATAAATCATGCTGCAGAAGAGATCTTCACGGTGCTCCCTCTTGCAAGATATACTTTATAAGGCTTATTTTGTTACCCCCTTTCCTTTTTGTCTATTTTGCCTCTGATTAAAACTAAATCCTATGGACACAAAAGACTGACAGATTTTAAATGAGAAAAACCAAAACCAATCTCAGAATATATGATTTTCAAACTGGGTTCATATCAGTACTCATGAGTTTTCAAGCTCCTATGAGTAAATGCAAATCTTCTGTTTTCACAGAGACAAACTAAATCAAGTCTTTGATTTTGAAGTAGACCTTACTCACTTCAATAAACCAGGAGAAGTTTAGGCATTTTAGCAACAGATTTATCAAAAGACAAGTTATGTGAAGACATGCAAGCAAAGGTAATAATTTGTTCTGTTTTCTGTATTCCGTTTGTTGAGTTGGGGGAGGAAAGGCCTCCAGACAAAGCAAATATGAGGGACTCTCCTCTGGAGGACTCCTGCTGGAAGGAAACCATCACTTTTTTGGCAGCGAGGAGAATGTTACAACTGATATTTCTCAAAACGAACCTCAGCCTTTGGGATTTTTATTAAATAAATAAATAAGATATTTTAATGTTAATTTTGTTATGCTTAAATAGCTAATCTGCTTTTTATACACTTACTACTGTTCCCACAATGTTTTGCTCATAGACTCATGGTTTGGCTAAGCTGATGAATGGCCATTAGCATACGTGACTATTTAAAGGCTCATTATGGCTCTGGCTTTACATACTGTTCTATGGGAGACAGCGATCTTCCTCCCATCTCCACATACCTGTCTTCCAAGATGAACACCTCCATTCTTCACTTGTAAGTAGCTCTGGCAATCACTAGACCCCTCTATGAACTGATTAAATTCACCCTAATGGAAGAAAGGATATTTTTTTGTCTGGCAAGAACCTTTTTTCCCAAATTTAGTGAGTCAGTTTTCATCCAAATCTGTTCTCTCAACTGGTTGAATGTACAGGAAGAAGATTAAAATCAGAGATTAAATGTATTTGAGCTGCTGTGGAGCCATCAGGAAAGAGTTTTAGTTTTCATATCAAAAGTTCAATAACCTCTGATTTTCCCCTTTTCTTCTTCAGGAATAGTATTTTATGGTTTATAGTAAAGGGAGCCTGAGAGGTGAACCAGAGCTGTAGAAGTGCTTTTGGTTTTGAAAACATATGGTAAAAAATCATGTAACATTACACTACCCTGTGAATAAAGCTTAGGGAAAAACATGCCTACCTTCAAAGACTACTTCTGAAAATGCATTGTAGAAAATTGTGATAGACATGAAGGCCCTCTGATTGCAGTGCATCTGTTGTAGAGACAATATTTCATTGATTTAAGGACTTATTTTTTTAGGTTTTCCATTTCAAACACAAAGAGAGGTTTTGTGCCAAAAAATCTTGTTTCTTTTTCTAACTGCATCAGTTGGTCTAATAAAAAAATCTTTTATCTGAAAGTCTTGTTTTGGTGGATGTAAATACTGAAGGCTGCTGATCTGTGCATCAAAACTACATTTATGCAGGTCAATAATCAATCAGTACACTGATAAGCTAAGCTGATATAGTACTATTTACCAACTTTTTTACCTATAATTTTAAGTAGTCAGTGCTAAGGTGCATTCAAAATGTTAATTATTAGCTAGATCTGATATCAGTTATCATTTTTGAATAATTAATTGTTGCCATATTCCTCTTTTTCAGACATGAAGACAATCTGCTATATATCTAAACTATAGTCTTTGATTTTATGCTGTTTAAGAATAATCTGTGTTCTGAATTACTCTTTTTTAATCCTTCATGTATATTTGAAGCTCAAACAATCTGATACTAAATCTTCTGATGTTAAATTTATTCACAATGATAAATCATTGTTCTGCTTCTTAATCTGTTCTGCCAGGATGTTAGAAAATAAATCTGGTACAACCATGAATAATTTGAATTATTTGCATGTTTGGAAAGCTATTAAACTTAGGGAAATTGATTTATTTCCACAATTCAAAGGAAGCCACATTTGTATCCCTTTTAGACCTATGGTTCACCTCTATTCTAGTACATAAGAGTTTACCATTAAAAAATCTAAAAATTTATTAACAAGACTTATTTTGAGAGAAAAAGTATTTCTAAAGTTACTGTATCATAAAATATATGGAGTCATGTTTTAATTACTCGAAAGTATCTGTGGTACAAAAATAGGTTAACCTCTAAAATCAGATTGTATGAAGTTACAGATGTTTGAAAATCAGTTTGGGGTTTTAATAATTACATTTGGAAACAAAATAGTTACATTCTGTAATTATAGTGCTAAACTACTGACTTCCTTCAAGTGTCCATAAAGGAGAAGAAAGCATATGTGTTCAAAAGGTTTTTCAAACATTATTAAGTCTAGTGTTGTCTAATTTGATCATGGGCTCCATTCTGCTAGTCTTCCTCATGTTAATCCATTTATTATAAGGGACTCCTCCAAGACTAAACCTTTCAGCCTGGCAGAAACCATTAGTCTTCATTTTGTGGAACGTTATCTAGTTGTGTTTGTGTCTGCATTACTGCTTAATATGAAAACAATATATTTTTCTATCCATATATTTGTTTTTGACATTTTGTGTTTGTTTGTGTTTGGACCCTATATTATAATTTTAGTCATCATTTTGATACCGTGTATTAACATTTAAAATAAGAACATTATAGCTATCTGAAAAGGCAATTAAGTGCAAATCGAAATCCAGATAAAACCAGTTAGAAGCTATGTTCAAGCTATGCAGGAGCTTGCAATTATTGGGTTTTTAAATCGTGGCTGTAATGCAGAATTTAGAGCCTTTCTTAGTTTCCGTGTTGATGTGCATACTCTGACAAGATCTCACATCTCACTCTCTGAGGAGGAGCTATCATATTTTTTACTGTAGTCAGGGACTATGATTCCAGGGTATGTTATGATATGCATTAGTAAGTCTAAATGCAACCTATATGACTAGCAGAAGCTATTCTATTTCCTTGTGGGAGAACTTAATGTTCTAACATAAAACCAGCTTTCAAGACAAATTCAGCATGGAATCTAGATCACATTAACTTCCCACATATCACAGGAAAGCATATGAATCAGTGAAATTTAAAATTAAGACTACTGAATACACTGAATTAAGATCTATCATACTATATACCATAGTTTATAGAATAAAACAGTATCATAGTATTACTGTAGTGCAGTGTGGTATACTAACAGACTACACTGTTTGAAGAGTGGATCTAAACAAGATTATAAACTCCTTTAAACTACTGAAAAAAAAGCCAAAGAACCAAGGAAAACTAAATGTGTTTAGCCCACATCACAGCTTGTTGTTTACAGGCACCTTTCCAGCCTATGGACCAGCTTTGAGCTTTTGTCCTTCCAACATCTAAAATTTCTCCTGTTTTGGAGGAGAGTGACT